>NC_037680.1:80933244-81583819 GCF_003255815.1 Theropithecus gelada | reverse complement strand
TTTTTTTTTTTTTTTTTTTTTTTTTTTTTTTTTTGAGATGGAGTCTCGCTCTGTCTCCAGGCTGGAGTGCAGTGGCACGATCTCGGTTCACTGTAACCTCTGCCTCCTGGGTTCAAGTGATTCTCCTGCCTCAGTCTCTCAAGTAGCTGAGACTACAGGCACATGCTACCACACCCAGCTAATTTTTGTGTTTTCAGTAGAGATGGGGTTTCACCATGTTGGCCAGGATGGTCTCAATCTCTTGACCTCATGATCCTCCCAGCTTGGCCTCCCACAGTGCTGGGATTACAGGCGTAAGCCACCATGCCCGGCAGATACACGTATTTTCAGGTTACATGTGATCATGTAAAATACATTTTTTAGAGCCGTGCACTGTGATATGTGCCTGTAATCCCAAATACTTGGGAGGCTGAGACAGGATAACTGCTTGAGCCTAGTAGTTCTCATTTTTTGTGACAGGCTCTGTCTGGGCAATATAGTGACACCAGCCTTCCCTGTATGCTATATAAATGTCATGCCTAATCCAACCAATCTGTGAGCCCTATGTAAATCAGACACCGCCTCCTCAAACCAGACTATAAAATTCAGGGCATCCACCGCCCACTGGTCCTTTCCACTCGCTCGGAGACCGCTTTCTATATAGAAGGAGCTGTTTCTCTTCCTCTTCCTATTAAAAACCTTCGTTCCTAAACTCCTTGTGTGTGTCCATGACCTAAATTTTCCTGGCACCCAATGATGAACCCCAGGGTGTATATCCCAGACAACATAGCTGTTTCAGAAGTGTACATACCTTTAAGATGAGACTAATATTCACATTTTGGTAATATTTGTTCTTTTTGACTAAAACTATGGGCTATCCTCTGTTCAGGAGACATTTTGCCTGATGTCCCGAGGATGTCAACGATTCTGAAAGCTACTGAGTATCTTCTATGTGCTCAGCATGGTGCGTTCAGTATGGAATATTCATCAATTCAGTCTTGGGGGAAAACAATGCCCCATTACCAGAGTCCACTAGAACACTTCACTGCTTTCTGCTTCATTATCATTATCTTTGAAAAGATTCATACTTTCTGCTTCATTATCAGTACCTTTCAACAGATTATCTAGACTGCCTTGTTTTTCTTACCTCCTCTTATTCCAAACTAGATTCCTTCATCTTTCTCAGGAGAATCCTTGTCTTTATTCTAACCTATACTTTTAGCATGGAATGCTCTCATCACTTCTACCTCACCTATCCATCTTCCTTGCTGCATCCAAGAAGGAAAAATCCTGAGTTCTTACTGAACAGCACCACTTCCATATAGACCTTGAAAGAGTTGGCTCCTCACATCTTTCTTCCAGTTTACTCTTCAGTTTCTTGACTCTCCTGACTTCCTTTCCATCTACCCCTCCAAGCTTCATCTTACATCACTTGTTCCCTCATCTGCTTTACTTCATTCTCATAATGTTTCTTTCAGTGTTTTGAACTCTCCAAGCTCTGCTCTTTCTCAGGATCTTTGCAAATGCTCCTCTCTCTACCAAAAATGTTCTAATCCTTGCTTTTCCATTGCTATTTTCATTTCTTCTTTTATGTCTCAGCATAACATTCCTCCCACAGACATGTTAGTTTGATCCCTAACTCTATTTATATAAAACTCCTCTATCCACTCTAACTCCTTTACTTTTTCTATCTAGCATTTACCATAACTTGTAATTATACACTTATTTGTGCCATTACTTATTAAAATGTGTATTATTTATTAAAATGTGTTTCACATGCTAGAATGAGGCCTATATGGGCAAGGATCATATTTATTGTGTTCACTGATGCCTCCTCAGCTTCTAGCAACATGCTAAATGCATACAAAGTGCTCAGTTAACATCAGTGGGAAAAAAAATGATTGAACATGTCCTCTGTTTTCTTTTTCTTTGTTTCTAAAGTTCGTTCATCACTCATTTAGTTATTTGTTATGGTTGTCAGCATATTCTTTAGTTTGCTGAGCTTGTGTATATAAGAAGTTTCAATACTGACTTCCATTGCCAGCTTTCTTACGTCTGACTTATTCTGTATAATGAAAGTGGAGAACTGAATGAAGACCAAATGATTATTGCAGTTTGCTGAACTCTTGGCCTCAAACAACGCAACCCAGCCTATCATTCTGTCTGAACTTTCACACAGCCAGGCTTCATCGAGCCAGCACTAAAAAACTGTTATTCAAAATTCAGCCCAAGTAGGACATCCACCAAGAAGACTTCCTTGACTCCCTAAGTTGAGTGAGATGTCCTCTATTTTAATTCCAAACTCCTCTTTTTATTTCTTTATTATGGATATTGCACATAGTACTACAATCTATAACTTACTTAATAGTTCCTATGGAACATATGTTTTTCAAATCAGAGCTAGAATATACTAATACCTGATAAAATTTGATGAATGATTAGATGCTCATAGTGATAATCATTAAAAAAATAGTTATAAGGAAAATAGAATATTAAAAATATTGCCAAAGAACAGAAAGAAACACTTTCTAACACATTCGTGCATATTTTGATAACTAAATAATCCAATGAACTTTAAGACATTAATATTTCATTATTTCCATATTACATTATGAATATAAAGAATTGAGAAATACCATATAATAACTTAGGACCTGAAAGAACTTCAAAAATGTTAACTTTTATTATCAAGACAAATTAGATTGTAATGGGCTTTCCTTTATTATATACTGTATTTTATTAGTGACAACTAAATATTCAACAGTCCCCATTCCATCTCAATTAAATAAATTTTAGCTGAGTTACTGAGCCTTTAAAACTTAAAGAAGTTAGCACTTAAAATGGAATAATTAGAACCACTTTTGTAATTAAGAAACAAGACACTCTGGAGCATTGCATTTCTGTAGAATTATTGCATGTCTCAAGCACATTAAAGACTGACACCAGAGGCACAATGCCTCAGCCTCTTGAGAAATATACTAATCCCTAGAAATCCACTGCTTAAAGCTGCTTGCTGTGTATAGATTTTTTTTCCAGTATTTAGATATCAACTCAAAATTTTTTTACTTCATGTTTATAACATTATTCCAATTTGTATTGGGAAATAGTATGACAGCTCTCTTTTTACAATATAAACATTTAAACTATTGGCCAAAAGGAAATACACAGTCATATGCTTTATTATGAAATTAACTTTATGTATTACCCTAAGTTGTAACAGTCCTTAACCAGAATCTCCCCTATATACATATATACATACATGAATCTATATATACACATAAATATATACACAGTATTTCCCACAGGGCAATAATGAAAATTAAAGAGAAGTGAACTCCACTGGAATTTAAAATCAAAATAACCACCTAAAACACTATTAAGAAAGCCTCAAAAATAGTAGTTTCCCAAAAAACAAACACACTTGTGGCAAGAAACCTAAAAGACTAAAACAGATTTGGAATGTGTTACAGGGCAGTCATTTGTTACACACTACTGTCATTACTCTCTAATACCTTCCTTATATCACACTGTGGGAGTTGTAGTGATTTCACACTCAAACTCTTTCATCAATCAAAACCATCTATTGAAAAAAGATTGTCAGCCTGGTGCGGTGGCTCATGCCTATAATCCCAACACTTTGGGAGGCTGAGGCAGGCAGGTCACCTGAGGTCAGTAGTTCGAGACCAGCCTGGCCAATATGGTGAAACCCCGTCTCTACTAAAAATATAAAAATTAACTGGGCATGGAGGTGGGTGCCTGTAATCCAGCTACTCGGGAGGCTGAGGCAGGAGAATCACTTGAACCAGAGAGGTAGATGTTGCAGTGAGCCGAGATCACGCCACTGCATTCCAGCCTGGGCAATAGAGTGAAACTTAGTCTCAAAAAAAAAAAAAGAAAAAAAAAAGATTGTCAACTGCTACATCCATGTGTTTTTGTTCTTGCTGATATCATTCTGTTGGCCAGTTGATAATGTACATTTTATTGCAATGTGTCCGTTTATTAATAATGACATAGGTCCAAGCTTTCTAATCTATTTAACCTGTATAAAATGTTTAATGGCAAACTCAAATACAGTTGGATAGTCACAGCCAAACAATAAGTATCACTGAATCTTATTTTAAAGTTAATGTTAGAATAAAACCCTGTAAAATAAAATTTGAATTCAGAATCTAGTTTGGTGCAATGTTTACCATTCACTCTGACAACAAGTTGGTTAGTCTAACTATACTCTACTCATTCTAATATTCTTCTGCTATTCTATTAAATCAGAAGCCTTGAGGAAAGTCACTTTGGTTAGCATGAGGCTGGGGAGGGAGGAGATGATTACTGCTTATCACACCCTTCCAGGGCTTACAAATAGCAAAATCACACAGCCAGGCGGACTTGAATTATTTTCTACTTTTGTTTATCAATTTTTCTTGGTGACTAGGGGAGACAAGCAGAAAGGGAAGTGTGTGTTTCACCAAGGTTAATAAATGGGAAATAATGGAGCTCCTCTGGTATAAACCAGGGTAATCATTACGATTCATTTTATAATGGCTTAGAACACTGACATTCTATTTGGGAATACTTACCTTATTCAAGTTTTCCTGACCTGAGAAACATTCTCCCCACTTTAAGAACAATTCTGCCAAAATATAAGTACCATCTACAAACCAAATGCAAGCCTTCTACAAAAGACTGTACTTCTACAGTCTTTGTCTTACTTCACCAGATGGAAACAATATGATTCCTTGTACAGCACTCAGTGCAATTTGCCAGACAGTCATAATGATCAAGCTACCAATACAAAAACAGGCATATACCATGTGTGGAGCACTGTAAGACCTTATGCAAAAACATAAAAGATACATTAAGCACAGTCCCTGTCCTAGCTTACAAGCTATGCAAACTCATAGGCAGTCACATGTTTCAGCATTTGGTCAGTGTCTGCTCAGCTACGGTAGAAAAAGAGTGACACCCTCCAGTAGGAGTCAGGGGCTTTGAGAACGCCGCCAGCACTGCCCGCTAGCTAACATGAAGCAAATATGAATACAATGAGCTCATATCGGCAACTTCCTGCTGAGCTATGATCACCAAATGCAGCAACTGCCTCTGCCTTTTACATGTTTTCATCACTTTCACCCCATTAATCATATATATGTATACGTGTATATATGTATATATGATATATACGTGTATATATGTATATATGATATGTGTATATACATATATATGAGATATATATATAGACTGATTAAGAAAGTTCACCTAGGTTTATCTCTCAAAAGCCTATGAGACCCAATCACAATAAATAGACAATCTCAGCTGTCCCAGAAAGGTTTACTTTCTGCAAAATATCAAGGCAACCCAGTGGTTTCAATTACTTCTTTTCTATTGGAAGAATGAATTCAAGTATGAGGTACTCATTTCCCATTTGTTTATTTAGTGGAAATAACAGAAGAAGAAAAGTAACAAAACAGGAACATCATGCCACGGAATATCATGCCACCAAATCTCACATCACATACTGTTTTCAATGAAACAAAATGGAGACAAAATATAAACTAAGCTTCAAGTAGCAAATCTGAAAGCATCTAATACTGGAATTTTGCCAAGGCAAACCATGCAAGTTGTTTGGCAGGACTGACTACCATCTGAGACCTGGATTAACATGTGCCAGCTCCAAAAGACTTGTAGACATGTATGGGTATATGCATAGATATGTGCACATATCTAATATGTTAACTCTTCAGCTTTTAGAAAAATACCAATTTATTTCATTCACTATGCACTAATTCTCAATTTCTCCATTACCAGAAACCACCATTGTTTCTGGAAATACTAAATGACAATTTACTTATCCTTCTGTAAAACAGTAAGTCACTTAGCTCCCAATTTTTAATGATTACTTAGGCCAGCTGCACAAAAAAAAAATGATAATTTAAATATAAGTTCTAGTCATGAGTAAGAATACACTAACAAATTAAGAAAGAACAGCGTTTTGAAAAAATATTTTTTTCTTTTGAGGAAAAACATTTTTTTTTTCTGACAAATGCTAAATAATGTGTCACTAACTATCATTTATTAGATGCCCATGAAGACCTAAGGTGTGAAAACGCAGTCTTTTAAAGATTCTTCAAATTAGTATTTTGGGATGATAACATTGTACTAACATTTACATTTCATGAAAAGGTTCAGAAGTTATATTACAAAGATGTCAGCACTTCACTATTCCCTAAGTACCAAGATTCTTCTCATATTAGTTAGAATTCAGTGTCTCAAACTTATTCATGTAAAAGGTTGCAAGAAGGTTAATATTCAGCCTAGTCCTATGTTGAATCAGCAATGCTGAATGGTTGAGTTAGAAGTCTTAATTACAAAAATATTTACCAGGAGTTTCTATTTTTAAATAATATGCATATAGTAATTTGTGAATTAGAAATAATCTTAATTCTCAGGAGATTCTTATGTCCTGTGCGTCCTACAGAGTATTCACTTTTCTATCTGCTTGAAAAATGACAGCACTCTAATTATTCTGTCAAGATTAATAGACCCCAAATTTGACTCTTAAATCTCAGTGGATGTCTTTTTCCAATAGCCACTTCTCCTAATTTGTGACATTTTCCTTCCCTAAAATTGTGTGTTGCAAGAATTTTCATAAAGTCAATTTATATAGCCAAACAACCTCTAAATCAAAGAAATAGAATGATACAATTATGAGAGAAATTAGAAAACAACTTAAAGAATCTTAACAAGAGCTTTACAAAGGACCTTAAAGATTGATTTTAAAAATTGTTTATAAGCTAGAAACTTTATCTTCTAATGAGACAGAAGAAACTCTAAATGAGAAAACTAAGTCAAATAAATTTTTACTTGAAAAATGTTATGAAATGAAGACTATAAATAACGTATAGATGGTAAAACTCAAAGTAAGAGATCCAGGAAGTTAGCAAGCACATATGCCAGCTTTTAGTTTAAGAATACAGACTTTATTTTTAATATATGCTTAAAATATATATAGATACATAGATAATAGATAGGTAAATATATAGAGTGAGACTCTGTGTATCTATTTATCTATCTGTCTGTCTATCTATCCAGGCTGGAGTGTGCAATGGCACAATCATAGCTCACTATAACCTCAATCTCCTGGGCTAAAGCGATCCTCCTGCCTCAGCCTCCAGAGGAGCTGGAACTACAGGCATGTACCACACACCCAGCTAATTGTGTTTTATTTTTATTTTTATTTTTGTAGAGACAAGGTCTCACTATGTTGCCCAGGCTGACAGCTGACATTTTGACAGCAATTCTGGAAGCCAGAAAACAGTGCAGTAATATTTTTCAATGCGCTGATAATTGTCAAATTAAAACCCTACACTTACTAACTTCTAAAAGCAGAACCGAATAAACTTAAAAGACAGATGGTAACCACTGGTCCCTCCTTATCCACAGGGGATATGCTCCAAGACCCCCAGTGGATGCTTAAAACTGTGGATAGTACTGAATCCTATATATACTATGTTTATTCCTATACATACTCACCTATGATAAAGTTTAGCTTATAAACTTCACAAACTTTAGGCAGAATAAGAGATTAATACAAATAATAAAATAGAACAATTATAACAATACACTGTAATAAAACTTATGTGAATATGGTCTCTCAAAATATCTTATTGCACCGGACTCTTCATTTTTGTGAGGATGTAAAATGATAGAATACCTATGTGATCAGATGAAGTGAGATGAATGATTGTGACTGTAACTTTTGCAGTTTCAGACGCAACAGCAAACTAGCACAAATTTCTCTTTCCTTCTTCACAATTTCATTGATAGAAGATTCCTTCTTACCACAGATCTTAGTAACCTCAGCATATGACATTTTCCTTTCCTTATTGAGAACTTGCACTTTTTCACTTAAAGCACTTGACGACGACTCTTTGGCATATCCAAATTGCCAACAACACTACACTTATGGGACATTATTCAGTAAAATAAGAGTTACTTGAAAACAAGCACTGAAGTACCACCACAGCTGAACTGATGACTTAGAAGGCTACCAGGTGGAATGGATAGTAGCCTATAGACAGTGAATACGCTGGACAAAAGGATGATTCATGCTCCAGGTGAGACGGTGTGAGATTTCATCACACTCCTCAGAATGGAATGCAATTTGAAACATATGAATTGTGTATTTCTGGAATTTTTCAGTTAATATTTTAGGGCCACAGATAACTGAAACCACAGAAAAAGAAGCTGCAGATAAAGGTGGACAACTATTTAAGTATTTGTCATTTAAGACCTTATTAATTATGCATGTTAAACTCGCTAGTTTTTTTTCATGAATCTAGGCAAGCTAACTCTAAAATTTCAATTGTTTCAATTCTGCATGTGTATGCACACTGATTTGCAATTTAAGCATATTTCTTATGGTGGCTTCCAGTCAAAGCCATTTGAAAATCACTGTTCTATAGTTACAGCAATAGAGGACAGCAGCTACTCCTATAACGTAGTTGAAACATAAACAATGCTAGGCAAAAAAAAAAAAAAAAGTTACAGAAAAATAGCTGTTATACATTTCCCTCAAGAAACAAACATACCTAAACAATATATAGTTTCAGGATATAGAAATATGTGGCAATAATCTATTCCTTAATCTGTGTGATGACCACTTTATTCTTGAACCTGTGTATATACAGATTATGATAAAAGTAACAAACTTCAAATATGACTATATTAAAATATGGAGTATATCTCATAAGAAGAGACAATCCCAATTTCTATGGCTCTGTAATTCCCTCCTTTCATCTACAGTCAGAGGATGAGTTTGAAAGGAATGGTGGACTGGGCATATTCCCTGTAGTTCAGGGAACTGAACACATTACAAGCTGTCAGAATCTCCTGGTATAAGAATTAATTTTTTTCTCAACAAGGAGACAATACATTCATCCAACCAGGAGATAATGTGTCATCCATATGTAGAAGAAAATGGCTTAAGAAATACTGTCAGGTATAGAAAGCCTCTTGACTATCTCATGTGCTCACTGGACCTTGTTTGTACTTGTACTCACGTAGCTGGGGAAAGAGAGAGAGAACGACAGAGCGCAAGTGCTCTTATAACTCTTCTTTTTAAGGACACTAACCCTATCATATCAAGGCCCCAGCCTTACAAAGTTATTTTACTTTAATTAACTCCTTATACTCACACTGAGGGTTAATGCTTCGACATATGAACTTTGTGTCAGGGGAACGATCAGTTCACGGCAATGACAATCAGGGATTAATTCTAGCTATTAGAATTCTGCAATGTATATGCCTACGTATTTCTCTAGAACAGATACCTAGCATTTGAATGCTGGATCAAAAGTTACACATTGTTTTTAGTTCCAAAAGTTGTTTTATAAACTGCCCTACCAAAACGGCTTGAGCAATTTCCATCCCCACCATTGGTCATATGAAGAGCAACTGCCTTCCCACACCAGTGTGAGAAAGCAAACCCTGGATCTTACCACTCCTTATCCATTTGACCAATCTCAAGAAAGCATTTTCTTTTAATTACCAATTCCTAGAGAGTGAGCGTGAGCATTTTGTCAATGTTTGCCATTCCTTTCCTCTGTAAATCTGTTATTCAAAACCTTTGCATTTTTTTTCCTTTTCTTCATTTGTTTTACTATTTGGAATTATAGAAACTTTCCTTCATATTCAAGATATTAATCCTTTGACCATTAATTATTCTTTTCCCAATCTGCAGATATTCTTTCTCAATCTGGCTCTTGTCTTTTAACTAGGTATGGTGTTTTATCACATACATATTTTCCACTTTTATATAGGCATATATGTCAATTCTTCATATAGGTAACAAGGACAATAAAATCTTGAAAATATTTTTCAGATCACTTACGTCTATACATAGCATTTAGGATAAAATGACTTTTAAGTAGTGAGCCATTCAAAGAAGTTTGAGACTGATGTGTAGTTGTGAAGGATATAGTTTTATATGAAATAAAATCAACTGAAATCAGAGTCTATTCACTTGTAACGGCAGGGGTCTATGTATTTACCTATGTAAAGGTAGGGGTCTCCTATGTAAGGCTCTCAGAATTGAAAGAAATCAGCCATACTCTTATATTGCACAAAAGAGCAAATCAGATTTCATGCATAGGTGCAGTCTTTAGAATTTCTGTTTTTCATAAACTGTAGAACAAACAAGGACTACCAAGATTTTTAAAAGGTATTATCACCCCTTACATATCTAACAATGTAATTTTTACTCTATGAGTAAAATCTATAAAATATTAAAATATACTTCTAGCTGGTATTTGATGATTTCTACAATACAGCTTATTTTTTTTTAAAAAAAAGCATTATTAAAAATAACAAATTATACCCATAAAAAGTTAAGATTTTCCACACAAAAGTTGTTCAAAGCAGAAAGTTAATTCCTAAATTACCAGAATATGCAGCTTTAAAGAAACTAGTTATTTTCATCTTCCTACTTCAAGTCAGCAAGAATATCATGTATCATAATGAGTGGTGGCTACATATACTTTTTATAGCTTCTAGTTTATTCCCTTTGAGGGTAACATTAACACCTGTCAGACTGTACTCTATTACATTCTCCCAAATTGACTTCCAGTTTAACACATGCTTCTATTTTCAACTCTCATTTAGCTATAGGTAATCCTCAGCGTGTACGATACATTTTCCTCTTTTAAGATATGTACTCTGTGAGAGGTTTTATCTTGAAAATCTTGCATCTTTTTTCCCTTAACAATTTGACCTAGAAAAGTGGCCCAGTGGGGGAGGACAGTAAGAGCAATTGAGGCCAAATGGCAATATACTCACATATAAACAGATAACAGACTTCTCATATTTAAAAATACATGAAAGGGGAAAGTCAATAATGTCAAGTTATTAAAACATTTTCAAATAAAATAAAACTTACAACTTTTTCAAGATCTTATTGGAGAACTACACCTTAGAAAATGTTTATTTCACAAATAATTTAATGGGTTGATTTGAGCTAAAAAGAATAGGCCTGTAACTCAGCTGGAGCAATGCTTTATCATTTGGTCAATGCTTACTGACTCCTACCACATGCAAGTCACTATGCAGGACTTCATCTTCGATGTAAAAACATGTAACACCCAGCCCCCGTCATCCAGGTGCTCACAGATTAGTGCTAAAATGTTAGAATTTAGCATATTTAATATCATCTATCTAAAATGACATCTGTGAGAGCATTTCTTTATATTTCATAAAGTTGGGTTTCTATAAACATTCTTTTATAGCTCATGAGATTACAAATAAAATATTAAACTAAAAAATTAAATTTTGCATTTTTACATCTCCTAAACTAACATTGCTAATCAACTTTAAATGGCTATAAGCAATGACTCAGGATGAGTCTATTTCATGGTTTTTATCTAGTGATAATTTACTTAGAGTGGTACTAAAATTATTTACTCTCAGACATCAATGAATGATAACTTATGAATGACTAAGTAACTTTTGTATAGAAATAATAATTACGTAATTCCTTGGGACAAATTTGGATAAAAACAAACATAAGTGCACACATTTAAAAGGTAACCATTTCCTTTGGGAAAGGCATATTTGTGATTAGGTAAGAAAATGTCTGTCCTTTTTGCATAGTTCACAAACGAGTAGTTTCTCACAAACTAGTAGTTTCTCTCTCCTCTCTGCTAATTTGCTAAATCCATCTGACAGAATTTCAGCTTTCATCAGCTTTGGGCATTGCCATTACTCATAAGCAAAATCAGTATTAAATAAATTAGTATTACCTGATAGTATGGGGCTGTCAGGTCGCAAAAACATTTTGGAAATAGAACTTTTCCTTTGTAAAACTCCAAAGAATTTTGAGATCCTCTGAATAACACGTATGAATGAAAAAGAACAGAAAATAAAGACACGTTGAGAACAAGTACAAAAACATGTTTTGATCGAAAGAGTTGAAGCTTTAGATCCAAACAGACAAAGGCAGAAATTCAGATGCACCTGATTCTCTGGCTTTAAACTCTGGGCAAGTTGATTAAGGAAACTGAGTTCTGGGCTAGGCGCGGTGGCTCACACCTGTAATCCCAGCAGTTTGCAAAGCCAAGGTGGGCAGATCACTTGAGGTCAGGAGTTCGAGATTGGCCTGGCTAATATGGTGAAACCTCATCTCCAATAAAAATACAAAAATTAGCCAGGTGTGGTGATGTGAACCTATAGTCCTAGCTACTCAGGAGGCTGAGGCAGGAGAGTCACTGGAACCCCAGAGGTGGAGGCTGCAGTCAGTCAACATCACGCCACTGTACCTCAGCCAGGGCAATGGAGGAAGGGAACAGCAGGGCAGGGGAGGGGAAGGAAGGGGAGGGAAGGGGAGGGAAGGGGAGAGAAGGGGAGAGAAGGGAAGAGAAGGGAGGAAGGAAGGAGAGAGACAGAGACAGAGAGAGAGAGAGAGAGAGAAGGAAAGAAAGAAACTGAGTTCTGTACAATGAATATTCAGCATAGATACACCATGACTTATGTCACAGAATTGGATGGAAAAATGAATGTCAAGACTTGGACAGTATCTAGTGATTAATAAATGGTAGTACCCTCCTCCATCCAACTATGAAGCTGACTACTGCACCTTTGGGGAAGGCTTGTCTCATTTTTTTTTCTCTCCAAGCTTTCACTAGTTTAACAACTCTCAAAGTATGGGCCGAGGTTTAGCGGGATCGCCTTCACTTAGGAACCTGTCAGAAATACAGATCCTCGGGGCCCAGCTCAGACCTACCAATTCAGGAACTCTACCAGGAGGGCCCAGACACCTATGTTTGAATAAGCCCTCCAGGAGATTCTGATTAACCCTGGAGTTTGAGAACTACAGATCTTGTGAATCTGAAGCTGAGGAAAGTTTTGCCAAGTCTAGCAAAAATGACCTGCTTTCTCCTATTCTGGTACATTTCTTAATGACTCAGCTTCCCTTCGAGAAATTTAACAGCTTTGAGGAGCTAAGGTAGCAGTCCTCAGTGACTCAGCTGTAGAGAAAGCAAAAAAGCAAGCCCACAGCACAGGCCTGCTGTACAGAGCTATTTTCTTCATCAGAAGTCAGGTTTCAACAAAAATGTAAAATGTTTTAACATTACAAAATACATTGTTTCAAAATCATCTTTTCCAGACATTTGCTCAGCAATTCTAACCAGCTGTAACAGAAGCCATTCTCCTTCTCTAGGGAGTTTTTAAAGATAAATTTAAATGAGAAAAACCCCCTTAATGTTTCAGGCACATTTAAAAGAAATTTAATTATTAGAGAGATTCTCCCTCTCCATTTTTTTTCTGGCACAGATCCTCTTATGTTTTATAATAATTCTTCATACCAGATGTTGTCAATATATTGCTCTTCTTTAAGGTGCTTACTTAATCCTCCTCATTTGAAAAACACAATATTATTCAATAAAGGAAATGAAAGCAGCCAAGATCACCTTAATTCTGTAGCACACAAACTCTAGACAATCATTTTTCTTCTTCCCAGGACCACTCATGCACCCATGCTGGTGTCAACACAGCTAATATGTAGTACCCACCTGGGAGTTTTATATCACCTCATTTTAGATGCTGCAGAGATTAGGAAGGCTTGAAAGACTATTGCTGTGAAAAATAACTGCTATGAAGAGCACACACAAGCACACGTTCACACACAGGAATATACACGAACTTAATATCCTTCCATGAAATGAAATCTAACACAAGAAAATCCAAATAAATAGAAAAAATTAGAATTTTCAAATAATTTTTAGTCGGAGTTTTTCAGAGATTTAATTTTCTATGAGGCAGCTGAACCTTCTGGAATATTACCAACCTGAAGCATGTTATTCACGTGAACTCATCTAAATTGAGTTTGCTATTCAATTTTATATGTTCCTACAATGTTAAAAAGTTTTCTCTCATTTTTTGTTATTTTAGATTTAAGTTGTGTTGACACCAAAAAAAAAAAAACCCCACCAAAAAACTTCCGCAAAAAATTAGCTAATTATTATTAATGTGATACAATTTTGATAATTTATATTTTACATAATGGCCTATTAAAAAGGGACAAAGATCCTAAGTTTAACTGAGGAAACTGCCATCCTCCCTGTAAAAGAGGAAAAGAGATTATTATTTTCACCTGAAATGGGGAAAAATAAACCACAGAAAATTTACCCTCATCACAAAACAAAAGCAAGTCGGTATTCCAGTGATCTTATAAAAATCTGTACATGTTAAAGACCTGCATCTTCAGACAGAAAATCAATTAAACAGCAATATATTAAAGTGACCCTAAATCGGCACTGACAGTAACATACCACTCTAGAATGCTACCTGTTGCATTTTATAACTCAACTAGACACAAGAGTGGCATTTTTCTGCTTTACAAATAAGTAAAATTAAAGAAAAGTAATGCACACTGTTAGAGTAATAGGAGTTGTTTGCTTTGTTCTTGTATATGCGCTCTGTGTTTTCTAATACCTGGTAGTTGTGCTTTAGCTTTGTGTCAATGTGGGCACGCACCTTCTATCTGGCTCCTTCCCAAGGATACCCTTGAGGCTCTAATTTTCCATTCCGCTACGTTTTGGAGCTTTCATGCACTAGTAACCTCTCCACCAGCATCCAACCTATCACACAAGAAGGAGGAAGGCTTACCAAGTAGAATCAGATAAGAAGAAGCAAGCAGAAAACTAAATCTTATTTAACATAAGAAAACCGATCTGCAGAACAAGCTTCTTTGTGTTGTCCTTGGCAATGTCCTGGTCATGAGCAAAAGTGACTGATCAAATATGACCACTATTTGGGAAAAAGAAAGAATCAAATTATGTAGAGTAGTCTTCCCTTATCCGCAGGGGATGTGTTTCCAGACCCCTAGTGGATGCCTGACCCTGGTAATAGCACCAAACCCTGTATATACTATGTTTTTTCCTATACATACATACAATAAAGCTTAACTTATAAATTAGGCAGAGTAAGAGACTAACAATGCTAATAATGAAAAAGAATAATTACAACAATATACTGCAATAAAAGTTATGTGAACGTGTTCTTTCCTTCAAAATATCTCATTGTGATTATCTCAACCTACTTTGAGATCGTGGTTGACCATAGGTAACTGAAACTGCAGAAGATGAAACCCCGCATAACACTACTGTAGTTATCATTGTGGTTGGACAGGACAACCACACTTATTTGCCTCATACAATATACAATTTTGTTATCTTACTGTACTCCACATCATGCAAGTTGTTCCAATTCTATGGAGAGTTGAAAGCTACTGTCTAAGGACCACAGTTAAAAAAAAAAAAAAAAAAAAAAGACAAATTCAACTGTTTTATTCACTTTTTAAAAAACCTATTTTCATATCTTCATATTAAAGCGGGGAATTTGGGAAGGGTCAAAAGAAGGTTTGGGGTCCCTTTTGACTAGGACTAAAAGAAAGCATGAAAATGGGGGTGGAGAGATATTCCCCAGTTTCTATTAATTTTATGAAGTAAAACACAGCTTTAGAGTAGAATTTTTTATTAGGTAAAAGTTTTCCTAAAGAACTGCTAAGGTCATTAACTTATTTCTCTAGAGCTATCCCAAATAACCTGAATGTGGAAATGCTTCTAATTTTTAAAACTTGCTTCACCCTTTAATCTCTGACCCTTCCATTTTTATTCAGCTATATTTTTATATGATTTAAAGTATTTCTACTGAGTAACTTCATATGAACTGCTACATTAACCACCTTAATAACATTAAATTATATAAATTGTGTAAGTTTCGATGTAGTGATGGAGAAAGGATGTAAATCCCTTACCTTCACTCCCTGAATATGTGCTTCTGGGGCAGAGGAGAGAGAAATACACATAGAGGAAGGGAATGCCACTTTTAAGAAAGATATATCAATTATACTTTTAAGTGGCACTAAAATATTTATTGTTAAATGGGACAAGTCTCTTACACATTAAAAGCATCAGAAACCCAGCCTTACAGACTGGGTAAACTTGAATAGCTTTCTATTCAAGTTTTTAAATTTCTACTACAAATCTTTTTTCAAAGTATTATCTTGAACAAAAACAGCTGTTCTTCAAAAACCAAATTCTTCATAAAGAATTTGGTTGCCAGCTCATAAGATGATCTTTCTTCCTGTTGATTATACTAAGTTTGTGTGTTTTCCTCCCTTTCTACCTAATCTTGAGAATAAGAATGCAAAATTGTCATGTGTACACACAAAATGAGGCACAAGAGAAAAGGAGGAGTATGCAGGGAACAGTGGGATGTGAAGAAGAGAAAGATTAAACAAATCATCTCTCTCTGAAAGAGTACATACAAAGTTAAGAATTTGGAGTGCACAGCCACATCAGATTGAGGCAGGAAGTACATTGAGGAAGTCACCACAAAGCTGTGGCGTGCCTTAAGGTAAATATTTCTAAAATCAAAATGGAAAATACAGAGTTAATCAGTGGGAAAAGTCTGTTTGGTTAACATATATAATACTTCAGTGTTTTCCTGAAACTATCTTACCGGAAGAGAATACTTTTATTATTTCAACAACATGTCTACAAAATGACATAGAAAAAGTATACTTGATATGATGATATGTGCCTTGCTAACACAACTGACCTTGACCAGGTAAATTTATGCTGCTGTAAAAGCACAGATTTTGTTCCTCCTGATGCCACCAGCTGAATATAAGGAGACACCATTTTTCTAATACTCCAAGTTACTAAGTGTAGCTAATAGAAACCCAGAACAGGGCTGACTTTATAACATGGCAAACAACTACTTTCTTAAAATCTAAGACTAAATGGAGCCTAGCAGAGACAAATGAACTACAGATTTGGCAAATCAACATCTGGCTCACTTTGGCATAGCGTATGACTTTAACTTCATGGTTAAAATCTCTTTCCTCAAATTATGATCTACACATAGTGAACAGAGAGGATACCCTGGAACCCTCTTACACAATATTTACTCAGTGGGCCACATTAGGCCCTTTCAATGTCTTGCAATTTTGTTGTTTTTTTAAATTTTTATTTCATTTTGTATTGATATACAATAGATGTACATGTTTTTGGTAACATGTAATAATTTAATACATTCATAATTTGTAAAGATCAAATAAGTACAATTGGGATATCCATCATCTCAAATATTTGTCTTTTCTTTATGCGAGAAAGATTCTAATTATTCTCTAATAGCTATGTGAAATATACATTTCTGTAAACTGCAGTCACCCTACTGATTCTATCAAACACTAGGTCTTTTTTTTTTTTTTTTAATACTTGAAGTTCTAGGGTACATGTGCACAACATGCAGGTTTGTTGCATATGTATACTTGTGCCATGTTGGTGTGCTGCACCCATTAACTCATAATTTACATTAGATACATCTCCTAATGCTATCCCTCCCCCCTCTCCCCACAATAGGACCCAGTGTGTGATGTTCCCCTTCTTGTGTCCAAGTGATCTCATTGTTCAATTCCCACCTATGAGTGAACGTGTAGTATTTGGTTTTTTGTTCTTGCGATAGTTTGCTGAGAATGATGGTTGACAGCTGCATCCATGTCCCTACAAAGGACATGAACTCATCCTTTTTTTATGGCTGCATAGTATTCCATGGTGTATATGTGCCACATTTTCTTAATCCAGTCTGTCACTGATGGACATTTGGGTTGATTCCAAGTCTTTGCTATTGTGAATAGTGCCGCAATAAACATATGTGTGCATGTGTCTTTATAGCAGCATGACTTATAATCCTTTGGGTATATACCCAGTAATGGGATGGCTGGGTCAAATGGTATTTTTAATTCTAGATCCTTGAGGAATTGCCACACTGTTTTCCACAATGGTTGAACTAGTTTACAGTCCCACCAACAGTGTAAAAGTGTTCCTGTTTCTCCACATCCTCTCCAGCACCTGTTGTTTCCTGACTTTTTAATGATTGCCATTCTAACTGGTGTGAGATGGTATCTCATTGTGGTTTTGATTTGCATTTCTCTGATGGACAGTGATGATGAGCATTTTTTCATGTGTCTGTTGGCTGTATGAATGTCTTATTTTGAGAAGGGTCTGTTCATATCCTTTGCCCACTTTTTGATGGGGTTGTTTTTTTTCTTGTAAATTTGACTGAGTTCTTTGTAGGTTCTGGATATTAGCCCTTTGTCAGATGAGTAGATTGCAAAAATGTTCTCCCATTCTGTAGGTTGCCTGTTCACTCTGATGGTAGTTTCTTTTGCTGTGCCAAAGCTCTTTAGTTTAATTAGATCCCATTTGTCAATGTTGGCTTTTGTTGCCATTGCTTTTGGTGTTTTAGACATGAAGTCCTTGCCCATGCCTATGTCCTGAATGGTAATACCTAGGTTTTCTTCTAGGATTTTTATGGTTTTGTTTTAACATTTAAGTCTCCAATCCATCTTGAATTAATTTTCATATAAGGAGTAAGGAAAGGATCCAGTTTCAGCTTTCTACTTATGGCTAGCCAATTTTCCCAGCACCATTTATTAAATAGGGAATCCTTTCCCCATTTCTTGTTTCTCTCAGGTTTGTCAAAGATCAGATGGCTGTAGATGTGTGGTATTATTTCTGAGGGCTCTGTTCCATTCCACTGGTCTACATCTCTGTTCTGGTACCAGTACCATGCTGTGTTGGTTACTGTAGCCTTGTAGTATAGTTTGAAGTTAGGTAGCATGATGTCTCTAGCTTTGTTCTTTTGGCTTAGGATTGTCTTGGCAATGCGGGTTCTTTTTTGATTCTATATGAACTTTAAAGCAGTTTTTTCCAATTCTCTGAACAAAGTCATTGGTAGCTTAATGGGGACGGCATTGAATCTATAAATTACCTTGGGCAGTATGGCCATTTTCACAATATTGATCCTTCCTGTCCATGAGCATGGAATGTTCTTCCATTTGTTTGTGCCCTCTTTTATTTCACTGAACAGTGGTTTGCAGTTCTCCCTGAATAGGTCCTTTACATCCCTTGTAAGTTGGATTCCTAGGTATTTTATTCTCTTTGAAGCTATTGTGAATGGGAGTTCGTTCACGATTTGGCTCTCTGTCTGTTATTGATGTATAAGAATGCTTGTGATTTTTGCACATTGATTTCGTATCCTGAGACTTTGCTGAAGTTGCTTATCAGCTTAAGGAGATTTTGGGCTGAGACGATGGGGTTTTCTAAATATACAATCATGTCATCTGCACACAGGGACACTCTGACTTCTTCTTTTCCTAACTGAATACCCTTTCTTTCTTTCTCTCGCCTGATTGCCCTAGCCAGAACTTCCACCACTATGTTGAATAGGAGTGGTGAGAGAGGGCATCCCTGTCTTGTACCAGTGTTCAAAGGGAATGCTTCCAGTTTTTGCCCATTCAGTATGATATTGGCTGTGGGTCTGTCATAAATAGCTCTTATAATTTTGAGATACGTTCAATCAATACCGAATTTATAGAGAGTTTTTAGCATGAAG
Organism: Theropithecus gelada; assembly: GCF_003255815.1. NCBI lineage: Eukaryota > Metazoa > Chordata > Mammalia > Primates > Cercopithecidae > Theropithecus > Theropithecus gelada. The sequence continues at coordinate 81,564,391 of NC_037680.1, read as the reverse complement.
GGCTGTTGAATTTTGTCAAAGGCCTTTTATGCATCTATTGAGATAATCATGTGGTTTTTGTCTTTGGTTCTCTTTATATGCTGGATTATGTTTATTGATTTGCGTATGTTGAACCAGCCTTGCATCCCAGGGATGAAGCCCACTTGATCATGGTGGTTAAGCCTTTTGATGTGCTGCTGGATTCCGTTTGCCAGTATTTTATTGAGGATTTTTGCATTCATGTTCATCAGGGATATTGGTCTAAAATTCTCTTTTTTTGTTGTATCTCTGTCAGGCTTTGGTATCAGGATGATGTTGGCCTTGCAAAATGAGTTAGGGAGGATTCCCTTTTTCTATTGATTGGAATAGTTTCAGAAGGAATGGTACCAACTCCTCCTTGTACCTCTGGTAGAATTCGGCTGTGAATCCGTCTGGTCCTGGACTTTTTTTAGTTGGTAGGCTATTAATTATTGCCTCAATTTCAGACCCTGCTAGTGGTCTATTCAGGGATTCAGCTTCTTCCTGGTTTAGTCTTGGGAGAGTGTAAGTGTCCAGGAAATTATCCATTTCTTCTAGGTTTTCTAGTTTACTTGCTAGAAAACCTAGAAGAGGTTTATAGTATTGCTAGAGGTGTTTATGGTATTCTCTGATAGTAGTTTGTATTTCTGTGGGGTCAGTGGTGATATCCCCTTTATCATTTTTTATTGCGTCTATTTGATTCTTCTCTCTTTTCTTCTTTATTAGTCTTGCTAGTGGTCTATCAATTTTGTTGATCTTTTCAAAAAACCAGCTCCTGGATCACACTGTATGTGCATGCCCATTCCTCAGAAATGGCCCTGCATGGCCTACCCTTCCATCCTTTGCTTCTTTGAAAGAAAATTTTTATTTGACTCAAAACCTGATTCAGCTGGGTGCTGTGGCTCATGTCTGTAATCCCAACACTTTGGGAGGCAGAGGCGGGTGGATCACCTGAGGTCAGGAGTTTGAGACCAGCCTGGCCAACATGGCAAAACCCCATCTCTACTAAAAATACAAAATAAAAAAAAAATTAGCCAGGCATGGTGGCAGATGCCTGTAATCCCAGCTACTTGGGAGGCTGAGGCAGGAGAGTCGCTTGAACCCAGGAGGTGGAGGTTGCAGTGACTCAAGATCGTGCCACTGCACTGCAGCCTGGGTGCCAAGTAAGGCTCCATCTCAAAAAATAAAAAATAATAAAAAAAGAAACATGAGTCAACCTTGACCTTTTCTGAAAATCCGCCTCTTGCTCAGCACAAAGTCAGCTTTTAGAATCTTACTGGTTTCATACCTCTTTGTTGATCACTCTTTTAGAGCACTTATTTTACCTGTGTATTTATCTGTCTCTCCCCCATTATACACTGAGCTCCCTGATGTTATCATTGTCATCTTGGTAGCCCCAGTGCTTAGGGCACAGTGCTCCAGATAGTTCTGTTGAATGAACCAGACTGGGGGTGGGTTGTTGGGGTGAGCCTTAGAAAGAAAAGTTAGGTAGGACAAATAGTGGCCTTCAAATATGTGATGGGTTATCTCATAGAGCAAATAGTCTTATCCATGAGAGTTCCAGAAAACAACATATGGCCAAGGGCTGGAAATTACAGAGAAGCAGAAATCAGGTGAAAATGTCAAAATGATTAGAGCTGCCCAACTAGGGTATGGTCTTTCCTACAGAATAGTGAGCTCCTCATCATCAGACATCAGCAGGGTCTCTTTACAAACTTACTGAGAACCAAATTCATTAACTTACAAAGCTGGATGTATACACACAGGGAAAGCCCTCTTTAAGAAAGACCAGGCCAGGCGTGGTGTCACATGCCTGTAATCCCATCTATTTGGGAAGCCAAGGCAGGAGAATTGCTTGAACCCGGGAGGAGGAGGTTGCAGTGAGCCAAGATTGTGCCACTGCACTTCAGCCTGGGCAACAGAGTGAGTAAGACTCCATCTCAAAAAAAAAAAAAAAAAAAAGAAAAGAAAAAAGAAAGAATTTTTATTTTTTTGAGAATAAAATCCAGACACTTAAAATCACGGATCCTTTAACTCAATGAAATAAAATCCAATTATTTAAAAATGGTAAACTAAATGCATTAATTTCTAACATGTCCCTAGATTTTTAGAAGATGAAGCCTCTTGTAAAAAGTATAATTTGAATGTACTGTCTAAAAGATAAAGAGAAAAAGCTAAGATTTTTATATAGTCTTAGTATTTATGAAAACATACTAGATAACATCATCGTTATTACTAGAATGTATGTTGCAAGATAATAATTCACATGAAAGTATGACACATCAGGGGGTCCAATCATACACCACTGGATGTTAATTAAACGCCTCATGTTATTGAAGGTGAAATGTCTCACTGGGTATCAAAAGTGTGATTTTAAAAACAGGAGGGATACTGTTTCTGTAGACGCCTTGCATTTCAAAAGACATAATGTTTTTGCATTTGTACGTTTTTTTAGTTCTATATAGCATATAAAAATTCATTTTTATAACACTTTTATAATAGAATACATGATCACTGCAGAAAACCTCTAAAATAAAAACAACCATAAAGGAGAAAAGTCACCTACTATCCTACCTCTCAGAAATAAGTTTCCCTTTGTATTTTCTTCATGTCTTCTTCATACAAGCAAATACACATCCACACTTCCATACATATTCACTTATCCATATATATATATATATATATATATTTTGCTCTATAGTATAAATGAAAGGTATTTTATTTTATTATTATCATTTTTTCGGAGATGGAGTCTCACTCTGTCACCTAGGCTGGAGTGCAATGGCACGATCTTGGCTCACCAATTTCCACCTCCCAGGTTTCAAGTGATTCTATTGCCTCAGCCTCCTGAATAGCTGGGATAACAGGCATGCACCACCACACCCAGCTAATTTTTCTATTTTTAGTAGAGATAGGGTTTTGCCATGTTGCCCAGGGTGGTCTCAAACTCCTGAGCTCTGGTAATTCACTCGCCTTGGCCTCCCGAAGTGCTAGGATTACAAGCGTGAGCCACCATGCCCAGCCAATTTAAAGGTATTTTTAGAAATCCATACAATCACTTTACCTATTTTGTATGTTTATGAACTTACGTATCTAATTATATTTCTGATTTACTTGCAGAGATGTAAAATTCTTATTTCTGAGATAAAAAAAAATTATCCTGTAAAACATTATAAAATGAGTCCACACATTATATCTCCCTTGATAAATGCAATAGGATCTATATACTTAATTATCCCACACAAGCCTAAGACTACTTTTGAGTCAGTGGAAGAAAATCATACAAAGTTGCCCGTGAAGCTGAAACCTAAAACTTCATTCATGTTGAAAGCTAATTTCAGACTACTTTGAAACACGTATCCTTCACTTCATGTTCATAGTTTGATATTTTTAACAATTTTTTTAAATGGGGTGTCAATAAATGGAGTACAGATGCTCCTTGACTTACTATCTTGATAATCCACCGTAAGTCAAAATGCATTTAATATACCTAACATACAGAACACACCATAGCTTAGCCTAGCCTAGCCTAAACGTGCTTGGAACACTTACATAGGGCAGCAGTTGGACAAAATCATCTGACACAAACCCTATTTTATAATGCAGTCTTGAACAACTCACATGTAAGGATCGTGCCACATATTGCTAGCCTGGGAAAAGATGAAAATTCAAAATTCTAAGTATGGTTTCTACTGAATACGTACTGATTTCACACCAGCATAAGTCAAAAAAATCTCAAGTCAAACCATTTTAAGTTGGGGACCATTTGTATTTTATTTCAAAATTGAACTGGTATTCAGCTCTTAGATCAATAAACCTCCCTTTCCAACCATCAAACTGCCTTCCCAATACAAGTTTGGGGAAGGGAGTGGCAAACGGAGCAGGGGATAAAGACAGGAAAGGGTAGGTAAGAGAAGAGAGGCATAGGAAGAGGAGAGGAGAGGTAAGGAGGGGCAGGGAGGGATCAATGGAACAAGAAATGGAACGTCAGATAGAAACCATACTCACGTTTCAAGGTCCAGGTTAAATGCTATTTCTTCCCCAAAAATGCTTCAGTGATATCTCAGTAAGGAGTTACCTTCCCCACATCTATTAATTCCCAAAGTATGTGGATTTGTGATAATTTCTGCATCAAAACACATTTCTTAGCGTGCATCTCATCTACCCAGTGGAATGTGAGCTTGTCCAGATCAGGGGACTGGATGTAGCTCCCTCATCTGCACAAAGTGCATTACTTAGAGACGAATATATACATGACTCCAAAGATCTCATTTTAGCATTGCATCCAGTTCTCCAAGAGCTTGCCTGTAATTACCTTAGTTGACACATGCTAGAATCCTGGAGGGTACCAGTTCATAAACAAAATCACCCTCAGTGAGGTTAAGTGACTTGTACCAGGTCTAATGAACAAGGTAAGTGGTGACGCTAGGACTCAAATCCAGGTGTTCTAGCTCTAAACCTAGTGCTTTTTCAACCACATCACACTATTGCAATCAACAGGGTACTTAGAATCAGGACTAAAAACAATTACTCATCAATTCATGAAATGCAGGTGCCTTTTTCAGCCCATCGCTGACACAGTAAAAGTGATTTGATCCCTTTGGGTTTAATGAACACTCTGCTGCTGAACTGCGGGAGGACAGGGGTAGAAGACATTTCCTCTCCCTTTGCTAAGCTCTAACTCCTAGTTTCCTTTTGCCAGCTACGGTTTATTAATTCTCAAAATGTCTCTCCCATTGTGGAACTGTATTCCTCTTAATCAATTGTTTTGATCTCCTAGTGAGGATATTAATAAACATATATACATGCTACTCCAAAAATTTTATTATTTTAAAATATATTTCTCTTCATATTTTTGTAATGCCCAGAAATACATAATCCCTTTACCTAAAGATATTTTGCTCAATACCATTATAATGTAGCTCCTCTACAGGATTCTAACTTGTTTTGGCAGACATTTGCTTCAATTATTCAATCACGTAAAATTGAAGAATTACTTCTATTTCCAGTGATTATCACAATCATACTCTTATTACTTCCTCCTCCATCCAAACACCAATATATATTTATGTATTGAGCCTGTATTCTGTGCTGGGCACTATGTGTACAGCAAGGAACAAAATTGATGCATTTGCTCATGAAGAGAACAGATCAGCTGAGGAAACACATAAAGCAAATACTCACAAATAAATACATACAAACAATCAGAGATACCACAAAGGAAAACAATGTTATAAATTATAGGTGCAGATAGAGCTGGTTTAGTTTGAAAGGTCAAGAAATGTCAAGGTAATTCCTAAAACAAAAATATTGCATATGAGAGTAGAAGGGTGTCATCCCAGGTGAAGAATGGGGACCAGTTGAAGTAGTTGCAACATTCCTGCCATGGGAGTTTGCTGGGCTGGAAGAAGTGAAGACAGGTTTCTGCACTCCGGGCATGGGAGCAGGGGAAGAATGGCAGGGATGAATTTGGAGAGGTAGATGGGGCTGGGACACTCAGGGCTTGTGGGTCATGTTAAACGCCCTGGACGTTATTTCAAGCAAATGGTAAGACACTGAAAAGGTGTATTAGTCAGTTCTCACACTGCCAACAAAGACATACCTGAGGCTGGGTGTTTATAAAGAAAAAGAGATTGAATGGACTCCCAGTTCCACATGGTTGTGGAGGTTCCACATGGTTGTGGAGGCCCCACAATCACGGCAGAAGGCAAAAGGCATGTCTTACATGGTGGCAGACAAGAGAGAACTTGTGCAGGGAAACTCTCATTTATAAAACCATCACAGACTTATTAACTACCATGAGAACAGCACAGGAAAGACCCATCCCCATGATTCAACTACCTCCCACCAGGTCCCTTCCAGGAAACATGGAAATTGTGGGAGCTACAATTCAAGATGAGAATTGGGTTTGGGACACAGCCAAACCATATCAAAGAGTTTCAGTCAGAAGGGGCATAAGTCAAGGGATGTCTGGGTTAAATTAAACCACCACCAATATCGGTCTGGGAAGCAGAGTCTTTACAGGGAGTTCTGGCTCTGCTGTTGTAACAGTCAAGAAATATGAGGCTACTCTTTAATGTCTCTTTACCTTCTTTTCAATGGTGTGAGAAAAACACAGGGTTATCTAAAAGTTTCCCCGGCTATAACATTCAAAGATGCCAGTGAATACTGACGAGCACTTTAAATACTGAATACTTGGACTCCAAGATTTATCTATAGTGTGGTGTCCATTTTTGCAAGATGAAATTGCTGATGATGAAACCATAATAAGGCATGCAATTTGCATTCGTCATTTTTCACAGTAAATGAAATCACTGTTAGGTAACAAGTTAGAGTTTCAGGGTATTTTCGGTGTTATAAATTTTCTTCTGTATGTTTAACTGCCTGCTTAGAACAATGCTTTTTCTTTTATTATAGTAATAAGCTACCTTACATCTGTACAGGCTTTAGTTTCGAAGCATATTCATTCTTTAATGATAGGGACCAGGCATTCATTTTCTCTTTATGGTGCCCAGCATACCATGCTATGTAAGTAAGAACTGTAGTTGTTTTTGTTTTTGTTTTTTAAGACAACTAATACCTACCAGTTGGAGGTGTCACTGAATAGGAAACGCACTACTACACTGATGGGGAGAAAAACCTACACAACTTCCAGAACACAGCTATGCTTCAGCCATAGCCCTGTCTGAGACCTTAAGAGGTTCCTCACTACTCAAGCCCAGTGTACCCATCACAACCAAGAATCTATTGGCTCTTGCAGATTCTGCTCACCTTGTCTCCCATGCCAATCTTCAGTTATGTCCACTGTACCTCCTTCTGCACAGGTGTTTCCAAATATGGCATCAAATGCCACACCCTTTTGCTTTATTCAGCTGTTCTTTCAGTGTGGCATGTTCACTCTCTCACAGTGTGCAGTTCAGTGGCTTAAACATGAATATGCTACAGACTGAGAAGGTATACACCATGCGATGATTCAATGTTCCTTCACTTTTCTATATTTCAATGATTAATTCTTGTCCATACAGAAAAAAAATCAACTACTATAACATTAATTTTAAATAGAAAAGCAAGCATGGATGCTAAAATCTTGAGGAAGTACACTTTAAAAAATCATCCAGGTAGTCCAGAATATGATATCTATTTTATTTATTTATTTACTTACTTACTTATTTTTTTGAGACAGAGTCTCGCTCTGTTGCCCAGGCTAGAGTGCAGTGGTGTGATCTCGGCTCACTGCAAGTTTCGCCTCCCGGGTTCACGCCATTCTCTTGCCTCAGCCTCCCGAGTAGCTGGGACTACAGGCGCCCGCCACCACATCCGGCTAATTTTGTTTTTGTAGTTTTAGTTGAGACAGGGTTTCACCGTGTTAGCCAGAATGGTCTCGATCTCCTGACCTCATGATCTGCCTGTCTCGGCCTCCCAAAGTGCTGGGATTACAGGCATGGATGTCTATTTTTAAAGGTAAATAAAAAACTGAACATTCTACTTGTGGCCCTCCCAGTTAGCATCTGCATATATACTCAGGAGTTCATATACCCATTGTCACAAATCCTGTTCAGTAATTCATTTATATTGTGGAAAAAAAGTCTGGAAGCTTTTCTCATAAAATTCATACGTTCCTGTTGATTGCAGTAGTCCCCTTTCAAATAGGAATATCCTATTAGTGCTAAGTAGGAACTATTAATACAAAAGGAACCACTACAATGAGAAGGGTTTTGTCTAAAAGGCAGTTCGTTCTTTAGATGCCAAATATATATAAAAATAAAGCAAGTAAATTCAATAGATCTGGTTTGGGAGTGGAAAAAATTCTGTTTCTCTCTAACTGCAATCAAACTCATTTCTTACGTATCTTTGGAAGATTACCATCTTCTGCTTTTTCTCTAGACTTGATTTTAATGTTTCTGCTATGCAGTACTTAAGAGCAGTTTTATTTCTGAAAATAAGTTCTTAAAACAATGAAATGTCTTTCTTTATGGTGGCTTCTAATTAAGACATGTGGATTGAGTTTCCGCAAGTTTTTATATAAGTGTGATATTTAAAGAATGTTGTCCTCATTTTTAGACGCAGTAATAAGAAATTGTACTTCTTTTCCAATTATTTGTAATGGCCACCTAGGTCACCTCTCAAATGCTTTTGATCTCAGCAACGCAGCTAAAAGAGTAAAATCACATTTCCCTTTGAAGTTCTGCTTCCTACTCCTAAATTTTCTATTCATAGAAAAGTTCAAGCAAAAAATTTAAATAACACAGTATCTAAGAAAACAAAACTATTAGGCTAAATTTTAGAAATAAAGAAGAGTTCAGACAACAGAATTTAGTTACTTTTATACCTGAAGCCTATTATTTATTCAATTAATAAAATATAAATATAAGCATTCAATTTACTCAGTTATTTAGATAATAAAAGGAGATATCATTTTATAGTATAGTAGGTACATGCCAGCAATGATAGTTGGGCTTAAATTCTTTATTCTAAAGCACATTTGCTTACCAAATATAAATCAGAAAATGTACTTTACCCCTATATCAGAGACGTAATGTGACAGTGATCTTCCACATAAGTGTTCTCCTCCCTTGGGCTAAATTTTCTTCTTTCTAACTACAGAGTACCCATGGTCTTCTGTGCCCTAAAGATTGGAACAGAAAGTTCCTCCAAGCTGGACAGCTGCTATCACAGGAACTAGTCTCATTCCCATTTCAGAGACAGTGATAGGAGAGAACAGAGAGCTCCCTAATCTTCTGTCCTTGTGAAGGAAACAAACTTGGTCTGCATGGTCTTATAACATTTCTTAGTCTGACTCTTTAAGTAACAACGGCAGGATTCAAATTGCAGTTCATTAAAATAGTTTCTTAGAAAACACGTATGCCAGGCGGCCATACATTAATCTTCTTCACTATACAAACGTTATGCTAATTTTCCTCAATTCTCCTCTCCCACAATTATAAGATCATATCAAATGAATTCCTGAGGATATCTTAACATCGCTATATAGCGCAAATAATTTTAGAATCTGTTCAGCATCAGCCCTATAAGCAAGGTATTACTGAAACAACTCCAACAGCAATCCAACACTGAAAGCTGATTTTTGGCCAATGGTAGACTTTCTGCTCGGGACCAAATCTAGAAAGACTTTTGGAAAGGGATCTGGCAAATCCAGTTATCCTACGTATTAGTGTGTTCTCACATTGCTATAAAGAACTACCTGAGACTGGGTAATTTATAAAGAAAAAAGGCTTAATTGACGTACAGTTCCATAGGCTATGCAGCAGGCATGGCTTGGAAGGCCTCAGGAAACTTACAATCACAGCAGAAAGGCAAAGAGGAAGGAAGCACTTCTTCACATGGTGGCAGGAGAGAGAGCGCACTAAGGGGGAAGTGCTACACATTTTTAAACTACCAGATCTTGTGAGAACGCACTCACTATCACTAGAACAGCAAGGGAGAAATCCACCCCTCTGATCCAATCACCTCCTACCAGGTCCCTCCCCCAACACTGGGGATTACAATTCAACATAAGATTTGGTTGGGGACATGGAGCCAAACCGTATCATCCTATGATCCTTCTCTCACTTTATTTACTAACACATTAATGGCTACCTCCTATGTTCATTGAGTTTGATGAAAAGAAAATGCCCTCTCTCCTAAGAGTTTATTGAATTAGGGAGACAAAGTACAAGATTTGAACTCTGAAGATCAAACTGGGAGCCCAGTCATACCTTTCTATTGAAGAAAGCTGATTAAAGTTGCTAGGCTTCAGTCTTCTCACCTAAAATTGGGATAATACCACTTTACATGAAGACAAAATAAGACAATAAGAATAAACAAATTCCTAGCACAGAATAGTCATTCAGTTAATGTTGGTTAACTATGAACTTAAAGAATTTACAATAGGCGATGTCCACTTTTAGTATTCCTTACATTGCTGCTGTAACATATAGCTCACTTCTCAATATAAATACATATTCACAGTTAAGTTTCAGAACAAGATCAGTCAGGATTTTGTCTTATAGGTGGTTACCAAACTTCAATGAAATAATTACATGATACAACACAGTTTACAGCACTATCCATAGACTTGGAGGGAACAGGGGACCATGGACCTTGAAGTCAGGAAAGACTTCATGCAGAAGACTGGAATGCACAGGCCCTTATATTTTACAAAAATCTCAAAGAGATGTTCTGTAAGGAAACTGATCTATAGGTCTAGATTTTAAAGTTTTATATTCCATGATAAGGATTTTTAATTTGATCCTGCAGGCAATGGAGAGCCAAAAGGATATGGGGCAAAAGAGTAGCTAACTCTTTGATGAGGCTAGCATTAATTTGGTCCTACTATGCAAAAGAGGTTGAATCAAGAAATAAAGAAAGATCAAAGATTAATATTCCTCAGATTAGAATTAAAGAATAAATTAAAAATCAGGACATAAAGATATTTTGGAGATAAACCAGGGGAGTGGTATTTCTAAATGGAAATATCTTCTTGGTTAGGCAGGGGCACAGAGCAGGCACTTAAGTGAAAGGAGATAGTGGTATGACACAAATCAGCAGAGACGTAAGTGAAGTTTTGAGACACAAACAATTCCCTGGACTATGGTATAAAAAAGGCTCTCAAGTCTAGCTGTGCATCAGAATTACTTATGGAGTTTTTAATATTTGACTATGCTTGGGGCCTCACCTCAGAGGTTGTGATCATAGCCAGGGTTGAGAATCACTGGAGCAGAGAAAGAACACAGGGCAAAAACTGAGCCGCAGGAAACTCCCAGAACAAGGTCAGAAAAGGAGATTGAAAGGAAGCAAATTTTACAGAAGTAGAAGGAAAGGAAAGAAAATGAAATATGGCAGAATTCAAGAGAAGAGGAGATTTCAAGAACGAATGGATAGCAAAAACAGTAGCAATTGCTGCTTAGAGGTCAACTGTGATGCATCAGAAATAAGGCGTGGCTCCCAGTAGGTGCTCTGTAGATACCTATTGAATGAATGAGTGCTGAGGAAATGGCATTCTTCCTCCGTAGTTCAGAGGCACTACAGTTTAGGGACTCTACACTGGACCAGGGGCAGATGGTGTCCCCTGGGTTGAACTGGATTGATTAGGCTAATCTTTGAGTTACAACCGCCCACCTCCCAGATTCTATTTTGAATAAGATCATAAAATTGGGCTTCTGGCAGACAAGAGAATGGAACAGCTTTCCAAGTGAAAAACTGATTCATTCATTCAGCCAGCCATCCAGTCAGATATTTATGCATCTATTCATTCAGCAGCCATTTACTCCAGGGAATGAAGATAGCACTTCAAAACTTAATCTTGAAGCCACATGATTTGCATTAATTTGCATATAATTTTAATCTATTTCAAAACTGTAGTAAAGCACATTTAACATGCATTTTTTGAAGTGCTTGGAATTCATCTTGACAGATTTTTGAGCAAAAGCATATTTTTATTGTGATCAGATTACTTTTTTCCTAATACCTACCACTGTTCTTCCACATATGTCAACTTCATTAGAATTTAGTTTTGTTATCCTAAAAGTGTTAGACTAATGGGTACTTTGAAAATTATCACATTAATATTCTTAATGCAAATTTCAACTTTAAAGTCATTCATTAACAAAAGAGAAGGCCAGATCTCTTTAAGCATGAACTATCTTTCCTAGTTCTATAACTATCACTGCCATTTATACAAAAGTTTTAAAGGAAACCAATTAAATTAATATTTTCATGTAATACATGAAGAAATCCTCACCTCTGTCACTAGCTTCTTTCCCTATTATAAAAAGTTCTCCAAGTGTTGTAATTTCATGCATTTCTATCACTATACTGATTTGCAAAAACTTATAAATAAAGTAGGGTGTTGCCAATGCTGGATTGCTAACACTGGTTCAATACACAGTATTTCAATAACTGTGAATATGGATTGTTGCTTTATTCAAATTTTACACAAATAATGACAGTTACGTTTTCTAGTTTTTATTTTCTGAGCAAATATAAACACATAAGATCAACCACTAGAAAACTCAATGAGCTTCACAATGTAGAATGAGAACAAAAACCTATGAGACTATAGCTTTTTTTTTTTTTGGTAGAGACAGAGTCTTGCTCTGTCACCCAGGCTAAAGTGCAGTGGCATGATCATAACTCACTGCAGCCTTCAACTCCTGGGCTTAAGTGATCCTCCTGCCTCAGCCTCCAGAATAGCTAGGGCTATAGGCATGTACCACCATGAATGGCTAATATTTTTAATTTTTGTAGAGAAAGAGTCTGCTATGTTGCCCAGGTTGGTCTCCTACTCTTGGCCTCAAGCCATCCTCCCACCTCAGCCTCCCAAAGTGCTTGGATTATAGGCATGAGCCACCATGTCCAGCTGAGAATGCAACTTTCTAGTAAACAAAAGCAAAACAAAAGATGTGATATTTTGTTTTCATATATACGTGTGGAAATAAAAAGATTTTTAAAAATTCAACCTATTTCCAGGGAAAAGATACTATCTGTCAATCAGCAATTTTCTGGATAGCTATCATAGGTAACTCTTTAACATGTTGGTTAGAAAAGTAACAATAAACACCTGAATATCTTTATGTAAATTATTGTGGTAGTCCATAGATATATAAAAATAAGACTCATTTTTTGACCCTAGGAAATCACAGGGAAATGAATGGTGCCCTACTGAATAGAATTAAAATCCAACTTATCCCAATTTGACAGTTTAGAATCCCTGTCTCTACCAAGTGCTGGAGAAGAACAATGGTGGCAACTGGTCCTTCCTGAGTCAATAGCTCGCTCTGAGTATTAAGTCCCAAACACCAGTACCTCTGCTCCATTATAAGAGCACGCAACACTAGCTGTGAAGGTACAACTCCTGGAAACCTCAGACAGAGACCTAATCAAGTATAAAAAGAGATAAGGGTCAGCTCCTTTTGCCCCCAAACTATATAATATTCTTCAAGGTTACAATAAATGTAACTTCAGAGGCTCCTCTCCTCCCTCTTTTCCTCTCAAATTAAATTCCTCATTTGACTTATCATGCCTGGAATTTCCTCAGAAATAGCAATAAAAGTGGAAGTGGAGTCACTTTGGAGACTCCCATGCAGTGGGAGTGAGTCTAAGAAGGAGGTTGAGCCTTTAGGATCATCACACAGTCAATCTCAGGCTAAGGTATATAAGATACTGTAAAAAAGGGAAGTGATTCAACAACAAAAACAACTGAAAATCTGGGTAGAGTAGGAGCCAAGACTGCATGAGAATGGGAGTAACCAATTACTCTATTCACAACAGCTGCATTCCTGCAACCTCACCTGAATTAGGATGAGATGAAGACAGTTCTTTTCAAGAACTCGCTCCACTGAAGCTCACTGTAACTTCGGTGGATAATTAATGGGAAACCATACACAGAAGAGTGGAATTTAGAATTTCATCTAACTTGGTGCTTGACTCATGTGGTGGCCACTCTCCAATGCCAGATCCTGAGGTAAGAATAAAGTTTTCTGTTTAGTCTTCACCAAAAATACTGCTGCTACCTGTGCAACAAAAGAGCTGGCAAATAAGTTGTGGCCTAGTCATGCTAACGACTGACAAAGCTCCTATGAAGAAAGTCAGCTGTGGCAAACCTATATACCCAAGGCACAAATACATATGAATGACCTCAAATCCTGCAAGCACTGTTTCTATTTGTCTCTAGGAGACTGTCAACAGAATTGCTCCAAGCTGTTCCAAATTTGCCTCCCACTGTGTGCTTCCCAATTCTACCATCACTTTCTCCAGAGGGCCACATTTTCTCCTTTAGAGAGCCTGAACTCTCCCTGGGGACACTATAATTAGTCTGCTACTCAATGGCCCAGGTTCCTTCAGATGATGAGTAAGAAAGCTGGAGAGCAAATCAATTACTTTCATGTTTGACACACTGACTATACAAACAGATAAGAGCTAGATCGTATATGACAGTAGAACTCTGACCCATATGCTCTGCAACAATCAGCCTAGAACAGTCAGGACTTGGACAATGACTATTTGCTTCTCTAATTTTTTGCCCGTGGTTCCAACTCAGGACCAACCAGAAAAAAAAAATTATATATATATATACACACACACATACATACACATACACACACACACACACACACACACATATATATGCTCCCTAAACCCATCAAATTAGATGCCTCACTTCTAGTTAGCCTGCCTCCAGCTTCACCATGCAGCAACCACCAATGAGAACATATGTGCTGCCCAAAGCATGTGATGGTGGCTGATTCCCTTGCTACAGCCAGCTCTGAATAAACAGCCTCTGTTCCCCTTAGGTGGGGCAGGATCTTCGTTTATTTCCATAAGTTCAAAACCTGATTGTAGGAATGTTCACAGCCTCAGCATTAGAAGCCTTGGAAGTGGGAAACTAAATAGAAATATATTTAACATAATTTTAAAACAAGTGGGAAATCAGAACTGGAGGGTCTAGGAAATGGCATGTCTAGATTCCACACCAGTCTTTACTTAAATACTTGGGAAAAGCTACTCTGTCCCTGGCCTCCTTTTCATCACTCATAAAATGAAGCGGGAAGAAGATTACGTGATGGAGAAGTTCTGGCAGCTCTATTTCTGAATGTACCAGCCAGGAAGCATATGATGTACTCAAATAGAGATAATTCAAGGAGGGCTTAATATAGGAACGATGCCAACAAGGTGATAAGCAGTACACCAGAGCTAGGAGCCACTGAGCTATTCCTAAAGAAGCAAGAAGATGCAAGCGTTCCCAGAACTAGCCCAGAACTAGCAAGCAGAGATGGCGAAAGGGCTACCTTAGTTTGAGCTTTGGTAGAAGGATACAGCCAGCCTATTTATTGGGGCCGTGCAGAGGGAACAAAGGTAAAAATAGCATACTTTCACTCTCCTCTCCTCTTCAGTGTACTTCTAGGATTCTCCATTGGCCAAATGCAATTGGAAGCCAGAGGATAACGGCTATAGACATATCAGTCCCTGTGTGTAAAGATGAAAGCAGAGAATGACAGACAGCTGGTTTGGAGGGAAAGGAAAGATATCTGACAACCTGATGCCTTGAAACCTTATACTGCTCTTGCTCACTGTGCTTTCATCTGGAGCTCAGATTATTAGAGCAGTGTTTTTCTCTTCAGAACTCCCATCCCTAACTTCCTTCCTCCTCTTTAGCTGTTTCATTTTTATTATTTCTCGCTTTTAACTCTTGCTACCCCCAATGAATTTTTTTTTTTTTGAGATGGAGTCTCACTTTGGTGCCTAGGCTGGAGTGCAGAGGCATGATCTCGGCTCACTGCAACCTCTGCCTCCTGGGTTCAAGCAATTCTCCTGCCTCAGCCTCCCAAGTAGTTGGGATTACAGGCATGTGTCACCACACCTGAATAATTTTTGTATTATTAGTAGAGATAGGGTTTCACCATGATGGCCCAGCTGGTCTCAAACTCCTGACCTCAGGTGATCCGCCCACCTTGGCCTTCCAAAGTGCTGGGATTACAGGCTTGAGCCACTGTGCCCGGCCACCCCCAGTGTAGGTCTTTATTTTTCTGATATAAATAAGGAAATAAGTATCAGTGACAATAAGCAGAATACAGCTCCCCAGTATGTATTCACAAGCATCTCAGTAAGCAGCACCTAGGGCCTCATACTATTTCTTACCCTATATGGATTATACTTATGTATGTAGCCAGTAGCCTATAAAAACCATGAAGGCAGAATTGTTACCTATCACCTCTATATTTACCATAGTACAGGTAATATATAAATGACACTCATTTTTTTCAATAAAATAAGAAGTGGCAGTCCATAATAGTTCCTAAATATTTCACCATAACACACACCCTTTTTCTTTTTTCTTTTCACTAACCCCAGAAATCTTTATGTTAAAGTAAGAGCACAAGATAACCAACTGTCCTGTAACCAATCTGCAACGCCAATCATTCTGCAGCACAGGAACAGAGGTAAATACAAGACTACCTTGTACTTCCAGAGCGAAAGCTGGCTGTGGGAAAGGATGAGCAACCTGAAGTGTGCCCCAAACTTTCAAACATGATTAGTGCCATTCCTTAGGAAGATGAGGATCCCAAAAGCAAGGAAGACAGCAGTTGAAGCTAAAGAGAAGAGTTTACCAACATGTAGCTAATCAATACTTTTACCTTACCAACGAGGAAAGTTAATATTTTCAAAAAATTATTTCAAATAAGCAGCTCCACTGTGACACAAAGATTCTCTCAAAGGCCATCTAAGTGCCTAAATATTTTGTCTTCAATCAAAGAAGTTAGTAGGAAAAATAGGTTCCACATTTCACAGCATGGGGCATCTTTTAATGAGCTGTTTTTCCCATTTCTTTGCTCACAGTATTTACTCAGTATCATTAACAGGGAAAGATGGATGGTGTGGCATTCATTCCAAATTACCTGTGCTGCATAGGTACCTAAGAGAAATTACACAATTTAAGAAAGATGTTTATTATACAAATAGATACAAAATGAATTAAATTTATTATACAAATAGATACAAAATGAATTAAATCTGTTTTTTATTTGAACCTTAAAGTCCTTTTATGTACTGCTTGTATTTTGTTACAACATAAACTGATAACTGCCAAAATAAAGCTAAACTCAGTTTATGAAATATTCTAAATCCTGTGTTGTCATTTCAACAATGTTCATAGCATCTTCACCAGGCCTAGACTTCACCTGAAGAAACCACTTTCTTTTCTCATCCAGAAGAAGCAATTCCTCATCCACTAAAGTTTTATCATAACATTGCAGCAATTCAGTCACATCTTCAGACTCCACTTCTTATTCTAGTTCTCTTGCTATTTCCACCACATCTGCAGTTACTTCCTCTACTGAAGTCTTGAACCTCTCAAAGTTACCCAGGAGGGTTGGAATCAACTTCTTCCAAACTCCTGTTAATGTTGGTATTTTGACTTCTTGCTGTGAATCATGAATGTTCTAAATGGCATCTAGAATGGTGAATCCTTTCCAGAAGGTTTCAATTGACTTTGCCAAGTTAAGGAACCACTATCTATGGCAGCTATAGCCTTATGAAATGTATTTCCTAAATAATAAGACTTGAAAGTCAAAATTAGTGCTGATTCATGGACTGCAGAATAGATGTTATGTTGGTGTAATAGTTTGTTTTCACGCTGCTGATAAAGACAAACTTGAGACTGGGAAGAAAAAGAGGTTTAATGGACTTACAGTTCCACATGGCTGGGGTGGCCTCACAATCATGGTGGAAGGCAAGAAGGAGCTAGTCACGTCTTCCATGGATGGCAGCAGGCAAAGACAGAGAGCTTGTGCAGGGAAACTCCCGTTTTTAAAACTATCAGATCTCCTGGGACTTATTCACTATGAAGGAGAACAACATGGGAAAGGCCTGCCCCCATGAGTCAGTTGTCTCCCACTGGGTCCCTCCCACAACATGTGGGAATTATGGGAGCTACAGGATGAGATTTGGGACACAGAGCCAAAGCGTATCAGTTACCACACATGAAAACAACCTTACTCTCCTCATGCATATCTCCATTAGAACTCCTGGATGACAAAGTACATTGCCAATGAATTGTAATATTTTGAAAGGAATCTGGTTTCTGAGCAGTAGGTCTCAACAGTGAGCTGAAAATAATCAGTAAACCATGCTGTAAACAGGTGTGTTAGCCTCCAGGCTTTGTTATTTTATTTACAGAACACAGATATGGTAAATTTAGTATAACTCTTAAGAGTCCTAGGATTTTAGAAATGGGAAATGACCAGTGGCTTTTTGTTTGTTTGTTTTTGAAACAGAGTCTCACTCTGTCACCTAGGTTAGAGTGCAGTGGCATGATCTCAGCTCAGTGAAACCCCTGCCTCCTGAGTTTTAAGTGATTCTCCTGCCTCAGCCTCCCAAGCAGCTTGGATTATAGGCACCCGCCACCATATCCAGCTAATTTTTGTATTTTTAGTAGAGATGGGATTTCACCCTGTTGGCCAGGCTGGTCTTGAACTCCTGAACTCAAGTGATCTGCCCGCCTCAGCCTCCTAAAGTGCTGGGATTACAGGTGTGAGCCACCATGCCCAACCAGCTTCCTCTTAAAGTCACCTGCTGCATTAATCCCTAACAAGAGAGTCAGCCTGTCCCTCGAAACCAGGGATTGACTTCTCTCTGGCTATCAGAGACCTAGATGACATCTTCCTCCAATAGACAGCTGTTTTGTCTACAAAAATATCTGTTGTTTAGGATGGGCATGGTGGCTCATGCCTGTAATCCCAGCACTTTGGTAGACCGAGGTGGGTGGATTACTTGAGGTCAGGGGTTCAAGACCAGACTAACCAACATGGTGAAACCCCATCTCTACTAAAAACATACAAAATTAAATGGGCATGGTGGTGCATACATGTTATCCCAGCTACTTGGGAGGTTGAGGCAGGAGAATCACTTGAACTCAGGAGGTGGAGGTTGCAGTAAGCGAGATTGCACCATTGCACCACAGCCTGGGCAACAAGAGTGAAACTCCATCTCAAAAAAAAAAAAAAAAGTCTATTGTTTAATATAGCCATCTATTGTTTAATATAGCTTCATGTATTATTTTAGCTAGATTTTCTAGACAACTTGCTGCAGCTTCTACAACAGTACTTGCTGTTTCACCTTGAACTGTGATGTTACGGAGATGGCCTCTTTCCTTAAACTCTATGAACCAACTCTCTGCTAGCTTCCAACTTTTCTTCTGCAGCTTCCTCACCTCTTCCCAGCCTTCATCAAATTGAAGACAGTCAGGGCCTTGATCTGGATTTGACTTAAGAGAATGTTGTGACTGGTTTTATCTTCTATCTAGACTACTCAACCTTCTCCATAGCACCAACGAGGCTGTTTTGCTTGCCTTTCATTCATGTGTTCACTGTAGGAGTCATTTTAATTTCCTTCGAGAACTTTATCTATGCATATCTTGGCTGTTTGGTGCAACAGGTTTAGCTTTTGGGCCTATCTTAGCTTTCAACATGTCTTCCTCACTAAGCTTAATCATTTTTAGCTTTTGATTTAAAGTAAGAGATGTATGACTCTTCCTTTCACTTGAACATATAGACATCTTTGTAGAGTTATCAATTGGCCTAAGTACATTATCATTGTGTCTCAGGGAAGAGGGAGGCATAAGGAGAGAGAAGACAGGAGAACAGTTGATTGGTGGAGTAGTCAGAAGACATATATTTATTAAGTTTGCTGCCTTATAAAGGCACACTTTGTAGTGCCTAAAACAATTACAATAGTAACACCAAAGACAACTGATCACAGATCACTGTAACAAATATGATAATGAAAAGGTTTGAAATATTGCAAGAATAACCAAACTGTGACACAGAGTGACATCTGAAGCAAGCACATCCTGTTGGACAAATGGCACTGACAGACTTGTTTGAGGCAGGGTTGCCACAAACCTTCAATTTGTAAAAAACAATATCTACAATGTGCAATAATGCAAGGCACCATAAAATGAAGTATTTCTGCATGTATATGTAAATATTTATAGACATATATGTGTGTGTATCTCCAACTGTTTTTATATTAAGCTAAACATACATGAGTTCATGCTGATGTCTCTAACTCTAATCCACTACCACATGGATCATCTTAGTCTCCCCATACGCTTGTCTATACCTTCTCACTCCAGCTTACTTAGTTTAACATGTTCCAAAACGCACTTCAACATACTCTCCCATGAAAATAGCAACATCTGAAAAGAGTGATTGATCTTCCATTTAATAGTTCAATCCACACCTATAATACATAGGTTCTACATTATAACAAGATATTGTCAACAGGAGATACTAATAAAAAGTTCCTTTTTCTTTATGAATACCTCCTAGTCTAAGTTAGCACAAGTATATATCTTAGCTGAGGCTGAAATGTTCAACCTCTACTGATATTTCTCTTAGGGCAAGTTATAATTGGATGTCACACCTATTAACTCAACTTCATTCTGATAATTATTTAATAATTTTCCTCACATTTCTTTTTACAACTGCATTTATAATAGCATTAATATATGCAATGATAACATTTTGAGACACACAAACTCCTTAAAATTGTAATTACTGTATGATGATCCCACAGGAATTACTGAAACTACACTAACACGTTTAAGATCAATATAAAAATAGTACTTTATTCTAAATCTCTTTCAAGCTCAATGATTTTACAAACCCTGTTTTAGAAAGAAGCAAATAGTTTACGTTAATAAACATCTTATATCTTCAAAATGAAAAATCAGTGTGAATAATTAATATCTACCTTCATTTGTTCTCATAAGCTGATTAAACTAACATTTCCACTTACTCCTGTGAGAACTGAGGATTACAGGTGAACAATAAATGAGACTCTCAAGATCATGCATTTCTTAAATATTACTAGCTAATTCTTGCAACTCTACTTTTTGGATTCATAACTACTTGAAAACCATTGCCAATCAAGTCATTCCATAAACTATCCAAGAGTTTGCCGAACGCTAAAGCCTGTCTGTCTGGTGGAACTATTCTCACCAGCAGAGAGTATGTCATTAGGATACACCTGCACTGAAAAAGAGGGACAGTCTGGGCATATGCCTTTATAAATAAATTTCTCCCTTAAGAAATACTCCAAGTAAACTTTCCTTCTGGCCTAGAGGAAAGAAAAGGGACCAGATATTTAATCTGCTTGCTGAAAAAAATTTGTTTTCAACCAAAAAACAAAATATACAAAAGTTTTCAAGATACCTATCAATCAAAAAAGGATCACGATCCTTGAGACAGAAGAAACAAACTAGGTGAGCTCTGTAACTGCTTCAGCTTACTGCCTACGAAGTTTCCTGTCGGCAGATTGGGCAGAGAAAGCCATTGTGAAAAACTAGCAGACTTCCTCTATTCAAGTGATGATGCTGCAAGTTTGAAGAGCCTAAAGCAGCTGAATTTCATAGGAAGGATGACAGGGGTGCACAAAGAAATAACTCCAGAGATCTGTAGAGGGTCCCCTTCAAATGTTCAGCTGAGTATTATTCAGCACAAATACTTGAATGGATTAAACATTATAATGTTAACATGCACACAAGACCAAGAGTAGTGCTTCTTCCCAGTAGGAACACTGAAAAGCTCAGGATTCACAGAGAACTGGGCAGAGTACACAGAAGGATATCGGCTCAGTAGTTGGTAGTTACAGGTAGACTGATCACTGCTCTGCTCCGACCTAACAACTTTTAAATTAAAGTCTAAAAGGATTAAACTGTTTCTAAGAAATCTCTAGCTATGTCTCTGAAATATGATCTAGGATATTTACAGGAATAAAAATAATATCTAGTGCCCAATAAGGTAATAGTCTGGCATCCAAAAAAAATTACTAGACGTGCCAAGAATCTGTAAAATATGATTCATAATAAAGAGATAAAGGAATCAATCAAAACTGACCCAGAACTGATAAAAATGTCAGAATTAGTAGACAAGGACATTAAAACAGTTATTACAAATAATCTGTATGTTCAAAAACTCAAATATAGCTATGTAATATATGAAAGAGCCCAACAAACTTCTAGAGATAGAAACCACAATGTCTTAGATGAAAAATGCACTGGGTGGAATGAGGAGCAGGTTAGACATTGTAGAAGAGAAAGATGAGTGAGTCTAGACATAGCAACAGAAATCATATGAAAGAAAAAGAGGGAATAAACAATTTTAAAAACTGAAAATAGAATCTGCAGCCTGTCGGGCAAGGAGCTGAATACACATGTAATTGGTCTCTAAAAGAGAGGGGGAAGAGAAAAATATTCTAAAAGTAATGAAAAACATATTTAAAATTTTATTAAAACTATAAAAATCACAGATCCAGGAAGCTCAATGTACTCCAAGTATAAGACCCATAAAACTATATGAGGATACATCATAATCAATTCATTTAAAATCAGTAGTAAAAAAAAAAAAAAAAAGAATCTTAAAAGGAGTTAGGAGAAACAGACATTTTTTTGCAGAGGAACAAAGGTAAGAGTGGCAGCATATTTCTCATTAGTAATAGCACAAGTGAGAAAATACTATAGTAATATCTGTAACATAATAAAAGAAAAATAATTGTTAACCTGTAATTCTATATCCAACCCAAAAGTTTTTCAAAGACAAAGATGAAATAAAGACATTAGAAAACATACAGAAGTTGCAAAAATGTATTACCAGCAGACCAGCATTAAAAGGAATGTTAAAAGTTCTTCAGGCAGAAGAAAAATGAAACCAGATAGAAATATGTATCTATACAAAGAAGAAGAGCATTGGATATGGTAAGACATAGGCAAATACTTTTAAATTACTTAAATGTATTTAAAAGATAATTCATTATTTAAATAATAGTAATGTTGTTTGAAGTTTATGACATATGTTAAAAGTAATATGTACAACAACAATAGCACAATGATCAGAAGGACAGAAACTGAAGCATGCAATTACAAGGTTCTTATACCGTATGTAAAGTGCTATATCACTTAAAGATAGATTTTGACAAGCTACCGATGAGAGTATAAATCTTACAGCAACCACTAACATAGTAAAACCCTTATCTCAATTATTTGATTCAACAAACAAAAAATCATCATAAAAAAGTCACCTACTCAAGATAGCACACCTGAAAAACATTATCAACCAATGCAACCGAATTGGCATCTGTCAAGCCATGTGTCCAACAATAGCAGCATACGTACATCTCAACAGACTGAAAGCATTCATGTCATACAAAGCATGTTCCCTGACCAGAACAGAATTAAATTAGAAATCAATAACAAAACATCTCCAGAAAATTTTAAATATTTGGGAAAAATACAGTTCTGAATAATTCTGGGTCAATGAAGAAATCAAAAGGAAAATTAGAAAGTACTTTATACTGAGTGAAAATTAAAACAAAGCATATCAAAGTCAGTGGGATGCTGCTAAAGCAGCACTTAGAAGGAAACTAATAGCACAGAATAAATGCCTATATTAGATAAGGGCAAAGGTCTCAAAATCAATGACCTCTTCACTAAGAGGAGGAAATTAAATGGCAAAGTTAGCAGCAAAATGGAAATGGTAAAGAACAGAGTGGAAATCAATGAACTAGAAAGCAGAAATCATACATAAAATAAATTAAACCAAAAGCTGGTTGAGATTTTTTTTAAAAGAATAAACCTCTAGGCAGATTGATCATGAACAAAAAAGAGAAGATACAAATTCAGACAAAAGTTACCAGTAACAGGAATGACAGATAATACTACAACAGAGTCTATAGATAATACAAGGATAAGGGAATACTTTGAACAACTTTATATCAATAAATTCAACAACTTAGGTTAAATGCAAATATTTATGGAAAGATAAAAACTACCAATGCTCATTCATCAAGTGAGCTCATTAACCTGAATAATTCCATATATATTAAAGTAATTGAATTTGTTTTTTAAAGCATTTTTATAACCCAAACACCAGGCCTAAACAATTAAGGAATAAATGATATTAATTCTACAGCAACCACTCCAGAAAAGTATAGGAGAGAATAGTTCATGACTCATTCTATGAGGCCAGCATTACCCTGACAATCATATAGAAACATTACAGAAACAGAAAATTATGAGAATAGATGAAAGTCCTGAACAAAATTTTAGCAAGTCAAATCCAATAATACATAGAAAAGATAATATAATGTGACTAAGTGGAACTTACTACAATTTTACTTGTACTGAATGATGATTTAACATTCAAAAACTAATTGATGTAACTCACCATATCAACAAAAAAGGAAAACCATATAACCATCTCATTAAGAGCAGAAAATAGCATTGGATATCTCCAATATTCATCCTGCTCTTAAAAATGACAAGACAGAAGCGAACAACCCTCAGCATACTAGAAACAGAAGGAAACCAGAAAAAGAGATCCATGAAAAGCCTACGGCTAATATTTTACTTCATGGTGAAATACTGAATGTTTTCACCCTAAGATCAGAAACTAAACCAGGATTTCACTCTCACCACTTCTCTTCCACATTGTGCTGGACATCCTATCCAATGAAATAAGGTGACAAAAAAATGAAACTCATTTGAGATTAGAAAGGAAAAAATACAACTCTTTATTTCTAGAGGACCAGGCAATCTATATAGAAAATCCAATAGAAAAAAATATTTACATACATGATATATACATTTTAATATATAGTTTACAGTTTATGTTATAGATTATAAGAGTTTTTGACTTATGTATCATTTATATTTTATATATAATTGTATTTGATATATATAACTTATACATATAAAACTAATGAGTGATTTAGTAAAGTTTCAGGATGCAAGGTCAATAGGAAAAAAAATCAATTGTGCCTCTTTAAGTCAGTAAGGAAAAACTGAAAATTGGAATTAGAAAGCAATATATGTACAACAAAATTTAAAATTATGAAAACCGTAAGTATGAATCAAATAAGTAACAAAGATCTATACACTAAAAACATGACATTTCTCAGGAAAACTAAAGCATTAAATAAATGGAGAGACATGTTATACCTTCTTCATGAGTTAGAAAACTCAGCATTGTTAAGGTGCAAGTTCTCCCTAAATTGGACTATATCTTGAACATAATCCCTTCAAATTCCCAGCCGGCACTGCTGCAGAAATTGACATGCTGATTCTATGAAAATGCAAAGAACCTAGTATAGTCAAGACAATTATGAAAAAAGAAACAAAGTTAAAGGGCCAATATGACTTCATTTCAAAACTTACAATATTATAAAGAGATAGTAATCAAGATAGTCATGAGCCAAGAAGTATCCAAAAGTATATGGATGTCAGAATTTTCAAGCAAGGTGCAAATAGCAATACAGCATAGAAAGAATAGTCTCTTTTGAAAATGGTGCTCAAGCAGCTGAATATCCATGTACAAAAAAATAAACTTGAACTCATGGCTCCCTCTTTATAGAAAAATTAATTAATAGATCACCAACCTAATTTGAAAACTTAAAACGATAAAACTCCTAAAAGAAAATTTAGTAGAAAACCTTTGCAAACTGAGATTAGGTAAAAGTTTCTTAGACATGACACTAAAAGCATCATCCATGAAGAATAAATTGAACATCATGAAAATAAAAGCTACCATTATTTGTGTAACATTTTTAAGAAAATAAAAAATAATCCACAGCCTGAAGAAAGTACTATCAAATCATATATCAAATAAAGGCCTGTACCCAAAAGTGTATAAAGAACTACAAAAACTCAATAATAAAGCAATTAATCCAATAAAATAAATATCCAAAATTTTAAACAAACTCTTCACCAAAGAAAATATACGAATGGCAAAGAAGTACACAAAAAGAGGCTCAACATTATTGGTTATTAGGGAAATGCAAATCATCACCCACAACTAGTAAAATGGCTAAAATTAAAAAGATTAACTATACTAAATCTTGGTGAGGAAGTATAGTAACTAGAACTCCAATATTGGTGGGAGTGTAAAAATTGTACAACCACTTTTGGAAACAATTTGTTGGTTTAAATATACACTGATCATATGATCCAGCCATTCCTCCGTAGATATTTACAAAGAGAAATACAAGTATAGGTTCATAAAAAGATGTATACACAAATACTTATGGCAGCCTTAATTGTAATAATCAAAAACCGGAGAAAGCCCAAATGTCTATCAATAGGTAAATGTGTTAGAATAAGTAGTTAGGCAAACATGAGCAGGGCAGGAAACCCCTTACCCCCAGAAGTGTTAGGTGACCATCACGTGATGGCCAGGCAGTTGTTTAAGTGTCTCCCTAGAATAATAGTTGTTCGCAGCCACTGCCAGGGTAAGGCAGTCTCCCAATAGATAGAAAACACCTGAAGCTGGTGATCAGCAGCTTCCCGACAAGATTTCAGGAGTTGGGCAAGTGGGCTCTAGCACGTGCACTAGGAGGCTAAGTTTCACTGGTATATGACCTTCCTTTAGGGACATTCAACTGGTAAGGTAAAAACACTCAAATGAGCATGTGTACAACTTCAGTCAACACAGTGAGCATGCGGCCCCTCCCAAGTGCTGGCAGGCCACTGAGCATGTGGAAAGCCTGCCCCAAGGCAAGAATCAGGGGAGAAGAAATGCAGACCCCAGAATTATGCCAATGTATAAAAACTCCAAGACAAAGAATAAATGGTGCACTTGGATCACTTAAGTCGCCCACTTGGCCATCTTCCAAATGTACTTTATTTCCTTTCATTCCTGCTCTAAAACTTTTTGATAAACTTTCACTCCTGTTCTAAAACCTGCCTCACTCTGTCACTCTGCCTTATGCCCCTGTGATGAATTCTTTCCTCTGAGGAGGCAAGAATCAAGTTGCTGCAGACCCATATGGGTTCACTGTTGCTAACATACGGACAATCAAACCGCGGTATATCCATACAACAAATACGAATTAGAAACACACAAAAAAACTTTATGCTCACTGCAATATCATTAAATCTCAAAATAATTTTAGTGAGTGAAGTAAGCCAGATATAAAAAAAATATGCTATGTGTATGTAAAAATGTAGGATGTGCAAACAAATATATAGTGATAGTTTAGAATGGGATGGAAGGGTGCATGGGAGAAAAATTATTAAAAACCTCACAGAAACATTTGGAAAAACTGACATGATCATTACTTTAATTCTGGTGATAGTTTTATGGGTATATACATATGTTTAAAACAGTACTTAAATAAAACAAACTTTGCCAGGCCAAATGTTTCTAAAAGAGCCAATAAAGACCGTGATCAAAATAGTACGAAGGAGAAAAGGTTTATGCAAACATTAGCTTTTTTTTAAATGTAGATGATGGCAGTCTGAGGCTGAAGAAAAATTTCCCCAACCTGCTAAAGCTTTAGGGATTGACAGTAAGAGAAAGAGGATATAGGAGTTAACAACTGCATATTTGAAATCGGTGGATAAAGAGAGCTGCTTTAGCTGCTAAGGTCTTATGCAGATGATTATATTCCAGAGTCCAGAATCTGATGTTGTCCCACACCCCATTCTTCCATTTCAGTAGTCACTCTAATGCTTCCTCATCAGGAATCTAAAAAGCGGCTAAGAATCCATCTCACCCAGCATCAAATTCCACAGCCCTAATGGATCCAGATGTACTCAGAAATCTACAAGTCAGGTCAACTTCTATGTCTTTCACTTGCCCCAAACTCTGTGCCAGGCAACATGGGAGATGAAATAAACATTTCAAACATCATGTAGTATACACAAATCAGTAGAGTTTGATAAAGTATATAAATAAGAAATAAAATAGGCAGTTTATACTAAGTACTTCAAGACCTTCTATTACATCAACAGACACAAAAGTTCCAATTTAACTCCAAGAAACTTTGAGAGACACAGGTAGAACTCCATGAAAAAATCAATAAGACAGGCCACTAGTTAGATTAATAAAGAAGAAAATAGAGAGGATACAAATAAACACCATCAGAAACAACAAAGGGTATATTACCACTGACCCCACAAAAATAAAAACAGACATCAGAGACCACTAGAAACAACTCCATGCACATGAACTAGAAAACATAGAGGATGGCTGGGCGTGGTGGCTCACGCCTGTAATCCCAGCACTTTGGGAGGCCGAGGCGGGCGGATCACAAGGTCAGGAGATCGAGACCACGGTGAAACCCCGTCTCTACTAAAAATACAAAAAATTAGCCGGGCGCGGTGGCAGGCGCCTGTAGTCCCAGCTACTCAGGAGGCTGAGGCAGGAGAATGGCATGAACCCAGGAGGCGGAGCTTGCAGTGAGCCGAGATCGCGCCACTGCACTCCAGCCTGGGCGACAGAGCGAGACTCCGTCTCAAAAGAAAAAAAAAAAAAAAAAAGAAAACATAGAGGAGATGGATAAATTCCTGGACACACACACTCTTCCAAGACTGAACCAAGAAGAAATTGATTTCCTGAACAGATCAATAATGAGCTCTGAAATTGAACCAGTAATAAATATCCTACCAACAAAAAAAAGCCCAGGACCAGATGGATTCACAGCAAATTCTACCAGATGGACAAAGGGCTGGTACCATTCCTACCGAAACTATTCCAAAAAAAATTGAAGAGGAGGGACTCCTCCCCATCAAATTGATGAGGCCAGCAACGTCCTGATATCAAAACCTGGTAGAGACACACAACAACAAAAACTTCAGGCCAATATCCTTGATAAGCATTGATGTAAAAATCCTCAGCAAAATGCTGGCAAACTGAATGCAGCAACACATCAAAAGCTAATCCACCAAGATCAAGTAGGCCTTATCTCTGATATGCAAGGTTGGTTCAACATACACAAATCAGTAAATGCAATTCATCAGAACTAAAGACAAAAACTACCTGATTATCGCAATAGATGCAGAAAGGCTTTTGATAAAATTCAACATCCTTTCATGTTAAAAAACTATCAATAAACTAGGTATTGTAGGGACATACCTCAAAATGATAAGAGCCATGTATGACAAACCCACAGCCAACATCATACTGAATGGGGAAAAGCTGGAAACATTCCCCTTGAAAAGAGGCACAAGACGGCCAGGCGCGGTGGCTCACGCCTGTAATCCCAGGACTTTGGGAGGCCAAGACGGATGAATCACAAGGTCAGGAGATTGAGACCATCCTGGCTAACACGGTGAAACCCCGTCTCTACTAAAAATACAAAAAATTAGCTGGACATGGTGGCGGGTGCCTGTAGTCCCAGCAACTCAGGAGGCTGAGGCAGGAGAAGGGCATGAACCCAGGAGGTGGAGCTTGCAGTAAGCTGAGACTGCACCACTGCACTCCAGCCTCAGGGACAGAGCGAGACTCCCTCTCAAAAAAGAAAAAAAGAAAAGAAAAGAGGCACAAGATAAGAATGCCCTATCTTGTCATGCCTATTCAAGATAGTATGGAAAGTTCTGGCCAGAGCTATCAGGCAAGAGAAAGAAATAAAGCATCCTAAATAGAAAGAGAGGAAGTCAAACTATCTCTGTTTGCAGAAGACATGATTCTGTATCTAGATAACTCCACAGTCTCAGCCCAAACGTTCCTTCAGCTGATAAACAAGTTCACCAAAAATTCAAGATTAAAAAAAAAATCGACGTTAAAAAATCACTAGCATTCCTATACATTCACAACTGCCAAGCCGAGAGCCAAATCAGTAAAGCTATCCCATTCACAACTGCCACCAAAAGAATAAAATACCTAGAAATACAGCTAACCAGGGAGGTGAAAGATCTCTACAATGAGACTTATGAAACACTGCTCAAAGACATCAGAGATGACACAAATGGAAAAATATTCCATGCTCATGGATAAGCAGAATCAATATCATTAAAATGGCCATAGTGCCCAAAGAAACTTAACAGATTCAATGCTATTCCTATCAAACTACCAATGACATTCTTCACAGAACTAGAAAACAATTTTAAAACTCAAATGGAACTAAAAAAGGGACCAAATAGCCAAGGCAATCCTAAGCAAAAAGAGCAAAGGTGGAGGTATCACATTACCTGACTTCAAACTATACTATGGGGCTACAGTAACCAAAACAGCACGGCACTTGTACAAATACAGGCACATAGACCAATGGAACAGAATAGAGACCCCAGAAATAAGGCCACACATCTATGACCATCTGATCTTTGACAATGTTCAATAAATGGTGCTGAGATAACTGGCTAACTATATGCAGAAGATTCAAATTGGACCCTTTCCTTGTACCATATACAAAAATCAACTCAAGATGGATTAAAGACTTAAAAGTAAAACCAAAAACTATAAAAACCCTGGAAGACAACTTAGGTAGTATCATTCTGGACATAGGAACTGGCAAAGGTTTCACGACAAAGATGTCAAAAGTAATTGTAACAAAAGCAAAAATTGACACATAGGATATAATTAAATTTAAGGGCTTCTAATAGCAAAAGAAATTTTCAAGAGTAAACAAACAACCTGTAGAATGGGAGAAAATTTTTTCAAACTATGCACCTGACAAAGGTCTAATATCCAGCATCTATGAGGAACTTAAATTTACAAGAAAAAAAAAGACAGACAAACTCATTAAAAGTTGGCAAAGGAAATATGCACTGTTCAAAAGAAAACATACATGATGCCAACACACATATGAAAAGAAGCTCATCATCACTCATTATTAGAGAAATGCAAATCAAAACCACAATGGGATACCATCTCACACCGGTCAGAATGGCTATAAAAAGTCAAAAAATAATAGGTGCTGGTGAGGTTGCGGAGAAAAGGGAAAGCAGTGTGGCAATTCCTCAAAAAGCTAAAAACAGAACTGCCATTGAACCCAGTAATCCCATTACTGGGTATATACTCAAAGGAATATAAATCATTCTACCATGAAGACACATTTACGTATATGTTCGTTGCAACACTATTCACAATAGCAAAGAAATGGAATCAACCTAAATGCCCATCAATCACAGACTGGATACAGAAAATGTGGTACATGTATACTATGGAATACTATTCAGCCATAAAAAAAAGAACAAGATCATGTCCTTTGTGGGAACAAGAATGGAGCTAGAGGCCGTTATCCTTAGCAAACTTAAGCAGGAACAGAAAACCAAATACTGCATGTTCTTGCTTATAATTGGGAGCTAAATGATGAGGTCACATGGACACAAAGAGGAGACACTGGGGCCTACTTGCAGAGGTGGGTGGGAGGAGGGAGAGGATCAGAAAAAATAGCTATTGGGTACTAGGTTTAGTACACAGGTGATAAAATAATCTGTACAACAAACCCCCTTGATACAACTTCACCTACATAACAAACCTGCATGCGTACTCCTGAATCTAAAAGAAAAGTAAAAAAAAAAAAAATGAAAAGCACAAATAGATATACACAAAGGACACACAACTCTGAAAAATGAGTATACAAAAGAGTGATTTCACTCTTAGGTACTACGATGAAGATGAAACTTAATACAAATAAAACTAGTAAAAAAAAGAGAAAAATAGAAATGCAACACAAGAATTTTTATGAATTAAAACGTAATACATTTCTTGTAGAAATACTGAATATAATCTCTATCTTTATTTTTTAAATTTTTATGAATATATAGTAGGTATACATATTTATAGGGTACATGAGCTATTTTGACACAGGCATATAATGTGTAATAATCACATCAGAGTAAATGGGGTATGCATCACCTGAAACATTTATCCTTTCTTTATGTTACAGACATGCCAACTATAGTCTTTTATTTTTAAATGTAAAATAAACTATGGTTGACTGTAGTTATCCTTTTGTGATGTCAAATACTAGATCTTATTCATTCTATCCCCACTACCCCCAACTCCCACAACTCTTCCCAACCACTGGTAACCATCATTGTACTCTCCATCTCCATGAATGAAATTGTTTTAATTTTTAGCTCTCACGAATGAGAGAGAACATGTGAAGTTTGTCTTTGTATGCCTGATTTATTTCACTTAACACAACGTCCTCCAGTTCTATCCATGCTGCAAATGACAGGTTCTCATTCTTGTTTGTGGCTGAATAGTAATGCACTGTGTATATGTACCACATTTTCTTTATCCATTCATCTGATGATGAACCCTTAGGTTGCTTCCAAATCTTGGCTATTGATAATACTGCTGCAATAAACATGGGAGTGCAGACATTGCTTCAACATACTGATTTCATTTCCTTTGGATAAATACCCAGTAGTGAGATTGCTACATCATATGGTAATTCTATTTTTGTTTCTTTGGAGGAACCTCCTAGTGTTCTCCATACTGGTTGTATTAATTTACATTCCGACCAACAGTGTATGAATGTTCCCCTTTCTCCACATCCTCACCAGCATTTGTTATTGCCTGTATTTTGAAGAAATGCCATTTTTACTGAGATGAAATATCTCATTGTAATGTCGATTTGCATTTCACCAATGATCAATAACTGATATGTCCCCATGCAAATCTCACCTTGAATTGTAGCTCCCATAATCCCCACATGTCACGGGAGGGAACTGGTGGAGGTAACTGAATCATGGGGGTAGGTTTTTCCCATGATTTCTCATGAGAGTAAGTCTCACAAGTTCTGACGGTTTTATAAAGGGCAGTTCCCCTGCACACATACTCTTGCCTGCCACCACGTAAGACATGTCTTTGCTCCTCCTTCAACTTCTGCCATAATTGTGAAGCCTACCCTGACATGTAGAACTGTGAATCCATTAAACCTCTTTTTCTTTATAAATTACCCAGTCTTAGGTATTTCTTTATAGCAGTATGAAAACAGACTAATGCAATGATGAGCACATTTTTACATATCTGTTTTTTACATATTACATATCTGTTTACCATTTGTATGTCTTTTTAGCAAACGATGTATTCAAATCTTTTGCCCATTAAAAAAACCAAATTATTAGATTTTATTCCCATAAAATTGGTTGAGCTCCTTATATATTCTGGTTCTTAATCCTGTCTGACAAATAGTTTGCAAATATTTTCTACCACTTTGTGGGTTCTCTCTTCATTTTGCTGAGTATTTCTGCGTTGTGCAGTTTTTTAACTTGATGTAATTCCATTTGTCTATTTTTGCTTTGGTTGCCTGTGCTTGTATTACTCAAGAAATCTTTGCCCAGATCAATGTTCTGAAGAGTTTCCCCAACGTTTCCTTTTAGTATCAAATAGTTTCATAGTTTGAGGTCTTAGATTTAATTCTTTAATCCATTTTGATTTGATTTTCATATATGGCAAGAGACAGGGGTCTAGTTTCATTCCTCTACATATAAATGTCCAGTTTTCTCAGCACTGTTTATTGAAGAGACTATATTTTCCCTAATTTATGTTCTTGGTAGCTTTGTCAAAAGTGAGTTCTCTGTAGATTTGTGGACTTCCTTCTAGGTTCCCTATTCTGTTCCATTGGTCTATGTGTCTGTTTTTATGCCAGTACCATGCTGTTTTGGTTACCATAGCTCTGTAGAATAATTTGAAGTCAGGTAGTATGATTCATCCAGTTTTGTTCTTTTTGTTCCAGATGTTTTTGACTATTCTGGATCGTTTGTGGTTCCACATGAATTTTAGGATTTTTTTTTCCTATTTTTTTTTTGAAGAATGTCATGAGCGCTTTGACAGCGGTTGTATCGCGTCTGCAGTTTGCTTTGGGTAGGATGTACATTTTAGCAATACTGATTCTTCCAATCTATGAACATGGAGTAGCTTTCATTTTTTGTGTCCTCTTCAATTTCTCACGTCAGTGTTTCATAATATGATACTAGCTGTGGGTCTGCCATATGTGGCTTTTATTGTGTTGAGGTATGTTCCTTCTATACTCAGTTATTTTTAGGGTTTTTATCATGAAGGGATGTTGAAGTTTATTAAATGCTTTTCAGCATCAATTGAAATGACCACATGGTTTGTCCTTCATTCTGCTAGTATAATGTGTCACTTTGATTGATTTGTATGTGGTGAACCATCCTTGGTATAAATTCCACTCGGTCATAATGAATGATCTTTTAATGTGTTGTTCAATTCAGTTTTCTGGGATTTTTGAGGATTTTGCCATCAATGTTCATCAGGGATATTGGCCTGTAGCTTTCTTTTTTGGTTTGTATTTGTCAGCTTTTGCTATCAGGGCAATACTGGCCTCAAAGAATGAGTTTGGAAGTATTCCCTCATCCTATATTTTTTAGAATAGTTTGGGTAGGATTGGTATTCTTCCTTAAATGTTTGGTGAAATTCAGTACAGAAGCCACCAGGTCCCAGGATTTTCTTTGCTAAGAGATTTTTTTTTTATTTTTATTTTTTTTTAGGGCTTCAATTTCGTTAGTTTTTATTCATCTGTTCAAGTTCTGGATTTCTTCATGATTCAATCTTTGTAGGTTCTATGTGTCTAGGAATTTATTCATTTCTTCTAGTTTTCCAATTTATTGGTATAGAGTTGCCTCATAGTAGTTGCTAATGGTCCTTTGAATTTCTGCAGTAGCAGTTGTAATGTCACTTTTTTCATCTCTGATTTGATGTGTTTAGGTCTTCTTTTTCTCTTAGGCAAAAGGTTTGTCAATTTTATCTTTTCAAAAAACCAACTTTTTGTTACCTTGGTCTTTTGTAATTTTTTTGTTTCCATTATATTTACTTTGGCTCTCATCTTTATTATTTCTTTCATCTAATTTATGCTTTCATTTTTGCTTTTCTAGTTTTTTACATGCATTATTAAATTGCTTGTTTGAAGTTTTTCTAATTTTTCAATGTAGACATTATGGCTATAGACTTTTCTCTTAATACTGCTTTCTCTGTGTCCCGTAAGTTTTGATATGTTCTGTTTCCATTTTCTTTTGTTTCAAGGAATTTTTAAATTTCCTTCTTATTTCTTCATTGGCTTAGTGGCCATTTAGGAGCATATTGTTTAATTTCCATGTGTTTGTATAGTTTCTACAGTTTCTCTTATTATTGATTTCTAGTTTTATTCCATTGTTATCAGAGAAGATGCTTATTTCATTGTTTTTGAAAGTTTTAAGATGTGTTTTGTGACCTAACATATGGTCTAATCCTTGAGAATGATCCATATGCTGAGGAAAAGAAAGTGTATTCTACAGCCATTGGATAAAATGTTCTGTAGATATCTATTAGGTACATTTGTTCTATAGTGCAGATTAAGCCCAGTGTTCCTTTGTTGATACTCTGGATGATCTACCCAATGCTGAAAGCAGAGTGAAGTCTCCAGCTATTAACATACTGAGGTCTCTCTTTCGCTGCAGTAATATTTTCTTTATATACCTAGGTGTTCCACTGTTGGATGCATGTATATTTACAACTGTGATATCCTCTTGCTGAATTGATTCCTTTATCGTTATATAATGACTTTGTCTCTTTTTATAGTTTTTATCTTGAAATCTAGTTTGTCTTATAAAAATATAGCTGCTACTGTTCTTTTTCACTTTCAATTTGCATGGAATATCTCTTTCTATCCCCTATTTTCAGTCTATGTGTATCTTTATAGGTAAACTGTGTTTCTTGTAGGCAAGAGTTGATTTTTGAGACAGGGTCTCACTCTGTCACCCAGGCTGGAGTATAATGGTGTGATTTTGGCTCACTGCAACCTCCACCTCATGGGCTTAAGCCATCCTCCCAACCTCAGTGTCCTGAGTAGCTGGTACTACAGGCACATGCCACCACACCTGGCTATTTTTTTTTTTTTTTTTTTTGAGTAGACAGAGTTTTGCCATCTTGCCCAGACTAGTCTCAAACTCCTGGCTCAAGCGATCTGCCCACCTCCCGAAGTACAGGGATTATAGGCATTAGCTATTTTGCTGGCCATAACTCTTGCTTTTCTATCCACCTAGCAAACATGTCTTTTGATTGCAGAGTTTAGTCTGTTTATATTCAATGCTATTATCAGTAAGTAAGGACTTACATCCTGCCATTTTGTTATTTGTTTTCTGGTGGTTTTGTGTTCTCCTCCTTCCTTCCTTCCTTCTTTCCTTCCTGTCTTCGTTTTAGTGAAAGTGATTTTCTCTGGAGGTATGTTTTAATTTCATGCCTCTTTTTGTGTATCTGTTGTAGGTTTTTTGATTTGAGGTTACCATGAGGCTTGAAAATAGTATCTTACAGCCCATTATTTTAAACTGATGACAACACTGTTTGCATAAACAGACTAACAAGCAAAGAAGAAACTAATAAAAACTGTAGGCTTTAACTTCGTGTCCCGTTTTTTAACTCCGTATACTCTGCTTTTTAACTCTTGGTCGTTTCTATATATATCTTATGTACTGCCTATTTCTTGAAAAGTTGTTGTAGTTATTTTAATAGGTTCATCTTTTAGACTTTCTACTCGACATGAGTTCATGCATCATAATTACAGTGCCATAATACTTTGTGTTTGTCTTTATACTTATGATTACCAGTGAGGTTTGTAACTTCAGATGATTTCTTATTGCTTATTAATGTCCTTTAATTTCATATTGAAAAGCTCTCTTCAGCACTTCTTATGGAACCGGTCTGGTGTTGGTGAAACCCCTTGGATTTTATTTCTGCTTTATGTTTGAAGGATACTTTTGCTGGATATACTATCTAGGAATATATATATATATTTTCCTGCAGCATTTTAAATACATCATGCCCCTTTCTCCCAGCCTGTCAAGTTTCCACTGAAAAGTCTGATGCCAGATGTATTGGAGCACCATTGAATTTTGTTTCATTTCTTTCACTACCTTCAGAACCTTTCTCTATTCTTTATTATTATTATACTTCAGTTTCTGGGATACATGTGCAGAACATACAGGTTTGTTACATAGGTAAACACATGCCATGGTGGTTTGCTGTACCCATCAATCCATCATCTGCATTAGGTATTTCTCCTAATGCTATCACTCCCCTATGCTCCCACTCCACCAACAGGCCCTGGTGTGTGATACTCCCCTCATTGTGTCCATGTGTTCTCATTGTTCAGCTCCCACTTATGAGTGAGAATATGAGGTGTCTGGTTTTCTGTTCCCATGTTAGATTGCTGAGAATGATGGTTTCCAGCTTCATCCATGTCCCTGCAAAGGACATGAACTGATCCTTTTTTTATAGCTGCATAGTAGTTTATGATGTATATGTGCCACATTTTCTTTATCCAGTCTATCATTGACGGGTATCTGGGTTGGTTCCAAGTCTTTGCTATTGTGACTAGTGCTGCAATAGACATACATGTGCATGTATCTTTAGAGTAGAATGATTTACAATCCTTTGGGTATATACCTAGTAATGGGATTGCTGGGTCAAATGGTATTTCTGGTTCTGGATCCCTGAGGAATTGTCACACTGTCTTCCACAATGGTTGAACTAATTTACACTCCCACCAACAGTGCAAAAGCATTCCTATTTCTCCCCATTCTCTCCAGCATCTATTTCCTGACTTTTTAATGATCGCTATTTAAACTGGCATGACATGGTATCTCACTGTGGTTTTGATTTGCATTTCTCTAATGACCATTGATGACAAGCTTTTGTTCATATGTTTATTGGCCACGTAAATATCTTCTTTTGAGAAATGTCGGGGGGGCGGAGCAAGATGGCCGAATAGGAGCAGCTCCAGTCTCCAACTCCCAGCGCCAGCGACACAGAAGACCGGTGATTTCGGCATTTTCAACTGAGGTACTGGGTTCATCTCACTGGGGAGTGCTGGACGATCGGTACTGGTCAGCTGCTGCAGCCCGACCAGCGAGAGCTGAAGCAGGGCGAGGCATTGCATCACCTGGGAAGCACAAGGGGGAAGGGAATCCCTTTTCCTAGCCAGGGGAACTGAGACACACAACACCTGGAGAATCGGGTAACTCCCACCCCAATACTGCGCTTTGAGCAATCAGGCACACCAGGAGATCATATCCCACACCTGGCCGGGAGGGTCCCACACCCACGGAGCCTCCCTCATTGCTATCACAGCAGTCTGTGATCTACCGGCAAGGCAGCAGCGAGGCTGGGGGAGGGGCGCCCGCCATTGCTGAGGCTTAAGTAGGTAAACAAAGCTGCTGGGAAGCTCGAACTGGGTGGAGCTCACAGCAGCTCAAGGAAACCTGCCTGTCTCTGTAGACTCCACCTCTGGGGACAGGGCAGAGTAAACAATAACAAAGCAGCAGACACCTCTGCAGACGCAAACGACTGTCTGACAGCTTTGAAGAGAGCAGTGGATCTCCCAACACGGAGGTTGAGATCTGAGAAGGGACAGACTCCCTGCTCAAGCGGGTCCCTGACCCCTGAGTAGCCTAACTGGGAGACATCCCCCACTAGGGGCAGTCTGACACCCCACACCTCACAGAGTGGAGTACACCCCTGAGAGGAAGCTTCCAAAGCAAGAATCAGACAGGTACACTCGCTGTTCAGAAATATTCTATCTTCTGCAGCCTCTGCTGCTGATACCCAGGCAAACAGGGTCTGGAGTGGACCTCAAGCAATCTCCAACAGACCTACAGCTGAGGGTCCTGACTGTTAGAAGGAAAACTATCAAACAGGAAGGACACCTACACCAAAACCCCATCAGTACATCACCATCATCAAAGACCAGAGGCAGATAAAACCACAAAGATGGGGAAAAAGCAGGGCAGAAAAGCTGGAAATTCAAAAAATAAGAGTGCATCTCCCCCGGCAAAGGAGCGCAGCTCTTCGCCAGCAACGGACCAAAGCTGGACGGAGAATGACTTTGACGAGATGAGAGAAGAAGGCTTCAGTCCATCAAATTTGTCAGACCTAAGGGGGAATTACGTACCCAGCGCAAAGAAACTAAAAATCTTGAAAAAAAAGTGGAAGAATTGATGGCTAGAGTAATTAATGCAGAGAAGGTCATAAACGAAATGAAACAGATGAAAACCATGACACGAGAAATACGTGACAAATGCACAAGCTTCAGTAACCGACTCGATCAACTGGAAGAAAGAGTATCAGCGATTGAGGATCAAATGAATGAAATGAAGCGAGAAGAGAAACCAAAAGAAAAAAGAAGAAAAAGAAATGAACAAAGCCTGCAAGAAGTATGGGATTATGTAAAAAGACCAAATCTACGTCTGATTGGGGTGCCTGAAAGTGAGGGGGAAAATGGAACCAAGTTGGAAAACACTCTTCAGGATATCATCCAGGAGAACTTCCCCAACCTAGTAGGGCAGGCCAACATTCAAATCCAGGAAATACAGAGAACGCCACAAAGATACTCCAAGACACATAATTGCCAGATTCACCAAAGTTGAAATGAAGGAAAAAATCTTAAGGGCAGCCAGAGAGAAAGGTCGGGTTACGCACAAAGGGAAGCCCATCAGACTAACAGCAGATCTCTTGGCAGAAACTCTACAAGCCAGAAGAGAGTGGGGGCCAATATTCAACATTCTTAAAGAAAAGAATTTTCAACCCAGAATTTCATATCCAGCCAAACTAAGTTTCATAAGTGAAGGAGAAATAAAATCCTTTACAGATAAGCAAATGCTTAGAGATTTTGTCACCACTAGGCCTGCCTTACAAGAGACCCTGAAGGAAGCACTAAACATGGAAAGGAACAACCGGTACGAGCCATCTCAAAAACATGCCAAAATGTAAAGACCATCGAGGCTAGGAAGAAACTGCATCAACTAACGAGCAAAATAACCAGTTAATATCATAATGGCAGGATCAAGTTCACACATAACAATATTAACCTTAAATGTAAATGGACTAAATGCTCCAATTAAAAGACACAGACTGGCAAACTGGATAAAGAGTCAAGACCCACCAGTCTGCTGTATTCAGGAGACCCATCTCACACGCAAAGACATACATAGGCTCAAAATAAAGGGATGGAGGAAGATTTACCAAGCAAATGGAGAACAAAAAAAAGCGGGGGTTGCAATACTAGTCTCTGATAAAACAGACTTTAAACCATCAAAGATCAAAAGAGACAAAGAAGGCCATTACATAATGGTAAAGGGATCAATTCAACAGGAAGAGCTAACTATCCTAAATATATATGCACCCAATACAGGAGCACCCAGATTCATAAAGCAAGTCCTTAGAGACTTACAAAGAGACTTAGACTCCCATACAATAATAATGGGAGACTTCAACACTCCACCGTCAACATTAGACAGATCAACGAGACAGAAAGTGAATAAGGATATCCAGGAATTGAACTCATCTCTGCAGCAAGCAGACCTAATAGACATCTATAGAACTCTCCACCCCAAATCAACAGAATATACATTCTTCTCAGCACCACATCGTATTTACTCCAAAATTGACCACGTAATTGGAAGTAAAGCACTCCTCAGCAAATGTACAAGAACAGAAATTATAACAAACTGTCTCTCAGACCACAGTGCTATCAAACTAGAACTCAGGACTAAGAAACTCAATCAAAACCGCTCAACTACATGGAAACTGAACAACCTGCTCCTGAATGACTACTGGGTACATCACGAAATGAAGGCAGAAATAAAGATGTTCTTTGAAACCAATGAGAACAAAGATACAACATACCAGAATCTCTGGGACACATTTAAAGCAGTGTGTAGAGGGAAATTTATAGCACTAAATGCCCACAAGAGAAAGCAGGAAAGATCTAAAATTGACACTCTAACATCGCAATTAAAAGAACTAGAGAAGCAAGAGCAAACACATTCGAAAGCTAGCAGAAGGCAAGAAATAACTAAGATCAGAGCAGAACTGAAGCAGATAGAGACACAAAAAACCCTCCAAAAAATCAATGAATCCAGGAGTTGGTTTTTTGAAAAGATCAACAAAATTGACAGACCACTAGCAAGACTAATAAAGAAGAAAAGAGAGAAGAATCAAATCGACGCAATTAAAAATGATAAAGGGGATATCACCACCGACCCCACAGAAATACAAACTACCATCAGAGAATACTATAAACACCTCTACACAAATAAACTGGAAAATCTAGAAGAAATGGATAATTTCCTGGACACTTACACTCTTCCAAGACTAAACCAGGAAGAAGTTGAATCCCTGAATAGACCAATAGCAGGCTCTGAAATTGAGGCAACAATTAATAGCCTACCAACCAAAAAAAGTCCAGGACCAGATGGATTCACAGCTGAATTCTACCAGATGTACAAGGAGGAGTTGGTACCATTCCTTCTGAAACTATTCCAATCAACAGAAAAAGAGGGAATCCTCCCTAACTCATTTTATGAGGCCAACATCATCCTGATACCAAAGCCTGGCAGAGATAAAACAAAAAAAGAGAATTTTAGACCAATATCCCTGATGAACATCGATGCAAAAATCCTCAAGAAAATACTGGCAAACCGGATTCAACAACACATCAAAAAGCTTATCCACCATGATCAAGTGGGCTTCATCCCTGGGATGCAAGGCTGGTTCAACATTCGCAAATCAATAAACATAATCCAGCATATAAACAGAACCAAAGACAAGAACCACATGATTATCTCAATAGATGCAGAAAAGGCTTTTGACAAAATTCAACAGCCCTTCATGCTAAAAACGCTCAATAAATTCGGTATTGATGGAACGTACCTCAAAATAATAAGAGCTATTTATGACAAACCCACAGCCAATATCATATTGAATGGGCAAAAACTGGAAAAATTCCCTTTGAAAACTGGCACAAGACAGGGATGCCCTCTCTCACCACTCCTATTCAACATAGTGTTGGAAGTTCTGCCTAGGGCAATCAGGCAAGAGAAAGAAATCAAGGGTATTCAGTTAGGAAAAGAAGAAGTCAAATTGTCCCTGTTTGCAGATGACATGATTGTATATTTAGAAAACCCCATTGTCTCGGCCCAAAATCTCCTTAAGCTGATAAGCAACTTCAGCAAAGTCTCAGGATACAAAATTAATGTGCAAAAATCACAAGCATTCTTATACACCAGTAACAGACAAACAGAGAGCCAAATCAGGAATGAACTTCCATTCACAATTGCTTCAAAGAGAATAAAATACCTAGGAATCCAACTTACAAGGGATGTAAAGGACCTCTTCAAGGAGAACTACAAACCACTGCTCAGTGAAATCAAAGAGGACACAAACAAATGGAAGAACATACCATGCTCATGGATAGGAAGAATCAATATCGTGAAAATGGCCATACTGCCCAAGGTAATTTATAGATTCAATGCCATCCCCATCAAGCTACCAATGAGTTTCTTCACAGAATTGGAAAAAACTGCTTTAAAGTTCATATGGAACCAAAAAAGAGCCCGCATCTCCAAGACAATCCTAAGTCAAAAGAACAAAGCTGGAGGCATCACGCTACCTGACTTCAAACTATACTACAAGGCTACAGTAACCAAAACAGCATGGTACTGGTACCAAAACAGAGATATAGACCAATGGAACAGAACAGAGTCCTCAGAAATAATACCACACATCTACAGCCATCTGATCTTTGACAAACCTGAGAGAAACAAGAAATGGGGAAAGGATTCCCTATTTAATAAATGGTGCTGGGAAAATTGGCTAGCCATAAGTAGAAAGCTGAAACTGGATCCTTTCCTTACTCCTTATACAAAAATTAATTCAAGATGGATTAGAGACTTAAATGTTAGACCTAACACCATAAAAATCCTAGAGGAAAACCTAGGTAGTACCATTCAGGACATAGGCATGGGCAAAGACTTCATGTCTAAAACACCAAAAGCAACAGCAGCAAAAGCCAAAATTGACAAATGGGATCTCATTAAACTAAAGAGCTTCTGCACAGCAAAAGAAACTACCATCAGAGTGAACAGGCAACCTACAGAATGGGAGAACATTTTTGCAATCTACTCATCTGACAAAGGGCTAATATCCAGAACCTACAAAGAACTCAAACAAATTTACAAGAAAAAAACAAACAACCCCATCAAAAAGTGGGCAAAGGATATGAACAGACAGTTCTCAAAAGAAGACATTCATACAGCCAACAGACACATGAAAAAATGCTCATCATCACTGGCCATCAGAGAAATGCAAATCAAAACCACAATGAGATACCATCTCACACCAGTTAGAATGGCGATCATTCAAAAGTCAGGAAACAACAGGTGCTGGAGAGGATGTGGAGAAATAGGAACACTTTTACACTGTTGGTGGGATTGTAAACTAGTTCAACCATTATGGAAAACAGTATGGCGATTCCTCAAGGATCTAGAACTAGATGTACCATATGACCCAGCCATCCCATTACTGGGGATATACCCAAAGGATTATAAATTATGCTGCTATAAAGACACATGCACACGTATGTTTATTGCAGCACTATTCACAATAGCAAAGACTTGGAATCAACCCAAATGTCCATCAGTGACAGATTGGATTAAGAAAATGTGGCATATATACACCATGGAATACTATGCAGCCATAAAAAAGGATGAGTTTGTGTCCTTTGTAGGGACATGGATGCAGCTGGAATCCATCATTCTTAGCAAACTATCACAAGAACAGAAAACCAAACACCGCATGTTCTCACTCATAGGTGGGAACTGAACAATGAGATCACTTGGACTCAGGAAGGGGAACATCACACACCGGGGCCTATCATGGGGAGGGGGGAGGGGGGAGGGATTGCATTGGGAGTTATACCTGATGTAAATGACGAGTTGATGGGTGCAGCACACCAACAAGGCACAAGTATACATATGTAACAAACCTGCACGTTATGCACATGTACCCTACAACTTACAGTATAATAATAATAAATAAATTTAAAAAAAAAAAAAAAAGAAATGTCTGTTCATATCCTTTACCCACTTTTTGATGGGGTTGTTTTTTCTTGTAAATTTGTTTAAGTTTCTTGTAGATTATAAAATACAGGCAAAATGAATCCAGCAGTACATCAAAAAGCTTATCCACCATGATCAAGTCAGCTTCATCCCTAGGATGCAAGGCTGGTTCAACACACGCAAATCAATAAACATAATCCATCACATAAAACCAATGACAAAACCACATGATTATCTCAATAGATGCAGAAAAGGTCTTCAATAAAATTCAACACTCCTTCATGCTAAAAACTCTCAATAAACTACCTATTGATGGAACGTATCTCAAAATAGTAAGAGTTATTTATGACAAACCCACAGCCAATATCATACTGAATGGGAAAAAGGCTGGAAGCATTCCCTTTGAAAACTGGCACAAGACATGGATGCCCACTCTCACCACTCCTATTCAACATAGTATTGGAAGTTCTGGCTGCAGTATTCAGGCAAGAGAAAGAAAGAAAGGTATTCAAATAGGAAGAGAGGAAGTCAAATTGTCTGTTTGCAGATGACATGATTGTATA
This sequence comes from Theropithecus gelada, assembly GCF_003255815.1. Taxonomy (NCBI): domain Eukaryota; kingdom Metazoa; phylum Chordata; class Mammalia; order Primates; family Cercopithecidae; genus Theropithecus; species Theropithecus gelada. Next base: position 81,520,717 of record NC_037680.1, on the reverse strand, counting down.
TTTAGAAAACCCCATTGTCTCAGCCCCAATCTCCTCAAGCTGATCAGCACCTTCAGCAAAGTATTAGGATACAAAAATCGATGTGCAAGAATCAAGCATTCCTATAAACTAATAATGGAAAGCCAAATCATGAGTGAACTCCCATTCACAATTGCTAAAAAGAGAATAAAATACCTAGGAATACAACTTACAAGGATGTGAAGGACCTCTTCAAGGAAAACTACAAACCACTGCTCAAGGAAGTAAGAGAGGACACAAATAAATGGAAAAATATTCCATACTCATGGATAGGAAGAATCAATACCATGAAAATGGCCATACTGCCCAAAGTAATTTATAGATTCAATGCTATTCCCATCAAGCTACTATTGACTTTCTTCACAGAATAGGAAAAACTAATTTAAATTTCATATGGAACCAAAAGAGCCCTTATAGCCATGACAATCCTAAGCTAAAAGAACAAAGCTGGAGGCATCACTCTACCTGACTTCGAACTATACTACAAGGCTACAGTAACAAAAACAGCAAGGTACTGGTACAAAAACAGTTACACAGATCAATGAAACAGAAGAGAGGCATCAGAAGTAACACCACACATCTACAACCATCTGATCTCTGACAAATCTGATAAAAACAAGCAAGAGGGAAAGGATTCCCTATTTAATAAATACTGTTGGGAAAACTGGCTAGCCATATGAAGAAAACTGAAACTGGACCCCTTCCTCATACCTTATACAAAAATTAACTCAAGATGGGTTAAAGACTTAAGCGTAAGACCTAAAACCATAAAAACTCTAGAAGAAGTCCTAGGTAACACCATTCAGGACATAGGCATTGGCAGAGACTTCCTGGCTAAAACACCAAAAGCAATGGCAACAAAAGCCAAAATTGACAAAAGGGATCTAATTAAACTAAAGAGCTTCTGCACAGCAAAAGAAACTATCACCAGAGTGAATAGTCAACCTACAGAATGGGAGAAAACTTTTGCAATCTATCCATCTGAGAAAGGGCTCTATTCTTGACCTTTGGGAGTTTGATTATTAAGTGCCTTGAGGTCGTTTTTGGACTAAATCTGCTTGGTGTTCTATAACACTCTTGTACTTAAACCCTGACATATTTTTCTAGGTTAGGAAAGTTCTGTTATTATCCATTTGAATAAGCTTCATTCCCAGATCTCTGTTTCTCTCTCTCTCTCTCCCCCCTGCCTTTTTGAGGCCACTAACTCTTAAATTTGCCCTTTTGAGGCTACTTTCTAGATCGTATAGGTGTGCTTTGATGCTTTTTACTTGTCTCTTCCAACTTTGTATTTTCAAATATCCTGTCTTAAAAGCCTACTAATTCTATCTTCTGCTTAATCAGTTTTGCTTTCGAGAGACTCCAATGCATGCTTCAGCATGCCAATTGCATTTTCCACCTCTAGAATTTCTGTTTAAATTTTTATAATTATTTCAATCTCTTTGTGAAATGTATCTAATAGGATTCTGAATTCCTTCTCTGTGCTATCCTCAATTTCACTGATCTTCCTCGGAACAGCTATTTTGAATTCTATGTCTGAAAAATTACATATTTCTGTCACTCCAGGATTAGTCACTGGTGCTTTGTTTGGTGAGATCATGTTTTCGTAGATGGCCTTGATGCTTGTGGATGTTCATCAATGTGGGGGCATTGCAGAGTTAGGTATTTATTGTAGCCTTCACAGGCTTGGAGTGTTTGTACCCATTCTTCTTAGGAAAGGTTACCAAGTATTCCAAGGGAATTGATGCTGTGGTGTAAATCTTTCATCACTACAGCCATATCTGCATTTGGGGAACCCTCAGCCCAATAATACCATGGCTTTTGCAGACTCGTACAGGCATCATCATGGTGGTCTTCGATAAGATCTGGGAGAATTCCCCAGATTACCAGGCAGAGACTCTTGTTCTCTTCCCTCACTTTGCCCCCAAACAGTCAGTCTTTCTCTGTGCTGAGCTGCCTGGAGCTGGCAAGGGACAACATGAGCACAGCTGTGGCCACCACCACTGAGTCTGCACTATGTCAGACCTGAAGCCAGCGTAGCACTGGGTCTCTCCCAAGACCTACTGTCTGGCTACTGTGAATGTTCACTCAAGGCCCAAGGGCTCTTCAGTTAGCAGGTGGGAAACCCAGACAGGCTTGTGTCCCCTTCAGGGTAATGAGCTCTTCCTTGATCCAGGGTACCTCCAGGAATGCTGTCCAGAAGCCAGCACCTGGAGTCAGAAACCTTAGGAATCTACCTGGTGCTCTATTCTACTGCAGCTGTGCAGGCACTCAAGTCACATGACAAAGTCCTCCCCACTCTTTCCTGTCCTTTCTTCAGGCAGAAGGAGTTTCCCTGTGGTCACCAGCGCCCCAGGGCCGCGGCAAGTACTGCCTGGCTACCGCAGATGTTCCCTCAAGGCCCACGGGCTTTTCAGGCAGCTTGTGGCGAATGCTTCCAGGGCTGCGTCTCTCCCTTCAGGGCAGGGGGCTCCGGTCTGGCCCATAGCAGGTCCAGAAATAATGTCCTGGAGCCAAAGCCTGGACTCAGGATCCCCATTTGCTGCTCCACTTCGCTGTGGCTGAGCCGGTGCCCACGGTGCAAGGAAAAGTCTCCCTTAGTCTTCCTTCTCCTTTCCTCAAGCATAAGGAGTCTTTCCTTGTGGCCTAGAAAGCTGAGAATGCGCTGGGCTACACCTGAAGCCAGCATGGCTCTGAGTCTCAACCAAGACCCATGGCAAGTACTGACTAGCTACAGGTGATGTTTATTCAAGGACCAACGGCTCCTTAATGATGCATCTTGCCAGGACTGGATCCTTCCCTTCAAGGCATAGGGTTCCTTTCTGGCCCAAGGTGTGTTTAGAAATGTCATCTGGGGGCCGGGCGCAGTGCCTCACGCCTGTAATCCCAGCACTATGGGAGGCTGAGGCGGACGGATCACGAGGTCAGGAGATCGAGACCATCCTGGCTAACACAGTGAAACCCCGTCTCTACTAAAAATACAAAAAAAGTAGCCGGGCATGATGGCAGGCGCCTGTAGTCCCGGCTACTCGGGAGGCTGAGGCAGGAGAATGGCGTGAACCCAGGAGGCGGAGCTTGCAGTGAGCCGAGATCGCGCCACTGCACTCCAGCCTGGGTGACAGAGCAAGACTCCGTCTCAAAAAAAAAAAAAAAATAAAAAATAAATGGAGGCCTCAGGACTGCCCAGTGCCCTATCATACTGTGGCTGAGCTGGCATCCAAATTGTAACAGAAAGCCCTCTTTACTCTCCCCACACCTCCTCAAGCAGGATGGCTTCTCCCCTAGAGCTGCGAGTTGTGCTGCCTGGGGCTAGGGCAGGAGTGATGGCAAGCTGGCAAGCACTCCCTTGGCTGTTCCTCTGGTGTCTCCCTAGGTGGCCTGCGCCTCCAATTCCACTGAGTCTGAGCCCAGCACATCACTGGGACTTGCCCAGGAATTGCAGTCCTTGTGGCTTAGACCGTCTGTCAAGTTTAGAAACCCGGAGTGCTTTAGCCTGCTATGGTGGGGCTGGCAGAAACTCAGGGGATGGACCATTTCCCACCAGCCAGGGCTGGTCTAAATGCTGTCTCCATGAGTGCCACCAGAATTCTGCCCCTTGTTGCTTTCTGCTGCGACAAGCAGCACTGAGTTCCAACGCAAAGTCCCAAAGGAACTGTGTTCTCTCTCCCTCAAGCATACAGATTCTCTCCTGGTGCCATGTAGCTGCTGCTGGGGGATGAGGGAGGAGTGGTGTGGGCAATTCAAGACTGCCCTTCCTACCCTCTCCAGTGCCTCTATCTTTTCTATGATACTAAAACCAAATAGTGTGATTGCTCACCTGATTTTTGATTCTTACGAAGGTACTTTGAGTGGATAGTTGTTCTATCTGTTGTTCCTACAGGGAGGACAATTGCTGAAGGATTCTATTCCACAATCTTGCTCCCAATATAGTCAACATCAGTATCTTTTCATGTGACTATATATCTCAAGAGAATTATGTTAATTTAAAAATGCCATCCTTAGCATTTTAAGTCACTTAAAGTAATGTAATTTCAACTCGCGTTTTAAGTCACCTAAAGTAATCAGGTCTCAAATTATAGAGAGAATTTCTCCTATCTCATTAGGTCAATGACATTCTTCCAAAAAAAGTCTTCTGTTGTAGAAGCACTAATTTGGCAATAAACATCATTTAAAACATTTAAATTTAAATTCAGAAATCTATTATGTTCAATATGTTCATATAAAATATATGTATTTTACAAATGAAGGAAGCTTTGAAGAACAGTAAAATAGTGGTATCTGTTTATAAATTAATAATTTTCAATACCATTGCCCAAACAACTTTGACTGCAAGTTTCTAGTAAGTCAGTGTTATGTATAGGTCTAGTTTCCTGATGCAATATGCACTTGAATAATTTTCCTTTATGAGAACAGCATAATACAATAACAATACAACCAAATAAAATAAGACATGTTTAGTTCCTCATGATTCAAAATCTTTTTGAACTGATTACATTTTCTTTCAGGTAATAAACTTGTTCATCAGTGAAGTGTGAGCATTTACTTTTGTAATCCATTTAAATATAAAATACAGTAAAATGTTATACCTCGAGTCCCGTAACCAAATTTTAATTGAAAAAGTTATCTCATATGGTGTAATTTTAAGTTGTTAATTATTAATGACATACTAATCCATTTATTTTCCTATGAAATCATACTTACAGTTCTATAGCATAAACTTTTTTTTTTTTTTTTGGACAGAGTCTCGCTCTGTCTCCCAGGCTGGAGTGCAGTGGCACGAATTCTGCTCACTATAACCTCCACCTCCTGGGTTCAAGCGATTCTCCTGCCTCAGCCTCCCAAGTAGCTGGGACTACAGGCATGCACCACCACACCCAGTTAATTTTTGTGTTTTTAGTAGAGGCGAGGTTTCACCATATTGGCCAGGCTGGTCTCGAAACTCCAGACCTGAAATGATTCGCCCACCTCAGCCTCCCAAAGTGCTGAAATTACAGGCATGAATAAATTTCTTAATCTAATGAATAGTTTAATGTATGGTCAAAGAAAAATGCAAATAGGTCTAAATTTAGCACAGCCAGAGGCATATGGTTATTCAAAACATAGTACCTGGAGGATTTGAATACACGAGAGCAGAAACTGAAAACCAATGACATAAATATGCTGACCACGAAAAGTCATCCAGAAACTGGACAGTAGAAAAGATTATGAACCGCTAGGCTTCACAAGAACTTGTGTGACATGTAACGCCATGAATCTTAATTTTGTTAGGGTGCTGCTTCTCGGGTGATGCTCATTCTGTATGTCTGAATTTTGGCAATGAGAATGAAGAATCACAACAGCTCACTTCGTGCTGGTCACCCTAGTTTCACATTCATAGTCTACGTTGAGATGCCCAGAAGGACAAAATGGCCACTGAGCTTGTTAAGCTTTGAAACAAAGCCTCTTGGCCTGCGGGATGAAGAAATTTCTTTCGCTGGTCCATGTACTGGAGGACTGCGAGCTGACTGTGGCATTTTCCAAGTGAGATCAATGTTCTTCTCCCCACGAAAGACTACCACTCTTTTACCAGAGAATATATCTTCCCATCTATGATATTTGCCCTATTTATGCAGTGTCATATTGCTCACTGTGAAATACCAGGCTAACTGTACTTCTGAACGTAACCATTCGATCACATTGCAAGACCACCCTGGTAGAGGAAAGGAGAGAGAACAGTAACTGCAGACAGCAATTGGGATTATAAGACAACCAACAATACTCACCAGCACGGCATATATTATATCACAAATATTATTACTTTTTTCACTAAATCTTTTTGGATTAAAGTTGTTGATAATTTATGCCCTACCTTCTGTTCGATTTGAAGTTGCTTATAAATAATGACATATATGCAAAAGAGAAAAAACATGTATAGTGATTACTAAACAAATCTCAATCACACTTGTTAAAACTTGTTAAATTTTATTTTTGATTCCTGACCAACAAGACAAAAATGGGAGGATTCATATGTTACACACAATCTTTCTTTTAAAATAAGCGGAAGAAGTGTTTTAAGTGAAAGATATTACTTCCTGTTAGTAAACTAAAAATGATTTTCACATTGATTGTAATACAAGAAATATCAAATGTAAAGTAGGAAATGTATTCTTTATTCAACTGGTGCCTATAATTGTTCTCAATAAGAGCTTAAATATTAAAATGGAGTTCAGGAAATGTGTTTCTTGGCAGGCTCAGTTAATAAGTTCTCCAATGATCTAACCTGATGAAAGTTTGGAAATTTCTTTAGAATGCCCATCTTTGGAGAAAGTTTCGGTTGATACCAAGTACTCTGTAATAGAAAGAAATTCATAAACTATGGTGGCAAGTGGCAAGACTGGTATCTCATTGTCAGCCTTGACCATTCTGTTGAACATTTCTCCTCAGTATAAAGGCAACTCCTGCTTCCTTTGGTTGTTCAAAATAAGCCTCAAATCCTCAAATGTGACCAGTCATCTCAGAAGTCCACCCTTGGCAAACCATGGTAGTGTCTCTTGTTTTTGGAAGCAACTGTGATATATAACAATAAAATGATTAACAGACCCTTCCTGTCTGCAGTGGTGAAGGAATGTCTCCAATCACTACCAAAATGCCTCAATCACTATCAATCTGTGTGCCCAAAAATTGAGGGAGAAAGGGGACAGGGCTTAACAAAATCTTACTTTAATCCACCAGAAGTATTACTGGACTAACCAGAATGGAAGAGAACCTATTTTCCTAATCTAAGCTTAAAACTTTTCAATTCCTAACCAACAAGACAAAATATAAGCATTTAACCCCAATCATTGTTTAATGTTTACATTTTGAATATTTCTATCTCCTTTCCCTATCTATACTGAGTTCTAAGGTTCTGAGGGACAATGACACCAATCTTTAACTTCCTTTATTCAGAAACAAGAATATTCTTAAACATAAGCAGCTTACTAGAATTTATATTAATGATGATGATAATAATAATAAGTAATCTAGAGAGAGGAAACAGCAGCATTTTCAAAGGCAAGGGCCAGAATCAAGGAAACAAACCACATGTATAATAGAATTCAGTGCTGCAATATATTTTCAGTGGTGTGCTAAAGCTGGCTTGTACCAACTCAGGAGAGGAGACTTAAACTTCCATGTATTTTGTGAGTCAGTTATTAAACCATAACTGTTATTAAACATTTTATAATTAAATTGTTAAAAACAAATGTAATAAAGACTCAGAACTCATCATTACCTGATTATTTGACTGCATGTTACTGTTATCTGTGCTCGAGGTCATTTATATCTATGATTATCTATACACTGGGAAGACCATATAATGGCGCCCTAGGGTTCATCACATTGGTAGGCTGCAATTGTCCACGTCAAAGTGTTTCCACCATGGTAATCAACAAATGCTACAAGCCAGTTCCACTCCACCTCATCCTGGCCCTGAAAGACAGTTGATAAACCACTACCAGCCCACTCCTGCAGACACAATCAAAACAATGGAGCACCATACGCTAGTGCATCATGACATCAAGGGTTCATGTTACCTTCATTAATGTATTATAAATATCAAACTTAAAAACAATCTTGTAATAATATAATTCATTTTTCCTTGAGGTAACAACGTATTTTCATTACATGGAATTTATAGAGATTTAAGTCTCTCTAAATCTCTATCAAAACTGACTTAAAATCTTGTATAGGAATGTTCTGACCTTCAGAAAAGTAAAGCAATGTTGCTTTGAACATTATCAACATTTATGAAACCCCAAAGTACCCTCATTTCTTTTATCTGAGTCTACTAACTACCTGTAACTGTAGTAAAGCCTGTTTCAATCTCCCCTACCATCAAATAAATTCCGTTAGCTTTGAACACATCTATATTGAGATTACACAAATCCGAGGTAATCTCCAAGGCCCTATAATAAAGTGCCAGGAAAAAAGTTATAATTTGTAGTACTACTTGCAAACATGCCTCTCTATGAGAGTATTCAGTGATAGTAAAAATTGCCATCTCAGAAATTTATTTTGACATGTGTAATGATAAAAAGGAAATAAGATGGTATTTATACTAAAAAAGGTCAATGATGGCCGGGCGTGATGGCTCATGCCTGTAATCTCCCAGCACTTTGGGAGGCTGAGGTGGGCAGATCATGAGGTCAGGAGTTCAAGATCAGCCTGGCGAACACAGTGAAACCCCTGTCTCTACTGAAAATACAAAAAATTGGCTGGGCTTGGTGGAAGGCACCTGTAATCCCAGATACTCAGGAGGCTGAGGCAGGAGAATCACTTGAACCTGGGAGACGGAGGTTCCAGTGAGCCGAGATCATGCCATTGCACTCCAGCCTGGGCAACAGTGTGAGATGCCATCTCACCAAAAAAATAAAAATAAAATAGGTCAATACATGAGAATATTAAAAAGATAACAGAGTCGACTGGGAATACCCTCACTTAAAGAGCTACCTTCCAGATTTATAATCCTACAAGCATATATATTTGTATTAGGACTGAAAAACAAAACAAAACATGTATAATTAAATAATCTGTTAATTTTCGAGAAAGGCTGAGACTCTTTAAAAGTCAAATGAAGTAGTAGAGAATAGACAAGCCATTCCCACGATAAAGGGACTGGGAAATAGTCCTCTAAAATATAAACGAAATATTCTGGATGAAATGAAAACTTTGTTTTTGTCAAAGAGGAAAAAAATAGAAAAAGTGGAATACAGCAAGCCTCATATATTTTGCAAATACAAATCACTGTCAAAGTCAGTCTGTACTGTTACTGGGGACTTCTTTTGATCACCTTGGATTAAACAAAAATTGGTCTTCCTTCTCCCTTCCTTATTCCTGCTCATGACAATCAGCGATGATTAAAAAGCAGCCTAAAGAAATCTAAAAGAATGTCAGTGATTCTGCTTGTTACCAGCTGTTGGTGAAGTGCTAAAAGATGCGGGTGATGAACGGGTCTATAAGAAAAAATTAGGTAAAGCCTTATTATTACATTCAGTAACCCAGATTAAGAGAGATATAGGAGGTAATCAAGCAATTTGCACACAAGACATCTGAAAGAATTGAAATTAGCTGAAACACACCAGGTCATAAACTCTCTGCATTAGAAACCACAGACCTTTCTAATTGACTACTTAAGAAAACCCAGAACTTTATCACAGGACTGAGTTTTTATTTTAGGTACAATATTTGAAGTACACGTGTTTGGTGTGGGAGTGTTGTTGGTAGCATTGAAATCTGAAGAATGGACAGTGGTGGAGATAGAATGCCGGGAAGTCCTAAATTCCAAATTTTCTCTCCTTTAGTTTCTCTAGCTATTAAAAAAAAATTGGTCTTACTTGAAAAGGACACTCAGGAATTTGTCTGGTTTTCTTTATTATACAGCACTATGAAAATAAAGCATACATACTATTGTTCTTTGGTCAATATAAAACTTGAGAAGAAATATAAAAGCTCTAGTCCCAGTGATTTATTTTAAGATTTCAAGTTTAAAGCCATTATTGCTATATTCTTTAACAAGCAAAACCAGTGAAGCAGGTTCAAAGGGATAATATTTTAAGTACTTTAAGAAAAAATATGATAGGTGAAATACAATATGTTCTGATATTTGTGCTTTTACCCATAAAGTTCAGCACATATCCATAACCAATCAAAAGTCTAATAAATGTATATTTGCTACCAGATTCACTATTCAGAATTTTTCTATTTACCAAATTGGTAAAATCTTTCTAAATTAGATTTGTAACACTCTTCTGACTTTCATTATGAAGTTTCCCAAGGGCATGAGCTCCAAAGAACTTTTTGTTAAATGTAAAAGAGTCTAGCATTCTTTCTGAAGCCATACCCCGGTATGCATTTTAGTAAATGTGACAAAAATAAATTCCAGTATAAGGTACAAATATAGTGGTACCTTATATTGTCTAAACTACCAATGATTATCAACATTAAGGAACTTTTAAACGCATCCACATACAAAGCTCCTCACTCTCTGTTCTAAAGTGCATAAGCGATGTGGATTAATAAATAAATAGGCATAGAAATAGTGAAAATCAAGTTGAGATCATAACTAGGCAATTCCAGTTTCTATACTACAATAATCAATGTGTAATAATAGGTATGTAGAAAAGGTTAATGAAATAAAGACTCTGGCCCTTGCAAAATCTGATTACTGGCACAATCCTTATTTTAAAAGAGCGAGGCAATTCAAAAAGAACAATTTACTTAAAAGTAATCAGGAAACTGGAATCAATAGTTATTACTGTGAAGAACTTACTAAGTTCAGGTAAGCCACTGAAAAAAAGTCCTTTCTTCAATAGCAAAGTAAGCCTCGTTCTCCAAAATGGTTTCTGAGATTCATCCAATTCCTAACATCTTCTGATTCTTTAAAACTTGTCTTTTGGGAAACAGAGTAAAACGATGAGAACTATTTTAGAAATTCATTCTGTAAACCATCAATGTTTCCTTACTACTGCACCAGGATTATTATCATGAATAGCAACTCACTTTTATAACTATGAGGGGAATGATATAATATGGCTAAGAAGATATCAATAGGAAACAATAAAAATGGTATTATGAAACAATTATATGGAAAATGAGACCTAAATGCAAATCAAAAGTAATTGCTATGATTTTTCACTCTGGTCAAGGGTCAAATTAAAAGTTTGATTGTTGTAGTACCCCAGTGTCCACAATGTCACAACAACCTGCAAATAAGTAAAGGAAAGCCTTTGAGCTTGCTCTGATTCTAACATGAAGAGGCATTTTCTTTTTTATCCTTTTTTTATTTTTTTGAGACAAAATCTAGATCTGCCACCTAGGCTGGAGTGCAGTGGCACCATCTCGACTCACTGCAACCTCTGCTTCCCGGGTTCAAGTGATTCTCCCGCCTCAGCCCCCTGAGTAGCTGGGATTACCGGCATGCACCACTATGTCCAGCAAATTTTTGTATTATTAGTAGAGACAGGGTTTCACCATACTGGCCAGGCTGGTCTCGAAGTCCTGACCTCAGGTGATCTGCCTGCCTCAGCCTCCCAAAGTGCTGGTATTACAGGCGTGAGCCACCACATCCAGCCCATTTTCTTTTATACTATAAGCTTAAATAATAAACGGACAGTGTTTTCATTGTCTAGATTCTTCAGGATGCTGACAAAGACGAAATACAAAGTAAAAAACAGAAACAACAACCTGAAAACCAGGGTTTTAGGAAAAACTCATTCTCTGCTATAATAATTGGCTATTTCAGAGGAGGCTTCATCCATACAGGTCTACATTGGCAGATTCTTAGACAGTGCTTTTGAGAACAGGTGTTGTCAACTCCACGTTATAAAATTCATTCATTCAGTCACTGGTACCAGAATGTAAACATCAGCACCCAGAAAACTTCTTAAAACACACCATGTCTTAATCTCTTCCCTGAACTTCAACTGCGAATGCACTAATTCCCAATGCTTGAAGTTATTTAGTGATTCAAATATTTTGCTGGTTTATCAAAAACAGAGGTGTGAGTTAAGTAACTTCAATTGAGAAGACTATTAAAAAAACAAAAACAAAAAGAAAACCCCTTTTGATGAAACTGTTAGGCAGAATTCCAGGTATTCAAGACTAGAAAGCAAGTTTTTAAACAGGACCCTATCTTATTTTTAACTGCAAAACAAACAGCTAGAGATAAAGAGCTGGTAGAAAGATGCAACTCAAGAGGTCTAAACTGTTCCACGAACTATTTTACAAAAACATCAGAGGCTGGGCGTGGTGGCTCATGCCTGTAATCCCAGCACTTTGGGAGGCCGAGGAGGGTGATCACGAGGTCAGGAGATCGAGACCATCCTGGCTAACACGGTGAAACCCTGTCTCTACTAAAAATACAAAAATTTAGCCAGACATGGTGGCGGGAGCCTGTAGTCCCAGCTACTCGGGAGGCTGAGGCAGAAGAATGGCATGAACCTGGGAGGCGGAGGTTGCAATGAGCAGAAATCGCGCCACTGCACTCCAGCCTGGGCGACAGAGCGAGACTCTGTCTCAAAAGCAAAAAAAAAAAATTCAGATAACTAAAAATTCACCTCCACCAAGTTAGAGGATTTATGTAAAGGACTTGAGGGGGCCACAGGTTCTTGGTATGTAGACAAGGTTAATGAAATAACATGTGTAATGATATGGAGCACTAAAACTAACATTGACAAGAATAATGTAACAGACTAAAATTTCCAAGAACAAATAGACTAGATTTAGAAAGGTATTTTATCTAAAGTTTAAACATTTAATTTTCATCTTAAAAAAAATTGCAGAATTCAGGCTGATGGCTTTCCTAGTAGTTCTTGCTTCATTGCAGAATTAAAATCAAACCTTCATTACATCACTTTCCTAAGTTATACAGTTGTTTTATGTATGTGAGTTTTAAGTCTTTTACTACTTCTAATGGATTTTAAATAAATATAAAACATCTTCCAATTTTTGCAACATTGTGGTTGCCATAATTGTTACAGTATCTTAAAAACTGATTTCAAACATTAATACTTTGTCACAAAATGAAAATCATTTCACCTACTCAAAAAACATATTCCAGATTGGGTGTGGTGGCTCATGCCTGTTATTCCAGAGCTTTGGGAGGCTAAGGAGAGAGAATCACCTGAACCCAGGAGTTCAAGACCAAGTGAGACCCCATCTCTACAAAAAATTAAAAACATAAAAATTAGCCAGGCATGATGGTGCACACCTATGGTCCCAGCTACTCTTGGAGGCTGAGGCGAGAGGACTGCTGGAGCCCAGGAGTTGGAGGCCGCAATGAGCTATGATTGTACCACTCCACTCCAGCCTGGGTGACAGAGAGAGACTCTGACTCTAAAATAATAATAATAGTAATAAAAATATATTCCATTTAATAATAGAACATGACAACTGCTTAACAGAAACAAGTGATAAAAATGTAAGTGAATGTACGACAAATTCGTCTGAAGCTCTAAAAATCTATATTTTAATTCATGAGATACAGCAGTAGAGGAAATGCTCTACATCACATTATACAATACACATAATGTTGTATAAAAATACTATGCAAAATGCTGTCATATATACTATGATCTTCATATTTGAAAAATATATCCATAATTATTGCTATTATTCTAACTTGTATCATAATTTATATATCTTGTCTTTTCCTTCCTATTTTTGCAAATATCTCATCTCAATATTTTAAGGTGACAAAACCAGTGTCCAGTACCTTTAAGTGATTTGTGCTGGACCATGTAATAATCAGTAGAAGATCTGGAGCTAGGATTCTGGATTCCTTGCTGGGAGTTCACACATTTTTCTATCTTAAAGAAATCTTACCATCAGAAATGATGGCACATCCAAAGACTTTTAAATTTATTTGAACTAAAATATTTGATAAAACATGAGAAAAGATCATCTGCACCTGGATGGCTTATAATATCTTCAAAATAATTTAGGTCTGATTAAGAACTCTGCTACCTGAATGACAAAATTATACAAAGAGTAACAGGCAGCTTGTCATTTTTGTACAATGTGAGGCCTATTCCTCTGTCTACTGCAAAGGAATCAGACAATCCCTATGAGGTAACAGTGCAGGGCTGTTAAGGAAGAATATGTTCTATAGATTCTTTTAAAGCAGAATATCAGGCTGGAAGGCACTGGCTATCTTTTTTGAAAAGTATCAGTGTATCTCAGCTACTTTCCCTGGTAACTGTGTTTGCCTTTCCAACAGAGTCCATTAATCTATATGTATTCTACTGTCTCAGTACATCCAGTAAAATGCAAATGGATATTCAGCTAGACACATGAGATTCTCATAAGCATAACCATTACAAAACATAATGTCTAGCTGATTGAACGCACACATCATTCAGGAGTTATTATGAAAGGACGTTTATTCACAAAACATGGATTAAACATCTAATACAGACCAGGTACTGTATAGAAGAAGTGCAGAGATGATGATCAGGAGGCCCCCAGGAGCTCCGTCTGGTAGGACAAATCCAGTTCAATAGCCACACTCTGCCATGACAGAGAACTGGAAAAGGGGACACCCCATCCAAGGTCTGCAGGAGGGAGAAAATGGAATACTACTGTCCATATATTCAATCCTGTCCAAAAAGTTGGTGTTAAGAGTCCAGCTTAAAGTTATTTTCCCTTAAAGACAGCTGATAAATTTACAGTATATTTTATCCCTGAATAGTGGTAGAGGACAGTTATATTCCACCAATTACAAACATATTGATGGTCTAAATTTCTAATACCTGAACGTGAACTGACTACACTAAAATATGAAAATAGAATCTATCACTTACATGGTCATGGGAAACGAGGTCTACCTTTGCTAGTATCATGTCTACTCTCCAGAAACCCTGTTTTTTAGGAGGTGAGATCAAGTATGACTAGATGAAACTCTGAGTTATAGACCGCCTTCCAGAATTGCCACCTCCAGTGGCAATGGTGCTGAGACTATATATTTCACAATGTAAATTCTCAACTGGGCTGGAGCTACACCTCCTCCTCACATTCCTACCTTCACACTTGATGATATGTAGTGAGCAGATTTTCTCCCTAACACACAAAAGTCTGACAAAAGTTGAGGGGTCTCTAACAGGTGAGGGGTAGGATAAACCATGAAACACAGTAGTATCAGGTACTTTCACGGATGAGCGCCAAGGTAGCCCTGGGGCAGCAAGTCAAACATGCCCCAGGTGAAGTGATTCCGTACCCCAAGGCTGAGGAATGGCCACACTCTGAGTTGTGCAGTCTTCCTAAACAGCACATGAAGGGGATTCAAAAAGATGTGTTGAGTAACTCCTAGGCTGCAATAAAAATGATTTCTGCTTTCAACTTTGATAAAATCATATAAAAAGCTATGTTAACAACAAAAAAAAGTACGTTTCGTTGATTTAGACTCTAAAGAAACAAAACATTTACATCCTATGTGTCCAGAGAACTAAGCAGGTCTTTAAGTCACGATTATTCCAGAGTGTACAGCTGGCAAATTATTTTAAGTTTTATTGATATTTTTTGTCTTTATTACATTGAGAATGAGAGCGAAATGCTTGTGATTTTCACAGTATTTGATCCCCAGGGCATCTATATCATGATGAATACGGTTTCTTATTGCATTGGTGGGACTGTCATATACCATCTCTGAAATGACTCGTTTTAGATTCGGTGTTTTGTTATTTGCTCACTAAAGAAAATCACTGTCGATGATTTTTAAGTTAAAAAGGAAATCCAACCTAAGGAACTCAGAGGAACACTGACAAGGGGAAACAGGACAAAAAACTTATTAGCCAGACAAAGTTCCAGTGACCTCCCTTGGTATCCTGCAGTGAAGGAATTTTTCCAATGTTAAGCTTATTGCCATCCAAGGAGATGGCAGTGAATTCAGGCCACTGTGTGGACTCTGAAGTGCATGCAAGTCATTGGAGTTCTGGGCTCCAGTAATTCACAGAAAGGACCAAAAGCAAGCAAACAGAAGGCATGCTCGAGGCATCTTAGCACAAGAAAGCCATCCTTTGTTTGACTATAACTCATTTTACAGATTCCAACAGAGTTCAAAATAAAGAAACTCAAGGAGTAGGAAATTAAGTCTACATAAAAGACACCTTGAATTTCCTGAATGTAAAATCCCATAGAATCAAATTGTGCCTGTTACCCTATACCACCTACCAGTTTCTATTGTCACCTGCATTACCTCATCCTCATATGATTTATGGGATGCCCAAAATTAAGAAAATAGCAATTTGTTGGTTTCAAACATCCACATATTTTGATTTTTTGTTTTGTTTTTTAAGATGAAGTCTTACTCTGTCATCTAGGCTGGTGTGCAATGGTGCAATCTTGGCTCACTGCAACCTCCACCTCCCAGGTTCAAGTGATTCTCCTGCCTTAGCCTCCCAAGTAGCTGGGATTACAGGCACCCACCACTATGCCCAGCTATTTTTTTGTATTTTTAGTAGAGACAAGGTTTCACCATGTTGGCCAGGCTGGCCTCAAACTTCTGACCTCGTGATTCGCCCGCCTCAGCCACCCAAAGTGCTGGGATTACAGGCGTGAGCCACCATGCCTGGCCCATTTTGATATTTTAATGATACTCAGTGAAGACCTTGGCTATCAGTTCAATAATTAAAACAATATGGGGGGAAAAAGGTAAAAATAACTAAAACTTACTAAGTTATTCATTCAACACATATGTATTTCTTGAGTGCTTCCTGCATGTCGGGCACTGGGCTTAAGTGACTGGGATAAAATAACGTATGAAAAGCAGTCCAGTGGCCTAGATAAGGGGACTGGAGACCAATACATAACTCTCATAAGGGTTCTGAGAAGAGCAAGTATTTTTATGAGTTTGGTAGGTTGCAGGAGTATCTATCTAACCTTGAAGTGTCATATTAAGGAAGGATGGACACAGAGACTTGACTTCTAAGCTGAGTCCAGAAACGGGAGGAGCTGCTGTGTCTGGAATGGGGAAGGTGAGACAGCCAAGAGCAGAGGTAAGAACAGGAGCTGGCACATAATTCAACTGATGGAAATCTACAGTTTAAGGGACAGGCTGGGGAAAAAGTATGTTAGAGAGATAGAGAGTTGCCAGATTACATGGGGAACAGATGCATTTATGTAATTCCTAGGGAAACAGGTAGGTTAGAGAGAAGTTGCAATGATGAAAGGAGCATTACAAGAAGGAACCATCATAGACTACTGAAAATTCATTAGTTAAAAACTTATTAAGCATTTAGAAAGATAATTTCTTTTCGTATGTTCAGTAAGTGAAACAATCATACTTTTAGAGTTCAGGTATTCTTTCAGTTTATCTGCTCTATAATTTATTCTCTATAGTACTATTGATTATTACAGTTTTATGGTTACTGTAGTTAATTTTTTAGTTTGTTAGACCAAGGTTAGGAGTTTGATTTTCATGGAAGCTCCATAGCTTCAATTTCTTTCATGGTCATAGACTGAACTCTTAACACAAGACATAAAAATACATGGCTTTTGTCAAAGTATACCTTGAGAAAGAATGCTGATAGAACAGTATAAATCAAACGTTAAATCACTGATGAAAAATCTCATTGTTAACTTGACCAGCAATCTCATCTTTGTCAAGGAAAGGTGGGTAACAAATAAGTAGTTATAAAAATAATCGTATCAACTTATAAATGGGTTAGGCACCAAAGTCACATTTGTAAATAAGTTGTCTTCAACAGAAACAACTGCCCCAGAAGCAAAGTTAGCCTTGGTAGTTTGGTTCCAACAACATTAAACTTGGTACCCAACATCAACCTTCAGTACACAACACAAATGATTTCTCTTCTTATTGATGGTTTCCAACACCCCAAAGTAAAACTAGTTCCTCCAGCCATGGCATTTAACACACCATAAGAATGTTTACATGCCATGTCCCTACATGTGGCAAGTACTATTCTGTATACTATTTGTATACCAGAAAGGGATAGGTTGTCCTTTGAGCATGCAACTTAAAAGGATCTTCTGGCTTAACAGGAATCCAATAATCCACAAGCCAAAAATGAACAAAAATATAGCCCTCGCATCTTCAAAGTCGTTTAAGGAGAAAAAAGTTGGGAAAAAAAAATCCATTTAGTAAAGATCTAACTGACAGGCTTGCCAGAGCATAAGAACTCTGTGAAGAAAGCCTGTGTTGCCACTAGTTAGATAGAGCAGGCATGTAGGATCTACAACAAAGCAAAAGGTAAGCCTTCCCTAACGCAGGCAGGTAGATCACCCTTTATTTACTACTAATAATCACTTGCCTATCACATGTGCAGCAGGCTCACGTCTAAGCCCTTTCTATGTGTTCTCTCATTTTAGTATCACAACATCCCAACTAGGTCGTTGATTCTATTATCCCTTTTTTCCAGAAAAAGACAATTCTGAACCCAGGAACTCATTCTCTAGGGTCTGCTCTCTTAACTGTCACAATAGGTAAAGAATGGATTACTAAGAAAAAAAACAGCTGGAAATGAGTTTTTATATTGTATTCCAAAAAGCCAAAAGAAATCTCATCAAAGATGATATCCTAAGTAAATTTAGCAAGGAAAAGCTATCAATATGTCTCTACTATTTTAGAGACAGAATAGCTAATAGGTAAGGATACGGACCCGGAAGCCTGGCTGCTTAGGTTTGAATCTCAACTCTGTCCCTTATTACTGTGCCTTTGAGTGAGGCATTTAACCTCTCGGGATTTCAGTTTCCTCCTTTGTAAAGTACGTTGTCTCTAAATGAGTGTTCGGCACATATTAGGTTGGTGCAAAACTAATGTTCTTGTTACCATTATTTTCAATGTCAAAAAACACAATTACTTTTGCACCAATCTATAGAAAGTGCTCTGTAGGTATTTGTACTGTGTTCTGGACTGAATTGTGTTCCTCAAAATTCAGTGTTGAAGCCCTAATGTATATCTAGAGATAGGCCCTTGAGGGAGGTAATTAAGATTAAATGAAGTAATATGGGTGGGGCCCAAATCCTGTAAGATTGGTCCCCTTAGAAGAAAAGAACTGACTCTAAAGATCTCTCTTTCCATACCTGCACAGAGAACAGGCCACATAAGGACACAGCAAGATGACTGCTGTCTATAAGCCAGAAAAAGAGGCATTACTAACAACTGTTCCTGACTAATATACACTGATTATGATTATACCTGGTTCCCTCCACTTGGGTCAGTTTTGATCATTCTATAACATCACCACCATGTTCTAAACTTCATTGTCTCCCTTGCATGAGGAGCTCAGATATGAAATCATTGAAAGACAAATCAAGTTGCCTAGTCAGTTGAAATTCTTCCAGTGACAAAGCAGCTTAGCAGGAAAAGTAGAGTTTATGGCACACACAACTTCCTGTTGAATTCAAATTCCTGCTGAAAATACAACAGGTAGATAGAACAGAAATTTTCAAGGAATAAGCACTGTTTTGAAAGTGATAAAGAATAATAGATCTGGAAAACTCACTCTCCTTGTCAGAAAACCCACTTTCTGGTCAGAAATTTGAACTAAACAGCATTTTATGTGGCTCCAATTATCATTAATAACCAACGGTATGGAAATAAAAAATTAAAACACTGTATTAGAAACAGCCATACTTAACCAAGTAAGAAAACTGTAAGAGATAAATAATACATTGCCTATTTGAAAAAGATATGGTGAAAATATACATTTTTACAAAAATATAAGAAATAGCTTTAGTTGCACTGAATTTCATTTTTATATAGCTGGTTTTTAATGTCTTACAAATGGATGGATGACATACTTTATTCAAGCAGACAACAAGGAGTGTCTTAATACACAGATGTATCTATGTATATATTTATACATTTTATATATTATGACATATATGTAGTACATATATGTAGTAATCATGTATGTAGTAATCATATACTACATATATGATTACATACTATATAACATGAACATACCATATTATATATGTGATGCGTATTCTACATATACAATACATATGTGTAATGTGTATATATTACACACAATACATATATGTGACATGAATATGTAGCATGTGTGATACATATATGTGATGGTACACATTATATAACATATATAATACATACACGATATAGTAAGCAAACAGTATCATTTTAACAAGGAATGAAACTCATAAGTGAATTACTGATATAAAAAACATTCTCTCATGCATATGCAGTGTGGCAGACAGTTATTTCAGAGACAAAGGAAAAGTCACAGCTGTAGCATGCCAGAGAACCAGAAGATTCTTGGATAATTAGGCTGATCAGCATTCTGGCATAAGGAAACCAGTGACATTACACTCTCCATACCAGAGTATAATACGCTCTCGACTCACAAAATTTGTAACTTTTGTTGTTTTAAATAAGAGATTTAATTTTCACTGTTTCTCATCAAGTAAACTTCTAACATCATTATTAGCTTGAAAACTTGTAGAGTAAAAAAGAACAGGATAACTATTAAGAGAAGAGTCTGATAATAAAACCTGAAAAAACTATTAGCACATAATAACAGATCTGAAATGGCACAATTTGTAATGCCACAATAACAACAAATAAACAGCTTGTTAAGCACTTTGTTTCAGCAGAGCAAAATCATACAAAAAATATATATATTAAGACGCAAAGAGCATATATGATGTTCTGGTTAGGTATGTCCATTATGCATACCTACTGGACTTAGTTACTACAGGTTAGAAACCTTTTAAAAAGCATCCTTTTCAAACCAATAAATCATTAATATCTGTAGCTACTCATA
This sequence comes from Theropithecus gelada, assembly GCF_003255815.1. Lineage (NCBI taxonomy): Eukaryota > Metazoa > Chordata > Mammalia > Primates > Cercopithecidae > Theropithecus > Theropithecus gelada. The sequence continues at coordinate 81,500,441 of NC_037680.1, read as the reverse complement.
CTTCTATCAAAAACAAATTATACTTCAGTGTTTTTAGTAGAATCTGAACAATGGAAAGCAATTATTGCCATTCTTGTACATCAAATAAGTTGACAATTGAATCCTTATTGCCAAAATCTTTAATTTGTGTTTTGATATGAAAAGTAAACATCAACATTAAAGCTAGTTTTATTCTGTGATACAGTCAATTGCGGAAATAGACTGCTTTATGAATTAAGCTTACGCAGTATAAAGACAAAATGATTAAAATCAAGTACAGATGTTTACATGTATACTTTTATTAAAACATCTTTTGAAAAACAGAATTAAGTTGAAACTTAAAGTTTTTTTGTACCAATATTATGATACTTTGCTTATATTATCTGTAAATGTACATGAAAGTCATTAATTTGCTCAAGAAATTCCCAAGAATCTAGCATTGAGCTAAAAGGTAGATTAAAACTTTGGTCACTACACTCTCCTTGAAAGGAAACATGCACAACAGAGGAAAGAGGGATGCAGCTCATGATCTATAAGTAAGCTGTTCACATGTTGTAACATGGAAGTAAATCATTATCATTTACTGAAATGATAATGGTAGGCTGAAATCCACCCTACCAATGAGAGTGGAAAACCCTCTTTAAGCACTGCCTCCTCCAAAAGGGACTTCACCTGTTCTCTGAATGATGTCATATGCAAAGCACTGTACAAAATATGACAGATTTCCATTTTCCATATTGATGGTCACCCCCATTCAGACTGCAATCCTCGCTGAGCGTCACATATGACATATCTTTTTTTTTTTTTTTTTTTTCTCTTTCTGGCTCAGATGGAACTTCTCAGAATTGAAAAAAGGAAAAGGACATGTTCTTTTGTTCTCATCTTTAAAGAAATATGGCTTCAAGAATCCACCAGTGATACTTCACATTGTCAATATGGGTCTCTATAACTGCAGGGATATGTATATGCCCCCCAATGCTTCTGTTTTTCCACTCAGATATGCAGCTTCTATGCACTCTAAGATCACTGTACCAAATGGCAGTCTTAAGAATTACCCTAGACTTGGATTAAAATCATTCTAAACATTCTTGGGGAAAAAGAGATTGTGAGAAAGCTTCATAACAAATACACAGAACCGGTGTGGGGGAAATATAGTCAGAAATATTCTATAGAACACATTTCTGTTATTTATAAATTATTTAGAACACACTTCTATTATGTATAAATTATTTAAAAATCTGTTTCATGCAGGCTTTCCTTTCTTTCTAGATGATAACCAATTATTTGCCCATAACTATCAAAGGCCAAAATGCTTTAAAACCAAATTCTATAATTTTAGATAATAACTAGTACTGCTAAGGTTTCTATAGTTACCCAGGAAAGGGTCATGACTGTCTGAAACACATACACTCTCTCTGATAATTAACCACATCATGATAGACTGACAACACTTAATGATTAATTAGGCTAAGAACTCAAATCCTTAGCAGGAGGTAAAAGCACAGAATTTCATAATGTACTGAACACCTCCCAGAGAGACATGGAATACAAATAAAGCTAAATTTTAAAATGCAGGTTTGCAAATTCAGTTTTACTAATATAAATGTCTCCTTGGGAGTCTCACAGCAGAGAAAATTAGGAATTCTCTGCTTGCCAAATAACAGCCATACAATCACAATGAAGCCTTCACAAAACAGCTCAACCCAATTCATTCAATGCTGCCTTTTACATAAAATGCACTGTTTTCCTCTCTACCATTCAATGAAATGCAGTTTAGAGTCTCTTACAGAGTAAGCTGGATTAGTCATCTGCATACTAGACCTGACTTTGCTTAGAATTTTACAGTTTACAAAACATTTTTGCAAAAACACTTTATGATTTCTAATCTCAACAGGCAAGTGTCTGAGCCCAGGTTTTGGAGTGGGACCTGTCCTCGAATACCATCCGCTCTACCACTTACTAGCCTCACAACCCTGGGCTTCCTTAAGAAGGCATTTGATTGTAATGATGCAGCCCTGGTTATTTAATACAGTGGTTGGTAGGAAACAACAAAAGGCAAAGATTACCAGCCATGTTATTATCAGACACGTCTTCAGTTCTCTAGAGTTTCTGAGCTTTACTTTTCTATCAGATCATCAGAATGTTCCATGTTTCACTGCATTATTCTGGTCCTCAGAAAAATAGCCAAGTAAAACATGACTTGCCATTATGTCACCTGTTAAGAGACATAAGCAATGGCCAGTGAGTAGACAGCTCACTAAATACTCCTAATGACCCCTATATGACCAATACATATCAGTTCTGTTAAAGCCACTATTCATTTGCCCCAAATAAGTTTATCAACCAGCTGCTATGTATCAGACACTGCACTGAGGACTTCGCAATTTTAAAAATATAGAACACAATCCCTGTTCACATGGAGCCTAATTTGCTAAACAAATAATTATATAGAGAAGGTAAAGTATGGAAGAAAATGGGCAAGACTGGTCCAGGGGATGATGGCATCTCCGAGGAAAAATAATTTATCAGAAACCTGAAGGGGAGAAGAAGTTGATCCCATGAAGAGGACAGGTTAAAGCATCTCCAGCAGGGAAAAGAAGTGCAGATGTTGCAAGACTGAAAAGAGCTGGGCACCTAGAAAGATGAACGCAACTGCTAAAGCCTCATGTACACATAATAAAATGGTTTGAGATGATGCTGAGGAGGCAGGCAGTGCCCAAAGTATAAAGTTTTGTAGGCCATGGTAAAGATTTTGATCTTCATCTTAAGAGCAATAAAAACTCACGACAGAATATTTAGTAGGAGAGTAACATGATCAGACGTGCACATAGGATAACTGGCATGGTCATAGGAGAATGCATGGGAAGGGGAAATAGCAGGTGCCAGGACATCAATTAAGAGGACATTGCAGAAGTCCAGGCAGGAGATGGCAGCTCGGACTAGCATGATGGCAGTGAAGTCAGTAAGGAAGATTCACTATATATTTTATAACGACCATCAACAGGACTTAGCAGTGAGCTACTGGTGGGTGATGAGAGAGTGGAATATGCGAGAGCTAGTTCTGGTTTTATGAAGTCACTTACTTCCTTAACCACACGAGAAATTTCAGAGCCATCCAACACTGCATTTTACACTACTGGCAAAATCTAAACACTCTACCTGAAATTATTTCTCAGGTACATTTACCACCCCTCTGCATTTTTCATGTCACTGCCTTGGTTAGGGTCTTTATTTGCACTTATCCTAAATGTTGTTCATTTCTACAAACTCTCTCAATTCCAATTTAATCTCTGCCTTTCAGCCAGTGTCATTTTTTCTTCTAAAATATAAAACTACGTTATCTCACTGCTTCAAAATATTCAATGGCTCCCAATTATCAGCAGACTAAATGATCACATGATAACATCCAAGTTGGCAAGAAATAATTTGCAAAACTGAATTTCAATAAGACTACAAAGAAGCAGAATATAGAATAGGATGACAATCTTTTTTTTTTTTTTTTTTTTTTGATACAGGGTGTGTTAGCCCATTCTCACACTGCTATAAAGACACTACCCAAGACTGGATAATTTATAAACAAAGGAGGTTTAACTGACTCTCAGTTCCACATGGCTGGGGAGGCCTCAGGAAACTTACAACATGGCTGAAGGGGAAGCAGGCACCCTCTTCACAAGGCAGCAGGAGAGTGTGTGAGTGTGTGAAGGAGAAACTGTCAAACACTATAAAACCATCAGAACTCATGAAACTCACTATCATATGAACAGAATGGGGGAAACACCCCCTTGATCCAATCACCTCCCTCTCTCAACATGTGGGGATTACAGGTCCCTCCCTCGACGTGTGGGGGTTACAATTCAGGATGAGATCTGGGTAGGGACACAGAGCCAAAGCATATCACAGGGCCTCACTTAGTCACCCAGGCTGGAGTATGGTGGTGCGATCATGGCTCACTGCAGCTTTGACCTCCCAGGCTCAAGCGATCCTCCCACTTCAGCTGCCCAAGTAGCTGGGACCACAAGCATGCACCACAACTCCTGGCTAATTTTTAAATTTTTTTTAGAGACAGGGTCTCACTATGTTGCTGAAGCCAGTCTCTAAGCCTGGATTCAAGTGATCCTCCTGCCCCAGCCTCCCAAGTACTGGGATTACAGGCATGTGCCACTATGCCTGGAAGGATGATGATCTAGAAGTAGAGAATAACACATGGTCTTAGCCACCTTCTTTGAAATTCATATAAACCTTATGTTTCATTACTTTCTCTCTCTGCCTCCTTGACCCCCACAGCCCCAACATAACACAGTAAAGTAGTGTAGCAGAAAGATTATTGGCCTGAAATCAGGAGGACTGGGTGCTAGCCATATGGTACAATACTTTTAAATGTTCAGTACTTTTAAATGAGTTCTAGCTCCAGGGAAGAAAAAATGATCAGTCTACTCCTATTTCTGATTTGTAACCATCAAAGTTATTTGGTCCCTACTGGGTAAACTGATAATGTTCTGTGCAACTTATTCAAAGTTGTTTTTTCTGGACTTTAATTCTTAGACTTCACCAATCTGAAAGTGAACTTTATCTACAACAGGAATGAACATACCATTAGGTTTATTTATCATCTCCACTAAGCAAAGCTGCTGCCAAGGATACACCATGCAATGTTCAGATGTAATCCTTTGGCTTCCTTCTTGTTCTCACAGAGGCATTGCTATCTACTCACTTCTGTTTTCTGTATCACATACACATTCCTACTTTACCCACCCCCATTATGTATGCCATCCTCTCCTTGCAGTCTCTGGACCATGGCCCAAGCATAATTAAATATTAACATAACCCTCCTCTCCTGGGCTTAGAATTTATTCCCTTCAGTGAAGGTAAGAGAAGAGGCATCATTTTTCTTGAAAGCATACCCCCAAATATCTGAATTCCTCTGGTTCAACTTAGATTCCTACCAGACCCCAGGTAATAGTTAGCAAACTGCCCACTTCCCTAACCCTAACTATGGAATGGTAGGCAACTTTTATTATACAAAAGGCAAAGTTTTACAATTATGTCATGTCTAGGGGAAAAAAGGAATATGCTGGGAAAGGGAGTCATAAATATCACACACAATTCTGCTTTTGAGAAATGGCCACTTGCCTACTTAAGAACTAACTAATACAATAAAATACCGCATCTGGCAGCCAGACTACCACAGAATGATGAAGATGTTCCATCACTAATAATCTATTCTGTGCTCATACAGGTAACTTAAAGAGGAAATTATTCTATTACCTCACCTCTGAGGCCAAAGAGTTCATCCAGAATCTATTTTCAATAAATCATCTCCATATTAAAAATCTTAATTAATGCTTGTCATCCCATCAAACCACACTTGTAAACTCTCAAGGCTTTCAACTCCCCTTGTAACTCACTCACGTTAGTCCCAAAGCTAGCAAACATATCAACAGCTGTAATTGCTATCTGTAGAGTACTATCTCAGCATTTCAGCAAAATTTCTCAAGAGATTGTGTCATTCAATAATATTCCTTACAGAAAAGGTCAAATAAGAAGAAAACTGTATGTTAGGAGATTATCAGACCACGTATTTAGTTACTGGAAGATTTTTTTTTCTAGCTAACAAAGCCACATAAATTCCAGAATTTCTGCTGACCAAACAAGTGGGAAAAAAGCAAATTTCTATTAGAAGAGTTAAATATGACAATGCTGCTTCTTGCTCCAGCATGCAGGCTTCTGGGAAATATGCTGTCATAAGACTTCTCCCAAGAGAAGTGGAGAAACCTGCAAGCCAGAAAGATTTTTAAATAGAAAAAATTAGCCTCACTAATTTAACCATGGTGTTTATTTGATTCCTCTCCTCAGATGACAGAGAGCTAACAGAGTCTACACATTGAGGGCACCTGCCAGAAACCGAAGCCCTAAGAAATAACTAGAAGAGACAGCCAAGGAAGCCGAATTACTTGCTATTTGGGACTTTAAAATGGGGAGGTAAACAAAGAGGATTACACCCTTTAGTAGACTCAGAAGGCACCACTATTATGATAGAGAAAATGGGATCATCATTAAGAACCTCAGCCAAGTCATGGAGGTTTCCTTGTGTAGAGATCCCGGGTTTGAGAATTAGGAGTTCCTGAATTCCAATCCAGGCTCCTCCAGCTCCATTTACATGAAGAAGCTTAAATCTCATTTCCTCAACTCAAAATAGAATTAAGAAGATTCACTTTATAAAGTGTTTTGGGGATTAAAAGAGATAACATTTTGTTAAGTCTTAGGATGGTTTCTGTCACCTGACCATTCAATTATTATCACTATCATTATTATTCGCTAGATCCATGATGATCAATATTTAATATAACAGACTTCACTGAAAAGAGGAAATTTTATAAAACTGCCCAAGATTAGTGATTAAATTTCTGATAACTACAACATATTTTTATGCAGTACACTTAATTTCCTGATTGCTCATGTATTGTATCTTTTGTTACCTGTATTTACGAACTAAGTTACTTTAATCCCTGGATTTTTAAGTTACCCAACAAAATCATCCTCCATAAACAAAATCAGGAAGATTTGAGAACCTCAGGCTTGTGGAAATCCATACATTCGGGTAACAGCTATTTGTGTTAAGAATAAGAAAAGAAATTACCCATTCTGAGGATGTACATTGGCATTTTTAGGCATATAGAGAACATTCAGTGAAATACTTCTTCCCAAAATACTGTCATAAATGGAAAGAGTTGCTGATCTGTGAAAGCACTGAGAAATGCCATGATTTCTTACTGGAAGGATTCAGCACACTTTTTTGCCCTTACTCCCAAGTGTGAATAACTGAAGAGTAATACTGAAATAGACCCAAGAAGACAGAAAGCATACTGAGCAAATTCTGGCTATGGGTAACTTCTTAGAAATACAGACCATAATAAAACCATAAAATTTTCATAGTAGGGCTTATACAAAGGTATTCTTACTATGTTCTGGGTTATAAATCAAAGTGTATTTTCCTAAAAGATGATTCCAATCATATTTGATGAGAAGAGCAATAAAAAAGTAAGTTAGTAGCACAAGTGGGAGAGAAGCTTACATTAGGGACAGGTAGGTGTTTGTCCCTAATGTTATCCACAAATACAGATAAAAAAGTGTCATACAATACATGAGCAATCAGAAGGGCCTAAAATAATTCAAAATAACCAGCATTTGCTGAGTCCAGACTGCCTCCCCACATTATATCCCAAACCTGCTCCCGGTCATCTATTTGAAAATGTGATTTCTATACCTGTTCAGGCTTAGTTCTTTGAATTTTCATTTTTTAAACAATTACATGGACTATTATATGAAAAAATTAAGTCCTGAGAATTCCAAGGACAAAATACAAAGTTCCCGTCCCCACAGAGCTTGTATTCTCATGGAAGGAAGACAATAAACAAATATATAAAGTTAGGGAGTTAATAAGTGCTAATGAAGAAAAACAAAACAGCGTAATAGATACAGAAGAAGGAAGGTGCTATTTGAGACAGGGTCATTGAGGGACGGCCTCTCTGACAACATGGCATCCAAGCAGAAATCAAGATGAGTCCAGGCAGACTTGGAATATCGGCAAGAGCTTTGCAGGCAGAGGAACAGAGGGACAAAAACTCCTATTGGGGAAACTACAAGTTGAAAGCACAGCACTGAAGCTAATATGGCCAGAGTCAAGGAAGGTAGTGAAAAGAAGTGAACAATGAGGCCAGGAATAGGCAGGGTCTACACCCATGACAAGCACTCTGAATTCTACTCTAAGTGAGATCGAAAATCATTCAATGGTTCTGAACAAAATGTAGCATAATCTGATTTGTATATTCTAAAGGGTCATTCTAACAGGGATGAGAGCGGGGTACGCGGAAGAGAAGAGGAAGTTGGGGTGAAAGGAGATCAGAGAGGTTAGGAGGTTACTGCACTGGTCCAAAACGATAATGTTGGCTTCAATGACTGTCCAAGGCAATAGCAGACATTGCAAGAAATGCCTGTCTTATGGATATATTTAAAAGTAAAGCAAAAAGTTATCTTTTATCAGTTTGTTAAATACTTCAAATGATTATTGTTAAATATATTATTCATAAATCTACCTATATCAATTATACAAAATTCTCCCAGATATAAAAGGGGAATTATCTTAACATTGATATATATGTAAACTCAAAACAATAAAATCAACTTCTTTCATAAAGCAGCCAAGGTGAGGGAGAAAATTTATAAAGAACAGGAGTTGGGGCTTGGAACAGATAAAATTTAAAATTATATTTCTTCAAAACTGCCCTAACCACTCTAGTTAGCATACACTCATTCATTTATTGCAACATTTCTTAGAGATAGCTGTAACCTGTTGTTTTATATAAATCATACAAAATACAATCATTTTCCATTTGTTGTATTTCAATGGGAATAGTCATAAATTTACCATTCACATCTTTTACAAAACTCAACATTACTGTAATTTTATGGAGGAACTGAAGTTTCTGTAATGTACATTTAATTTTTCTATTATTTATCCTAAATCATATCTGTCACTGCTTCCTTTAAAATGTGCTTGATAACTGTTCCCTTACAAAAATGCAAAATATAAACTGTGTTCTACTTTCTTTACATTAAACTTGAATTGTTGCTGAGGACTCAAACCACCTGAAAAAATAAAATGCAATATATTTGATTAAAACCATAGGCCCTACAACCACAAATAGTTAATTACAGTTCAGGATCCTAAAGTATTGGGATCAATTGCAGTTGTACTTGTCTATGAATTAGACCTTTTTCCAAACACTGACTTTCCTTCTCTGCTAGGACTAAGCAAATAACAGTAAATTGGTTACTGTGGTTACAATGCTTCATCTCCAGAACAAGAAAACCTTAACTCTTTCAGGACTGACTCTGCTAAAGAAGGGAAATAACATGTTATGTCTTCTGCCTTGTGAAATGTTTATATATGAGTAAACATCTCATTTGGTTAAATTCAAAACTAAGTTATACATAAATAATACTATTAATAACTACTGTTGTAAGCAATACTAATTCCAAGGCTTATTTAGAAATTGCCTAATCTCCATATTCAAAATGAACTTCTTAGGAAGAAAGTCACTTTTACCAATTGCTTTGTTCATGCAAAGTCAAGGTAAAATAAGCATATATTGTTAAAAGGAAGCGTAAGGATTTGAAACTATTCAAGTTACTTTATAAAATCAAATACAGAAAAAGACTATTGCATACAATTTCTTTTGTCTTTCCAGTATATTAAAATTACAGGTCTTGCACAACGAGCACATACCATCATATGCAGTCAATAGATTTTTAAAGTCTCCCTCTAAAAGTCATACACATAAAGTACTGCCATTCTTATACACAAGCATCAATGACATAAAAAAGCAACGAAGTATAATAATAAAATCCATAGCTGTGAATGGATGTATTTGTAAAGACATAGGAAAAAGTGTCTCTTTAAATCAAAAACAGCAACTTTTTTTTTTAATTTTCACTGTATTTTAGATTCAGGGGGTACAGTGCAGGTTTGTTATATGAGTATTGCATGATGCTGACGTTTGGGCTTCTATTGATCCCATCACCCAGGTAGTGAGCGTAGAACCCAACAGGTAGTTTTTCAACCCTTGCCCCCTCCTTCCTTGCCCTAGTACTCCTTAGTGTCTATTGTTACCATCTTTATGTCCATGAAACAGCAATTTTAAATGGTGCTATGACAAACTAGAATTAACCATTAAAACGCAGTGTTCTCAGTACAATTTTCTTATTCTCAAAGGACCAAGGCTCCCTGAAAGCAAAGCTGGCAAATCCATCTCTGGGTGCCCGTGGGCACCACACCTCATCAGCTTGGGTGCAGATAATTCACAGATACTATGGGAGTGCTACCCAACACATGCTCACACACATACTCCAACTGAGGAACTCAAGACAAAAGGCAAAAAATGGAACCCATTTTGAAATGGAAGAAGAAAAAAAATCTATAAATTACTGTAATTACTTTAATAGCCATTTCAGAAAGGATACTAACAAAGGCCTGGTTTCCTCATGCATGCACACATGCCTGCTCTGATCTTTAAGAGGGCCTAGGCTATTCTTATCTACAATTCTTACCTAACACCAGCGATTTGCTAAACAATGAGCCTAATTTATATCATTTCAATTCTGCTCTGATTGAACCTTTTTCCTTCTCCCAAGAGAAACAAGACAATCTGCAAGTTATTTGTTAGGAAAAGCAGAGCCCAGGCTGCTGTTTGCCAAAATTGCACAAGAGATTAAAAATGTTCTAAACATATCTTGGTCAATGCCAAAACAACTCAGAGACTCCTGATAGGGAAATAAGTGTCTGTCAGGTGTTACTTCAGGTGGAAGGTGGGAGAAGGGTAAGTAGAGGGTGGGGGGTAAGCTGGTTCTAGAAGAGCCAGGGGATGTCAGTGGGTATGAGTAGTGGATCTTTTCCTACAAAGGAGGAGGGAATTACAAATCTTGCACAAACCTCTCCAAATACTGCATGCATGCATCGCAGATCTGCCAAAAATATTTGTTGACTGATCATTTTTGCAGTTTAACCTGATATAAAATATCCTGATATAAAATAACCTGATATAAAATATAAAAATATACAGAATTGTACACTCTAAGAATTTTGCAACATTATTTTCAAAATACAAGCAACAGCAGAGAGCAGAATACTCCAGTCCAGAGCTTACTACAGAAATATTACCATTATTTCTAAACCAAATCTGAATAATATTTTACCCCAATCCATTCCTCATTATAATCTCTAATGTTTGCTTCTGGTTTTTGTTTTGTTTTGTTTTGTTTTACAAAAGGGCATATTTCAACTTCATAAGATTTAGAAAAATTACTTAGCAGAGCATAACAAAGTTAGTTTGCTTATTATTTCCTCAAATTTTTTTTTAGTTCCTCTGGTTTTTATCTGTAATGGCACTGATGTCTGCATTTCATTTTTATAAGGATATATATGAACTCAAAATTTCACCAATATACCAGCTATTCTGTCTTAGATTTGTCAAGGAAATCAAAATTTTGACTGTGAATGTAATATGAAATAGGTATAGAAATAGTACATTAAGAGTATAGTACACTAATATTTTTAGCAATGTAATTTAGAAAAAAATATAAAGGAACTTATAACAGACTTCAAGCTAATGACAATACTTACCTTGGGTGGTGGGCAAAAGTAGAGAAAGTGGATTCCAAAGAACTTTTACTTATTATAATATGTACCCCAATAATATTTGAATTGTCTACAATGGGTAGTTACTGTTTTTATAATCAGAATATTAAATATTTTTAAAGCAGATAAGTACTGACATGTATTTTAAACACAAAAGTATTAAGTACTACTTAACATTAAAAACAGTGAGACTTGGAAGAAAGTTTCTAGGTGTTGTTGGGTATTGACCAGATAAAGTAGAAGAACTTTCACCTCTGTTTCATTGTTCTAACAATACTACAAGATAGCTTTCACTGGCAATAATATAAAACAAAATATATAGAATTGCCTTAGAAGTGGAAACATAATACAAATTCAAATATCAAGTTTGGGAAGAAAGACAATCACAAATAAGCTAGCATTGAAAGTAAAATTTTAAAATTAATTTTCTTTCAAAACATGCCAAGTAACACAGGAAACCATTACTATTAACTGCTTCCTTCATAACGATTTGTGGGCTATACTAACTGCACTAGCTAGACGAGCTCAATGGGCTCTAAATTGCTGAAATTACACTTGGTTTCATACTCCAGCACATCAAGTACCACTAAATATTTCAACTGTCCTTGTCAGGCATCTTCTAAGGCAAGGCCCACAGGGGCTAGGAAGATTCAGGGCCATTTCCTCCATTATTAGTTTGTAGCCTAAAGGCATCTGACAAATGTTCTACTTCCATTTCCCATAGTCCCTTAAACAAAAGAAAATTAAATGGTGCTTCTTTCAGGCTGAATTTTTTTTTATTGCATAGCAATAGGAGAGAAGAATGACAGAAACCAAAATATGCTGTTTTGAGGAAATAATATTATAAAAGACTTGAAATTATTAATGCCTCAGACCATTTGGAAGAAACTCAAATAACACAATTTTCTCATTTCGCAATCAGGAAATATGGATCTAGAAGAATCACGGTCACACAGCTGACAAGAGCCTAGGTTAAGATCAGAACCCAGTTTCTTCAATCTAAGGAACACCACCTCTTCCACTGATCTTCCTGCAGCAAGAAGATTCAGCAGAAAAATGGTTCTCCAATTTTAGACAGCATAAGAACGCCCTGCAAGACTTGTTAAAACTCACACTGTGGGTCTCCATCCCCAGGCTTTTTGATTCAGCAGGTCTTGGATGGGGCTAAGTATTTTTCAAACAACTTCTCAGGTGATACCGATGTTGATCTGGGAACCACACTTTGAGAACTTCTGCAGTCACCATCTGCCCAGTGAAACAAATGTACTGACCTCTGTTTTATCCTGCAGTCAAGCCAGCTAAATACTGCAAGATAGGTTCTTCCCTCAGTTAACCAAAACCCGTTTTGCTTATTTAAAAAATATCCTGGTAAATCTCCATTTAACTATTTTCTCTGAGAGTTAAATGATCCAGATGACCTTTAAATTTGTTCCTTCCTTTCTCTAAAGTCTCACTGGAATATTAACCAGAATTACAAAAAAAATCCATCAGTCCTTCCTAGATTGATTTAAACAAAACTCTGTCAAAAACTCACATGAATCTAAGAGCCAGCGCAGGAGGAGGGAAGGAATGAATTTAAAAGATGAGTATTACATAAGAGAATATGGAGGTAACTGGAAGCTGCAGAATGCCTGCCCTGTCCAAGCATATTTCAAATGTAAATTTAAAAATAAACTACACACACACACACACACACACACACACACACACACTTGCATGCCAGATTCAGCCTGCTGGTCAGGTAGCCAACTTGCCCAGATTTACATCATGATAAAATTCAGTACTAACATCCAGTTACATGGTATGTGCTTCTATTTATTCAAAGTTTGTTTTCTTTCAGTCTTAGTAAAATTTCTATCAAAACTGTGAAGAAATCATTCCAAGAGAGGAGGAAGCAACTAGACAGGCAGGCAGTTAGGGTAGGTCCTCGGTAAAATTCTTTCAAACAAAAAAAGAGCTTAAAAGTCAAGCTGCAGGCACAGATAAGGGAACTTGCACAGGGGAAGTTGTCTAAGACATGCCCACAGATGCATACATAAGAAAGGCTACACTGGAGACTTGACCAGACATGCCCGCAATGGAAGATTCCATCCACTGACACGTGTACATTAAAGGGAACAAAGCAGTATGGAGTAAATCAAGCTAAGGGCTTACATGCACACTAGAAGGATGGGGTGGAGCTAGCAGAAATTCATGTCTTATGCAAATGAGATGCCCAACTTTCACAGGTTTCTCATAAAAGCCTCTGTATTCAACTGTAAAACAGCAACCCTCTTTCAAGGCCTTCTCTCTATGGCGGAGAGCTTTCTCCTTTCACTCATTAAACTCTTGATCCAGCCTAACCCTTAGTGTCCGCACTCCTTAATTTTCTCGGTCATGGGACAGAGAATTTAGGGTTTACCTCAGGCAATGAGAGATTGCTATAATTCCACAAAAAAGAAACTTGGTCTCAAAAAAGTAAATATCATAAGAATAGATCAAGTATTCATTTTCTATGTGCTACATAGATTAAAAATTTCACTGTATTCTATAAGCATAGAAGAAAAGTTGGTCTAATCAACAATCATACACATTATCTTTCCAAAATAAAAGTACATATGTACTGAAGGTGAGTAAATGGCATAGTACATTTATCACATATATACACCAGGCCCAGGAGATTCAATGTTTAAACATGAGAATTATCCTTGATAGTGCTCCACTTGTTGTTCAGGGCTCACTGTTTGGCATTATGTGCACATGAAACATCTTTCAAGAAAAAACTAAGCTATGCATCAGTCACTAACTTCTATTATTGGGAGTAAAAATGCCCTATTTATCTCCTTTATAGAATAAGTTCATAAAGTACTATAATCTTTTTAAAATCAATTTTCCTTTTTTCAATATTCACTTTTCCCCAGTTTAATGGAAACTACTTTAGTACCTATTTGGAAAAAAAATTACTACTATATTTTGAAGAATTTTGAGTCTTTTGCTAATCCAGCCAGGAAGCTAATTTAGTTAGGCAAAGTTACCTATGCATCAGACCTGAAAAAATGCATTTACACAAAATAAGCAGATAGAGTCAAATCTTTAATCTGTAAAACCAAATTAAAAGAACAAACACAAAGCAAACTGAATCTGTATATAGTAACTTGAGGTAGCAGATACACTGCCTTTGTTTCAGCTAAATCAGATTTAGGTAGATAGAACAACAGCAGTGTTGTCAACAGTGGAAAGCAGTTTACAATTGATGCTGTCCCTGGTAGGTCAAGCCCTAAGATGCATATTTAGGAAGAAATCATATAGCTATGCTATAGGGTTATACAATATGAGGCAGAGGGCAATACAGGGAACCTAATTGTCAAGTAAAGAAAGATGAACAGCTGGCAGTTAAGTCCCCCTAATCATCACACTAAAGAAAACATATAAGATTCAAAACAATAACAAATGGTAAAAAGTCATCGCCTGACCTGAGACATCAAAAGAAACAAATTAAAACTCCAATTCCCATACTGTTTGACACTTTTAAAAAAATCAATTTATATCTAATTCCTAATTCAATGCAAATATCTGTCTATAGATGAATCAAGGCTTAAATTTAAATTTACTTCTAACTTCATAGAAATCCTGCCTCTTGAGCTGCTAGAAATTTATTTGATCTAGCTTTAGAAAATCTTTGTTATTCAGGCTGGGTGCAGTGGCTCACGCCTGTAATCCCATTACTTTGGAAGGCTGAGGCAGGTGGATCAGTGGGCAGATCACGAGGACAGGAGATCAAGATCATCCTGGCTAATATGGTGAAACCCCATCTTTATTAAAAATACAAAAAATTAGCCGGGCTTGGTGGCACGTGCCTGTAATCCCACCTACTCAGGAGGCTGAGACAGGAGAATCGCTTGAACCCAGGAGGCAGAGGTTGCAGTGAGTCGAGATTGCACCACTGCACTCCAACCTGGGCAACAGAGCAAGACTCTATCTCAAAAAAAAGAAAAGAAAAGAAAATCTTTATTATTCAATACATAAGCATTATCTGATTTTTTTTTAATGAAGAAAACTGTGGGCTCAATGGCAAGATGAGACATTTTCCTTAGATATTAAAGACAATGACAGTATCCATCCCAGGAGCATAAAAAAGCAAAAGCTGATTTTTAAAATTGAAAGCCTGATTCATAAAAATATCATGACACTAGGGCAACATATATTAATGCATGTTATAACTATACAATGGACTACATTTATGTTTTACAATATAAAACTTAAAACAAGGCTTATAATTATTTACATGTCAGATAAATCATTGTTTGACATGGTCTTTCATTAAAGCCAAAATAAAGGAAAATTTCTTCTCTTAAACATAAAATTCCAGATGAACATTCAAAGACTTAAGCTTTCTAAGCAAAGATTTTTATATTGTAATACATCCAAACTGTGATAAATTAATTGAAGATATCATGGTAAGAATTTACATTTTAAAGAAACTATGAAAAATCTATTTTTTGTAATTTTTATGTAGAAATGCAAGCTCTCTTTATTTAAAGAAAACAAAAACTATGGGTGAATTTAATAAATGGGAAGATATAGCCAACCTAGAAGTGGCCACACAACTGAATTCACATTCTTGAATCCTATTCCTTAAAAGCCACACAACTTAAGGACTGACAGAATGACTTGACATTATCAATATCAGCCTCTGCTCTCAATTTAGGAGACTATCTGGGTGACTACACTTTTAGCAAGAAAACCGAATGGTGTGCCTTTGAGTGATCTGTATTCTAACAAGGATCATAAAATGTAGTTATTCCCATTTTTAATTACTGAAACTTAACGAAGCTGAAGGTTTCAGATGATGATGAAACACTAAAATAACTTCTTTAGAATCTTGATCTGTTGGCTAAAATTCAATCCCATGAAAGTCATTCTTGGCCATATAATCACTGTGGACTTTGGAGTTAGGTTTGCATCCCAGCTCCACCCCTAACAAGTTTGTGTCATCACTGGCCAAGTGACTTAATCTGTTGGAGTTTTACTCTTGTCAGCCATAAATGCAATAACAACCCCTTAAAGGGTGTATTGTAAAGATGAAATAAAAGAACATCTGTAAAATGTCTAGTACAAATACTGGCATATAGAAAATAGTCAACAAATGTGGCAGCTATTAAGATGCTCTTCTGCAACAGGTAAAAAGAAATGTCGTTGAAGAAAAGTAACTTCTAAATAGAAAGTGAACACCTTCAGTTTCACAATTCCATATTAAAAGTACAACTTCACTTGAATTAATGATGGATAATGCAAATTTTCAAAAGGAGAGACATTTTATAGCACAGTACTCTCACCTACGAAAAGTAAATGATTTTCTATTAATATACCTAACACAATAAATATTTCTTCAAACTCTAAAGAACATAGAGCTTTCCACACCTTCCACCACTCTCAAAAATTGGCAAGATATTTAAAAGAGAGATAAGTTTAATAACGAACCAGGAAAACTGTATTTGCCTCAAAGTAAAAGTTTCCCAAAAAGTTGAAACTTCCTTATTAATAAAACAGTTTCAATATATTAAAAGAAAAACTACAGGAGCAAGATATGAAATGTAATTCATAAAGTCATGATTTTTTAATCACAATATAATAAAATACTGCTCAATGTCAGTTTTTCATTATATAAGCTATAATTTCTTCTGACTTTACGAAATATTATACTACATATGTTCAGCTTTCTTCATGATTTATTCCATTGTTTGTATAAGAGAAAATCCCCACAAAAATCAATACAAGCAAAAATGCTTTTATCACAATTCAAAAATAAATATTAATTTCATGTATGTCAACTCTTCATATCACTATTTCTAATGAAAATTTATGTATTATTCCTCTTTGAATATGTTACAACCCACTAAGGTGAAAAATATCATACAAGCATTATTTCTAGTACTTTGCTGGGATTTTTAACTCAAAAATATAAAAATTTAACCTAATTAAAAAACATGTAATACCTATTACAGACTATTTGGCTACTTCAATGTTCAGCATGGGTTCTGTTTTCAGAGGAATATCATGCAGTATTTATATTTCATTGGATATTTGTTACTGATTAACAAAAGCAGAAATTTTCTAATATGTCCTACAATTCAGTAAAATCTATCATTCTAACATTCATAGGTAATCTTCTATATGTTCCAGACTCTGCTAATCTCTATAAGAGGGTAAACAAAAAACAGATTATATTAGACCAGACAAGAGATAGTAAAGCCCTAAACTAAAGCAAAAAATAAAATTTGGTTAAAATCCTGTGCAGATGAGGACATAAGAAAACAGGTATCATCACATAAACAGTTGTGGGAATATAAAATTAGTAGCATCTCTTTGGAAGGCACTTGGGCAATAGTTATCAAAATCCAAAGACACAAACTATTTGACCCAGCAATTCCCCACTAGTAATTTATACATTTACAGAAAGATATATTTCGAAAATAACACTTGAAAACATGCAAATGTTAACAATAGAGGAACATTTAAATAAATTATGGTATGGCCATATGGTGAAATATAATGAAATTTTTAAAAACCACTGATATGACAAAATCTCCAAGATATATCAAAGAATTTTAAAGGTTCAAAACAATACATTATGCTTAAAACCACTGCTGTATTTTAAAATACGTATATTACAGTATACAAAAACATTTCTGGAAGGATACACAAACAAGCACTAATAGTTCCCTCTACAGAATGAAACTGTGGGTGGGCCATCGAAAGAGATTTCTTTTTTAACTTATACTTACTTGAAAAGTTTTACTTTACCAGGTATACATACTACATTTTGAAATAAATTAACGTTACAAAAAACTTAAAGGTGTGGCCAATCAGATAGGAAAGTTTAGGCATTTAAATTTTAATTTTATGTGTTGAGAGGAACCAAAAAGTTGTTGAACTATAGAACTCATTTGAGTAACTGCAGTCTTGAAGAATTATTATGAGAACATTACAAGAAGAAGGACAATCAGGAAAACATGCCTGATAGCTTAGATATTAGGAAGGCATTTGTTCTGAGATGTGGAAGGACAGTAAGGATCAAATAATTTGCAGTGACACAGACACAGAAGGGTGACAAGTCTACAAGAGATATGAATAAGAAATAGATACACCAGACAAGGAAAACTGAGGAATTCAAATCAGATACATCCATAGGAAATATTGTAAGGCCACTTGAGAAAATACTTAACTATTTTAGGGTTCTGAGGGGAGAAATATGATTGAGATGATATCTCAGAACAAAGATGTTCTTGGAACAACCAGAAGAAAGCATACCCAGGGAGCCCAACAAGAATCATAAAGAATGCCATGCTTGATCCTTTATTCATTGCACATCTAAGCAAGCATTCTAACAGTGGTGCCAAGAAAACATATGGCTGTCCTCCTTCAAGTCAATCTCAGAAACATACTCCTAAAACAGTACTGTCTTAACTTTGATGGCACTTTAGAAATCTGCCAAGGAGTCTTAAAATAGACTCATACCTGGGACAACACCTAGAAATGTTTATTTATTTGGCCTTTGCAATCGAAAGCACCTGTAATTTTCAGTATTCCCCTAAGTGACTCTACTGTACAGCCAAAGTTGAGAGCCACTGCTTTAAAATATTCTGATTATCACATTCATAGACATTCAAACCATCTTAGTGTAAACTTGTCCCATTTCTTAAGATAGAATGTCCTTTAGGTTTGATAAGAAATATAAACATTGCAATGACAGGCTTCCCTCTTTCCACACTTGTGGCAGACTGTTTCACTGGTAGCTCCCAGTGAAACACGCCTTAGGAATTCATGCCTTTGTGATTCTCATACTGACTCTGGGCTTGGGCACATGACTTGTTTTAGCCAAGGGACCTTAGGCAAGCACTGATACTTTGGAGTTTCCTTCTTGGAACACCCATCTTGGAGCTAAGCTGCCATGCTTTAAAATTAAGTCCAGCTAGAGAGATACCACTTGGAGAGGCCCTGGAGGATGAGACAATAACACATGGAGGAAAACCAAGAGGCCTCTGCTAAGCTAGGTTGAGTGCATATGGCGTGGCCCCAGTTGAACAAAGCAGCACATAGCCAACACAAATTTGTGAGATAAATAGTTGTCATCTTAAGCCATTAGGTTTTGAAGTGGTTTGTTACCCCACAGATAACCAGCACATTTAATACTTGTAATATTTACATTTAGTCCTTAAACAACATCTGGGCCCACCACTATTCCCTGAAGTTTTATACGCTCAACTTTGACTTTTCTTGTTTCCTCATATTGTCTTGTCTTTTATGCACCTTATTTCTGTTCTTCTGCCAAGAATAGTATTTCTCAAACTTAAGGGATCTGTGGACTACTTCAAAAGCACTCAGCATACAGTTACCAATCTTTTGTTTAAAAAATGTCATCTGAATTTTAAATAAAAACTAAAAGTTTAAAAATTGGTAGTTTCATATCAGCAAGAGATTATTTGCTGTTTGCAATCTTTCACAAAGGTATCTTTATCTGACATGAACAAAAGATCAGATTCCAAAATAACCCCATTAAAAAGTAGGCAGAGGACAGATGCTTCCCAAAAGAAGACATACAAGCAGCCAACAAACATATGAAAAAAAATGCTCAACATCACTAATCAGAGATATGCACATCAAAACTACAATGAGATACCATCTCACGCTAGTCAGAATGGCTATTATAAAAAGGTCAACAATAACAGATGTTGGCAAGGTTGTGGAGAAAAGAGAACACTTATACACTGTTGGTGGGAATGCAAATGAGGTTAGTCCCTGTGGAAACAAGTTTGGAGATTCCTCAAAGAACTAAAAACAGAACTGCTATTCAACCCAGAAACCCTATTACTGGGTATATACCCAAAGGAAAAGAAATCATTCTATCAACAAGACACTTGCATTAATATGTTTATAGCAGCACTAGTCACAATAGCAAAGACATAGAATCAACCCAGGTGCCCATAAACGGTGGACTGGATAAAGAAAATGTGGTACACATACACCATCGAATACTGCACAGCCATAAAAAGAATGAGATAATGTCGTTTGCAGCAACTTGGATGCAGCTGAAGGTCATCAACCTAAGCAAATTAATGCAGAAACAGAAAACCAAATACTGCATGTGCTCACTTATCAGTGGGAGCTAAACATTGGATTCACGTGGACACAAAGACTGAACAATAAACAAGAGATTCCAAAGGAGGGGAGGGAAGAAAGGAGGAAAGGGCTGAAAAACTACCTATTGAGTACAATATTCACTACTTGTGTGATGGGATCATTAAAGCCCAAACCTCAGAGTAATGCAGTTTATGCAGCAAACCTGCACAGGTACCCACTAAATCTAAAATTTTTTTAAAAATCGGATTCCAGGCCGGGCACGGTGGGTCACGCCTGTAATCCCAGCACTTTGGGAGGCCGAGGCAGGTGGATCACGAAGTCAGGAGATCGAGACCATCCTGGCTAACACGGTGAAATCCCGTCTCTGCTAAAAATACAAAAAAAAAAAAAAAAATTAGCCGGGTGAGGTGGCAGGCACCTGTAGTCCCAGCTACTCGGGAGGCTGAGGCAGGAGAATGGCGTGAACCCGGGAGGCAGAGCTTGCAGTGAGCCGAGATCTGGCCACGGCACTCCAGCCTGGAGGACAGAGCAAGACTCCATCTCAAAAAAAAAAAAAAAAAAAAATTGGATTCCATATCCATTCAGTTTATTTTCTTACTCTGTTTCATCTAATTTAGAAAGTCCTTCTTTACCATTATAAAACATTAGGAATGACAGCAAGTGTGGTGTGCCTCTCTCAGAAAGTTGGGAATATTTGGAGCAAATGTAGACCTGGGAATTAGGGAGAGATTTCTCCCTTATGTCTACTTTCAGTTGAAAAACCCGTCACATTTAAAGCAAAACTAACCATTTCCTTCAATGTAAAGAAATGCACTTTTATATTCCGCAGCATTTGCATAGATCTGTACATGTGCCATTCAATTTATTTATCCAAATAAAGAACATCAAGTAACAGATAAAAAATACAACTCTTGGTAACAACCATTTGTATCACTATTCAGTCTTCAAAATCTCCAGTAATCTATCCTTAATGTTAAATACCGCAATATTGCAGCCATACAAAGATAAGGCCACACTACTCAAGACACTATCATAAACACCAACTGAGCATGCCACTTAATATAAAAAAGAGTCAATCTACTGTCCATAAAAAGATGTTTTTATTCCATGTTTCAGGTAATCTTATGTGAGCCCCTGCCATTGGGAAGGAGTAGGGAGAAAGCTGTCTTGTATTTCTTTGCCCAGAACACTAAGATAGAAACTCAATGACTGCAATTCCATCCTAGTCACAATTTTGACTACTTCCCTCATCTGTTAATCACCACCAGGATGTAAACTATTGATTAGCAACTGCTCTTGGAAGTAAAGCAGAAGATGGACAAGTATCCAGGTAAACTCTTACACACACCGCAATGCTAACCTTGCCCCAACCAAAAACTGTTTTACTCTCTCTAAAAATCCTAATTCACCTTGTTCAGCCTACACAAGAATGCTCACAGCAATCAATTCCTTTTCCTGTAGTGCAGGGTCATAAGAGATCAACAGTGGTAAAAGTCATCAAGCATTTCTCTCTCATTAGAATTGTATGTTCTATGATGGTGAGAGCTTTATTCTTTTGTTAACTGCCATATTTCCATTGCCTGGAATAACTCTTGGCCCTGAAAAAATGTATGTTGAATGAACGAACAAATGAATGAATCCATGTAATTAATATATTCTGAACTGTTATTCAGTCTCTGTACCAGAGTTCTTTTGCCTTACTGGGAAGAAAACGTTAGTACATAAAATAGTGACTGTTCTGACATACTGATGGCTACTAATGTGTGACGTGACATTGAACAAAAAATGTCATTTAACAAAGAGGTTTTGCCAATAATTAATCTGCTTCCCCTCTACACCCATTTGTCGTAAGAGTTTGGGTTGGTTGACAAGCTTCTCAGTAATAATGTGACTTGTGTCACACAAAGGATTGAAATTCTAAATGATGTCTGTAGGGTTTTAATTTCTGCCTTTTGGGGAGAAAAGAATTATCAATTTCATATTTGGGCAACTTATCTTGACAGTTTCCTAACAGGTGACTAGGGTGTCAGTAGATCATCAGTCCAATCAAATCTGAACACTAGTGTTCACTGCCATACTTCTTATTCCCACATTTCCGTAGTCAGAAGCTTCCCCTAAATTATGGCACTAGCAGAGTCCTTTCTACCAACTTATGTCAATTTAAATTTAGTGCCTGAACCTGGAGTTCTGATGTTAATATTTTAATTCTGTTTTTGCCATGTAATCATTTTTGAGAAATCAATCCATTTTTTGTGTGCAAGGCAATTAAATAACACAACAGTAATAACTGAAATTAAATATTTAGATATGCAAATAATATAAACTGTTTTGGCAAAGAAGCTTTCCCTTAACTGAGAAAACTGAGGAACCCAGTTTTCAAATGTAATTTTATTTGTGGAAAGAGGCTGTTTCCCAATATTCTCTCTTTAATCCTCAAAATAAAGCCATTATATTTTGAACTAATTACATAGTCCCATAGAATAAAGTGCACATTTTACATCTTCCTTTGAAGCTTATTTGGCCTCATAATTAAGTTCTAGTCAAGAAGAGGTAAACCAAATGGTCAAATGTGACTTCTAAAACTTGTGCTTAAAAGGGAGGTGCTTTAGCAGCCATCTTGTTGAGCTTAAGTCATTATTATCTCAGGATTTTCAGTTATTTGTACCCAAATCTATTCCTGATATTGCAAACATTAAATATTCTCTGTGAAAATAATGTAATAACAATAAATGGATAACACCTATGAAGAATTTATTATGTGCCAGACATTCTAAATGTTTTACATTTAATAATGAATTGACTTCCACAATAACTTTATAAAGCAGGTTCTGTTATTATACTTTATAGATGAAGGAACTGAGGCACAAAGAGGTTAAACGACTTGCTGGAAATCTCAAAGCTATTGAGAGACAGTGCCCAGATTTAAACCCAGGAAGACTGCCTTTCGAATTCCCTCTCTTTAACATTATGAGCTTTATTGCTTCTTATAATTATTCATAATTACACATGCTATAGTGCCTGTCATAATAATTAACATTTCAAATTGAAGAATGTACGTGAACAAAGCTGTCTCAATGTTCTTTTCATCCCTACCAACCAAACCACCTGTGAAGTACTTGCTGAGCCCTGGTACAATACAGAAGTCCATGGATCCCATTTTGAGGTTCTCAAATCATTTTTTCCTTCAGTGGAACTGAAACTGGCTCATAGTGGCATTGTTTTCCAGAGGCTATCCTCACTGCTGGAATCCCAGCAGGCAAACAGAAAGCCACAGTCACGTTACAGATACTTGTATCAGCCAACCTGGCTGCAACTATACAGACTATACAGAACTGTGACCTTCTTTCCTGACCACTGGATATATTCCAGGGACCAATGCTTAATAACACTGCACCAATTATTTTATTTTATTTATTTTATATTATTTTAATTTTTTGGCAGAGATGAGGTCTTACTATCTTGCCCAGCTGGTCTCAAACTCCTGAGCTCAAGCAATCCCCCTTCTTCAGCCTCCCAAAGTGCTAGGATTACAGGTGTGGGCCACTGCGCCTGGCTCACCATTTCATTTTGAATGAAGCATTTCATTGTGTGCTGGTTTGTGACAATAGAATCAAAGGCTTCTACAACTGAATGGGGTCTTAGGAATCAGTTTAGCCCAACTTTCCTCATTTTATTGATAAGAAAATTAAGGCATAGAGATGTTAACTTATTTGCTCAAAATCACATAGCTAT
The DNA here is from genome assembly GCF_003255815.1 of Theropithecus gelada. Lineage (NCBI taxonomy): Eukaryota > Metazoa > Chordata > Mammalia > Primates > Cercopithecidae > Theropithecus > Theropithecus gelada. The sequence continues at coordinate 81,476,416 of NC_037680.1, read as the reverse complement.
TGATTACACAGCTGGAATTAGGCCATGGATCTTCTAGCCAAGTATCAGTACCAGATTTGGGAGTTTCTGTTTATTTATACTATCCTTTAAAAATTCCAAGTAAGCTGCACATAATAGACAACCCAGTACAAAATGGGAAATTTTTTCTAGTAACTATAATACCTGTAGTATTTTTAGCTATAAGATCAAAGAACTTTAAGACTCTTCAAATTATGAATCATTTAATACCATATATTAATAGAAATCTTTCAACACATTTAGGAGCACCTAGCTGTAATATGGATGAAAAGCTGAAGAGATTTTTAAAGTGTAGTATTTCCAGCTATAAAATCTTAGGCAACAAAAACATGACTAGCCATATCTTTCAATGGAAATTTCTCACTTTCAGAAAGACCTAAAATCTCATTCAATGATAATTTACTTTTTAATATAAACTACAAGCAGGTAAACAAGCCAGTAGTCTGAGTGTTTTGACAAAACTGTGTTTTACATTACACCTTCTGTCTAGATTTTGGCTCTAAAATACCAAATAGGATTTTTGCGGTTACCTAAACTTACCCCAAAATTTAAAAGAATTTTGAAAAGATGTCATTTTCTGAATTTATACATTTAGTAAGCAGATAATTTGGATTTTGCTCTTCAAACCTGTGTCACAAAATGTAATAGTCAAGAAAAATTAACCTGTATAGTACACTGTGGAATGTCGTAGGTGGTTTACAGGATTGACGGCTTTTCCAATTAAGCCTAAAAAGAATCCATGCTACAACTAAAACCTCACAGATGAGAACTGCATGCAATTGCACATGGTCAAGATGTTAATGGGGAATGGGAGATAGGCCATTTAATATAAATTATACCCCTTTCAAAAGCCTTGGCAGTGATTTATGGATTGAGATGACATAAAATCGGAAATTAAAGGATCAAAGAGAATAGGGATCAACCGAAGAAAATAAAGTAGTAGTTGTTCCTAGACTTGAACAAATTACACCATTGGAATGATGAATTTCATTCTAAGCTTACTGATCGCTAAGGCAAAAATGAAAATCAGTTGGGTTACACAATTCTAATTTTCTGACAAGGGACAATATTCAAGTTTATAAAGATACCATTTTTTATTCATTCACTAAAAGTAGGAATTAATTAGATGTGTGCTTGTATGATGCTGAATCAATGGCTAAACAGCTGCAGCAATAGGTAAACACTTCAGAGGGCTTACTTACCATTTGGCACTTTACCAAATAGCCCACATTTATTATACCATTTAATCATCATCAGAACCTTAAGATACCTCAATTTATACATTAGAAAATGGAATCATAAAGACATAAAGATTGCCCCATAGCACAGAGTAAGTAAGCAATATAGTCAAAGGCACTGGGCCTAGCTCCAAAATCCGCACTTTTAAAGATAATCTTACTTTCTCAATATATAAAATTAGCACATTTCCTAAATGTTTTAGGATGATATAAGGAAGTGACCCTGGTGTATAATGATTATGCTTATCAGATATTTTAAGTTCCAAAGCCTACATTTTTAAACACAACACTTCTCTTTCTTGTGAAGCAAATATTTAGTAAGACATATTAGACATTGGGATCAGCAAGATGAATACATAGCCCTTGACATCACAGATCTTATGAACAATATGTATTATGGAAATACTGTTCCAACACACGGTTCTCCTATTGAGCCTCTATAATACGAAATACTAAATTTTAAGTCACTGATTACATTTCTTCAGGGATAATGTGATTGAGATACTTTGCTTGCTGGTGTGTTATCTTAATACTACCTTAAAACATGAAAAAAAAGCCAATGAATTGTCAACTACATCCATGGCAGTTTCTCTCAATTTTCAGCAATTTTGGCCAAGTGTTGAATTTTGGTCAACTCATAATCTACCAATTAAATAATACCTACTCAGCAAGTTTTATTCAGAGATTTCAAGTTATAAGACAGATGCATTGGAAACCAGGACTGAAGGAGACAAGGTGGAAATTCTATAGAAGTAAAACTTATTTTCAGTTGAGATTAAAGGTTTGAAAAATTGGGCCAGATCTGGAAGGAAGTTTGGAGACCACCTCATGCCCATAGGCAGAACTAATATTTCTCCTCTTTGCCCAAAAGGCAGTATGTACCTTGAAGTTAAAGAAGTTTCAGCTTAAGGGCTTCTCCTGCCCAGAGGGCCCCAGGAGAGAATCCAACACTTTCCATTAGAAGTTTTATACATTTCTAAAGGAAAGCATTTTTTGTGTGTTTTTTTTTTTCTTTAAAGAAAACCTCCCAAATTTTATATGCTTCAGATCCCATCAAGCCTGGATATGGCTCCATTTGCCTCCTTTAAGATTTCTAATAATCTCAAACTTTTGCATTGTTGATTAGCTGAGGCCCCAAATATCACAAGTCAAAAAAAGAAGCTGCTTCTATTTTTCTTCAGAAAGGTATTTCAGCATCAATTCCTTTCATTATGTTGCTCTTCTACCTCTTGCTGACAGGTGGTAGCAGTTTTAATAAAGCTCACAGGATGATAGGAAAGAAATGAATATTAACTTTTCCACAGGCATACAATATAACCTTGTTTTTATGTAAAATTCAACCTTCAAAAAATATAAGCTGTGTCAATGTACTGAGTGTTCATCTATGATGAAATAGTAGAGTAAGGATGGTTTACATTTTTTAAAAAATGTGAAGCCTTTGCAAGAGTTACCTAAATTACATCATTTTAATCTGATGAAGATATTATATAAAATTATGTTTGATCACACTTTAAAAATTTTAAAGAAAGTCAAACAAAGCCATCCAGCTATACAGCACTTGAAACGAGGATAGTATTTTTCTGCCTTTGAAAGACAAATTACTAAATATAGCCCAACCTCCCTTTATTAGGAAATGAGATGACACCATGAATATTTCCTTTTATGTATGTATGTATGAATGTAAGTATTTATTTTTGAAACAGGGTTTCACTCTGTCACCCAGGTTGAAGTGCAGTGACGCTATCTGGGCTCACCACAACCTCCACCTCCGGGGCTCAAGCGATTCTCCAGCCCCGCCCTCCCAAGTAGCTGGGACTACAGGCGTGAGTTACCAATGCCCAGCTAATTTCTGCATTTTTTAGTATAGATGGGTTTTGTCGTGGTCTCGAACTCCTGAACTCAAAGTGATCTGCCTGCCTTGGCCTCCCAAAGTGCTGGGATTACAGGTGTGAGTCACTGCACCAGGCCGACACGATTAATATTTTAAAGAAATAAGAGAAACGGAAATCTTCAGAAGCAGACCTTGGAGTACCACCTTTTAATGCAAAGCTCTAAAGTGATAGTGCTTAGATTTCCAAATGATAACAGAAACCTTAGTTATTGAGACATAGCAGCTTCTTACTCAAATCTTGTGCCACCTAAGTAAAAACACTGACATCAGAAACTTTTTCAAAGCTGCATATATTGGCTCCTCCATGTGTATCACACTTGAGCCATACTTTGAAAAACAGTTCCATATCAAAGCTTTTTTTTTTCACACATTTCAACCCAATTAGAGACAAGAGAGATGAGTGTTAACAAGTAAGTTAATTTTAGAAAATATATGCAAAAAAGCCAAATGTTTTTAATTACTTTAATATTTTCCACATGTAGAAATTTATCTTACTAGACATTAAAACAAGGTTAAAAAAAGAAAAATCAGAGCCACCAGCATGCCGTATGAGGCGATCAGCTGGACATAAATTAATACTGATGTTCAGAAACTTCCTCTGTCACTATCAGCTGGTGTAGAAAGTATTCTATTAGAATCTTCGCAAGCTCAGTTAGCCCACGTTTTTATCCAGTCAATGCATGAAGTTCTCACAGTTGTTCAGGTTAGCTTTTACACCGTATCAAGAACCAAGGAAAAATATAATTCAGATCTCTGCTCTTTTTTTGTTGTCAACAAGTTTTTCAGTGACTTAATTTTTGGAATAAAAAAAGATAAAGGCTATTTTGTGCTCTCATTAGATATGACTCAAATTGGTGGGTGCCAAATTGGGAGAAACTGGTAAACCATAACTCTTAGTCATCTATTTTCCGACTCATTCTCTATGAACTTGAAATATTTGCATTGCTAATATTGTGAGATATCCTAAAAATGAAAAAATAATCAGTGAAGCACTCCTTAGAGATCAACACTATATAAAAACAGTATTGTTACAATATACCAAAATTATTATCCTAAACCAAAAAATTGATATGTAAGGCCCCTTGATACTTGGGAAATAAAGTCATTAAAATGAGTTCTCTGCTTCAATACCCTTAGAAACCATGGCTTTAAAACATTGTAACTAATCAAGAAATTATCCATTTTTTATTCAAATAGCCCTCGGTGGTATTACCATTCTAAAGATAGAGGCTAGAATCTTTGCACTTTTGCACTTGAGATAATTAACAGATCAGTTTGGGGGTGTTAGGGGGACAAAAAATTCCCTGCAAAACTTTACAATTTCAATTAATTATGAATTTGACAGGTTATATAAAATTTTACCCTTGATATTAGTGAAAAAGGGGTGGGCTCAAGTAAACAAAATTGTAAGTATGCAAATAATCAAGTTTGCAAGAACAAATTCTCCATCTCAACAAACTAAAATTCTATCAGACTTACCCTTGAAACTACTTTCAATAAGGATATGGGTATACAGGAAAAAAAGAAATTAAAATAATCTAGGGTTTTCCCTAACTTAGAATGTTAGTATTAAATATTCTAAATTATTATCCAATTTCATTTTATTTCCTATCTGTAGAGCAGTGGTTCTCAAAAGTGTGGGTTCTGACCAGCAGCCATCAATAGGAACTTGTTAAAAAAGAAGTTCTCATCCCCTACTCCAGACCCACTGAATCAAACAGTCTAGAGGTGAGGACCCAGCAATCTGTGTTTTAATAAGCTTTTGAGTGATTAAAATGCATGCTTTGTACAACCACTGCCCTAAAGATTGTGAGATGAAGCAACCTCCCCAGGTCTAGTAAACATATATAAAAATAGAGAAAAAAAAATGCCAGAATCATTTCTCATCCCTCTAGACTTCATATCCTACTTCCTTGTAGGAAGATGAGTAGAAAAATGTCACCAGATCATAGCAGGACATTACACTAGGACATCTGTCCTAGTATATTCTGGATATGAGCCCTAATCCAGGCTCAGGAAGGAGTTGAACTCTTAGTTGAAGAAATTACAGTAATTGATTATTCCAAATCTCAGATCATTCGACATGGAACAATTTTTACTGCTATGACCTGGTGACATTTTTCTACCCATCTTCAGTTGTCATTTAATCTGCCAATCTTAAAAAAAAAAAAAAAATGTGGCATCTACCTAGCTCTACCTGCATTCCAACCTGTCTTTGAGCAACTGTACTCAACCATATTATTTTAAACCTCATAGAATTTTATTTGCCTACATGATAGATATTATCAGTAAGAACTCAATAAAATATATTATTATATTTTTATAAAGAGTCTTCCTAATGATGATGTTTTTCCCATTACCCAAGGCCTGTGTCATCTCCCACAAATCAGTACTGGGAGTAATCTTACTCAACTCTGAGTATCATGTAATTTTTGTTTCTTCATGCTTGCTCATAAAATGTTAAAGGCAATTTTACAGCCTAAGCCTAGTAAATGTGATAAAATTAACAACTTGAATTTGTATGCTAACCTACCCTTGATTACATCCTATTTCTTATAAATTTTTATTTTCAATGCTTATTTCTCACTTCTTTTGAAAATCCTGCTATATTACATGTTTTTGTACGTTTTAAGCCCTTTTTTATAATTAAGGAAGGCACAAACAAAGGAACAAAGAGGAAAACCAGAAACTGGGAGGATGGGGCTTGGGGAGTCCATGGGGAAATTCAGCAAGTGAATAGTGCTAGGCCTTAGAGACAGATATACCTGAATATCAATTCCATCTCCAGGATTTACTATTAACAGCTACATAATCTTGGACAGACTATTAGATTGGCTCAACCTTCTGGGTGTAATGAAAATGGTAGTATTGGCTGGGCGTGGTGGCTCATGCCTATAGTCTGAGCACTTTGGGAGGCTGAGGTAGGCAGATCACTTGAGGCCAGGAGTTTGAGACCACCCTGGCCAATATGGTGAAACCCCATCTCTACTAAAAATACAAAAATTAGCCAGGTGTGGTGGTAGGTGCCTGTAATCCCAGCTACTCAGGGGGCTGAGGCAGGAGAATCACTTGAACCCAAGAGGTGGAGGTTGCAGTGAGCCAAGATCACACAGCTGCACTACAGCCTGGGTGACAGAGAAAGACTCCATCTAAAAAAAAAAAGAAAAAAAAAAAAAGGTATTATCTACCTTACAAAGGATTATTATAATAGTTGGAAGTAACATATGCAAAAATCTGTTACACTGTTTGGCAGAGAATAGGCAGTCCTAGAAAGTAAGGTATTATTATCAATGTCCATATGGGAGGCCATGTGAAGAGCCCCGACATGCAAGTTCCTTGACCTTCTCCAAGGAAATGCTACCACGGGAAAGGTCAGTGGCCATAGCACAGACCCTGCCATCAGCAGAACAGGATTTCCTCCAACATCATCAATTCTAGAATTCCATCTTCTATCCACCCTCCATCTTTCTATCACTAAGTGTGAGCCTAGAACATTGAGACCTCAACTTTAAGGCATTCCTCTTCTTCAACAACTGTGTCACTTCCTGTCTTTATTTCCTTCCCTACTCAGATAGGACCCCACAATAAAGCACTTCTACTCTCTCACTTCTCAACTATCTTTTTTCAGTTTCTTTTCCCTCAGTCCTTCTGTTGCATCTGACTGAACAGCCCCACTCAATTAATCACTTGCTTTTACTGGAGGAGAATGGGTTAGAGTGGTACCTCTTTGTCTAGATTTTAAATTTTCAACTTTAGTCTCACCCTCAGAAATTCTTTAATTTCCTCATGGTTCTATTCCACAAACTTCACTGTTTTCTGCCTGGTCCCTACTCAATCCTATCACTCTTAGCTGACAGCCTTGACTCCCACTCAGGAATTAAGTTCAACTCTCCAAATCCTGACACACAGTCACATTGATATCCCTTGTCTTAGAGAACAATTTCTCTTCTGCCCAAGGCCACTAGTGTCATCTGACTGGCCCTGGATCTCTTTCTGAATCTTCTTAGATCTTGTTTCAGCCATTAAACCTCTCTCTCTTTTAAAACATACATTCAGCTGCATCCCCCCCCCCAGTTTCTCATTCCACACAGATTAAAAACATTCATTTGTCTGTTCCATCTTGAAAAATAAGAACTGTCAGTTCCAAATTGGCACCTAAGAATTAGAAAAATGTGCTACAAATTTCAAAATGTTTTTATATAAATTAAAACCACAAATTTTGGGTTTTGTTTGCTTTGGCCTCGTTTGAATCAAAATAGATCTGACCTTGTCATGTAACAAGGCTCCTGAGGGTCCACATTCTGTTTTACTGTGAACCCCATCTTTTGTCCACAGTCTGTCAGATGTAGGAGAATATATGGTCCAAGTTGGACCAATCTGAATAACTCTCTCGTACAAAGATCTTAATTCACTCAGGCTTAATCATGAAAATGGAGATAATTTTACAATTCAGTTGTTCTCATTTAGCCATCTTTACCAAATCAATTCAGATGTGAGAAAAGAACAGAGCAGATATCTAATACAGATAGAAAAAAGGGGCCAGATCTAGCTTCTTGATCGCTTTTCATTTCCCTTTGTGAGGTCCAGGTTTCTGACTGCCTACCTTTGGGTTTTGTTAGACTGAAAACAGGTTTTCCTAGTCCAAGGTAGTCCTAGTTGTTATTACAACCAACCATAGAGTCAAAATACTTCTCGGTGAAATAAATGAGTAGTCCTCGTTTGTGGCCCATCCACACTTCCCTTCTGAAATGTCAGTGTCCGCTGGCTGAGTAGCATTAGGGGCATGAAACTTGGCTGAGATCACCATACAGGCGATATCTGAGTAGTGACAGACCTGTGAGAGTAACTATGTGTCAGAGTTACATGGAAAGTAAAAATATGAGAATATGTAAGTGGAAAAAACAAAACTTGAAAGGCCACTCATGAAGCTATGGAAAGGAGAAGCAATAAGAAGGAAGTCAGAAACCCAAATGAGTTGACTAATATAAACCCCTGCTGAAGTTCTTGCCATTTTTTTACAACACCATTAAAGCAATGAAACAAGTTTGTTTCTTTTTTCTTCCATATGCACATGATGAGAAACCTTACCAGTAAATGCCACAGTGTACAGGCTTATAACAGGTCATTTTTCAAGATATGTACATGTGGTCTATACTAGTTTAGAGCTTATTTTAAATCCTTCCCATTTAAAATTAAGTGGAACATTTAATGCAAAGAACCATAAAATAAACTTTAAAAATCCATATGCAATTAAGAATTTCAAAAGAGAGATCAATATTTAACTACAAAAATATAATGCAAAAATCAAACCAGAGCAACAGCAAAAATCACCCTTCTGAGCCCGTTTATAACACAGACGGAGCTCTCTCCAAAAATGTTAACAAAGCCAATCTTCATTCATTTAACCAACATTTAGTAAGTATCTACTCTGGGTATATACACTAAAACTAAAAGTTAACACATTAAAGATAACATTGAAATTATGAATCATAACTATATCACTATTCCAAAAAATTAATAAAGGAATAAATTTAAAACAGAGTTAACTTGATTAGAGCCATGTTGCTTCCCAACCTACTACAAAACAAAGAGTGTGGACTTGCAAAAGACACTCTGAGAAAAAGTTTTGTAAATGGAAACAATGTAAATGAAATCTCTTTTACTTGTTAAAACAAAGATATACTGTTCCTGGAAAAAGCAACTGACGGTTCTTTGTATATGAACACCTCCTCCACATTTAATCTAACATAGCAATACAATCCTATTCTACCTGTTACAACACTATCCTATGTTACAGTACTAAGTAGAATTAAAAGTTTTATAATTAAGTCTGTGACAATGCAGATCAAGTTACTGACAAGTGAGCAATCATTTAAAAAGTCATTTTACTGCAGGAATGAGTTTACACAGTGCTAAAGGCAAAGGTATCAATGAGAAGAATCAACTGAGAAAAGGATGTTGATCCAACCTTCCCATTATCCCTGGAATAAAACAACCCTGGTTAAAACTATATAGCCAGAGCAACAGCTTTTGCTCTCTTCCCACTCAGCTGCCCCAATGATGCTCTCAGCTGAGCTCCCAGCACAAGTTACATGCCAAGGTCCTGCCCCCTTACTCTATCCTTTTCTCATCAACTTTTTCACATCTCTTGCCCATCAATCTCCAGCTCCACGGAGTCCCACCCTAGTCTACTTATCTTTATTTTTACACAGTTTTCTTCATTTCTATCTCAAATCTGGAGAGGACAATGGCAGAGACAGCACATTCCCCATTTTTAAATTAATGTAAAAATCAAGAAAAATACATGTGACTATGTACATATACATATAGTGTTAAAATGTATGACTATTTTATATATATAAAGCTACCTTACATAAATAATAAGAAATACTTATTCAGAAGGATAAGAAGGTACAATGCATGTTAAATACTAAGAACAACTGAAAATCCTTAGACAGTGATTCTAAAACTTAGCCTGCATCAGTATCCTCTGCATAGCTTATTAAAAGACTGCTGGACCCCAGCCCCAGAGTTTCTGAGTAAGGAGATCCTGGGTGAATCATAAGAACATGCATTTATGATAAGTTCCCAGGTAACACTGATACTATTGGCCCAGGGACCACATTGAGAACCTCTGGACTTTGAATGTCAGCATCACTTTATCCTATCGTTACAGTTCAAGGATTTGCCAAATCCTTGAAGAAAAAAATAAAATGGCTTTTAGGAAAGCCCTTTATGTAATGAGCAGGAAGAATTGTGACAGTTGGGAAGCACACAATATCCCTGAGGCCAGATGGCGTGTGTCCCCACTGGGACAGCCCCCTAAAATGACTTTACCTTATGTCTACAAAGTGCCAAATTACAGGTATAATTTGCTAAATTACAGGTATAAGAGGTATATTTTCTATAAAGGTGGCAGAAATGGAAGATGAAGCCAGGACTTTTCAAGATTTTCTTCTCAAATTAGTAAGAATAAACATAGTCTTAACAAACTAAAGACTACTTGGAGAATAATATGGGGGTCTCTAAGATTAAACACAACACTATAAATCTAAGGAAATACTGAATGATGAACTAAGACCATATCATGATGGGTTCTGTGAGGAGACTTAGTGTCGCAGGTGGCTGCTGTAACACATTTCTGTTGGTTCAAGACCCATGAAGATTTGGGGAAATGGAGTCCTAATTTTCTCAGGCCTATCTTAGGAGAAAACAAAGAACTCAGCAGCATCAGATCTCATTTTAAGTAACACAAGAAAAAGTTCTTTCTTTCCCATGAGAAAGCCAAGAACAGGGCAAATATAATTTCATTTTATAAATACTAACTGTATCTTTTTCTCCTTTCTTTTATATCAACTATATCAGTAATGTTTTCTGCCCTCCTATTTCCAAAAGTTGTTAGCTCTCTACAAAATTCTAACAGTTCATTAGTGATACAGGAACATAGCAAAACCTGCCATTTTTAATTATGCTACAAGCTTCTTAAACTATGCATTATTCAAATTGATGCCAATTATTTTGAAATGAAATAAAAATGCTACTTATCTATGAATAATATATAGGTAATATATTATTTTTCCATCTATCTAAGAGTCTCAATTTTATGATTTAGAAGTCATCATTGCTTTTTCTCTAGAGATAAAACCGTAACTTAAAACACATGAACACACTTTAAGATAGATACACAAAAACATCAACTACCAAATATGAGAAACAATATTGGGACATGTTCTATTTTAAATGTGATATAAGATTTTTAGATTAACTTTTCAGTTGCACTGGGAGCCTTGAGTTGTCATGTATGAAATCTGTGCACCCTGGTGTCACCATGCTCTAAGGAAGCCCAAGATATGTAAGGAGGCTGCATGTAGGCACTCTGGTGAACAGCCCCAGCTGAGCTCAGCCTTTTAGTCATCCCAGCCCAGATACAGACATAAGAGTAAAGAAGCCTTCAGAGGATTTTAGGTTTCAATCTTTTGAGTCTCCCCTGGCTATTGAAGCCTTGGCCTTTCCAGCTGAGGCCCCAGACATCACGATGCAGAGACGAGGCATCCCTGCCATACCCTGCCTAAATTCCTAAACTGCAGAATCCAGAAGCATAATAAAATGGTTTTTGTTTTATACTACTATGGTTAAGCTGGCTTGTTTACAGGAATAGATAACTGAAGCATGCTAGCAATAAAGGTGTGGCTGGATTTGATTTGATATAAAGCAATCAGAAAATCAATGTGCTGAAGATGTAAAGAATTACAGTTGGCCGAGCATGGTGGCTCACACTTGTAATCCTAGCCCTTTGGGAGGCCAAGGCAGGTGGATCACTGGAGGTCAGGAGATCAAGATCAGCCTGGCCAACATGGCAAAACCCTATCTCTACTAAAAATCCAAAAAAAAAAGATTAGCCAGGCATCATAGCACACCTGTAATCGCGGTTACTAGGGATGCTGAGGCAGTAGAATCACTTGAACCTGGGAGGTAGAGGTTGCAGCGAGCCGAGATGGCATCACTGCACTCCAGTGTGTGTGATGACAGAGTGAGTGAAACTCCATTGCAAGAAAGAAAAAAGAAAGGAAGGGAGGGAGGGAGGGAGGAAGGAAGGAAGGAACGAAGGCAGGCAGGCAGGCAAGCAGAATTAAAGTTTAGGGAATATCTTTCAAACTAATACAAAAAAAAAGGGCATTGTATATTTCCTTTAAAAATGTCATTACCGTGTTATGATTACAAAATAAAGCTGAGAAGCTTTATTCTTAAAAAAGAAATGCCTGCCCTCTTAAATGATATTAAAACCAAAAATTTTTTCTGATAAAAATATCTGTTTATCTTAACATTGAGAAAATACATAGATAAAATAGAGATAATGAGGCCAGGCATGGTTGGCTCACACTTGTAATCCCTGCAGTTTGGGAGGATCATTTGAGGTCAGGGATTTGAGACCAGCCTGGGTAACACACCAAGACCCTATATCCATTAAAATAAAATAAAACAAAAACATTAGCCAGGTGTGGTGGCACACACCTGTAGTCCTAACTACTTAGGAGGCTGAGGCTGGAGGTTTGCATGAGTTCAAGAGTTTGAGGCTGTCATGAGCTATGATTGTACCACTGCACTCCAGCCTAGGCAACAGAGCAAAACATTGTCTCTCAAAATAACAATAATAATATTATAATAGAGATGATGAAACCCCCACACACATTTCAATAAATAGATAGATGCCCAGGTCCAGAAAACCAACATACACATTTCAATAAATAGACAGATGCCATGGCACAATGAACCAACACACACATTTCAATACATAGATAAATGGAAAGGCTGAGTGAACCAACACACACATTTCAATACATAGATACGGGGACACAATCAACACACATTCCAATGAATGAGTAGATCCCAAGGCACAGAATACCAGCACACACATTTAAATAAGTTGACAGATGCTGAGGTACAGTGAAGTAACACACATAATTCAATAAATAGGTAGGTGATGAAGCACAGAGAACTAACATACACATGTCAGTAAGCAGATTAAAAAGTAGATTTTAAAAACTGTCTCCCAAAAACCAAAGTAGAAACTCATAGGCAGAATCCTAAGAATTCCCAGTAATACTCACCCTTGCATAATCCTCCCACTGAGTATAGATAGAATCTGCGCATATGATGAGACATCATCCCTGGAATTATTTTATGTTATATGATATATACAGTTGGCCTTAAACCAGAGAGACTATTTAGTAGATCTCATCTAATTACATCAGCCATTTAAAAACAGTTTTCTCCTGATGTTAGCAGAAGGGGAAGTTAGAGAAGAAAAAAAAAATCAGATGTTGCTGATTTGCAGATGAAAGGGAAATGCAAGATAGAATTGGGGCACCCTCTAGGAGCAGGGGGTGACCATAATGAACAGTCAGAAAAGATGTGGGGACCTCAGACCTCCCTATCCAGGAGGTAAAACTCTGCAACAGAGCATCCCAGAGCCTCCATGCAAGAGTCCAGCCTGGCTGATACCACGATTTTGGCCTTGTGAGACCCTAATTAGAGAACTCAGCTAGTCTGTCCAGACATCTAGCCTTCAGAACTTCTACCTAATAAACTGGACTTGTTTTAAGAAGCTATGTGGTAATTTGTTATGCAAAAATATAAAGCTAATGCTCTAGTCTCAGATTCTAATCTCATTAGTTCCATATTAGAAAGTTAGATTTACAATGTACACAAAAATGCAGCACTGTTATACACCAACAGTGACCAAGCTGAGAATCAAATCAAGATCTCAATCCCTTTTACAACATCAGGAAAAAAAAATAAAATACCTAAGAACATATGTAACCAAGAAGGTAAAATATCTCTGTAAGGAGAACTATAAAACACTGCTAAAAGAAATCACAGATGACACAAATGGAATTACAGCCCATGCTCATGGATTAGAAGAATCAATATTGTGAAAATTACCATACTACCTAAAGAAATCTACAGATTCAGTGTAATTTCCATCAAAATACCAACATCATTTTCCACAGAATTAGAAAAAAAAATCCTAAAATTAATATGCAACCAAAAAAGAACCCTAATAGTCAAAGCTATCCTAAGCAAAAGTTTTTGAACAAATCTGGAGCTATCACATGACTGGACTTTGAATGATACTACAAGACTATAGCTACCAAAACAGCATAGTACTGGTAAAAAAGTAGGCACATTGATCTATGGAAAAGAACAGAGAACCCAGAAATAAAGCCAAATATGTACAGTCAACTGATTTTCAACAAAGCATACAAAAACATGAATTGGGGAATGAACATCCTATGTATTAAATGGGAAAACTGGCAAGCCACATATAAAAGAATAAACTGGATACCTATATCTCGCTTCATACAAAAATCAACTCAAGATGGACCAAAGACTTAAATATAAGATCTGAAACTATAAAAATTCTAGCAGACAATGTTGGAAAAACTCTTCTAGACATTGGCCTAGGTAAAGAATTCATGACTAAGATCCCAAAAGCAAATGCAACAAAAACAAATAAATGGGACCTAATTAAGCTAAAAAGCTTCCACACAGCAAAAGAAACAATAAGCAGAGTAAACAGACAACACCCAGAATGGGAGAAAATATTTGCAAAGTACACATCTGACTAAGGACTAGTATCTAGAATTTACAAGGAACACAAATCAGCAAAAGCAAAACAAATAATCTCATTAAAAAGTGGGTAAAGGACATAGACATTTCTCAAAAGAAGATATACAAATGGCCAAAGATATGAAAAAATGCTCAACATCACTGACCATCAGGGAAATGCAAATTAAAACCACAATGAGTTATCACCCTACTTCTGCAAGAATGGCCACGATTAAAAAGTCAGCAGGGCATGGTGGTTCATGCCTGTAATCCCAGCACTTTGGGAGGCTGAGGCAGGTGGATCACCTGAGGTCAGGAATTCGAGACCAGCCTGACCAACATGGAGAAACCCCATCACTACTAAAAATACAAAAATTAGCTGCACGTGGTGGCATGTGCCTGTAATCCCAACTGCTAGGGAGACTGAAACAGGAGAATTGCTTGAATCCAAGAGGCAGAGGTGTGGTGAGCTGAGATCAGACCATTGCACTACAGCCAGGGCAACAAGGGCAAAACTCCATCTCAATAAATAAATAGTCAAAAAACAATAGATAATCGTGTGGATGTGGGGAAAGGGGAATGTCTATACACTGCTGGTGGGAATGTAAATTAGTACAACCTCTATGAAAAACAGTATGGAGAATCCTTAAAGAGCTAAAAGTGCATCTACCATTTAATCCAGCAATCCTACTATTGAGTATCTACCCAAAGGAGGAGAAGTCATTTTATGAAAAGACGCTTGCACACGTATGTTTACAGCAGCACATTTCACAATTGCAAAGATGTAGAACCCATCTAAATGCCATCAAATAACAAGTGGATAAAGAAAATGTGGTACATATACAATATGGAATACTACTCAGCTATTAAAAGGAACAATATAATATGTTTTGCAGCAACTTGGATGGAGCTAGAGGCCATTATTCTAAAAAAAAGTAACACAGGAGTAGAAAACAAAAAACCAAAAACCTTATGTCCTCACTTATTAGTGGAAGTTATGCTATGAGTACACAAAGGCATGCAGAGTGATATAATGGACGTTAAAGACTCAGGAGGTGGAGGATGAAAGGGGGGCTAGCAATAAAAAACTATACATTAGGTACAATGTACACACTCAGTTTGATGGGTGCACTAAAATCTCAAGACTCATCGCTATATGACTAATCTATGTAACAACAACAAAAACTCTTGTACCCCAAATGCTATGGAAATAAAAATTTGAATTAAAAAAATAAAAAGTTTTACATCTTTAATGCATTTTCTTCATGAATTAATCTAAACTTAAAAATCAGTTAATCTTTAGTTCCTGACCAAAAAAAAATAGTACTCAAAGATTTCTTCTTCTATATAGAAACATAATTTTTTAGTAGAACTGAGGACTTGATATTCAGAAAAGAGGGCGTAAGAGGGATGTGCCTTCTTAAATGGTCACATCACTTAAGAATCAAAAGTCTCAAAGAGTTTCCTGGGGTACACCGCTCTTCAGAGCTATCTTTCCCAGAGAAGAGTATATTATATTATATTTCAGCTTTTTGTCATAAAATTTTAAGCACATAGAAAAGTTAATAAAAGTAAATAAATGCTCATACACCCTTCACCCAGATTTAATAATTTATATTCTGCCATTGTTGCCTTGTGTGGATGTGAATTATTCCTTTCTTTTATTTCTGCATCAAAGTGTGTTGCCGACAACATGATGCATCACACCATGCTCCCCCTATGAATAAAAACAGTCTCCTCAAAACCAAAATACCATTATCACACCAAAACAATTAACCAAATTCCACTTTGTCTAATGGCCCATCCATATTTTAAAATTTTTCCACTTGCCCTAAAGTGTCTTTTGCAACTTTTTTCACCTACAAGAATCCAATCAAGCTGCATACATTATATTTGGCTGTGACTTTTTCAACTCTAAAGCTGGAAAAGTTCCCCTGTCTTTCCTGTTTTCTTATTGTTTGGTTTTGACATAACTTTTTGAACAGTCCAGTCAATTGCCTTATAGAATGTCCTATATTCAGGATTTGGCCAATCATTTACTTATGGGATTGTTAAATTCATTTCTCTATCCCTTGTATTTCCTGTTCATCAAAAATTAGGGTTTGATTTTAGTTTGGTTTAGATTCAAATTAAACAATATGAATGAGAACGTTTCATGGGGGTGCACATCAACAAACACGTGGTATCAGGTGGTCCACTGCTAGCATGTGAATTCTCTGATGACAAGGATGGGTATATTTTCAGAGTGGTGTCAGGTTGTCCATTGCTAGCAATGTGAGTTGTGACGAAAATGATGGGTATAGAAAGGTGTACTTTATCCAATGAAAGTAGTCAATAATTTGTAGTGCAGCATTTGTGAATATCTTGTTGTTCAACAACTTCCTCAAACGGTTGTCACTGATGATTCTTGACTGAATCAATTGCTACTGTAATGATTTTCAAAATGTAATCTTGCCAATTCTATAATTTCTCCTAAATTTATTAGCAGGCAGACCTTTTTTCTCTTTTCGTTATTTTAACACCCATCACCCCTACCTCTTTTCCCCTCAAATACCACTATGGTCCTATTTTTCAACAATTATAGTGAGGACTAATTTGAATACAGCAAAATTCACCCATTTCAGTGGTCAAGTTTGAGTTTTGACAAATGCATAGAGTTGTGCGACCATCACCACAATCAAGATGTAGAACACTTCCACTACCCAAAAGTTCCCTCCTGCTCTTTGCAGTTAATTTCCTCACCTCACCCCTAGGAACCACTGATCTAATTTGTATCATTACAATCTTGCTCTTCAAGAATTTCATTTAATGGAATCATATTATAGTATATAGTCTCTGGTGTCTGGCTTCTTTCACTTTGTGAAACACTTTTGAGACTCATCCATGTTTTTGCATGTAAAAGTAGTTGTTCCACTGTATTGAGTAGAATTCCATTGTATAGATATAGCACAATTTGCTCATCTACTTACCAGGTGATGGATATTTGGGTTGGTTGCCGTTTGAGGTTACTATGAACAAAGTTGCTGTGAACATTCACTTACTGCTATTTGTGGGACTATATGTTTCATTTCTTTTAGGTAGATACTTAAGAACGGAATGGCTGAGTAAGCACAGGTTTAACTTACGAAAACGTCAAACTTTTTCAAAATGATTACACTATTCTAAATTCTGAATTGCCCAGCAATGTATGAGAGTTGAAGCTGCTTTGCTCTTTGCCAATACTTGCTATTTTCAGTCCTTTTAATTTTCGCGATTTCAGTGTATTTAATGTTATCACTGTAATTTTGATTTGCTTTTCTCTGATGACTAGAGACATTGTGCACTTTTTCACATATTTATATGTCTATCTTTCTTGGAAATATGTCTATTTAAATATTGGACCCCGGTTTTAATCAGGGTACCTTAATATTAAATTACAAGAGTTATCTGCGTATGTTAGACACTAGTCTTTTACTAAGCATACGCTTTGCAAATATTTTCTCCCAGTCTTTGGCTTGACAATTTATCATTTTCTTCTGCAGTTCAGGTATGCTGTATGTAAGAAATATTTGCCTAAGCCAAAACTGCAATAACAAAAAATTTCTCCAATTCTTTTTCTCCAGAAATTTTATGGTTCTATGATCCACTTCAAGTGAATTTTGTACTGAATGGATATCCAAATTTAGTAATGCCACTTGCTGATCAGACTGTCCTTTCCCTCCACTTTAATACCTGGACACCTTTGCTAAAAATTAATTGACTATATATAACTGTGGTCTATTTGGGGATTCTATTCAAGTTACTGATCTATCTTCTAACCTAACGTCAATACCACAATTTTGACTTAAGTAGCTTTATAGGAAGTCTGGAAATTCAGTACTATAAGTTCTCTTCATTTTAGGTTTTCTTGTTCCAGAAATGTTTTTACTATTCTAGGTTCTTTATATTTCCAAATAAAGTTAGAATCAGCTTATACTTGATGCTATCAATTCCAGACAATTTCTACCAAAAAAAAAAAAAAAAAAAAAAAAGCCTGTCAAGGTTTGTTGGAATTACACTAAATTTATATATAAACAATTTGAAGATTAGCATTTTTAATGACATAAAAACTGATTCATAAAAACTGTCTCTCCTCATTTATTTGTCAGTCTTTTTTCATTTCTCTCAACAATGCTAGGTAGTAGTTTGTAGTATACAGATCTTTCACATATTTTGTCAAATTTATCCCTAAGTATTTCATATTTTATGATGTTATCTAAGTGGTATTATCATATATCACTATGTGTATCACTTAATGGCTTTTATTTATTCAATATATTACAATCTATTACAGTTGTTATTCTTTTTTAATGCTCAAAATTCCAAAATTTTACCAGTGCAAGTGCCATCCAGTTGGCTCCTATTTCCTTTTGAGGTGATTTCATTAGGCTGAGCATCTTCTAGGATAGGGAACAAGATTTCTCAGGCTCACCTTGTATCTTTCTTGTGTGAATCCCTTTATCAAGTTAAAAAAAAAAAAAGGCACCATCATGGCAGGCACTTTGCTAGGGGTGGAATGGAAACCAGGATGACGCTTACAATTAGAGTACCACCTGTATCCCCAATTGTGAAGTCTGTCCAGAAGGCAGAAATTAGGTGGTCCTTTATTGAAAAATTCTTTTTATCAAATCAGGCATTTTTATCCAATATTCTACCCTCACAATGAACCTCACTCAGGTTTGAGAAGAGGAGCATCCAAATACTAATACCTACCTTGCCAAGTATCCATAAGTAAGGTACACATGTCTCTAGAATTAGACCAGAAGGAACCAATGAGTTGTTAGGCTTAAATCTGGTACAGTCCCTAAAGAGAGGAATGTGAGGGTGGAGTAAGAAATCCTTACTTTCAGGCTAAGGCAAGACAATGGCGTGAACCTGGGAGGCGGAGCTTGCAGTGAGGGGAGATCGTGCCACTGCACTCCAGCCTGGGTGACAGAGCGAGACTCCGCCTCAAAAAAAAAAAAAAAAAAAGAAAAGAAAAGAAAGAAAAAAAAAAAGAAATCCTTATTTTCTTCTCTTGTGAATAATTAACACTGTAATCCTAGACTAATGAGCAAAGTAAGAAATTAATGTTCAATCAATGGTTTCCTATCCAGCACTGGAATATCAAGGCACTGAGAATGTCCAGAGAAAACCATAGCTAGAATAAAAGTGTGCTGTTTGCCCTCCCACCACCAACTCGCCTTTCTAGCACTCCCTCCAGGTCCAATCTTCTTGCTGACTCTTTGCCAAGTGTGTTCTAGGAGTGGTACTACATCTAAGAATTACAGTCCAGTTTCATAATCCAATCTTTCTTCTTTGTACAACTGTTTGTGGTGACAATGGAATGCTTTATATCTAAAAAGATAGTGCTTTCCTGGCTTTTCCCCAAGTTATTCCTCGCTGGACACACTGTCACTTTTTTAGACAAAAAACAAAAACACAATTATTTTCTACATGGAAAGAGGAATGGTGAGTTATGGCTAAATTCGTAGACATACAGAAAACAACCTCACTGCAAATGAAGACTGAAAGAACTTACTCATTAAACCTACCCTCCCCTAATGAAAAGGGAAATATAAACAATTTTGATGGAACTAAAAGGGGTGTTAGAGAGCTCAGGTAATCCATCAGAAGTGCTCAGAGCTAAGAAATTAGTAGAGGTGAATACAACCTAGTCTGGTCAGAAGAGGTTCTAACCATACCATACTACCTAAGAACTAAAAAAAAAACCAATGTAACTTTCCTCGAGGCCACAAACAGTTGTATATTTAACTTAATTTTATTCAATTTTAACTCAAAGAGTCCCCAAGTTTTATTTGGTTAAAATTTTCACTCATATTTTTCATGATTGTAACCTAGCTTCAGTCAAGTCAGGGGTGATTCTATTAATAAGCTCTCTATAGTCCTTCCCAGCATAGTTCTCTACTGAACAAATCCAGAGAAAAGTCAACTCTCACCTTGATATTTTATGACAACAAATAAACTCCTAAATGGGTCTAGATTGTTTTACATAAGCTAAGTACAATTTGCGGGGGGTGGGGGGGGGGAATTAAAACTTAATCATTTATAAACCTTCTATCACTAATTCATAAGTCTTGGAAATATTCTTTTGTTAATAAAATGTAATCCAACTTTAATTTCATTTTAATCACAGGCAGTGGTAGACAATAAAGGAACATAGGTTGTTGCAAGATTCAACAGCCAATAAATCTTTTTATTGGTCTTAAATTTGATAAATTGAGTACGTGATGATAAAGCATTATAAACTAGTTTTGGGAATCCACAATAAATAAGAGCCCTAAGGCAGAATAACAACCATTCATTTCTTCAATGGGTAAGAACCTAAAGCATTAATTGTTTATTATTATCATGCTACAAACAACAGTAAAGATGGCAAAAACAAAACTAGAAACAGCCCGCCATCACTAGGGAGTGAAATATGGTCAGGGCTTATAAAGTACCACATTGTAATCAACCACTACCCTCCAGAATAACTTACAGTACATCAACTAATTTATCTCCCTCCTCCTACACTTACAATCTCTTAGAATTCCATTTCTCTTTTCAGGCTACTGTCACTGAAATCTGGGCAAAGAGCAATTTTGGTCCAATACATTCTATACTAAGGAAGTCGAGAAATCCCACAAAAAGAAAAATCATGGCAGAGAAGAATTTGCCATCCTCTGTAGCACCAGATGGCACAGATAAAGGGATGCTGTACACTCCAGCTCAGCAATGAGGTAATTTTATCACTGTCATTTATACAGGCCCCAAAGGTGTGCAATCCAAACTAATGTGGAGATTCTTCAATGACAGCTGAGACTGAAATATTCCATCTGTGTTTAATACACAGATTGTATCCTTTATTCTCCAATGAGAGCTTTTCAGAGTATCACTATGTGGTATTTTCTTCCAAAAGACAAAGGCCTTCCCACTATCTATCTATCTATCTATCTATTTATTTTTACCCCTTCATCTGTCTGCAAGATTGCTTTTAGGAGGATGACATAAGTTTAAGAAACAAAGCTAAGTACTCTTCCATCTTTAGTTCTAACAACAATGTGAGCCTTGCAAAACTACATACTAATTTTGCTATATATGACAAAACGCAGTCACTCAGGAAATCTGCTGGCAGAGCAATATAATTATGCCATAGAAATTAACTGTGTAAGGCCAGGCATGGTGGCTCACATCTGTAATCCCAGCAATTTGGGAGGCCAAGGTGGGCAGATCATCTAAGGTCAGGAGTTTGAGACCAGCCTGGCCAACATGGCGAAGCCCCATCTCTATTAAGAATACAAAATTAGCAGGGCGTGTTGGTGGGTGCCTGTAATAGCAGCTACTCAGGAGGCTGATGCAGGAGAATCGCTTGAACCTGGGAGGTGAAGGTTGCAGTGAACCAGGATTGTGCCATTGCACTCCAGCCTGGGTGACAAGAGCAAAACTCTGTCCATCTCAGAGGAGAAGAGAGGAGAGGGGAGGGGAGGGGAGAGAAAAAGGAGGGGAGAGAAAAAAGAGAAGAGAGAAAAAGGAAGAAGAAAAAGAAAGAGAGAAAAGAAGGAAAGAAAGGAAAGGAAAGAGAAGAAAGAGGGAGAGAGGGAGGGAGGGAGGGTGGGCGGGCGGAAGGGAGGAAGGAAGGAAATTATGCAAAACCCAAGGAATAGGTACTCTGTGTGTGTGTGTGTGTATGTGTGTATATCTGTAACTAGAAAGCAGAAAGAATAATGATTTACATAAAAATACAAAAAAGGAGGAATCAATAATCCTGGGAGTCGGAACCATATAAATACTAATTTTGCTTTTCAATTTATTCACTTTTTCAGAGTTAAAATAGATAAACACAATTTTTTAAAAAAAATATCGGTTATCAAAAGGGTTAAACTGTCCAAAACAAGGGTATAATAAAAAATAGAGGTCATTCTTAAGCTATGAAAACAATAAAAATTACAACAGGGTATTCTAGTGATTTAAAAAATGAGATCAAAATGTTTTCCAAATGCCTAAATGATTCTCTGCTACAAGATGGAACAATGCACCTTTCATTCTCTGGGGACTGAGAATTTAATATTATCTGAAGAGGATAATTTAAGAAACAAAGTTGTAATATGTTACTGATATATTAACACTTTGAGACATAGGAGATGTCTGCTAGGTATCACATTTCAAGATTATACTGAAAAACACATTTTAAGCATCTGTGAGATGGACTGTCACTGATGGTTTGATCAGATTGACCTTTAGCTTTATGGAAAGAGAGCCTGGGGAATGAGCCAGTTAACACCTACAAAAGCACAATTGGCCTCTTCTCCTTGAGGAGGTAGGCAAGAACCCAAGGAATACAGTGAGAGTTTTAAAATCTCTTAAAGTCTTTATTCTGCAAGAGCCAGTTCTGAAAGAGACATCAGTATCAATGCAGAAAAAGACTTGGCAATGAAAGGAGCCAAGTGCTTGCTTTTTATATTTCAATAATCCATGAAGATTGGCGAACAGCAGTCACAAACACACAGTTGCATGACTATGTGAGACCAATTACAACTTGAAATCAAATGTGCTCTTTTGCATTATCAACAGAGAATATTCAAAGGCTTTGCATCAGGTTTCACCCAGGGACCCCCATCTCATGAAAACTCACCAAGATTCTTTCTTTACTTAACATATGCCAACTTTCAGACCCTAAATTCTACCTGTCAGCCTGTTCTGAAATAATGGAGAATGGAAATCTTTCTTTAAGAGTAATGTCCTCTCCCATCCACCATGTTCTGGAGCCGCCTCCTGGGTTCTGAGGGACTCTGTCCTTCCCAATGGCTCTCTGAGCATCTTCAGAAGTTCCTTTCTTTCTGCTTTTAATTGTTATCTAATAGCCTTAAGTTAAAAGAGAAGCCAACTGAAAAAGCACAAAGATCACAGGAGTGGATTAAGATAACCTTCTGTGAAATCCTAGCTCAGTTACTCTCTATGTGATTTACGCAACTCACTGTTTTAAAATGATTTTCCCATTTGAAAAATAGAGAAGGCAGTAACAATTTTACTGTCCCACCTAACTAGAATCTTCAGGAGGTTAAAAGGAAAAAATCAAGTGAGCATGCTTTGCAAGTGCTAGAGTATTACACAAATAGGTACCATGTAATGAATCCATTATAGGATCAATCTCATTCCAACAAATCTCCGCCCTCTCCTTTACATTTCATAGCTAAACTTCTTGATTAAACTGTATACACTCACTGCCTCAGCCTCAACACCTTCTACTCTCTTAAGCTCCACACAGTCCAGCTGGCCCATTCCACATGAACTTGTATAGGATTTCTTCTTCCTGCATCTCATGTCACTGAGCATGATCCACACCATCCTGAAACCCTTGTCTTCCTTAAGATCTTCTTAATTTCCTTCTCCTTGATCATTGTTCGCTATGGTAGTAAAGTTGTGCTGCAGTCACTTACCCAACAACTTTCTAGAACCAGGTTGAGTATAAACTGTAAATAAATAAATTGAGAAATAAAAATGAAATCCTAACCACCCCTCCTCCGAACTGATTGAACAAACTGCCTCTTGGCAATGGAGAACCCAGGCAAATTTGAAAAACTTGGGTTCCCAGCTGTGAGGGGAAGGGAGGTAGGACAATTTAACATGCCTCCTCCCTTGCTAAGTGCCATTGGACTTTCTTCCCTAAGGGCTAAACAGAAACCAGCCCTTTCAGAAGACTTGCACTGCTGATTTCACCCAGCCCCCTGACTGCTGCCTCTCCCTTCTGCAATTCTGACAAAACAACCCACTAGCGTTCCTTCCTGGTAAGAGACCACTGACCACTGAGTGGTCTGGCCAGTCTACAGAGGCAGCATCAAGACGGATTTGGCCTCTGCTTCACTTTGTGACATCAGAGGGCCAAAATCTCCACCCACTGATCATGCTAATGCCATTTTTTGAACACATGACCCATCTGGAAGCATGAAGCTCAATTGCACTTGCGTCTGTTTCTCCTTCCGTAAGTATTCATGACCCCTCCTACAGCTTATTAAATACGTGTATTCAGCCACCCTGCTCAGCATAAATTCCGGTTTCTTTTACCCCTCCCTCGGAGTGCCGGTTTCTGGCTTCTGGCAGGAAGCTATCCTTTCCAGCCTGTCAGGATGGCCGCCTGCAGGCCACAACTCTTTAAGAGAAATAAAAGTCTTCTATCCAAATGTATGAACCTTGTCATTCTTCAGTTGACAGAACAAACATCCCACAGACAATTCTCATATTTGCTATGGTAAAATTATAGAAAAACCATGACTGAAAATACTTGACCTATCCATGCTAAGAAACTAGACATCAACATGTAGTTTCCTATACAGCTGACTGCAGGATTCTGGACATTTTTAGTTTATTGAATTTAAAGTATTTCTAAAGGACTTTAAGTCTATTAAAAAGTCTAGGCTCTTATTGAATCCTTATCTGTGGCTATTCAAAGGGAATGAAACATATGCACACAAATACACAAGGAACAAATAAACAAACAAACAAGAACTGTGTTACCTAGCAGGCTAAGTCAGGGCCCATCAGCTCTGACCTAGATTCTCATTCTTTCCTAATGACCTTCTCATTGCATGCAGTATTTCTCTTAAGTTATTCCTTGGTAAACTTCTCAAATTGTTCAAAGAGTTTCAATTAATCAAAGGTCAGAAATGTGAACAGCAGAATGTGCAGGGCGGGGAAGGGAGGATGAAGTGAGAACACCATGTTCTCCTTTAAACAACTCATTTAAGCAACTTGTCTGAGAAAGGAAAAGGATTAAAGAATTGTAGAAAAATGAACGCAAGGAGGAAATAAAGGAAGCTTGTTTGTTTTCCCTGCTTGCTTTTAAGAAAACAGAGCCTTCATGTTTACAGGCTCCGATGAGTCCATGCAGCAGAGAGGCTGAAGACAGGAGAAAGAAGGGGCATGTGAAGTTAAAAAGAAAAGTTTCCAGCAAGAAGGGAGGAAATGCAATTGAAAAAGCAAGTATAAAAATTAGTCTTGGGTAGGAGAAGCAATCCCAAGTCTCCAGTGCAGAAATTAATACATTTTGTAGACAATAAGGTAAGGAACTGAGAAAGTTGAATTCCATCTCAAGGTCATTGTTTTTGTTCTGTAAGGTAGCTAGGAAGATCATGGACTAAGAGTTAAAAGATTAGAGATGGGGTTGGAGCTTAACTTGGGCTTTGAGGTTTCAGAATCACCCTTGAAGCCAACATTGAGGGAGCCAGACAAGTAAAAACACCCAGTTTCATGATTTTCTCTAGGAGTTTTCAGCAACCAAAGTGTAGATGATAAAACAGTAAAAGCAAATGCTATTTCCATGCTTTTGTTTTTCAGTCCAAAGGCCTTGACTCCATTGCCCTAAAACATACTCCAACTCCTGGAGTGCCATCTTGAAAATGTTGAGATCAGGGATGAGTGAGGATGAACCAGCAGCTAAACTGGGAATATACTGTAAGTGAATACTCAATTAGTGATGCTTCAGCAATTCTTTACCTTCAAGGTCAAATTCTCATTAAAACTGCATCACTCTTCATAACAAAAGGTACATTCCTTTATCTGTCACCACCCAACAGGAGCATGATAATGAACATCAACATCACTTCTCTTTTACTGAGAGAAGCTATGCTGACAGCAAAGAACTTCCTATGTGTACAGGCATGGCAGATCCACTGATGGGTGGTCCGCAGCCCTAGCTGGACTCAATCTGTCTGTTAGTGAATGTTAATAGCCACTGTCTGCACAGGTTGCCACTGTGGCGTTCTGCTTCTCAGCTTCCCAGTCAGCATGACATTTTTCTTCCAACTGAGCTAGTCCATCTCTGATTTCTGCTGTGCCAACATGGTCTGTCAGCTACTGTCACTTCCCAGATGTCAGCAGCTATATGACATTGGTAGGAATCATGTCACAATTGTCCTTGAAACATTTACTGTTACCTCCCACAAGTTTACAGAGTTGGCCTCAGGGGCATTGCTTTGGTGTTCTGGTTGTTTTCTGTTTGTTTTTTAATTCTCACAAGGATACCCTAAGAATGGAAGTCAACAGTTTACTAAATAGTGGGTACACATAGTCCAAAGCTTCAAACTCACTCATGCATCAAACCGTATTGTTTCAATATATAAAATACGTAAAGTAGGTATCTTAGACTTTAACATCCTGAAGATGACCAGTGGATGTCAAACCATATGACACCATTAAGGAAAAGAAGGTCTTCTGACTTGATTATAGTTCTATGGTATTAAGTTTTATGGCGTTCCCAAGTATAAACTCAAATGACTACAAGAAATATAAAATGCGGCAAATGAAACAAATTATAGCACAATTACAAAGTAAAATTACTGTGTTTGCTGTAGTTTTTACTTTATATTAATCATATTTTCTGGTTAAATTGGAAACATTAAGGTACGTTTTCATCTACATGTTCCAAGCAATTTGTCTTGCTTTTTCCAGATTAAAAAATATCACACCTCTTTCCATGTTGATATCTTATTCTCCAATATCCTCCTTAATCATGTCTGCCAAACTACCTCTTTTACGTCCTATAAATAGTTCCCTCTACTGTCTGATTAAGTGGTATTTTGAAATGGATTATTCAAATAACCATAATTCAAACAAAAGAGGGAAACCTACCGGAATAAAAATCTAGATTTATTTGTCTTTCCTCAAACTCGATCTCCTCTACTATTTTTAAACGTGTTCTCCACTATAACCCAAAGTAGAAATCTGTATTACACCACTGAGTCTCTTACTTTGTTTTTATTCATGACATTAAGCCACTTCCCTGATTTCCACTTCTCCTTGCCCTGCCTAGTGGTCCAAATTCTATCAACTGCCAATAGACTGGATCATTTCTAGTTCTCTATCACTTCTTCTCCTCTCATGCTCACCCACAGCCACCCTGTCTTTCCCACCACCCACCCCTGCTATTCGATGACATATATGGCCTCTATTATGTTTCAGGAACATAATTAGACTTTCAAGTGTACCTTGTCTCCACAATATGATCATGAAATCCTTGAAAGCAAGGACAGTATTTTCTACTATTTGGTATCTCCTACTACTCCACTTCCATAGTCACTCCATAAATAATTAATAAACTGAATATCAAAGGGCCACCTCTCCAAGTTATGCAGCACACCTATTATTCAGCCCAAAAATGTTATAGATAATCAGAGGGAATTCCTGGAAGAGAATTTTTAACTATCCACCGATGACCGAGGTCACCCAAAACAGTGAAAAGCAAATTTATACTGAATAAGAAAGCAATAATTTATTAGTGAGGGAATAGCTAGATGAATGACACAAATAATTAATTCTAGAGTACATCCTTGCTGTGAATACATTACTGAGTACTGCGCCATGTGGGGCGTAAAATCCATAAAAGATTTCAGTCTGAATCAACCATAAGATTTGGAGACATTGTGACTTTGAAACATTGTATTATTTGCTAGTAATTTCTAAGAAAAAGGCAAACTAAAATGCTGAAGAGAAGCTAAATATTAGGATTTTGATGAACAACAATACTTGAGAAATATAAATGATTGCCAATCAAACTTTTCTTAATAAAAGCAACTATAACTACTGCTTTTTTAAGGTGAATGGCAAGAGAATATAATGAAAAGTGCTTTGGAATATCAAAGGTAATGCCAAGGATTCCAATGACAGCTGTGCATATGGGATTTCTGACCAAGAAGAGAATATAATGAGACTAGTATTAAGGAAAGGCATTAGCCATAAGGTCAGTAATTTGAAGAATAACATTTTTCATGTTCTTGTGTTATGCCCAGAAGGTGTATAAGAACTCAAAATCAGCAAATTTATTACTTACATAGGAAAAAAAAAATCACGATTTCTTGCCAGAAGAAATTTGGAATTTACTCTTAGGTTATATAAGTAATTAGGTTACACCAGCATGTCAATTACAATATGCCAGCTTTCCTCAAATATCTTACTTGGTCAATTTTCAATTTATTGCCATTATGCTCACTTTCTCCTGTAATTACTATGACCTTTATCACTCCATCATCCTGCCCCTCATGGCCTCAACTCCCCTTCTAGTGAACAACTCACCACACTACACTTTTCATCCATTCGTGATTTCCTATCCTATTTGCAATTACAAAAACTGACAAGACTTGATTTCCCTTAAAAAGAGAATTAGGCTTTAAACTCTGAGGTTCTGTAAGGTAAACACAGAACAAAGGAACTCCCTTCAAAACATATAATAAAGCATTGAGAAACTGATTCCTGTCTTTGGAATAATGAAAAATCCAATAAACCAAATGACAAAATATTCCTTTTTGTTCTTTGGCAAATTTGAAAGAAAACAGTTGAAGGTCTTTGGCTTATTCAGAAACAAAATGAAGCTAAATTTTTTCCAAAAATTACAAAAACATATAAAATATATGTATTATGTCTATAAATTAATTGATTTGGAATCGTTTATGAATTCTCCATAAATGTATCAATTTCATTTTTAATACATTCTTAATTTTAAAAAATCAACTGGATCATTAACAATGGCTAAGTCAACTTAAAACCAATCTACTTATACTTTGTTAAAAAGTATCGACAGCGTCTAAAAGTTTGTGTTGGCATGCAAAGATGGATCTATAAAAACTCAAGGTAATTATTTTGAGAAAATTAAGAAAGCTGACTCAGGA
This sequence comes from Theropithecus gelada, assembly GCF_003255815.1. NCBI lineage: Eukaryota > Metazoa > Chordata > Mammalia > Primates > Cercopithecidae > Theropithecus > Theropithecus gelada. The sequence continues at coordinate 81,447,503 of NC_037680.1, read as the reverse complement.
AATATTTTCTTCTATATTAAGAAGTGGCCAAATGGCTATATATAGAATATCAACTAATCACTTCCCAGAGATAATGAAAGTATCAATATTTATAAAAATTACTCCCCAATTGCCAAATTTTGATGAAACAATCCCCCATTCTATGCTAATTTTTGCCAGCTGGCCTTGGCCCACCATTTTCAGCAGAGGGGGAGAGTGGGAGGCAGAAGGTGGAAGTGAGAGCCAGACAGCACAGCCTTCATCCCTTTTCAAATGACCAGGGAGCTGCAGGACAGGGTCCTGCCTGTATTCAGAGGATGCCCCCACCAGAGCTCCACAGAACTAACACACTGTAAACTTCGTAACTTGTGAATTTTAAGTACTCATGAAAGTTGTTATTTCTTCTTCCTTATTAACCAGGACCAAACCCAATACTTTCTGGAATTGATCATTGAAAAAGAACACAATACCTGTCCAACCGATGAGAATTTCAGCCCTAAAGCCTCATATCTCTTCTCACTAGTCAAGAAATTTATAGACAAGATGCTAATAGTGCTGCCTTCAACTAAAGGAAAAAAATTGAGCAATGGGCATGGTAACCAGCATGCTTATTCTGAGAAGCATTTCAGGGTCCTGGTTTTAATTTAAATTATAGAAGTTAGCCAATCTAATCCAACAGCACTGTCATCCAAGACGCTGTCACTGCCAAAGCATTTGTCAGCCAGATATGACCAGATAAACTAGTCCCAAGACACAAGAAAGACATTTTTAGAAATTTACTGTTATGCCATTATAAAGTCAAAACAAATTCTACTTCATAGAACATCCTGACCAATGAAGCAGAAGAGGTAATTTTCTAACAAGTAATTAAATCAATCTACAGGATCCAATTATGTGTCAATAGATACAAAGTTTATTTCAATCTCTTTTGTTTGTAAAATGGAGAAAAGAATGAAGAAAATATTTTTGATTTGTGGTATCCCACTGATTTTAGTGTAACTGAAATCTATAGACACCTTGTCATAGGATGTCATAGGATGTAAAATTAAACGATTCCAAATCAATTAATTTATAGACATAATACATATATTTTATATGTTTTTGTAATTTTTGGAAAAAATTTAGCTTCATTTTGTTTCTGAATAAGCCAAAGACTTTCATTAATGATTATCTAACAGAGGTATCATTTTTTCACCATTTATTGATTGAGTGTTTTTGTGCCAGAAACAGTGGCAATGCACTAAAATATCATCAGAGTTTCTTACAGTTTACAAAGTGTCTCTGCATGCAGAGGTAGTTCTTAACAAATTGGAGATAGAGGGTCACAAAGAACACAAATCACTGTTAAAAGTGGCGAAAAAATGCACACTTACTGCATTAAAAGTTCATCCAAAATTAGAGTTCTACAAGTATCACCAAAAAATGTAAAATTAATTCAAGTATAATAGCTTAGGAATACAAAGGAATCACACAATTTACTAGAAATGGCCAAAAGGATACTGACTACTAAAATACCTTTGCCATTTTTATCAAGTTTCTTTGTAAAATTATGTTTAAATATAACGAATTTGGAGGAAAAATAGTTTGACACCAAGAAAAATGCTATCTTTGCCTTTGAAATACTGTGCCAGAACATTCAGGTCAGAAATGGGAAATAAATGGCTCTTAATCTACATCTAATTTAAAGATATGTTAAATTGGGCTCACATTTTGATAAAAATGTAGATTTCTAACTGAATTTATAAAAATTTAGTCCACTTTCCTACATGGCAACAACTACTAGAGGTGCCACTTTAAGAGCCCCTCCAGCCTCTGAAACACCTGGCCCTTTTTCACTAGCCTGAGTCGCCTCCTGGACTCTTACAGGCTGGAGTATGTGCCTCCTGTAGATAGTTCCCATTTTATATATGCTAACTAGCCTCATATTCCACCACTGTCTTCTCTTCACTACCAAGTGCCATAAATAATTATTACTGCTGAGTGTCTTAAACTCTAATTCACAGGTAGAAAACTACTTATTGTCTCCCTCAATATTTATTCTACCTTCCATTTGGTAATAAAACCAACCAAGTTTTAGCTGTGTACTTGCCTGCAGCTACAGACTACCTTTCCCCACCCTGCTTTGCAGCGAGGTGAGATCTCATGACTAAGTTATGACCACAGATTCTGATTCAGTAGGTCTGGAGTAGTATACTCATTGTCAGATTATAATTTAATCTGGGGTGGCACCCAAGAGTCTGTTCTTTATGTTCCTTTTAGGAATCTCATTTGATACTTCTTATATTCATCTAGTATACAGACAGGGTTAGAAGTAACTGCTAACGCATGGTAGAGTGATGAGAAGAACATCTGAGAGGAAGATGCTTGGTTTCTATCCCAAAACTACCTTCAGCTAAGACTTATGCATGAGAAAGAAATATTCCATCTTGTTTAAGCCACTATTATTTGGCCTCTGTTAAAGCAGCTGGACACATAACCTGATATAACAGGTACCCGATGCCAACTAAGGTTATTACACCAATTGCCTGCTAACAGTAACAAACCTGCATTGTCTGATCAAAAGTAGACAATGTCTTTTTCAAGTTTAACTTTTCCTTTTTGCTTTTGTCTTCTGCTTCAAGATCTCAATGAGATACAAAAGACATCAATTTATCCTTTCTTTTTCATATTACAATGCAAATTGTTTAATGGTATACTTTTCCCAATTGACTGATAACTTCTTTGAATGTTAAGCAATATGCAATTTTAACTTAGATTCCAATATTTTAAGTTGGGTCTATTTTATCACATTTACATTTTAAAAGACCTAAAACCATGTTACTGTTTAAATTTGTACAGACCACACACAAAAACGCAGTTCATGGCTATGACTACAAAAGCTGCATCATGGACTGGCAAAAGCACCAAGGATTCTCACGTGGCAACAGACCTAATGTAGCCTCTATCAGTTACCAAGCAACTCCAAACAAGAGATGTTATCCAGTGTATGGATCATTTCTGTTGGCTCGCACTATTTAAAACTGTAAGAGTAAAATGTCTATTATTATTTTAGTATAATTAATCCAAATGCCAATTAATCTGCTAAATAACAGAGTGTAGCGTATTCTCATTAGACGTTCATAAAAATGCCACAAAGACAGCAATGTCATGTGCCTCTTTACAGACACATACAAAGAAACCTCAAAAAAAAAAAAAAGGAGTACCTTCAAGAGGCAAAAGCTTAAGCACAACTCTTATTAAACACAAAAAATCAGGGAGAGAGGATATGAATGGATATATTCCTCCTGAGATTTACTCACAACTACAGGATAGTATTTAAATAGTTTGATTATCTGTGTGTTTTTTTGTTTTTTTGGGGTTTGTTTTGCAACAGAGTCTTGCTCTGTCACCAAGGCTAGAGTGCAGTGGCGTGGTCTCGGTCGGCTCACTGCAACCTCCACCTCCCGGGTTCACGCCATTCTCCTGCCTCAGCCTCCCAAGTAGCTGGGACTACAGGCACCCGCCACCATGCCCAACTAATTTTTTGTATTTTTAGTAGAGGCGGGGTTTCACCGTGTTAACCAGGATGGTCTTGATCTCCTGACCTTGTGATCCGCCCACCTAGGCCTCCCCCAAAGTGCTGGGATTACAGGCATGAGCCACCGTGCCCGGGTGATTACTTGTTGTTTTTAAGTATTCAAAGTTTCAAATGATTGATTTATTTCCTATAATTTAACTTATCTTCTGTGAAAGGTAATTATTTGCCTAATTCAGTAGCACATTAAAAATTAATTTACATATCATGATGAAATTCCAGGTTATCAAAAAAGACAACTATATCAGTAATAATACTTATTTCTTTTTAGTTATTGTTATAGTGTAATGTAACATAACATATTAAAATATTTCAAGAAAACCAAAGTTTGGTAACATGCAAGAACTATGTGAAAAGGCAAAATGAAATAACCAGAAGGTTATATGTGGTTAAGAATCTGCATATTTTCAGCAAAATTACAAGTTTTTATATAAAGACACTTATTTCACATAGCATTACAGTGAATTAAATTAGGAGTTAAGTTACACTTTAAAGATATCTGCTATTAAGATGATCAAAGATTTTCATCACTCATATTTTCTGTCTATTCAAATATAAACTTTAATTTTAAAAATGAAGAGACAAGCATTTGAAGGCACTTGGCCCTAATTCCTCAACTGTTTGCTAATCCACTAGGCTTTGAAAACATACCTCAATCTACAAATATTCTCCATTAGCCTTGCTAGCTGTGAAATAATTACTCCATTATGACTATTATAACAAAATACTTTCCATTAACGTAATCCACAAGATGTACTTTTGAAAAGTTTTGTTAGAAGCCTGTCTATAACAAAATGAAGCCATATATTAAGAACGAAGTTCAATAGTATGAAAAACAACTATGAACATACTCTTTTCAAAACTATTAGAAAATTAATCTGTTTTGGTTAATTAACTATTATCTCTCCACTGGATCATAAATTCTCCCAATGTATGCTTTATTCATGGTTGTAAATCCCATCAATGTGTCCTGAAACGAGGCAGAACTGTACAAATTTGATTAAATATGTCAGGAGTAATCATGATTAAAATGCAATGATACGTATATGTGTTATTACCTGACTCATTTTCAGTCTCTGAAGGAACCAGCGTTACATGTCACGTGACTGGCCTCAAACAACACAACTGATTGCTCAGGGATATATGTATCTCTAAGGCAGCCAAGGGCTTGTTTGGCTTGGTTTACAGAGATAAACTAAAGAAAGCTGGTACTCTTGCTCCCTTTCAAATCTGACCCAAGACACAAGAGACTACTGCTAGGCAATGGTTGATGTTGAATCTAACAATTTATAACAGTGTTAAGGATGGAGGTCACAGGTCACATGCAATGTCAGTGACATGGTTTGGTGCTGTGTCCCCAACTAAATCTCATCTCAAATTGTAATCTCTACATGTCGAGGAAGGGGACTGATGGGAGGTGACTGGATGATGGCAGTGGTTTCCCCTATGCTGTTCTCACGATAATGAGTTCTCACAGAATCTGATGGTTTTTTAAGTGGTGGTTTCTCCTGCTGTCTCCTCTCTCCTGCTGCCTTGTGAAGAAGGTACCTGCTTCCCCTTCTGCCATGATTGTAAGTTTCATGAGGCCTCCCCAGCTATGCAGAACTGTGAGTCAATTAAACCTCCTTTCTTTATAAATTACCCACTCTCAAGTATTCTTTATAGCAGTGTGAGAACAGACTAATGCAGTCAGTAAAAACGCATCATGGGGAGGAGGGAAGGGACACAAAATGGAGGGAACAAGCATATAGACACTCCTCCCATCCCCCACCACCACAGAAAGAGAAAAAAAAAAGATAACACAAATGCTGAGACATTAGTTTCTTCAAGTTCTGACAACTTTCCCCTTCCTGCTTTCATTTCTCACGATACGTGCCTTTCTGCCCTCAGGTTCCCTAAAATAAAACTAGTGTGTGAGACTCTGTTCCTTGAAACCAAAAGAGCCATAATTGGAACATTAACATAATGTTAAAAGACATGTAATATATGTAAATTTGGTCTGAGGTGATTCAGCAGAACTGTCATCACAAATGTCAATCACTGTGGCCCTGGAGCATACAAACTGAGAACGAACCCATTGAGCTGAAGCTATGCCTTCCCTGGTTGTCAGTAACTGACAAGCAGCCACATCTGTGCTACTGCTGTGCCAGTCATCCAAGGCACAGATGCCACCTCTGCCACATCACATCCTGGCCATCTCTCCAGATACTTCCATCACCCTCAGGTTCTTTGTCTGGTTCCCAATTTGGCTCTGTGACTACCTAGCCACCTGCCTTTATCTGACAGAGGCGACTGCAGCTCTCGCTGCAGTTCTCACTACTCATTCTATAATGTTCATCATTCCTTTGGATTTCTGTTCAACTGCTTATTCTCTAGCCCCTAAACAATTCCTGTCTTCTCTCCATGCCACCACCAACTCCAGCAGACACCTAAACTAGCTGAAATACCATCAAAAGGAAAAAAACTGTCACTTGTTCACATGGCAGGGCTAACATGGGGAAAAACAGGAGAAGAGTTTTAAAAACGTGGGAAAATGGAAAGATTCAAATAGCATTTTCTTACCTAGCATTTGCAAGTGGACTGAATTAGGAGAAAAAGTCTATGAGGGTCATTAACAATTTTTAATTAATTATTCATAAAAGCATACTGTTGGACTTAAAAGAGTTAAAAATATTTTAATATTAAGCCAAAATTCTTAGACCTGAGTACCCAAGTCTCAGGTTTCTCTAAATCTATTTCCTACAGAGTTAAATAATATTTGGGTTTTACACAAAAGTACTTGTGCTTCATGCTTCTAAATCTTAGATCACTTTATTTAGCCTATAATCACTATTAACTGGTTCACTCTTCAATAATTAAGGGAATGAGGTGCAAAGTCCATTGTAGCAAATCTTGAATGGAAATATGAGTGAATGAAATTTCTCCCAAGTATCCGCCCCAACCTACAACAACCTAGACATCAGATAACCTTATCCATACACGCTTCTTCCATAGCATTTTTGTCATTACTTTTAATAGCAAAAACAGCAACTGCTTTTGCATCAACGCAATAATTTTACATACAGCCCATTTCCACTATCTTCCCCTCAGAGGACCCAATCTCCCCAAGTACATCCTTTAGTGCTTAAAGTTCCATGTTCTCATTGAAGAGTCACACCTTGTCTGATGGATTAAAATCTTCCCCACTACATTCCAAGATGGCAGTACAACTCTGGCCCTCTAAGCCAGTGTTTTTCAAATTTTCATGTATATACAAATCACTAAGGTTACTGTTACAATGCAGGCTCTGATTTGGTAGGTCCAGAGCGGGGCCCAAGACTCTTCATTTCTGGGTGATGCTCATGTTGCTGGTCTGTGGCCCACACTCTGAGTAGCAAGGCACTACACTGTTAACTCCATACCAGATGTAAGTGGGCCAATAGCAACCAGACTGGAGACTATTATTATCTCTTAGGGATAATAAAGAGCTCAATATCTTGATGTTTATTCAATAAGCATTTATTGAGCTTCTAATAAATGCTCTGCTGAGATACAAATGCAATTAATAATTAGTTCCTACATTTAAAGTACTCATTTGGTGAGTACTGTTCAAATATCAGCATGCATAAGAGTTTTCTGCAGCATTTGTCAATAATGTAAACCCATGGTCTCACTTGAATACATCAGGGTTGAGGCCTATGAATCTGCATGCCAGGCAAATGACAGTTCAAACTGAGGAATGCTGGTTTCATGGAGCAGGGAGATAATTAAAAAACTAGATGACACATTGAATTTAAGAAAAAGCAATGTAGAATGGGAGCTCAAAGGATGGGACATTGACCAGGGCAGATTCACAGAAGATTTACAGGAGTATCCCTGGCAGTAAAGGGAGAAAGGAGCATATGTGAAAGGTCTGCAGTGAGCAGATGCCTCAATTAGGCTGCAAGGAGCCAAGCATCCCCGAAACTCTTCTCTTCTATAGAAGATCTTCTCTAAGACGCCTTGCAAATTTCAAACAGAGGAATATGACTAAAGTCTTCTCATATGTTTTGCACAGAAGTTTGGTCACAAAAGAAAGTAGTTTGGCTTACGATTTATGTTTTAATTGATCAAGTGCCAGAAATACTCAGTTTCATATTCAACAGCAGCAGGAAAAAAAAGGAAAACAGCATCTGCTTTAGAAAAAGTTGAATAAACTGAAATAGCCTGAAGAGCAGATTTTTCTAATGAAAATAAAAATTCTTGTCTGGTGAAATCTGCAGGAAAAAGAATCCACCCACTAGAAAAATGAATGGTTTTCAAGAATACATTTTAAAAAGAATTTTGCTCTTAAAATTTGTCAGAATCACAGGGAAGTAAACTTTACTGAGATTAAATACAGAGTCTTCATTAGGCACAGGGATCCCATATTAAATTTTAAAAGTGATTGGGTAATAACTACTATTTTAATTATTTTATTTTCTTAGAAGTACTTCTTCATTCTTGACTTCTGAACACTAGGGTTTCTAAAGAACACTCCCCTTTCAAAAGCAACTACAAACTCAATACCAACAGTTTCGTAGAGATTAGTAAAGCATACTCTGTATTCGCTTCAAGGATGCCTTATTGGTAAGCCTTTCAAAAGCTGGTTCTTTGAGAGTGTCCTGTAATTTTGTTTTTAAAGGATAATTTGTCAACTCTTATTGCTTAGGATACCTCTAATTGTAACATGAAAGCCATTCAGCCATTAAATGTAATATCATTTCTGTTGTATAGCTTAAAATGAAAATTATAGCACATCACTATAACACATTGTCAAATTGGAAAGTGAATAGTGAATCCACAAGCAAAGTGATTAGGTAGTAGATACTTACGACTTGCCATGAGTTCATTCTGGGTGTGTTTGTAAATTATAGTGAGGAATGAAGTTATCAGAGCTTTAATTTCTTATGATTTGATATCATAGAGATAATCAGACATTAGAATAAGGTATTCTCAAATAATCTGGAGTACTTATGTGCATATTCTCGCTGAATCTGGTTTTCCTCTTTGGAAATAATTTCCCTAAGGCAGAACATGTTTCTCATTTTATTCTTTGTGGAAAGGAAAAAATTACTGACCAGTCACACTGTGCTTTAGTGTCAGGACAGTCTGGTTACAAGTGACAGAAACTGAAACTAATGTAGGCAAAGTAAAGTATTCATTGGCTCATATATAATAACTAAATCTCAGAATGGACAAGATCTTAAGCTCCGATTTAAAAAACACAGAAAAAAATAAATAAGGAAATAAGAACATGAAACTCATGATATTTAAGAGAGTTTGGGTTTTTTGGTCTAATAAGGAAAAGGGTTATGTGTGAAAAACAGTACTTACGTATACAAATACTATAGTTAGTAAATGTTTTTTTTTTTACAGGGTTATAGGTTAGCAAATCTGAAACTGTATTGTATATATATACAAATGGGAAAATATCTATTGTGGATAATGACAGCCACATTTCCATTCTCAGAAATACAGAGCTATAAATGAGGAGAGAAGGAAAGCTAGGATTAACCCTGCAGTACGGGACAAGAATCACAGATACAGGTAAGACCTATTGATTTTGATAGATATACAGAAGGGTAGGTTTAAAAATAAATATAAATGTGCATACATGCATGTGTTAATAAACATACATATATTTCCTACCTCTGTACACTGAGAGAGCCTATAAATGATAACAAACCAGCAGTTCAGAGCACAACTACCACCTAGACCTTTCCAAATACCATTCTCCAATCAAAGGAAGAAGAACTTATTGGGGAACTGATTGATTCTAGGGCTGGGCAGAAAAAATACAAGACAACCCTCAGTAAAATAAGCCAGATCCACAAAGGCAAATATCATATAATTCCACTTATACGAGGTACTTAGAATAGCCAAATTCATAGACACAAAAAGGAGAATGGTGGTTTTCAGGGTCTGATGGGAAGGGCGAAAACAGGAAACTAGTGTTTAATGGGCACAGAGCCTGAGTTGGAGAAAATGAAAAAAATTCTAGAGATAAATGGTGGGGACAGTTACACAACAATGTGAATGTTCTTAACGCCACAAAACTGCATAGTTAAAAAATGGTAAATTTTATGGTATGTCTATTTTATTCCAATGAACCTATTTTTTTTCTATTTTTTTTACTGGGATGAAATGGACAGACCATGAAATTTACCATTTTTTAAGGATTCAGTTTTGTGGCATTAAGAACATTTACACTGGCACACTGAATTTGGAACTGGCACACTGAATTTGGAAAACAACTTGGCATCATCTCGTAAATTATGAAAATACTTATCTCAAAAAATATTTATTCCAGTAAATATCCTCCTATGCTTCTACCCTAGATATACATTCTTGCCCATGTGCTGCGAGGGGCAAAACATGCATGCTGAAGAATAAAGCAACAGAAAAACTATATACAGCCCAATGTCCTTCAGTAGGAAGAAGGATAAATCAGGATTAATAAGTTCAAATACAGTCATATTACAAACACTCTACAGCAGTGAAATTAATAAGCCAAACTTACGTGCATGAATGTGGATGAATCCAAAAATAAATTGACTGAAAAAATTACAGAAGAATACATACAATAACACAACACATAGGGGCCTAAAACATATAAAACTCAACCATACATTATTTAGGGATATATACATATGGAATATTCTATAATACCAATTGGTATAATGATAAACTTATTGGGGTGGGAGGAAGATGACTATGACTGGGGGACAGCACATACAAATTTAAAAGGTATTACTCTATTTTTTAAGCTGGGCAGTAAGTACATGATACATGATTTTTCTTTGATTGCTTTATATATCAATCATATTAGTTACTCTTTTACATGGATTACGTTGCTAATAAAAAGGAAAAAGTTTGCTTTTTTTTTTTGACAGGGTCTCGCTCTGTCACCCAGGCTAGAGTGCAGTGGCGTGATCTCTGCTCACTGCAACCTCTGCCTCCCGGGTTCAAGTGATTCTCCTGCCTCAGCTTCCTAAGTAGCTGGGATTACAGGCGTCTGCCACCATGCCCAGCTAATTTTTGTATTTTTAGTAGAGATGGGGTTTCACCATATTGGCCAGGCTGGTCTTAATCTCCTAATCTCGTGATCCATCTGTCTCAGCCTCCCAAGGTTCTGGGCTTACTGGTGTGAGCCACCGCGCCCAGCCTATTTAACAATGTCAGAATGTCTAACCTGTTCCTGGAAATGGCAAGCTCTGATGAAGCAGTAAAGTCCTAACACAATTTTTAAACCATAATGTCCAAACTTACTTTGTAGAGTACACAAACCGTTAAAGATTTTTGTTAATCATTTTCTTTCATAAACATAACTTGGGAATGTACGATATAAATTCCCTTCATAAATGGTATGATATAAATGCCCTCTGTGAAATGATAAAGACTATTTGTTATACAGTCTAAATTCATCATATATCAGGGATCAAGGAGTATTGATTTTCTTACCAAACAAAAGCTTAGAGATTTGGTCTACATTTTCAAATCATTGGTGTTACATGCCTGGATTCCAGAGTCAGACTGCCTTGGATTAAATCCCAATTCTTCCATTTCCAACTACAGGAACATGGAAGTTACTTCACCTTTCAGCATACTTGTTTTCCCACTTGTAAAATGGAGGTAAGAATAGTTGACGGAGTGGGGTGGCTCACGCCTGTAATCCCAGCACTTTGGGAGGCCAAGGCGGGTAGATCAATTGAAGTCAGGAGTTCAAGACCAGCCTGGTCAACATGGCAAAACCCCATCTCTACTGAAAATAAAAAACATTAGCTGGGCATGGTGGCACATGCCTGTATTTCCAGCTGGCACAGAGCAAGACTCTGTCTCAAAAAAAAAAAAAAAGATATATAATTTTTTATTTTTGGATAATTGAGAGAACATGCAGTTATAAGACATAACACAGAGATCACATATACCTATTATCTACTTATTAGTAGCTGTTAGATATCATTAATATAACCATTAGAAAACTTTACTATCTGTTCATATATTTAATATGTAATTTACATATACACAATGAACTATTAAAAAGGCAATAAAAATCAATCTAGAGTCTTGTTTAAAGTTCTCAGGCATTTCATTTTTCTTCATAAACTTTGTTGTGAGACAAGCAGTGTCAGTATTCTGGAAATATGGGGAGAAGAGGAAAATCAAAGGTGTTAAGTGGCTGTCTCAATACTATAAAACAAATAAGTAATTATTTAAGCCCAGTTATCAGAACATACTAAATATGCTATAATTTAATTTTTAGTCCTAAAGGAAATCTTCAGAACTATGGATAATTAAACTGGTTAAGCTATGACATAGTAATAATGGCCACAACATCAATATTAAATTTAAAAATTTAGAGAGATGATTTGCTTAATTCTACAAAGGCAATGATTAAAGGGACTTGCAACAGGCGAAAGAAAACTCCTTTACTCACCCTCTTCATCAACAATATCACTATTAGGTCTGGTTTCAACATCCTCTGGGCTAGAATTTTTAGACCAGCAGTTCAGATACTTGAAGGACTGCTATTACATTTCCACTTAAGAGTTTTCACTTGTGTCAGTGACAGTAATTAGAGAGAAGACAAAACTACACAACAATAAATAAAACAGCATAAGACCCCATACAGACTCCAGGACCCCAACATAGAAGACAGAACAAGAATCTGTGTAAGTTTCCCAGGGTCTTCTAATGGAATCCCTCTTCAAATCGGTAATTGAGAATCAATGAAGCAGGTGCAACTCGTTCGAGAACAGGAAGGAGAAAGGCAAGGTCCAGGGAGACAGAGAACCCCCATCCAAATCAGCCAGTCAGTAAATGGTGGACAGAGCCCCAATGAATGCCCAAGACTTTGAGCCCATATCTAAAATTCTACCACATGAGCATGCCTCACATTTCTTCAAATGACTGCAAGCACAACTTTTAAAAATCTATCAAATATCTCAACATACATATTAGTCTAACAATTTCCTCCCAGGGCAAAGAATTTAAACTTGCTTTAACAGACATCAAGGGATCACTGCATGTTCTGGAGATCTTTTTCATAATCTTTTTTCCCTCTATTTGGAATATATGGAAACAGCATTTCTTAGACAGTACGTGCCAGTCAACCAGAGGCTTAGATGATAGATTTCTATTATCCTAAGCCTTGACCTGCAAGAACTTGAATTAAAAGTCTTTCCATCAGGACAACGTCTTCCCAAATATACGCTACCTTTACCCAACCATTTAAGCTCAATTTAAGAAAAGAAGGAAGAAGACCTGATCACTTTCTCAGAGAATTTTTCTGAAATCTTATTTTAATGTAAGAAATAGAAGTATTAAATAGGTAACTCTACAAGCCAATGAAACTAATAAAATTTTATTTTTTTCTGTTTTTGGAAAAGGCCCTGTTTTCCCCAGAAGGTTAAACAATATTTAATTATGATTATTTTTAGCCTGTGAAAAATAAAAAAACTTTAAAAAGTGCACTAACCATTATTTCACAATCACTTAAACATTTAAAGTCCTTTAAAGTTAATAATCCTTTGACTATTAGCAAATGCTTGATCCTGAGAGAAATATAAAATTCTGAGTATACAAAGTGTGATGACCCTTAAAGTTTTAGCCTGTAATGCCACGATATTCCTAGTCTGGAAATTGTTTTCTTGCCTGATTTTGGTTACATTAAGATGCCTCAGTGTTTAACCCCGAAAATTGGGACCTAACCTGTATAGACATTTATTTCCCCCACTGAACACCTCAAACGTATGACACTGTCATGGAGAAGTCATCTGCTTCACGAGGCACTAGGCAGATGGTCCACTGTGTTCAACAGCAGCTGACCTTCAAAGAGAGCCAAAGGTAGCATGTACTGTGATATTATAATCTAGAGGTTATAAAAGAGAATAATAAAGTGGAATAATAAAAGACGCACATGCTCACACTAAAGTTCTTAAGGCTGGTTCTTTCCACATGAGTTAATTTAATTCTGGAACCACATACATTGACCCAAAACTCACAGAAATTCCACAACAGTCTGGCAGAACTTCACTTATGTTTTCTCTCTTGGTACTTTTTCCCTCACATAAAATCCTGCAGTATGTTCTTTACCATGTAGAAAATGTTTTATTGGGTACTGACATGATGTAAGGGCAAACCTGAGCATTCTTGAACACTTTTATCAGAACTTTGTATCAAATTAACGTGACTATCCAAGCATTTTTACCTTAGAATTCTGGAAACCGAATTTTTTTTTTCCAAAAGGGTAAGAAAATCTAGGAATAAACTATAACAAAAGGAATGCAACAAGCATTATTCACGCATTCCCTCAGTAGCTTGCTCCCAAACACATCATTTATATTTCAACTGAGTTTTAGCCTTTTATATTTGAGATGTATTATGATAAATTAGAAAATCCTGTCCACCAGAGTAAGATTTTTAATTTGTTCTTGGCTCCCCAAAAATATTGAGAACAGTATCTTTTAGCATTCCACAGTCCAGGTGGATAATTTAAAGCTGTTAAGGAAGACGTTTTAAAATTCCTATACATATGACTACCTATGTAGGTGATACTTGATCATAGCTTTGAAAACAAATGCCACCAGGAAAAGACTTTGTGGTTTCTGACCACAAACAATATTGAAACGTAAAAGAATATACTGTGCCCTTGAGGATACATTTTAACATAAAAAATTACTCTGGTACAATTCTATGAGAAGAATTTTACATTAGACTTAGGATGTAAATCCCTAGAAACAAAAGTGGAAATTAAATTATCTGATGTGACTAATATATAAAGTTCTTATAAGTACTGAAACTATTTAGGAGAATTTTGTACAGGTGAAAGTGATATAATTACATTATTTCACTATTACCAGGATTTGATCAAAGAATTCCAAAACCTGAATATCTTTATCTATGTCTTCATTCTAATACTAGGAGATCGTTTCTGAAATCTAATAACCAAAATGTTTATGTTTATAATTTGTAATGTCAAAAGCAAGGCTGCATGCTATATATGTTAGTTCTTCTATATGAAAGATATTTAATTCTTCCACAGTCACAAATCATGTGTGTCATAAACACAAGTACACACATCAAAAATCTGTCTCCAGCTGGGCACAATGTAATCCCTGCACTTTGAGAGGCTGAGGCAGAAGGCTTGCTTGAGGCTAGGAGTTGAAACCAGCCTGGGCAATATGGTGAGACTCTGTCTGTACAAAAAAAATTATAAAACAAATCAATTAAAAAAAAAATCTGTCTCTATAATTAGAATATTTTATTTATACATAGTCAAACAGGTTTCCTCAGTTACAAAAGAGGACTTGCTTCTCCCAGTTCTGAGACATTGACCCTTGAGTTCTATCCTCACCCTGCTGTGGGCCAGGAGTTTTGATGGGGGAGATACTGACCAGGAGATGAAGTTTCCAAAGGGATCTCTCAGCCTGCTCCTCACCCCTCCTGACTCCCATGCCAGGATCTCCCTGTGGCCTCCACTGGGTAGAGCTTCACAGTCTTCAGTAGGGAATATTTTCAAGGTAAAATTAAAAGCTGAAAACATGAAACTCGTAGAATGATTTTCTCCATTACCATTTTTTAAAATTTTAACATTAAGGAATCATCGCTTGGCACTTCTACCGTATTCTACTTGAGACTATATGAAGTCAATGAACACAAATCTCCACAGACATAATTTAACATACACAGAATTTCCACATCAATATTGAAAAACGGCTTATTGCAATCCTGCACGGAAAACATAGCACAAAGTTTTGTGTGTATGCACAAACACATAATAATTCATTTAGTCATGAAAGGTCATTTCTAACAAGCTATAATTCATAGTTACAATAATTTATTTAGTTATCCATCATCTACTAGATGTATCTAGGCATGCTGCTTGGCCTTTGTGATAAAAATATAAAATATCAAGAAAATTTTCAATAATATGTCAACTTATGTAGAAAAAAATCCATATAAAGAAGCCAAAAGGTTGTAACAGTGGTTTCCTCAAAAAACAGTCCTAAAAACATCAGCAACTTCATGTCTTGCTTAACCTTTGGATCTTAAAGCATATGTTGATCTCACAATTTAAGCTTCTCAGTGCCTCTGGAACACATTCCTGACAATAATAACACCACCATAATAAACTTGCAGTCTCACTCAGGCTTCATCTGGTCTGGATTTCCATTCAGGTTCCTGGGCATCAGAGCACACAGATGCATGTGTAGGAAGAGAGCACAGCAATGTGCTGATGTGGTTCACTGAGAAACCACTCCACCGTGTCAGACATCATAGCAGCTACTTGGCTCCCCTGCTCAAAATAATCCCGCTACTTTTCAAATCTTAAACAATCTCATTCATCTCAGCCATTCCTGCAAACAAAAATGGGCCATTCAAATTGCACAGGTCCACAATCCCTTATCCATTATTCCAATATCCAAGCATGCTTTCTTATCTACTTTGTGTACATTTGGCACAAACTATATTGACTGGAAACTATCATCATTATTTCACCAGGTATAAATATTAGTGTTTTGCTAGGGAAATATTAATGTCTATGATTACAACGTACTGCCAAAGACCATATGAGGAGTGTTACGTAGTATACAGTAGATGCATCTACTACCTTCCTAAAATCTAAAAAATTTCCAATTCTGAAACTCATTTGTTTTCAAGGACTTCCAGTCCCTCTTTATTTCAGATGGCCTTTCTTTTACCTCCACTAAAATGTGACCAAGATCATCACCCTAGACTTTTCTCCTTAAAATCTTTCCTCACGTCTATACCTTAAAATCTTTCTTCACGTCCAACTCAACTTATGTTTCTCCTGTCTTTGAAGAAAAATGCTATTTCATATTTTTCAAAGTGAACTCCTACCTAGGTTAGTCACCACACCCCATCCAATTTTCTGGAGTCTTCTTCTATCAGCTGTCATTGGCATTTTGACTTCTCTCCATTGTCCCTTATTTTCTTCTCAAATCTGGATGGATTTCTCCTTACTCTTTTTTTTCTTTTGAGACGGGAGTCTCGCTCTGTCACCCAGGCTGGAGTACAGTGGTGCAATCTTCGCTCGCTGCAACCTCTGCCTCCTGAGTTCAAGCAATTCTCCTGCCTCAGCCTCCCGAGTGGCTGGGACTACAGGCACCCGCCACCACACCCAGCTAATTTTTTGTATTTTTAGTAGAGACAGCGTTTCACTGTGTTAGCCAAGATGGTCTCAATCGCCTCACCTCAAGATCCTCCCACCTCAGCCTCCCAATTCTCCTTACTCTTAAAACTGAAATAAATTTCACCCTTGCAAAGACATGCAAAACTGCACTTTTTTTCTTCTAAACCATACTTGAAAAAAGTTTAAAGCCTGTCTTCTGTCTTCATTCACTCATCCATGCACCCAATCAAAGAACTGTTACTGAGTACCTATTATGAACCAAGTATTTAGAATAGAAATATAATCAGCACTAAAGGATCGCATAGTGTCAGTTGCGGATGGAAGAAGGGTGGAGGTGAAGGAACAAATAGTCAACAATCACCTTATAATGCATTTGGTTAGCATTCGGTCAAACTTAAGTACCTGCTGCTGCCTCCACACACTTCACTGCTTTGGACTGCTTGTTCACCTACTCTTAAGCAAGCCACAATGATTCACTACAACTGTAATTTTCCCAAGTATAGAGACACATTTTTATATTTTCTCCTCCCCAGCTTACTATCTAGTCAGTGGCTTGATAGATGATATTTAACAGACATTAATATATTTAATAGTATATTTTATTTCATTTTTTCCTTATTTTTGTTATTTTCTAGTACTTCATGCTACATGAATTATGTGAGAGGTATTTGTATGCTTAAATTATTAAATGACTAATTGTTTAAATGCCCTTATTCACTGCTATTCTCAAATGTCACTTCCTTAGAGGAGCCTCCTTTAACTGCTTGATTTAAAATGCCTTTTCCCCCAACCACTCACTCTCTGTTCTTTTACTCCAATATGTGTGTCTTCATAGCCACTAGCATGCATTACTTGCTATATTATAAATGATGCTTTGCTTATTATCTCCTTTCCCCACAAGAATATGGACTTCATGAAGGGAGACCCTTGTCTTTCACGTTTCCCTCATATCACCAGTGCCCAGCACATAATCGGCTCCTAATACTAAACAAAGTGAAAATAAACCAAGAATTACACCTGCCATGCTCATCCCTGAAAATAAGATGCTGAGTGTCAGTGAAAGTAAGTGCATAGTTTTCAATTAATTCTACCTTTCCTGCACTACATTTGATGTGTTGCAAGCACTGAGCAGTTTTTCTTCCTTCTTTTGTGCCCAAACAGCTTAACCTTTTATTTAAGTGTCTCTGGTCCAAAAAACATTAAAATTGGGCAGCTCTAATAAATACTACTACATAATGACTCGCTCCAGTTCTCTGCAGTAATTAGTACTCTGGTGATGAAATGTGCCTCTAGGTTCAAAATTTTATAATGTTTTGACAGTTGGAATCTTACCAAGCATGAAATGAACCAATAAAAAATTCTTTTTTGTTATTCTCCAAGCATTAGGGGAAAAATATTCTCAATATATAAGAGGAGCACTGTAGGAAAAAAATGAGTGACCCCCTCAGATTCAACGGGGAGGGTTTATGTAGCATTCAAATGAAGAGAGGATAAATGTAAAATCTCTGATAACTAAAAGCCACAAGCAAGTTCTATTTAACAGGCAAGTGCATCTCAATCACCTTGATTAGCAAAGCAAGATAATATGCATTAAAATCTTCATGCCAGTCAAAATTCTCATAAACACCGTATTTTATTTTCTACCTTTAACTGTTTGATGATCACGGTATCTTTAATCACCTCAGATGGTTCTTTATGAAGATTGTTTATATTTGAATATAGTTTTCCTCTCAATATCCTTTCATCCCGAAGAAAATATGCATGACTCTGACAGTATTTCAAAAGCTGGTTAAGATTTCAGTTGCATCAATGGATGTCATATGTCTTACCTGAAGTAACAAGAGCTACAATTTCAACGTTCATCTTTACATATACTCATACATTGAAACCTCTGAAGATTCCAAGCATCTGTATGAATCCAAACATATTCTCAATAATATCTGCATGATTTTATTCAAAATAAAAAATATTGTTATGAGGAAAAATTCTGGGGATGAGTAGTGGTGATGGTTTACAACAATGTGAATGCACTTAATGCCACAGAACTGCATACTTAGAAATGATGAAGATGGTACATGTTATGTGTACTTTAGCACAGTACAAATTTTCCTTCACACCTGAGCACTCATTTTCTTATATTTTATTCTGAAACATTTATGCCATTTCTGGAAAAATTTTAGAAATCATTTCCTAGATGTACACTCCAACACTATGTAACAGGTTCTAATTAACCTTTTTGATACTTGGCACTCATTCATTAACTTCCTTGAATTTTTAAGGTGCCAAGAAAACTTTTTAAAAAATTATTTAAAAAATTATAGAAATGTGCCCTACATTGTGGCATCTAATTTACCAACATAAAATACGAATTTTCTTTATAAATTATTCAATAATATAGAGTAAACTATGTGGTATACAGTCGTGTACATTCTCAGTGTGTGGTGGGACATGAAGCAGAATCCAAGGGTCCTTTAGTAAATGATACTGCAACTGTACCCCTCTCAAATGAAATGCCATGCTTATGAATTGGTTATTTTTTAATGATTAAGCTAACGAGTTCTGAACTTTTAACCTATATGGGTTTCATAATTACACAGCTTGAAATCCTCATCAGAAAATCTGTCTGCTCCTGAAATTAAAATCATTTTATAATCTTGAATAATGCATGGCAACTCTACAGAAATTAAAACATTTCATAAAAGTAAAGAAATTCACAATCTTTTCTCTATTTTTACAAGAGCATAAAGTAACAGAAACTAGTTGTCACTTCCTTTGACTGCCCCATCTAGCCCCTCCCATTCCCATCTCTTTAACAAGAAGTATCTTATTTTGCTTTACATAAACTTCATAATGGATACAGCTTCACGGGACAAACATCTCATAAATGAGCAAGTGCAGGGACAGCAGAGTTCCAGAAAAATACCATGAAAATGGAAAACCAAATTTTGTGTCTAAGCATGGTGGTTAAGAACTCCAGCTTTGGAGACTGCCAGATCTGAGTTTGAGTCCTGGCTTAATCAGGTACTGGCTCTGTAAAAGTGTGTAAACCACTTAATCCTGTTCTCTGAACCTTAGTTTACCAATTGGTAAAATGGGGATAATAGGTCTATCTCACTGGGTAATTTTAAAGTTTCAATGAGATAATATAAGCAATGCTTTTCGCACTGTGCCTAAACTTAATAAAGTATCAATAAGGTACATTCTAATTAGAATCATGAAGAATATTTTAATTACAATCTTATAATTAACAATAACCGTTTTCACATTTAAAACTGCTTCTTCACTTAAACAATTGAACAAGAAAAAAAACAAATAACCCTATTGGCCAGGCACGGTGGCTCATGCCTGTAATCCTAGCACATTGGGAGGCTGAGGCGGGCAGATCACCTGAGGTCATGAGTTTGAAACCAGCCTGGCCAACACGGCAAAACCCTGTCTCTACTAAAAATACAAAAAATCAGCCAAACGTGGTGGCCAGTGCCTATAATCCCAGCTACTTGGGAGGCTGAGGCAGGAGAATTGCTTGAACCTGCGAGGTAGAGGTTGCAATGAGCCGAGATCCAGCCACTGCATTCCAGCCTAGGTGACAGAGCAATACTCCTTCTCAAAAAAAAAAAGAAAAAAAGAAAAGACAAATAGGCAAAAGACATGAACACTATTCAAATGAAGACATACAAGTAGCCAAGAAATATACTTTTAAAATGCTCATCATTATTAATTACCAGAGAACTGCAAATTAAAACCACAATGAGATACCATCTCACACCAGTCAGAATGGCTTAAAAAGTCAAAAAGCAACAGATGCTGGTAAGGCTAAAAAGAAAAGAGAACACTTAAACACTGTAGGTGGGAATGCAAATTAGTTCCGCCACCTTGGAAAGTACTTTGGAGATTTCTCAAAGAACTACAAATAGAACTACCATTCAACCCAGCAATCCCATTATTGGGTATACAGCCAAAACAAAACAAATCCTCTACCAAAAAGACACATGCACTCGGCATGTTCATAGCAGCACTATTCACAGTAGCAAAGACATGGAATCAACCCACGTGTCCCTCAATGGTGGACTGGCTGAAGAAAATGTGGTACACATATCCCATAGAATTACTACACAGCCATAAAAAAAGAATAAAATCACGTCCTTCGCAGCAACATCAATGAGGCTAGAGGCCATTATCCTATGTGAATTAACACAGGAACAGAAAACCAAATATGGCATGTTTTCACTTGTAAGTGGGAGCTAAACAACGCATACTCATGGACATAAATATGGCAACAATAGACACTGGGGACTTCTAGAGGGGGAAAGTAGGGAAAAGGGAAAGGGTTCAAACACTAACTCTTGGACACTTTGCTCAATACCTGAATGAGAAGATCACTGGTACCCAAATATCAGCATTATGCAATATACTCGGGTAACAAACCTGTACATGTACCCCCTGAAGCTAAAAGTTGAAAAAGAAAAAACAAAATAAAATTGCTTCTTTAGTAGAAGTCATTGTTAAATACTTTCTTTTCATTCTTTTCAATTGGTAAATACTTCTAGAATTCTATGGCATTAATAAAATGCTGAAAATCAGTTAAATCCACAAGAAACTAACACTCAAAATAGACGTTCAGATTTTTAAAAAGTTAGATTTGCCTTTAAACCTTTCGTATGTGCATTTCAAGGTAGATACATTTTAAAAACAAACTACAGCTAATAACTTACCAATAATTACTTATAAAACAAACGCAAATTTTTCTTCCAAACATCAGAAAAGAAGTCAGAATATTCAGCTATCTAGGTAAGCAACCAGCCCAGTAAGTCCCAGGAGTATGGACATTTACTTAGTTCTCTAGACCAGAATTCTATGCTGTATTTATAGGGTTAAAAGTCCTTTTCCTAAAATATTCCAGGATTTTTACACTGAAAAAACATCTTGTTTTTACATTTTAATTACAGTAAATAGAGTATTTATCAGAATTATAGCAAAATGTTTAAGTAGAAAGTAAAGGAAGGAAGCTAAAGCTAAAAATCCCCATTCAAACAAGCATGGGACAAATACACACACATTGAAAATCATCTTTCAAAGAATAAATACATAGCAAAATGTGTTACGTCAAAGAAAAGCAAGTTACTATAACAATTTTATATGGAAAAGTATAAATGTAAATATTTATGCTTCAATAGATATACAAAAGAAATTTATATGCCCAACTTTTAATAATGATTACTCCTGCTTGATGTGATTGCAGATGATTTTGGTATTCATCTTGGTATCTTACCATATTTAAAAATTCTGACATTTAACAGGTATTAACTTTTTTAGTAGTGTTGGGTTTAACAGTTAACAGTTTAACAAATTTAAAACAAAGGAAAAAACATACAAAAGTGCCTCTTACTCGAAAATCCTGTCCCATCACCTTTATCCTTAAGAAACTCTTAATCACTGTCACTCAAATACAATAAGAAAATAAAGACAATAAAAATTGTTCTGCCTTAGATGAATTCTTAAAGCATTTAGACTTTAAACACAATAACCAAGACACTGGCATTGCCCCAAAGTAAATGATGAGAAGTACAAAGCAGATGCCAGGTTTTATGCATGCTTGTAGCTCCATATCTAATGGACAGTGAAAAGAGATACTGTAAAACACTGATTTGGCTGAAGTATTTATCAGCTAGATGTCATAATAAAAGATTGTGTGTCAAAAATTCAATTCAGAGCTATATTCCTCTCCTTATATGAAGTCACCATCAAATTTTTAAAAATCTATCTATTTCATGTAAGTTGTGCTACTGTCAAAAGTGCTCAGAGTATTCCAGACATAATTATTTTCACTGTACAAAATAAAATTTTCCAATAAAGTTACAACTAGGAGTAAAATAAAGTTTCTAAATCTCAAATTATTATGTTCACTTTCAGTAACATTAGACCATCAGATACTATAGTTGAAGAAAAGAAAACATTGTTTAAATAAGAGGAAAATATTTGTTTTGGAAAAAAAAACAAAGCAATATATTAAGATACCAGGAAACAGCCTTTGAAGTATTCATCTCAATAAATCTAATTTTCAATTTTAGCTTCTGACTTCCACAAACAGCAAAGATTTAAAGAACAGTACTATATGGTTTTAAAATATTCCACCTTTGAGTATTTAAGTATCAATGTGGCAGGAAATACACAAGTTTTCAACCTAGACTTTCTTGGAACAGACCAACTTGATACATTCTCTGTTACTGTGTACACATATAAAAAATACTAAGGTTTAAAATTAACTTGGCCAATCAGAAGCTGCATTCTGTATTTTGATGCATTATATGTATGAATACAAGATTCATCTCAGATTGGTCTCTGTTAAATGCAAAATATTTCATCCATTTTTATGCTCAATCATTTTAACTAAATACTTAACTTCCTTATTTCCATTTGGGAAAGATACATTTAAATAGTTTGAGTGTTGATGCCTTTGACATTGGGCCTCCCCAAACATTATTTTATCATTTTCAATCACATTATTCTTTGTTGCTTGTCTTATTGTAACGTTCATCATAGCAATTTTTAAATCATCAGTACATTAAATCTGCAAATTTCTTATTTTTCTAACTTGTCACATTTCTCTCCCCACCCCCAACACTTCTACAGTGTTCTTACAAATCCTCCTGGAAGTCTCGTTCACTTAACCTCCAATCTTCCTATGCACACCAAATTATTCTGGCTTATTAGGGAAGAGGGGCATGTTCTCCAGCTCGTTCAAAGAACTCTGATTTTGACAGCCATGCAGCCACTTCAGAAAAGAATGATTGTGATTTAAATGTCACAATGTAAAGGACCACAGTCTTTATATAAAACTGGCCGGGTGCAGTGGCTTACGCCTGTAATCCCAGCACTTTGGGAGGCCGACGCGGGCGAAGTCAGCAGATCCAGACCATCCTGGCTAACACGGTGAAACCCCGTCTCTACTTAAAAAAAAAAAAAAAAAAAAAATTAGCCGGGCATAGTGGCGGGTGCCTGCGGTCCCAGCTACTCAGGAGGCTGAGGCAGGAGAATGGCGCCAACGCAGAGGCGGAGCTTGCAGTGAGCGGAAATGGCGCCACTGCACTCCAGCCTGGGTGACAGGGCGAAGATTCTGTCTCACCAAAAAAAAAAAAAAAAAAAAAGACGAGCCCAAAAATAGAGCCAAAGCTTCTCTAACAGGGTAACCAAAGAGAATCCATAATCTGTGAGTCACAAAAAAACGCAAAGGAAACAGGCGTAAATGAAACGCAATGCATGGCTCATGGAATTGAAGGTTCCAAGTTAGGAGGGACTTGAGAGTTGACTCAACCCACTGGCTCTGACGCCATGTTCCCAAGATTACCAGGACCTGAATTTCTTCTCACGTTGGAAGCTAGATGGCTGCCGTGGATCTAAACTTCACAACAAAATAAAATTCGGAGAAAACTTCTCCCACAAGATGGAAAGATCTTTCCCAGAAGGCCTCAGCAAATCTCTCCTTGAGCATATTTGGCACAAACTGAATCACACAACCATTCCCAAAGTAATCACCATCACAGGGAACTAAATATTAGTAACAGACGAAGGGCCACCCAGGGTCACCCTTGCAGGTGAGCAGTCACATGCACCGAACTATGTGGGCTTCATGCTGAAGGGAGAGAGAATCTGAACACACCGGAGGGAGAAAGGGGACAGTGGATGTGAGGTCAGCAAACAACACTGTATCACAACGGACTCTATAGGCCAACCCTGTTTTTCTAGACTGAAATGCATGCTTCAGAGGCTGCTAGTTGGCCTTTAGAAGTCTCTAATCAAACTGCGTATGTGAAAGAGGAATTCCTGGCAGATGTCTGCTCCACTCTTGCTTATATACTTGGTCTCAGTGACTAAAATGAGCTCATGTGTTAGAAAGCAGCACGTGCTTCATTGAGAAGCTGTTCATTATATTCAGCTGAAAAAGATTTTCTTGAAACACCACTGGCCCGATTTCTTAGCGCAATAGTGAATGAATTCATACATTTTCTATGATCACTCAAATAGTTAAGGACAGTTAGCAGGCTCCCTCTGAACCCTCTCTTCTCAATTGTAGTCCCAGGTTCCTCAGTCTTAACATTAAGTACTTACATTTCCAAATAAGTCAACTAAGAGCTCTGTAAAATTCCCATTTAAAAGGTGAGCTATTTAGAACACCTCATTTTACCACCATAACAGGTTCATTTTGAACTGGTATACAGTGGCCACACTAAGCCAGCATTCTAGAAAATCAACTTCTATCCATTATCAATTAAGAACTATGAGATTCTTCAACTTTTACACACACATATGCAAAACTAAGATTGTTAGGCTATTAGAATAATCTCAAATCATATTATTTTGCAGTCTTTCTGGTCTGTTTGTAGTTAAGTATTGTATAAATATGTGTATTTCAATTGTAACATGTTTTTGGTTGAGATTAATGAAGAGATTATTTCTGAACATGCTTCTGTGCTATTTCACTCTGATTAAAGTCTGCACAAGGAGGCTTTCTTCTTTATTGCTAAGAAAATGTCACTGATCCTTCAAAACTGATTCATAACATCAAAAGAAGGAAAGCTAAAAAGAGAACTTAAAAAAGTTAAAAGAGTAAATATTAAGTTTAGTAATCCTGCCACGATTCGTTAAGTGAAGTTTCCATATTCATATGATAGGGAAAATACACTTTCTTTTTAAATGTGACATTAAATACTTACAGGACTTTCTCAAAGCCTAAGCTTAAGGAAACTATTCTTCTTTACTAAAAACGTATCTATAAATGCAAGGGGTTTATACAGAATTTGGAATAGGTACCTCATAAAAGTGTGATAAACATCAGTTTGATTCCAAGAGAAGTCAAAAACGTCTTGTTGAATTCACAATGTGGCTAATTAATAATATAAAGTGAGCTTAGGTCCTAGAAATAGAAGAACCAGCATAGTAAATTAAGAGCCTGGTATATGGTTACTCCCATTAAATTGCTGAATAGTAAATACCTCTTGGTGAAAACTATCAAGTAACTAAATAGTTGCTTATTTAAGGTTCAGTGGTTATTTGTCAGTACTGAGCAGTCTCCTGTTGGCCTGTTTTTTTTGTTTCTATTTTTTTTTTTCTCTCATTAAATCATGAGATCTAAGGTGTTCAGCTAGTTTTTTCATAACTTTCCATTTTATTTCTTGAGATTTTTCCTAACTAAGACAGAGACACCTTCTCCCATCCTCCCTATCTTTTCAAAGAAGCACCCACCTCCCATTTTATAGAACCTGCTGTTACTCATTAAGAAGTAGGCAGCAAACATGATACTTGATAACCTACACAGATGTTTTCAAGGTTCTGGAATCTTGGGAAGATTCTGAACAACTGTCCCTCTACTTTAGCTTTCACCTTCCTTGCCTGTCTGTACATGGAAGTTCTGATATCCTTTCTTACCACCCACATTCAATTACTAAGGAAAAATGCAATTTTTGTTTCAGAAAACTACTTCTCCCTATACTCCTTAGCACTGCCTCTTTCCTGAACACCTCACTGAATGGCAAGAAGAGAAGAGTGGTTTGACATAACCAACCTCCTCCCTTCTAAACCTCTCTTACGTTCCTCTATTCCTGGTTCAGTGTTCTCATACCACCACAAGCCCTTTCTGGACTATGCAGAAATGTTCGCTCAAATACCTCAGGGCTGCTCCTACAAGAGGCAAGAATAAAAGTGATATATTTGTGTGATACATCATATTCAAAATGTTACCACATACTCTTTCATTTCATTTGATCCTCCTCCTAAAAGCTGACTTTATAAACATGAGAACTGAGGTTGAGACAGCTTAAAATAAGAAAAATCTAAATTTAAACTGCCAATGCCCTGTGCTCTGCCACATGACACTCTACAATACTGCTTTAGTGAAGTTGATTTCAGCTAGGTATTAGTAAAGCACAATCTGAATCAATACACATAGGTACTGGTGACTGACGCTAGCACTCACAGGCATTTGCATTTTTAAAAGAAGATGTTTTATAGCTTAAGTAGTTTTCCATTTGGTATAATTTTAGGTATTACAATGAGATTGTAATTTGTATGTTACATAAGTAAAAACACATATGTATATTTAAAAAAAGGTCCCATACCCCTAGGCCATAGATATGCCTATATAAATAGCTTCAAAAGAAGCTAATGTGAGAGAGAAAACTGGTAGAACTGGGTCCAGTAATGTAACATACGGTGAAAGGCATACTGTAAAGATGAAAGTGTTCATTGACTCTTATTCTGAATTACATTTTTAGCTCTAAGTAAAGCATTATTGTGATCTCAATTTTTATTGGGGTTTTCCTTCCAAGCAAACTTAAAATTTTGCACACATATCAAACATTTTCTTATGGTTTACTCTTCACTGTACTCAAAAGGTTAGCTAAATTAATAATACCATAGAGCTTGATCATTTCATTCCAACCTCTGATGAAACCTGTGTATCACAATTGTGCACAACAAGCAAACAAATTCAGGGCAAGTGTACACACTCCTCCACATACACACATCTGTGCACAGATTCTCTCATCATATGTACATACACACATATACCCATACACACTATAACTGTCAACCAACTAAATTGTGGAAAGCACATATTTGACATGGCCATCATCAAGACGACTGCAGTTTAAGTTACTATCTCTTAACACTATTCGCCTTTGCTATAGTAAGGTCACAAAGGCATTGATTCCAAAATTCTTCTGAGGTTGAACCATGCCCACAAACTGTCTCCTAATAAAATATTTCAAAGAGACAACATAGTTTGGTGGAAGAAAAAGGTACACAATTAGAAATCTTCAATTCTAGTTCCCACTCTATCACTAATTAAAATTAAACGTATTTATGAAACATCAAACTACAGGTAAGAAGTCCATGGGCTAAAAAATATTTTAAACAATCATCCCAGTCCTAAAACAGCATATGAGACACTTGGAGAGACAAAACTAAGACTTAAAAAGTTAAACAATAAAATTCTTAAGAACTTGAAGGTGGTAAGTGGTAAATGTTACTAACCAATAACATTTGAAAAAGAAAAAAAGACCAATTAATCATTTCTATAAAATTTCAGAGCATGGAGAATTTACTTAAGATTGAAATGATTTACAAATGTTGACTGGGAGAAAATACAATTTCACCTGGGTCTTGAAAAATCCATAAGAACTGAACAGCAGGAATAGATACATTTTTTACATGTATATAGTCCTTTGTAATTTCCATTGTATTTTCATGCACACTGTCTCAACCTTCCCAATAACACTGTGTGAAAGATATCATTTATCACTCTCATTTTACCAATGGAAAAACTGGAGTTCCCAGCAGTTGAATGGCTTACTCAAAACCTCAAAGCATATGTTCATTCATTGACTCTATAATTATTTGAACAGCTAGGAAATGCCAGGCACTGCTGCAGGCACTGGGAATACAGCAGTGAATAAAACAAAGACCACCTCCTCATGGAGATAATATTGAATAATACAAAATACAACATAAACTGAATCTTTGATGGGCAGGAAATAGGGACAAGGATATAGTAGACAAGTGGAACACTAAGAAAAAAAGCTTTGGAGCAAGCAAGTGCATGATACATAATAAATCGTACAGTAGTTTCACCACCACTGAGGTTGAAGTGGGTTCAGAGAAAGTTTGGAGGCATTGTGAGGCCTCTAAATATAATGTATAGCTACAAAGTTTGGACTTGATGCAGTATATACTAAAATGAATACTATGATTTAAGCAATACTTTTTAAATTAATGTAGTTTACATTATTAATAGTGGTTAATTACAATAACAACTGATGACTTACTACAGGCCAGGTGCTCTCCTGAACATTTCATATTAACTTACATAATTAGTACTATTTTTAGCTCCACTTATCCATGATAAAACTAAGGCACAAAGAGGTTAAGTAACTTGGACAAAACTAGACAAATAACAGAGCCAAGAAATGAACTGACTTTTTTGTCCAGAATCCAAGATCTTAACCATTCTGCCTACACACGAGGCACAAAAACAGTTGACGGGTAAGGAAGAGACTAAAAACAAGACAACCAATTTCTTGTCAATTACAGTAACCTTGGCCTGAAATATTACAGATGTAAATTTGGTAGCTGTGGAAATGCAAAGACAAAAACAAACATATGAGAAAGGATAAAGGAAAGAATAAATTGGCTTTATTAAATAACTAATTTTTTTAAATAACTGCAAGTTCAAGCCTAGGAGACTAGGAAAAGGTGCTCCTAGCCAACAAGAACAAGGACATCAATGGAGGAAACCAACTGAAACTGAGTAGTTTTGATCTGCATGAGATATTATCAGCATCCTGGGGAGGAAATGCAGAAATGGACTCAGGAACGAAATCAGCTACAGACATCGTGTTCTATAACCTCTTCCGGGGTAGGGTATTTCTTCTTTTGGAAGATGATGAATTTAATCTACATGACTGTTGAGGTCTTGTTTGGATCCATGATTCTATAATTTTGTAATTCTATAAGCAGAGAGTAATCTTGAAAATTCTGAGCTAAACTTTCCTGACCAAGGTAATTCATTTGTTCTTCAGGAGCTTCTGCATTTATTTCTGAAACCTTCTCCAAACTTCTTCTATGTGCTTTTGTGTTTTTATAATGTCAACTCCCATGAACTAAAGTAAGACTTTTTGAAGAAAAAACAAAAACACATCATATCCTGATTTGTTTTTCTTTTAATTGTGGCTTTAAAATAGGTGCTTTAGCTTTTGACAGAAATCTTACTGACAAAATGAGAGCTCAGAAATGAAATAAATCAGGACCTTTTTAAAAAAGCTGTTTAACTTAATTTAGCATTCTTCTTCTCCAGAAAACACAATATACTTCATAGCTTGTCCAACTACAGACTGAAAAAGTTACATACTTCATCACCACCAGTCATTAATCTTTCAGTCAGTGAATAGGTACGGTGGGAAGAAGTCTAAATTTAAAAATAAATTTAAAAGAGGAGTTTTTATAAATGCAAGGAATTTCCTTTAGTCCTTACTAGAAGATGCACAAAAGCACATGAAAATGTATGTAAACTCTGGCTTTATTCTCCAGGCCTGAGTCTGTGAGTTGTACTAAAAATATAGCAAAAATTATTTTTGAATAAAGTAGAACCAAATACTTAATCCTGTTCAGGAAGTAGCTCCTGTGAGCTGGTTTCTAGGTAACTGTGGACCCACTAGAGGGCAACAGAGTGCTCAGAAAGCAATTTGGCTTACGGATAAAGAGCCTGGCTTTAGGTCATTAGTTCATGTAGCATTGCGCAAACCAGTCTCCATTTTAAAATCATGTTAGATCTCCAAATGCTCCTTATGTTACCAAATAATATGTTCTGATAAAAGGATTCTCATTTCCAAGTTTAATCATACTGGCATTTTCATTTCTCAAATAATAACAATATATTAATCCAAATGTTCTGTCACATTCAAGTATCTTCTTATAAAACTATTTTACCAATTTAATAACTTTAATTCATATACGTTTTGTTTAAAAAGCAGTTAAAATGTACAATAAAATAGTTTCTTTGATGTTTAAATACTTAAAAACATCTAATGGTAACATCAAAACACCTCGGTTAAAAATACTGTAATAGCACTACCATAGTATCATTCATATAACAGCATTTGAGTTCTTAGTATATGCTATACGATACTTAAAATTTTATATAGCTTACCTATCTAGTTTTCCTATACCAACCCTGTAAGAACATTATATTCATTTTACAAATGGGGAAACCAGGGCCAGGGAGATGAAGAAACTTGCCCAAGGACAGATAATAGGAGATAAAACTGAACTGAAATTGTAACATTTGAATACCAGGTACCACATATGATCCAGTGGGCAATTCACTTGGAAGCCCTGAAAGCCACTGGCATCTCTCCAAACTGAGCCTCCTAGGATAGGCACAATTTAGTCAAGAACAGAGGCATCTTTCCATGTTACTTTACTACATAATATAGTATTAATTTTGTATAGTTAATGAAACCATGGCAGTAATTCAGTTTACATAACAGAAGTTATAGATTGCCATGTTTTCATGTTATATTGCAGTTGTCTTCTTCAACCAAGCTAAAAATTAATAATGGCAATTACCAAGGAAAATAATCATTTTAAAAAGCTTAATACTCAGAAGTTCTCATGCTCAGTTAAAAAAACTTAGGAAGGGAGCATTAAGCTTTGCTTTGCAGTGGTTTACCAAGCATTGGTCTTCAGACTTCTTAGGGCCTTTCCATACTGTAGTGAGAAACTGATAACTGAACAAGGCTGTTTGGCTGTGACTTTGAAATAACTTCTACACTATAGAAGATAACAGCATAATTAGATATTTAAAGATCAAGTCTCAAAGAGTGAAGACTCACCCAATAAACTGAGGATCATTTGTGGCGAACTTTGGGAGGAAGGCAAAGAACAAGGAACCCATCTGAAGTACAAGGCATTTCTCTTATCCTGCAGGATCTCAATGCCCAGTCAATATGAAATTTGAGAAGACTAACATCACTTGAAAAGTTAAAATGGGAAAAGAGGCAGTGTATGTATTAGTGTCCTGTTGCTGCCGTAGCAAGTCACCACAAACGTAGTGGCTTAAAACATCACAAATTTATTATCTTACAGTTCTGGAGGTAAGAAATCTGAAACGAGTCTCACTGGGCTAAAATCAAGGTATCAGCAGGACTGTGTTCTCTCTGGAGGCTTTAGGGGAGAATCCATTCCCTTACAATTCCAATGTCTAGAGGCCACCTACATTCTTAACTGATGGCACCTTCTCCATCTTCACAGCTGGCATTGGCTGGGAGAGTCTTTCTCACATCTCTCTCTCTCTAATACTCACTCTCCTGCCTTCTTCTCTCATTTACAAGGATGCTTGTGACTACACTGGGTCCATCCAAATAATCCAGAATAATCTCTCCATTTTAAGATCCTTAATCACATCTGCAAAGACCCTTTGTCATGTAACATTCATATTCACAGGTTGTAGAGATTAGGGAGTAGACATCTTTGGGGAGCCATTATTCTGCCTACTGAAAATAGCACAGTCTATAGTTGGTGCAAAAAAGTAGTTATTGGAATACAAATTAGTTTTTCTTTGTAACTGTATATGGTGGTTAGACTTCAAGTGCAGACTACAGAGTCCAGCTGAAATTCAACTGTATCTGAATCGAATAATCTAGGTCCTGGAAAAAAAGAGGATGCAAAAGAAAGCAACAGAGGTAGAGCTGACAAGACTTTATAATAAACTAGATGCAGGCTATAGGCAAACAGGGTGGAAGTATACTAAATATGTATGGCATATTAATTCTGAGTTAATTTATAATTAATAAATTGTATACTCAACTGTTTTGTTATACTCAACAATTTGATCTATTGCCAACCTTTTCTTAGCAATGGTGGTGACTATGTAAAAGCAGAATTCATGTTAATTTATGACTGATGAATTTTCATAATAGAAATTATAGATACAAATGCCAAACTGCTCGACACATCAGAGAAGAAAATAAATAAGATTACAGAAATTTAAATTCTAGGTTCCAGAGTCTGATTGTGCCATTTACTACCTGTGTGATCTTGGGCAAGTTACTTACAATTTCTGTGATTATTCTGGAAATTAAAAATAGGGATAGCACTAGCTGTTGTCTTCGAGATTGCTTTAAAATAAAGTAGAATAAATAAGGGCCAAAGACATTCTGGGCCATTGCTAGTAATCAATGATTAGGTTGGTACTATTGGGTGAACTAAGTTGGTAGCCTTTAGCAACCAGAGAAGAGACATGAGTGTAAAATTACAATTCTTAGATATTTATCCCAAATAACTTGAATCATCAGACTGATAGACAAACTGAAGAATCTTGAGAATAACTGTCACAACCAGATAATTATGAAGTTTCAGCACAACATTTTATACAAATAGTTATCATAAGATGCAATATTCCAAAGCTTTCCAATAATATTTTGACACATATAGGCTAGAAGTAGCGTAACACAGCGGAGACTTTGTCCCCATGGAAGCTCTACTGGGAAAGCAAGTTTAAAAAACCAAAGCTCCTATGGAATACTATGCAGCCATAAAAAAGGATGAGTTCGTGTCCTTTGTAGGGACATGGATGCAGCTGGAAACCATCATTCTCAGCAAACTATCACAAGGACAGAAAACCAAACATCGCATGTTCTCACTCATAGGTGGGAACTGAACAATGAGATTACTTGGACACAGGAAGGGGAACATCACACACCGGGGCCTATTATAGGGAGGGGGGTGGTGGGGAGGGATAGCATTAGGAGATACACCTAATGTAAATGATGACTTAATGCGTACAGCACGCCAACATGGCACATGTATACATATGTAACAAACCTGCATATTGTGCACATGCACCCTAGAACTTAAAGTATAATAAAAAAATAAATAAAATAAAATAAAAACCAAAGCTCCCAAAGAGACACCATGTATGCACCATGCACTATGTTGGCCAAAGGAATAATAGAGGTAAGACCAAAGACAAACCACTTTAGGCACAAGTTTTAAAAGTCATTTCTTAAGAACACTGGCTGAACTTTGTTAGAGCCTTCTCTAATTTTAAGTGGAATATCATTAACCTCTAGTTTCTACCTTTACTGAAGTGTACAGGATGGTGTTACTGTACACTAACTGGCCCAGCCTCCTCTGCTTTCTAAGTTTCTGTTTTTCCTGCCTGATACGTTGCAATCGACCAACAGTTCCTTAATGCCACTTCTCACCTGGAGGGAGTCTTTCCTAGGAGGTGAGATATTTTGGGGTTAGCACAATGATTATGTGCATCTATCCATCCCTCTTTGGATTTGTTTTCTATCCATATTTTAAATGCCTAAGATTATTAGGTAGCCAATTTGCAAACAGGTGAACTGTTATTTTGTCTAAGCTCAATACTGCCTCAAAGGATCCTGGGTGAGACTGATATGTCATTAAGCATCCACAAAGCATCATTTATAGTTACTTCTTAATCCAAACTGCCAAAAAGTAAGGAAAAATGAAATTTGGCAGGGCCTTCTTTCTAATCTTAAGATTACCAAGGGTTGTCAAAAAATATGAAATTCTGTTTTTCACTTACTTTTTTTTTTTTTTTTGAGATGGATTCTTGCTCTGTCACCCAGGTTGGCGTGCACTGATGTGATCTCGGCTCACTGCAACCTCCGCCTCCCGGGTTCAATTGATTCTACTGCTGCAGCCTCCCGAGTAGCTGGGATTACAGGCACATGCCACCATGCCTGTGTAATTTTTTGTATTTTTAGTAGAGAAGGGGTTTCAACGTGTTAGCCGGGATGATCCTGATCTCCTGACCACCCACCTCAGCCTCCCAAAGTGCTGGGATTACAGGCGTGAGTCGCCATGCCACTTACTTTTTAAAAGGAAGAAATGGCAACACAACTTTTTCTAGCAACATCAAAAGTACAAATTCTCATGAACTCTGCAGAACAATACCAATTAGGCATCATGTAGAAATACTGAAGTACATTAACTGAATAAAGCTAAACCCAAGCAGTATTAATCCTCGGCTAGGATTTTAACTGATTAGCTCACTTTTTTACCTTATTGAGTAATGGTGGTAGAGTCCCATTAAAACAGAGATTACATATAATAAAGCTATATCTGTGTGTAGTAAGTGGATTATGGTTATAAACTGCATTGCTGAGATAGTTTAAAAGAATGCTCTAAACGTGAGAGCTCTATAGGACAAATTACCTCCCTGGGCACTGTTCATGGACTTATCCTTCCAGCAACGAGGTACTGGATGAAGCTGGGGTAAGACCTTTTCTTCTGGCCCTTCCTAAACTTGCCATTTTTTGGCCCTTTATTTTAATGCTCTGGACATCAGTGAAACCTGAGACAGGAACTGCCTTCTACATTAATAAACAACTAAAATATCTGGATTACTTCAAAGGAAGAAGATGATCTTTAGGGAAGAAGCAGAAAGTCAAATGGGGGAAAAGAAGTAAAAACCCTTCCTTCAGGGTTCTGAAGGTTAATAATGCATTATTTACCCTTTTATTTATCCTGAGACCAACTAAACAGGAAATATATATCAAAATTATATACAGCAAGAGTCAAGTGTAGAAAGTAAAGCTGTCTTTTTCACTCATTAACTCAGTAAGTATTTTTGGGAATCAAGTTTGTGTAAGATATTATACCAGATACTATTAACAAAAACACACAAAAATCTCCCAGTCCATGTCCACTAGGAGCTTAAAATCTATTTAGGGAGATAACTAGGTTTATCTAGATATCTAATTATTTCCCTAAATAGACTATAAAACTTAGTTATCTCTCTAAATAGACTATAAATCGCTAATAACAACATAAAGCAAAACAGGTTTGAATTACAAAATAAATTATGAAATGTAAATGTATAAAATGTCTGCAAAGATTAATGTAAGTTTGAACAGTCTGAAGAGATCTTATGGAAAAAGAAAAATATAAATTTTACCTGAGTTTAATAAATCACTTATTTATATTCCAGTCCAGCCAGGTAAAACACAAAAATGTACACATACACACCCCTGAGATTACATGGAAAAAATATAGAGAAACACGTTTACAAATATAAATTATATTTGTAATATAATTTGTAAAATTATATTTGTAGCCTAGTACAAACTAGCACTAAAGATGTACACTAGAAGAAACTTTGAAAGCTAGACCTCTCTGACAGAATTCAGTTTTGGAAAACACATTAGCCATTGATGACAGGACCCCAGCCTGCAGTATTAAGCGTGTCTCAACAGCAATAATCGTGTGTATTGCCATAAAATAGTACACTTTCACACCTTCCTCTGTGTAGTCTCAGAAGAAAAACTTCATTAAAACAAGATATTTGCAACAGGATTATTCCCAAATAAGTGGCAGAACATGCTCAAACTTTTTGGAGTATTCAATTTAGTGCCTTTTACTGTACCAATGAAAATAAGACTATCACTCAAGATAGTTGTTTGCCAGCTACTTCGAGAAAAATCTTCACTATAATTCTTCATATAACTTTCTGCCCCATTGTATTCTCTACTTGGAAACACATTCACACCTCAGGCGTTTAGTTGAATATTTAGCAACGGCCAGGAATAAACTACAGAGCCAGCAACGACAATGATAACTCCAACAGCCTCACGTATGAAACTAATTTATTAAGACATATCAGGAACTCCTGGGAATGAAGTGTCTGCTAATTAGGCCAACACAAACAGATTCCCAAACCTTAACAAAGTTTTTCCAAACATCTGATGAAGAACTTTGATTTATGGGCTGTCCAGGTGAAACCTGAACAGATGGTATCTTTTAATAATAATTGACACGTGAGTTTGTTAAGGATTTCAGTCTCTTGAAAACATGTAGCTCTGTAGAGGAAAACAAAGAGGCACATTTTTAGAGTTATCTACCTTGTCTTTATCTTCAACAACATCTGCCAAGACATCATCTGGATCCAGGATTCCTCCATCTGTATATTCTAAGTGATGAATCTTCACCCAGTAACCAGGACCCTATGGCAGAACAAACAACAAGTTTAATGACCTAATCTATATTAAAAAGTTAAACACATTTTAATGTTAAGAGACATAAGTTGACTTGTTAAAAATATGTTCTAGTAATCAAATTTTTAAACACCGAAAACAAACCCGAGAATCAAGGTGTACATATTTCATCAATTTTCCTGGAAGGTACATTGCAATGTAAAAATAAACTGCTCAAAAAACATATTCAGGGAATTTTTATAACCTGCAACTCAGGTAATTCCAAGAATACTCTGGAAAAGAAAGATCTTCTTGAGGGTAATTTCTGAAACTAGGAATACAAGTCCAAACAGATTCCAAAGCTGTACGGGGAAAAAACCCAAAAGGCAGAATCTGTGATGGTAATAGCTATGACTACAAAATATATAAATGGAATGGGTAACCACCAACCTCTTCACCTTTTTAATCTCCATGCTCAGCATGCAACCTCACTCTGAGATATGCAATGATGTACAGAGCAGGAGCTCCAGTCTTGCTTGCCATTTCCTGCAGCATGGCAGCAACTCAAACTGTGTTCAGAGTTGAATGGGGAATTCACTGAGTTGGGGTAGTAATTTAAGAGATGTTCAAATACTGCTTTTTAAATAACTGATTACTTTTAAAAACCGCTTACTCTGATTCTGGAATTTAGAATACAATAATCTAGCTCATTCAGTTACTATGTACTGCCTATTTCCAGGAAAGCTATGAAAGTGAACCATTATAGCAACGGGACAAGAACATGAACCAGTGAATGAAGTGAAGAAAAACATTAGTAAGGTTTTACCAGAATCCCCAAGCTATAATCAATTTGGTTCTGTGAGTCTTAGAAAGCCCCTCAAAGTGGGAAACTTTTGAGCTATAATACACTTGGTATCCAATAAATGAACAGATACCAGTTTGTTAAAAAAGAAAGATGGAAATTCTTCTAGGATAAAGCTCTAAGCCTTTCCGATACGAATCTTTATTAGGGATAAGAACTAATATAACCCATGGAATTCAATTTCAATTTCATAAAAGCTAATAGAAATGGTTGTCATATAGTCTTCTCTTTAGCTGACCCCCAATAAAAGGTAAGGGCATACTATTAAATAATAATTTTTTAAGGCATCTATTTGGAGAGCTACTAAAATGTGACCCAAGTACATAGCTTTCCAGTAATACAACTTGGTAAAGTGATAGGCTTTAAAAATCTAAAGGAATTCTCCTTAGTTAGGCTTTGGACATTTCAAAATTAAGTTTTCCACATAGCATTTTATTCCAAGTAAAATAAAAGGAGTTTTGTTTACTTCTAATACTGAGTTTATAGGTGCAAACACCAATGATTTACTAGGAAACTTTAAATGCCTGACTCTGTGGGACAGATAGCGATCTCAAAGATATAAGCAGTGGGAGTATAATCAGGTAAGAAAGGCACAGAACTCTCATTATTCAGTTTCTTTAACCAGAGATCTTTGCCAACCAGAAGTAATTCTGCTGTAAAAGATGAGCTAAGTATAATAGGCCAGATTTCAAAAAGGGAGGATCCTAGCATAGCGAAAACGATGTAATGGCCACTGGACAATACAGCTCTCCCCCAGCAATATTTGGGAATTAAATCTTTTTTGTTATGGCCATGCTGCAAGCAACATATTTCTTCAAATCTACCCAGGACTTCTGACTGAAATATTAAATACTATGTATTCCTTGTAAAAAGTCTGCTTATAAAAAAGAGTTCAATTTAATTAATCTCTATAAACTTCCATTGAGTTGTTTTTTTGATATATTACCGCTCTACAGATGAAATCTGTTGATTTTAACCATGTTTATAAAAAGTAATGTATTCTAAAGAGTTTTCTTTATAATATATTTGTACTTAAAAGCAGGCATCTATTAGCTATCTGCTTTTTTCTCGTGTTCAGTTTGTAAAAGCAGATTGTATCCCTGAAGATGGAGGTAAACAATCATCCTTCACCACTGCAGTAAGTTAAAACACACCTTTCTTCCTGCCTAGAGGTAGAAACACAGAGAGAGGAAAACCAAAGAGTCCTAATTTAAAATAAAGTAACTCAGAAAACACCCAGAGATAGGATTTGATCAGTGGCAAAGGGAATATCAAACAAATGGCAGCAAGATGGGGCTGCTACATCACATCCATTCCTCCCTCATTCACACTCCTGGGATGCAAGACATTGTGGAAAATAAGACACAGGAGTTGAAACTAAGACACTGTTCTCTAATTTAATTCAAAAGAGCTCAGAACTAAATGAAGTAAAAAGTATCTTGATGCATTTTGGAAAAATATATTTGACCCCAAAATTTTAAGTGAATAAAATGGTGTCAGAATATGGAAAGACTTCAATTTGAACTCCCTCTTCCACATTGATATTGCCACTTTGTACATTCCAAAGAAGAAAAGAGTAGGTTAATGATGGGCACACATCTACACCTAACCCTGAACAAAAACAGACAAGCCAGAGGAAATCAGTCTCAGGGTTAATATTTTACACATCTGAGAGGGGGGAAAATGTCAATAAACCACAGTACATACCAACTGGGATTTTGTCCCCATGGTATTTTGTCCACGGTGATACTGATCACTCAAAAATGTACATACAATATATGCAACCTACAGCCATTGTAAGACCATAAATTTATCCTGACTCTCTTATGCATGTAAAAATTTCAACCATTACACTGCAGTCAACATTTTGCATTTCATTTATTTGGTTTTATTGCCATCAGGAATAAAACTGATCAGACATGAAAAGGTGTTCACATATGTGTTCTGGTTCATACTGTCACTGGGAAAAGTTTACTATATTTTTTATGATTATGACATTTAACTTGCCTTTATATTGCACAAGTAACTGTGGTACACATAACTTTTAAATCATTTTGAAAATATCTCTAATATATGTGCTCATTTTGTTATGCAATGTCTTACTACTTATACTCCTATGATCATTAAAGTATTGAAAAATAATGTTATAATTATGTTTTCTCCACTTCTGACATTATTGTATCTGTTTTTAAAATAAAACAGTTAATTTAAATGCTGCTGAAATTTTAAAACTAAAACTAGTCTAAGAGAATGAATTGCTAAAGGAAAGCAAAACAAAAACACATGCATTACAGGAAGAAGACAGAGTATTTTTAATGATCAAATGTAAAAATGGTTCCAAACAGGCATTACTACTAATAGCGCCAAGACCTTCACTGCGGGTAGATAACACGAAATTTTACCTTATGCCTTAGAAAATTTACATTAACCATGTTTGAAGTGCAGTAATTTTCCACTTGTAATACCTAAAGGAGTAGACTGGCAACCCACATACTATAAGGCTGTGACTACCAAGAACCGGGATTATGCCAATAATCACAAGAAAGGGAAAACTTGGAGGGGCCCAACCAAGATGCCTGTGGTCCAGGAAAGGAAAAAATAGCCTGCAATGGCAGCAAGGTCCCAAAGTGAGGAGAGCGCTGCAAACGAAAAGCCGATTTTTGGAGAAGGGCTACATTAATTACAGTCCTCAGCCATGCAACTGGTTTCCTGGTGGCTTAATGTTTTTACTAGAAGAATCTCACCCACTGGAACACAACAGCAATGGTTAAATGGAAGGTAAAAGCAAACC
The DNA here is from genome assembly GCF_003255815.1 of Theropithecus gelada. NCBI lineage: Eukaryota > Metazoa > Chordata > Mammalia > Primates > Cercopithecidae > Theropithecus > Theropithecus gelada. The sequence goes on along the minus strand of NC_037680.1, from coordinate 81,407,645 downwards.
AGAAGTTTCTTTACAGAATTTAACTTCATGAATTTGGTGGCACATGTCCACAAAATGAGATTTCACCTACAGGTCAGGTAATATAGGTACTATGTGTTTTATATGATTAACTCATTTATCCTCAAAATGCCTCATAAGACAGTTAATCCATTTTATAGATGAGAAAACCAAGGTAAGTGAATTAATTTTCCAAAGTTCAGACACTGCATAAGCAGGAAAGCCAAGGTGGGATTTTTTAAACACAGAAAGTATTTTATTAAACAACTTAATACAAAGCACAATTATCTAGGAATTAGGCTAGGAATCAGGTCCATTTCTATTCCTACATAAGCATAGGGACCCAGGCAAGCTGCCATTATTCTGGGCCTTGGGTGCATCATCATTAGTGAGCCTGGAGACTCGATGGCCTTTTGTATGATGTACCTCATAGAGGTCAAAACATAGAGACATGGCGGGTGACAATGGAAGGCCCTAAATTCTTTGCTTAAGTGGATCTGTCCCATGCTTCACAAATGAGAATTAAGTGGGGAAACTTTCAAAACATAATCTTCATAATCATAGATTTAAGTGTTTTGGAAACAGTGGAAAAAGATCATACTGCCAAGAATACAGAGGGAGTTTGAGGCACTGGAAATTAGATAGAGAATTATAAAAATGTACATGCACATAACACTTAATTACTTTTATAATAATCTTCTGGGGGCATTCTCCCCTCTACCCAAGACCAAAAGAGAATCAGATGCCCCACAATGCTCCCAGGAAGGAGAAGATGACAGCGCATGTCTGCAGACTGTTTGGGGCAGACAGAGAGCAGCAGCCTCTGAGTAGCCAGCCACAGAGTAGTGCAGGGAAAAACAAGTTTTGGAAAATGATGCCCAAACAAAGCCTAGCAGAGCAGCACTGACACCTAAAAGGAAAGCATCAAGCCAGAAAAGGCAGTAATGAATATAGAGGTTATTATGAACCAGCCCTAATGGGCTTCAGAACACGCCTTCACCTTCCTAAAATAGATCAACCAAGTATAAACTTCAGGAGAACAGCCTAGAAGAACATGAGCTGAGGCTATTTGAATTAACTACAGTATGTTTCCAAAGAATTCAGCAGAACTAGAATGGGACCCAGAGTTTTTATGCTGGGTTGAAAGTAACACCTGGCAAGTTCAATAGAATTATAAACCTTTAATTACATATAAAATGAGGGAGAATTAGTCCATACATATATTCACTTCCAGATCTAAAAATTTACGATCCCATCAAAAGAAAGTTGGTATGGCCATACTAATCCTAATATCAGATGAAGGAGACATCAAGGAAACAAGCATTAACAAAAAATAAAGTGGGATATTCAATCATGATAAAAGGATCAATCTACCAGAAAGGTAACAATGTTAAATCTGTATGTACCCAGTAATATAACTGTAATACATATACTGTCAAAATGAACAGATCTTTTAAAAATATTTTAAAAACACAAATTGGGAGACTTGATAGGAAACAAACAAAAAAAATGAGCAAGATATAAATCATCTGACACAAGTAACAAATGTAGCCTAACTTATTTGTATTATATTTACACGCACAAACACACATATATGCACACACACAGTATAACCAAAAAGATTAGAAAATACTTTGTAAGTGTACATGGAATGTGTACCAAATTTCAAAGGTCTGAAATCATTTAAAATATGTTCTCTTATCACAGTAGAATCAACCACAGAAAGATATCTAGAAAAATGCCCAGCTGTTTGGAAATTAGGAAATACAGTTCTGAAAAATCCATAGATGAAAAATAAAGGCAACGAGAAAATAATTTTAATAATTAAAATAGCAAAAATGTGTGGAATGCAGGTAAATCAGTGCCAAATGTGTCAGTTATGGTCTTTAATGCACATATTAACAAGAAAAAAGTTGATCAAACAGTTAGAAAAAAAATAGCTAATGAAATCCAAAGACATGGCGAAGAAAAAATAAAGAGCAAAGAACAATGAAATAAAAAAACAACAAGAAGTAAAAATCAAAGTTGGTTCTATGAAAAGCCTGACAAAACTAGTAAGTACATAGCAGAATCAATCAAGAAAAATAAAACAAATTTCCAAAATTAGGAAGGAACAAAGGCAAGCAAAACCATTATAGATCCTATAGATACTGAAGAGAATACTCTAAAAACCTTGGACCTATAAATTTAACAATTTTTATAAAATGAATGAATTCTTTGAAAAATACAACTTATCAAAATGGACGGTAAAAATAGAAAATATGAATACAAAAACAACAAGAATGAAATTGAATTTGTTTCAAAACCTTCCAAAGGTTCCTTCAAAAGGAAAATTCTCAGCTCAGATGACATCACAGGTAAAAATCTTCCTAATATTTGAGGAACAAATGATGCCAATCATTTATACAAATACTTCTAGAGACTAGAAAAAGAGAAAAATTCTCTCAGCTCTTCTTTAAAAAGATAGCACAAATTTGATACCAACATCCTTACAAGGATATTACAAGAAATAATAGACCAGTCTCTCTCTCTCTCTCTCTCTCATGAATATGTAGGTGAAAATCTTAAACATTTGTAAATCAAATGCAGTGATGTCTATAAGGAGTAATACATGATAACCAAGTGGAAATTATTACAGTAATGCAAGAGTTGTTTAAAAGTCAAAAATCAACCAAAGTTATTCACAAATTAATATAGAAAAAAGGATAAAGATCAAATGATCATCACAATGGATGCAGAGAAAGCATTTGAGAATATGCACCACCAAATCACAGTATAGAAGTATCTTAGTAAATAAGGCAAACCACTAACTAAAGAAAACCAGTTAAAGATAAAAATATTAAAACATTTACAATGGCATAAAATCAAATACTTATGAATAAGTCTAACAAAAATATGAAAAACATTTATTCTTTAAAATTATAAAATATTAGGAAAAAATAAAGAAGACTATCATAGATTGAAAAACTCACTATTGTGAAGATATTGATCTTGTCCAAGTTGATTGGGGTTAGGGTAAGGATTGTGAGAATACAAAGCAACTACAATTCCAGTACACTAAGGGTAAAAGTGTAAATGTATACAATCACTTTGGAAAACTGGCAGTAACTGAACATAAACAAGCCATAAAGCTGAATGAACATCACGCGTAACTCAGCAATTCCACTTCTAGGTATATATCTAACAGAAATCTAGGTATATATCAAATCCTGCTATGAATATTCTGTGTGTCTTTTGGTTAGGTCTACCTAACCAAACAGAATATTCATAGCAGGATTATTTTTAATACTTAAAAATCTAGAAATAGCTCAAATATTCATAACCAGTAGAATGTATAAACTACAGTATGTCCATGCAATGGAATACCATACAGCAAGAATGAACAAACTACAAGTTTATGCAACAACATGAGTAAATCTCGCAACACGAAATTGCATTAAAAGAGCCAAATACAAAACAAGCACCTCTTGTATGATTATATGCATAACAAGCTCAAAAGAGGCATAACTGATTCACAATGTAGAAGTCAGGAGATTGGTTATTCCTTGTGAGGGGGAAGGGCAGCGAGTAGAAAGAGGCATGAAGCGGCTTTCAGGGCAATGTTCTATTTCTTGACCTGTATGCCAGTGATACAGAGAGGAGGCAGGGAAATACTGGATAGAAGAGGGCAGCTCCCTGGCAAAGACCCCACCCTCGAGTCTGGAATTTGCAGCCCTAAATGAGCACAGTTATCCCTGTTTTCCTGCTCAAATGTTACTTTTTGACCCACCCAGCCTCCGTATCTTGTGCTGATATAAACCTCAGGGCTCAGCTGGCAGAGAGACAAGAGGCTGAAGCGACTGGGCATCAGAGACTAAGGACAGACGTGGCTTAACGTCAGACCACATGACTTCGGAGACGACCCGGCTGGAGTCAGCCAGGCTTCAGGGAAAGATCACTTTCTTCCCGCACCATCCCTGTTCTAGCACCTCTTGCACTGACAGCCACTTCCATCAGTCAATAAAACCTCTGCATTCACCATCCTTCAAGTCCGTGTGACCTGATTCTTCCTTGATACCAGACAAGAACCCGGGTACCAAGAGGGCAGGCTATATGTCACCCTGACTCTCCCCTGAGCTGGGTAAGGCTTAGCTCTCTGTGAATGGCAACAGCTAAGAGGGCATTGTTTGTAACACACACCCCCCCTGGGGCTCCAGAAGTTGCGGGCAACCACTGATCGCTACCACGGGCCGGTACTGAGTTCGATCCTGCCAGCATCTAAAGGCACTTGCCCCAGCTCCTGCACCTGCTCACCTGCGTGCTCCCCCTCCCACAAGGGGTCTGAGCTGGGCTACAAAGGAGCCGCCCCTCATGGCAAGTCCTGCGAGGGGGTCAGGGAACTCTCCTGTCTCAGTAGCTACACTTATTTGTGTACTTTTCTGTACGTGTGATATACTTCCAAGGTATTTACATAAAAATGAAAATAGTATCTTTGCTTCCAAAAATGTGACTTTCTCAAACTGAAATACCTAATTGTTCGTTTTGCACACGCCATCTCTACAGCTAAACAAATGAAGACCACCAAAAGCTGTTCAGAGTAAGAGTCTAGTTTCCTTAGAAGGGTAAGAACAAATCTTAAAACAAAGGAATGTAGAAGTCCCAGAAGATGGGAAGGCCAGGTCATCCTACCAATAGAACAACATGTAGCTAACAGACTACCAGTTATTCAACACTTCTAAGAAGCCCAGGAGATGCTTAGTTGACCACAGGCTTTAACGAGTCAACAGTGATGAGTCTGCTAAAAATATTGTTATTACCATCTTAGGCTATGATAATACAAGGACTGTGTGAGAACAGAACAAGGAATCATTTCACTCTGGGCCAAAGTGGTCCCACTACACTTAGAGTATTTTGTCAAATTTGAAGAGACCATCATTAACTAACTGGAGATGACCCATGTGACAGTAACCACAAAGGTTAAGGAGATGGAAATACATCTTATGATGAGTGAGCTGAACTAATTTAGGCCTGTCTAAATTGGAGGACAAAAAGGAAAACACTTTGCTATTTCAAAGACAGAACTACAGTTTACAGGGCACTGAGCTCTTGAAAGTTATCAGGTAAGGTAAAAATCACTTATTATTAAAATTACTCCTAAAAAATCCCCTAGGGAGACACCACAATGGAAGTGAACATACGTCCTCTGAATAAGGCCAATGCTATCTGTTTTTAATCTAGGCTTGGAGTGTTCATTGTCTTTTCAGTTGAGCACCAAAGGAAGTATCTGGATTACACTGGAGACCATATTTTTGAAAAAGTTTTATCTTAAACACTTAGACCTCCATAAATAAGTACATGAGAACTGAGGCAACAGAGGTAACAGCGAGAGTTACATGACCATAGGAGATTTCCAATCAAACTAAAAGACTTCCACATAAAAGAAAGATTTGGCTTCTTCTGTGCTGTTCCGGAAATGATACATAGACACTACATAGACAACAGAGAGGTAGAAACTCAGCATAAGAAAGATCCTTCAAAAAGAACAATCTTGGCCAGGTGCGGTGGCTCATGCCTGTAATCCCAGCACTTTGGGAGGCCGAGGTGGGTGGATCACGACATCAGGAGTTTGAGACCAGCCTGACCAACATGGTGAAACCCTGTCTCTACTAAAAATACAAAAATTAGCTGGGTGCGGTGGCATGCGCCTGTAATCCCAGCTACTTAGGAGGCTGAGACAGGAGAATTGCTTAAATCCAGGAGGTGGAGGCTGCAGTGAGCCAAGATTGCGCCACGGCACTCTAGTCTGGGTGACACAGCAAGACTCTGTCTCAAAACAACAACAACAACAACAACAACAACAACAACAATCACAGAGTAGAATGGGATGTATGGTGAAAACACGAGCTCTCTACATCTGTCAAGAGTGAAGCAAAGGCGAGACAGCCATATCTCAAGGATGCTACAGGATAAGACGTGAGACTTCTGTGATCCTGAAGATCCCTTCCAACTCTCAGACCTACAGTACCTAGAACCTCAGAGATCCTTAGGGCTTTGAACTCTTGAAAGAGGAAATCTCTGCTGTACAGTAGGAATATAGATTCGGCAATTCTGCAGGATTCCCCTGTTACTGTGCATCACCAAGCAGAAAGTCTATTAAGCAAAACATCATGTTTTGAATTCCCCAATCTACCAGTTATTCCAGTATCTTGCCATGTAGCCTGAAAATTCATTAATTTATGAACAAATTTAAGAAAGACGTCTTTCATCTCCAAGATAAAAGAAATACTCCAGTGGGGGTGGGGGGAAGCCTGAGAATTTTATAATGATTAGAACATTAGTTTTGAATAGGCTGTTTTCTCACTCTAAAATAGTTCTCCTCCCACCTTCCCCTCATTACCACCCCCCCGCCTCACCAAAAAAAATACTTGGAATTTTCAAGCATTGACTAGTAAATTCATAAGTTCAAAGACTGGAAGGAATTCATTGGCTCAGAGAGCACCGAGAATAGGCCTCTTATTTTAAAGAGAAGGAACCAATAGAAACCAATATGTATAAACCAGTATGGCTTAACAAAGGGTAAGCCATAGAAAAGGTATTAATAGTTGTTTTCTTCTGATGTATAATTTTAAACAAAATAATTGCAATATAAAAGCACCAACAATTCCAGGGAATTTTTTTCTATATTATCTCATACTGTAAGTTTTAATAATATTACTTATTCCGTTTTTCAAGTAGAAAAATATTTAAGTATTGAGACATATATTTCACTTCCTAGTTCATATATCAGCTAAATATTTAAAGGAATGTTAATTACCCCATGTCACTTCTCATTCAGCTTTGTGAAGTAACCATAATCTCTGCAGTTTTCTTTATATAAAGGGCTTTAGAGGTTCATTTTTCATTTTAGGATTAATCTAAATTTATTTGAAGAAAAAAGGTCCAGATCTAGATAGAGTTTTTTTTTAATAAAGAACAAATTTTAATTATTTCCAAATGTACTGTCTACATCATCTCAAGACACTGACTTTAAAAGAATATAGAAATTTCATTTTCCTACAGCTCTAGGAGTAAGTTAAACACTCACTCTTAAGTGCATGCAAGTACAGGCCTTATGTAACTCTTCAGGTTTATATATAGTATAATCACAAAACTGAAGTTGTATCAGGAAAATTAAATGTTAAAAGTCTGAAATTTTTAAAAAATTAAATACATTTAATGCATAATTGATGCAAATATATTTAAATAGGTTAAATGAACTTAATCCATTTAAAAACAATTCTCGGTATGAAAGACGTAAAACACTAAACCATTACTAATTTAATAATATTGAAAAACAATATCTCAAAGTAATTTTAAAGAAAACAGCTGATTTTTTAAAAATCCTGTTTTCCATTATTTGTTTCCAATGAAATGTTATAGTCCAAAGCCCTGGATGCCAAGGTTTTAGAAACTTGTGTGGTCCAGAGGAATTCAAAGCCTACAGTTAAAAAGTGGAAGCAGCCATGTCTCCAAAGAGAAGAGCAAGTTATTAATTTTTAGACTAATTCTTCCATTATAAAGTCCTAAAAAGCATTCTGCTACAAAATGAATTTTAATAAGAATAAATTTGAGAATGCAAATTTGTACAACTCACAGTTTACTTAATATCTCCAATTCAAACTCTCTTGGTGCTATAATGTTGGCATCTTTGTATGCTAACTCCAAAGAATACTTTCAACAGATACTGTCTATCAGTTGTGTGTATCTTTGTGTATATGAATGACTGAGGAAGGTTTAAAGCATTTTTTTTTTTTTTTTTTTTTTTGAGACGGAGTCTCGCTCTGTCGCCCAGGCTGGAGTGCAGTGGCCGGATCTCAGCTCACTGCAAGCTCCGCCTCCCGGGTTCACGCCATTCTCCTGCCTCAGCCTCCCGAGTAGCTGGGACTACAGGCACTCGCCACCTCGCCCGGCTAGTTTTTTGTATTTTTTAGTAGAGAGGGGGTTTCACCGTGTTAGCCAGGATGGTCTCGATCTCCTGACCTCGTGATCCACCCGTCTCGGCCTCCCAAAGTGCTGGGATTACAGGCTTGAGCCACCGCGCCCGGCCTAGAATTTTAATTTATTGCAGAAGAGGTACTGGTGGCCGTGTTTATAAAATAAGTTAACTTTAATAAACTAACTCTAAGATAAACATAAAGACCTCATCAACTTTACTGCAACCACCCACCTTCCCCAACCCCCACCCCCTATCCACACTGTTTATGAAACTTCTTTTCAGTGTGGCAGTAATAGGAATAGTAAAGGATTATTTGCCTCTGATCTTCCAAAGGATTGGGGCTAATACTGCCTGCTACTGTCAGCTGTGTTTCTCTAACAACTTCATTCCTCCAGAATGCTGCAGATGGATCACAAGTATAGCTAAAAAGAACACAGAGAATGCAGAGAAGAAAGTAGGAAGAGATAAGCTCAAGTATCCCCTACTCACAGAGAAATTTCTCGACCTAACTAACGCTGATTCCCTGGCAGTATCATAAATTATCAATATCATATGTTATCCTTATTTTATTCAATTATTTGTTAATTTTATGGCTTAGTCTGCCCCAACTACAACATAAGCGCCATGATTCAGAAACCTCATTTATCTTATTCACTTCCATATCCCCAGCACCTAAAACTACTTCTGACATTCGTTATGCATTTGTCATACAAATGAAGACAATGAGAAACAGAAAGGAGTAAGAAAGTAGGGGGAGGGGCTCATGGTATATAACAGAGAAAGCCATTTTATTGATACTGAGTAAACGCTCAAATCTTGACATCTAGATCTTTTGATATAGACAAGGGCAGCATGGGAGAAGCAGAAACACCATAGACTGAAGGTCAATGGCAGTCCTTTCTGCAACATGTGCTGAGTTCTTGCAGCATCTAAGAAAAGAAGAGAATAAAAATCCAGCCCTTGGAAGGAAAAAAGCTTAAATTTTAGTGAAGGGAGACGACAATAATTAACAAACAAAATATATATGTGAATTAATGATATGTTAGTAAGTGATAAGCGATTTGAGAGATAAAATAGAGTAGGATGAGGAGGATGGGGAGTACAGGCAGTTTGTATTTTTAAATAAGGGGTCAGGCCAGGCCTCCATGAAAAAGTGACATTTGAGCACACACTTGAGGCAAGTCAGGGGCAAGTCTCATTGCAGTCATTTGTAAAATAAGTCAAAGCTCAGAAAAGCAACCCTTACATGAGAGTGGGAAAACTAGTTCACTTGTCAGGTTGAATAAACTTGGTGAAGATGCAAAAAAACCAAGTGGTAGTAACCACCTCTCTACCCTTGCCAAGAGTATCTTGCACCACACCAAGTAAATTTTTTATTCCACTCTAAAAAACGAAATAAAATTCTACTAGTTTTTACATCACCATTAAATGTGTTTGAAAGTACCTTTTCTTTTAAATGAAAATACTTATAGAAAGGAAGAAGAAGGGACTTACATGTTATTTGCATCTCAGATTTTTTTTTTCCAAACAGCTGAAGTACAGCACAGCAGGATTGGCTGGGCATGTCCCACATAAATAGGATAATTCAGCATACTCTCCAAAATGCTTAGTGGAAAAAGTATGAGCTTTAAAGTAAGACAAGGCTGAAATTCAAAATCTACCACTCATAAATGGGAACAATATCCTCTACCCTCACTGGATTGTGAGAAATTCATTACATATTCACATACACTCACATACATGGGCACACAGATATATACATACATATATTTTCTTTCTTGGCACCAGACTCTTACATTGCAAAGGCAGAGCCATTTCTGATGTGTATGCCACTATAATCCCAGCATCTGACACTGCACTCCTCTTACAATAGACGTACAATAAACAGTGCCTGTGATTATTACCACTCTGCATAATTCCTCAAAACTAGAAGCTAATGAGCAGTTAGGAGGGCAAAGAGACCCTCTGGGCTTGGGAAAGAATAAAGTCAGCAGGAAGTGAGCAAAAGGCCCAGAAAGAGAAGCACCAGAATGGTAGGCAAGTTTTTCACATGTCAAAAATTTGGCTGGGAAGAAATGCTCTTCCTAATTTGTTTCCTATGCCTGTGATCAAAATGTAGTCTGTAGGCTAATGCATTCCATGAAACTGTTTGTTTTTCATTTGCAATAAAAGAAATACAAAAATTGGGAGTAAGCATTTTTAAACATTTATAGCAATTTTTTATTGCTATAATATTCATGCACATGATTTTGTATTTTATAAAAGTATCTGTTTGCCACAGATGAACAAACAAAACAATCTGGTACTCTATCACAAACAGTTTGAGAATTTCTGGATACACTGGACATCTGCCCTTCATGTCCAGTGCCTTAGCTAAGATTCATAATTAACTGACACATTCATTGACATTAATCAAAATGTTGACATATGAAAAGCCCATGCAGACAATACAATTTTTCATTTAAATATTCTTCACATGGGAAAAGGCAAGCCAAACTCCAAAAACAATTAGCTAAAACTTTTTAGAAAACAGCCTGCTAACAAATGGTGATCCAGCTTCCCTTGGGTGTAACACCTTATCTACTTCAGGAGAGCGAATGAGTAGATGAAGACACGAAAAACGATGTAGTATTGCCTACAATGATGTACCATTATACCATTATTACACTACTAAGTTATAAATACAGTGGGAGGGAAACGCCAAGCAGGAATGAAGAGGCAAACAACATCATCAAAATTAAGCTCAAAATTCACCTTATAAAGAAAGACGCTAAAAATTATAGAAAAATAATCAAAATGTTGAGGAAAAAGTTTTCCGAGGATTATATCACACTATCATTTGCATACATGCACATATATATTTGAATATATTCGTTAATGCATACATATTAATATAACCCCAAAGCTGAGATGTCTATGGGTCTGTTTTTTTTAGTTTGTAAAGGAAAATAAGTTCTATCTTTATTGTTTTGAAAATTGCAGATGCAGAAATATTTTAATTTTAAACATTATCAGCTAACACACATTCACAGTTAGTCATTACAACTATCTCATTCCTTCTCTGAAAATCATCCCCAAACAAGGAAATTAAGAAACAAAACCATAAACTCTATCTTCATGGAAGTAGCAGATATCTGTAACTCAAATCACAACATGAAGACAGAAAAAGGATAGACAAAGAAGTAATGACTTCTCAGAGGGGAAGAATGTGAAACCCAAGCTCCTGCCAATGAAGAGAGCTAGCATGAAACGTAAACCCATCTACTTCGACAGGGTCTGAAGACCCCAGGTATCATGAAAAGTAGATGAAGGTGGGGCTGAAAATGGTGAACAAAAGTTGCCTGACAAATTCTTTAAGGAAGGATAAAACTCCTAGGTAGGTGCTCCCCACCATCTCACTCATCAAGAGGCAAGATATAATCTCTGAAGAAACTGAAAAAGAGCAAGATCCAGACTCCAAAACATCAGGCACAGAGAAGGGCTGAATGTAAAAGGCTACAGACTAAAGACTGGGGGTCACATGCCAACTTTGCTACTCCATTCAACCCCAGCAAGGTAAAAACCAGGCTTACACTCAACCCTCCTTCCAGTCACTCTGGACAGGTAATTAGACGAATGTGCTCCACCAAAATGAGGGATCCAAGGAACAGAGGACCCAACATACAAGAGATGGGAAGAGAATTCTCAGATAAACAGTGACAGAAATTAACATAACCATGCAAGGGCTTAGAGAAAAACCAACCCTGATGTGATCAGGACAATGATGGCTCCAGGAGCAATGTTACTAGGAAAAAGTCCAAAATCAATAGATTTTTGATAGTTTTAACTCGGTGGAAGATTCCAGTAAGAGACATTTTACATAAGTATTAAAAAGAATGGAAAGAAAGCATGATATTCAACAAAAACTAAGCAAATAAAGTCATTAACTCCAGTAAAACCAAAAGTTTGCACGAGACAAAAGGCAACCATAGTTATGGGCTCAAAAGTAACAATAGCTGCATTCTCATAATAGTAAAAACACCGAATACACATTTAACCAAATAGTCTAACAATAATTTTAAGAAACAAGGGGGAAAATAAGTTATAGCTTGAGTTATAGCTATCAAATAGCTAGTATTTTCAACTACCTTAATCAGATGTAAACAGAAAATGTCTAAAATTGATGAAACAAGGAATAGCAGTAAATTCACATTTAGACATAAAAGCACACTGGTATCCCTTGATTCATACATTATTTAGAATTATGGAGAAAAACAGAACCTGTGGGGTTTAGAGTGAAGGGTTTGGAGTGACTGCTTCTTAGAAGTGGTTTGGGTAGCAGGGGGCCAATGGACCACTATTTTTATCTTGGGCCTTTTAGCACTATTGGACCCTATAAACTAGGAATTGGCAAACTGTGACCCATGGGCCAAATCCTACCTATCACTGCTTTTGTAAATAAAGGTATAAGGGAACACAGCCAAACTCAGAGTTGAGCAGCTGCAACAGAGGTCATGTGGCTTACAAAGGCTAAAATATTTACTTTCTAGATCTTCACAGAAAACTTTGCCAACCCTTCTTTAAACCATGCATGAGCATTACTTTGATTTAAAAAAATTAAATAGTACAAAAGAGTGGCCCAGTTCTGTATTCTCTACAGGCAACTCTTTTAGATCTTTTAGTCTTTCTGAATTTTAACCCTTTTTTCTAAATAATAAGCATTTCTGACTGTTCCAACTGTTCAACTTCAGAAATCATCTTTCAACTTTCTGAAATCATTCATGGGGACTTAGTGAATTTAGAGTCCCCCAACTTTTCCATCCTTTCCATTCATAGAGTTACTCGAATATTTTTATTCCCTTTAGTGGCTACCTTTACCTTTAATGAATGACTATGTTTATCCTGTCATCTAAAACAGCATCTCTTCATTCCTTGGAGTAAAAGAGGACTGGCAGCCCTTACTCTTTTCCTCGCCTTCCACTCTTTCCTTCCCATTTCTGTGAGCTCTACCTTTACTTTTATGCTACTGAAGTTGCAAATATTTACATTCTTTTCTGTAATTATAACCATATTGTCTCTATAATTTGATTCCAGAAGTTGAAAACCAATAGACAGCATGGACATTTATTGCAACCAAGGAAATAGTGTTCCCTGAGAAACCAAATAAGAAATGACTATTTGTCAATCCTAACAGTGCCAATGTCATAACTACTAAGCCATTCAAACAAGAATGTTCAAACATATTCTCCTTTTTACAGCTCAAAAGCATGTTGGGTTACTGTTATGCAAGCTGTAAGAGGTGACCTCAGTATCAAAAATATATAGAGTTATGCCAAAATGGACTTCTGTAATAATTATATATTGATAAAAGTGGATATAATCACATACAATAGCAAAACAAATTATCCAGTTTTGTATAGGTAAAAAACATTACTTCTTATGAAAGTAAATATGGTTGCCCTTGATCATAAAAATAGGCTAACTCTTTTAGGAAAAATTATAAATGCCTGGTATCTAGAATATAAGAAGCAACACATTCATATTGGCAAACTGAAATAAAGAAGGGTTCTATTGGTTTCCTATTTCTCCTGTTACAAATTACCTACCAACTTAGTGGCTTGCAATAACACAGATTTATTATCTTCTAATTCTGCAGGCCAGAAGGCAGGCATGGATCTTACTAGGTGAACATCAAGGTGTGAGTGGACCTGAATTCCTTCTGAAGTCTCCAAGGGAGGATTCATTAACTTACCTTTTCTACCTTCTAAAGAAGCTGCCCACATTCTTTAGCCCCTTGGTCCCTTCCAACTTCAAAACCATCAGAGGCCAGTCAAGTCTGACCTTCTCTCCTGCTTCCTTCACCCACAAATAAGGACCCCTGTGATTACACTGAGCCCACTATGTTAATCTCTCTAGCTTAAAGTAAACTGACCAATCTTAATTTCATGTTACCTTAATTCTCATTTGCCATGTAACATCACATATACAAAGGTTCTAGGGACTAGGAAGTAGACATCTTTCAGATGGTGTTACTCTGCCAACCATAAGGATGGAATGTATTGTCTTTTTTATGAAAAAGGTGTTTAACAGCTCTAAGAATATTCCAAATTAAATGTAAATAAAAATCAGCATGCTATAAGACTTACCTCAGAGATGTATTTGGAATGAAAAGGGTTATAAATTAAGCTGCTGATATAACTAAAAAATATATCTTCAGAAACTTTTAGTGTTAATTTAGAAGTCCAATCTTCAGGAAATGTTGGGTCAAATTCAACATTTGGGCCTGACATGCTGGAGAATCTTACTCAAGGAAAGCATTACTTTTTAAACAGTCCATGAGACAGAAGAGGTATAAAATAGAGATGGAAAATCTAGAATTGAGATGAAATGTAAACTAATTGGGTCAATAAGAATGCAAAGTGAGCCAAATGCATATTTCAATAATAACTTCTAATCTAAAGCACAGAAGCACTAATCAATCAGAACAGATGCCAGCTGGGTAAGGCCATTCAAGTGTCACCAGCTGACTGCATCAGTCCACCCACTGACCTTTAGAGCTATGCTCACCATGGGGAAAATAGTTCCAAACCAACTCTCTCCTCTCTCTCTCCTGCTTATTCAGTCCTTTCAGATTGGGGAAATGATTAGAATGCCTCCACAGTGAATAAGACTTCATAGACTTGAAAGAAGGCTTTTTATTTATTTACACCTCCTTCCACAACAGAAATGGAGGGTTATAATCAAATTATCCCCTGCTTTCTTTTGTCCATACAAGAATAACCAAAGTTTTAACTCTCTTTATATATACACACCTCGTTAGGCATACTTTTTCTTATTTATCTTTGAAATCTTTACAAGTCTTTCACATGCTAAAAGGCAGAGTCCAAAAATTTGTATGGCTTGTTAACAAACCCTGATTTAAACCAAACTGTTATTTAGTGTGACTACATGAAAGCCACAGCATAAGGCATAGTGGGAATATAAAAGATTCTATGAAAGCACTGCGTTTTTTCACTATCTGTGACTGCCTTTTTCACTATTTGTGACTCTCCCATGGAAGGCAGAGGCTCTCACACGCACACAGGCACACACACTCACATGCACACAAAGAATTAGACTAGAAGAGAGTCCGTTATAAGATCTGTAACAAAGAAGAAAGCATAAGTGACAGAATGGGAAGGTGGAAAATGTGAGTGAAGTTCAGTATTTGCCTTAATTGAATGTGAGATGCCTCCAAGTGATCCAGGTAAAGAAGTCTAACAGGCAGCTAAAAATCTGGGACTGGAACTCAGAAGAGAGGTCAGACCTAGGACATATACATTGGTAAGTTATATGCATAGAGGTAATATTTGAAGTCAAGGAAAACATATCGTATCTGAGGAATCTGAGGTAAAACATATATATATATGTATATATATATATATACATATTTGAGGTAAAATTTTGAGTTAAAAAAACAAATATTTGAGCATTTATTAACATCATGTATTGGGCGCCTTCTGTGCAAAGGCACTGAGCTTGCTGCAGTTACGGTAATGAACAAGGGAACATGGCCCCTGCTTTTATGGAGATTCCAGCCTAGTGAACTCTAATCAGAGAAATATCTACAGTAATTTTAAGACCACTCCTAAGTAATTTTTATAACACCCGTGATTAAGTCTTTCTGCCATTCTCTTGCCTTACCATGGCCTACTCATGGTTAGGTAACATAAGCTGTCTCCCTTATAGTCACACCATTCAGTGCATATGCCCAGTTCTCAGTTTCCTTCGTCAATCAGCATCTCCTGTTCAGCCTTTATGTCCAAATCTCTTAATGTTCACTCAGTCCTAGATACATGACTCTACTTTTCCATATCTCTGTTTTCTCTCCAATAAGCTCATCCACCACCAGGGCTTTAACCTGGATGGCTCCCAAACACATTTCTACCATGACTTATTACTGAGGGCTCCAACCTTACATCTCAACATAGATGCCTAAACTTACATGCCCAAAACTGAGAGTATGGCATTCTACACCCTAGGTATTTTTTTCATAACAAATGGTGGTACTTTCCCAATGGTGTGAGCCAAAATTCTAGGATTCATCTATACCCCTTCTCCTAACCCCCCATACGATATCCATCCACAAATTCTATTGACTTTATCTTCTAAATCTATCTCAAGCTGTTCACTTTCCTTCACTCTACTCTCTGGGCCAAGTTAACCATCATCTCTTGCTTTCACTATAGCAGTAGCCACCTATTGGTTTCTCTACATCGACTCACTTTTCTCCAAATATTCCATGCCCTTCCTATAGTCACATATTTGGAGTCCTACTACTGCTTTAATCCAAAAAACCCTTCTCCTTTTCCTGAAATTACCTTTTATTTTTCCCTCTTTAGTTTAATATTAGAGAGTATCTCTCTAGATCCAACCTTCATGCCTCTTCATCTCACATATGAATTCTTCCCCAATTCTCCAATTAGAATTAATTTATTATTCCATCATACCCACCATTACCTCGTTCACATTTTGATTACATCTATTATTTCAGTTTGCCTCTATGATTAGTTGCTTATTTGTTTCTTTCTCAAGAGTAGAGGTAATGTCTTCATCAACTTAAAATGCTTTACTCCCACACTCGAGAGCCCAATCCAGCATTATAAAGATAGCTTGGGCTCCATAAGCAGTCAAGTCCATTACTACTGGTGACTGCTGCATGGAAAAGAATATCATATTTAGACAAAGAAGAATGGTTAGTACCAGAGTAAGTTCAAGAAGGAAAATTCATACCAGTAGGCATCAGGCAAACTCACTTACCATTCCATAGTTACTGAACAGCTTTACACTCTATGAGAGGACAATGTCACAGTCACAAACTCTTTAAAGTTTGCCATATCACATATACAGCCCAAGATATTCCTTGGAGCCCTCTAAAACTTGGTAAGAAATACACTAATCAATGTCTGTGTTAAACTTCATTTATCCCACTAATTTCTAGTTTCTTGCAACCACAGCTTTCTTGTGAGAATACTTTAAAAAATTACCAGTTAGAGGTCACAGACTGTGTCATCAAAAAGGGCCTTTCTTCTAATTACTTCATTTTACAGATGAGGAAATTGAGACCCAGATTTTACACACTCCCTGAGGTCACAAAATTGGCCGATGGCAGAATCAAGATCATAGCAACATTTCCCTGAGTCTTGGTCTAGTGAGTTGGGACTCAATGATCTGTGTAAAACAGAAGGGATCATAGGCATGGATAATTGGAATGGCTGGAATTTTTCATCCACTGGTTGAGGAATGTGACTCACTCCCCCTAAAATAAGAAAATCTGCCATTGGGTGTGGGACCACAGCCCTGAACCAGATGCCACAGAAGAGCCACACCAAGAAGAGCATCCTTGTTCCTCTGGCAGAGCCCTTCTAGTCCTTTTAAGAGGAGCCAAACAGCTTGAGGGTGGGGCATTCCCAGGCAGGGACCCCACCTTTCATATGGTGAAAAGCTATAGCTTTTTATTTGAAACTATCTCAACACCCTTCACAACTATATGCATATATTCGAGTCATTTTCAAAACCCTGAAATGGGAGTATCTTATATTTTCTAAAGATTCTGAAAAGCTGAGATTAAAGAATAAAGACCAAAAAAAAAAAAAAAAATCAAGAAAATCATAGCCACAAACATGATTACCACACTGCAGGATTCTGAAGAGCCACTCTCCCCAAAATTCTTAACATTCCTAAATCAGTACAAACACTTTCTCCTACAGTCTTCGTGAGAGCAACAGATTTGCTAAAACTGAACCTAGAAAATATTTACATATGCCAAAGTTCCTATTAAATGCTAGGCTTTTAAACTAATGCCCAAAAAACATGGTAAAGAATGAGATGAAAGCAAAGGAGAGAGTGAGAAGACACTGATTATACCTCAAACTGTTTCAGGCTACCTCATCCTGTATGCACTCACTAATGAGCTCAGAAGACAAATTCTGACTATTTCTGCTCTCTGACATTCACATGGCTTACAGAAAACTATTATCAGGAAATATAACCAAAGAAATAAGCCCTGCTAATGAGTCCAAATTCTCAAAAGCTATTTGCCTATAAGTTCTTCAGAATAGATTTTACCAGAGCCAAAATGTGTTTAAAAGGAAAGTTTCTTAAAACACAGGATCTATTTTTATTTTTATTTTTATTTTTTTTTTTTATTTTTTTTTTTGAGACGGAGTCTCGCTCTGTCACCCAGGCTGGAGTGCAGTGGCCGGATCTCAGCTCACTGCAAGCTCCACCTCCCAGGTTTACGCCATTCTCCTGCCTCAGCCTCCCGAGTAGCTGGGACTACAGGCGCCCGCCACCTCGCCCGGCTAAGTTTTCGTATTTTTTAGTAGAGACGGGGTTTCACCGTGTCAGCCAGGATGGTCTCGATCTCCTGACCTTGTGATCCGCCCGTCTCGGCCTCCCAAAGTGCTGGGATTACAGGCTTGAGCCACCGCGCCCGGCCAGGATCTATTTTTAAATGCGGAAATAAAAATATCCTTTTTATACAATGCAATGTCATTCACTATCATGTTAAACTGGAAAAAAAATCAACATTCAATATCGTAGACCAATGATCAAAACATAACTAAATTTCAGGGAGGGTGGTAAGCATTTAGTTACGCCCCAGCTGGCAAAAATTTATTTGCTTTATGTTACTTGCAGGCCACAACTTCTCCAGCTCATCTGGTGCATGCAAACACAATAGATACTCCCAGATGAAAAGAATATATGTGTTTCTCCATTACTTGAAAAACAAAAAAGACTAGTATCTGAGAGCAAGCAATTGATGTTCTATTCCATATTCAATCTTATCTCCCCAAATATTTTCTGCCTTGTCATTTTTGAGATTTGAGTTAAGAGTGAAGGTTCTCAGAATAAAACCTATCCACTGGCATTACTACCCAATGTATATGTAAGCTATTAGACAGATGAGATCAGAACATATCCAAGCCACAATATTAGCCTCAGGTCATAAATCAAATAAAAACCCCATCCAATTAAGGGCCCTATTCTTTGAACGATATGAGTTTACTGTCATGTTTGGATACTGAAAAAAGAGTTCTTGCAATCTGTGTCTCATCTGCTGTCCATTACCTGTACACTTAAAAAACGTGTTTCACAACTTCAGCAAATGCACACCTGCCAAATAACACTTTTTAAAATCATGGGGGCATGAATCCACCCTATAATAATGCAACCGTATATGACCAGCTGAAATCAGATCTGGTAAATGTCTAACTACCACATTCATAAATTATGATTTTTAAAATAGTTATCTACTATGTCCACACAGTATGGTAGCTGCTATCTACAAAACGAGATTAATCTTCCCTACAACACTTACAGGTAAATATTATTAACACTCTCCTACAGACAAGAAAAACAAGGCTCAAAGAGGTAGCTCACCTCACAGAAGTGGAAGACACGGTAGAGAAGGAGACACACCTGGAGTTTGTAAGCCCAGGTCCAATGCCACGTTTCAAATACTTCACCTTCCATCCATCTACCTTCAATAGCAACTTTATATTTTAAAATCCAAGCCAACTAAAAGTATCATCATTTCCTTTATTTGGTAAAAATCAGTACAATAGGTACGAGTTAAGGTTCCAGAAGTGTTTTGACTTTAATACTCACATTTCCCAATATGATTATAAGTTCAGCAAATACCTTTAAGCACTGACACTGCAACTAAGGGATGGGGGTGATATTCTCACTGCCATGGCACTAAAATTCAGTAGAAGGATGTGTCCATGCAAAGCTCAGGATACTTCATAGGGAACCTCAGGAAGCCGAGGCTAGCTCACATGAGAATGGCAGGGTGGGCAGCGATGGGCAAGAGGGCATGTGCAAGCCAGCTGTGGCCCAACAAGTAGGGCCAGCCTGGAGAAAACGGTAACCATGGTTACAGCTTGGATCAAGCTCGTGTCTACATGTTCATCATGGCGAACTGGGATAAGGAATTACTAAAATGTGGCAAATGTAAAGATAGCTATCTGGTTAGTTTTGGTGTTTGGATAAGCGAGGAAAGGTAGCATAGCCCCACTTCTTGATGAAGTATAATGGGGTTACAGTATGAGAGTAAATCTGATCATGCACCCTGGGGTTTTGGAACATATGTAATAGAACAGCGGTTTTTAAAGTTGGTCCACAGACTCTTGGGGGTCTCAAGTCCAAAAGGTCAAAGCTATTTCCATAATAATTCTATGATGTTATTGGTCTTATTTACTGTGTTGCCATTTGGACTGATGGCGGGTCAAACTGCTGGTTTCTTAGCATGCATAATGGCAGAGGCACCCAACTGTATGAACAGTCATTTTGTTTCTTACCACTACCCACTGTAAGTTCTAAACATAAACAACAGGCAGTTTCACTCAAGGTCTGTAACCAAGCAACTACAATTATAAATGTTATTAAACCTCAACCCTTGAATCTACGTATCTTCAATATTCTATGTGATAAAATAGGAAGTACACATGAACCAGTTCTGATGTATGATGGTTCCGCAAAGAAAAAGAACTTGTGTAATTATGTTGCAAGCTGAACTACCTGCTGTTTTCATGGAACACCATTTTTTTTATTTGAATGAATGACTGAGAGGCAAATGATGGTTTTCCAGACTGGTTATTTGGCAAAGATTTTCTTGAAAATATATAAAGTAAGCCCATCACTTCAATGAAAACTGATTGGATTTGTTGCCAATAATAAAATTCCAGCTTTCAAAGGAAAATTAGAATTTTTGCCAACTTGTATTTGCCACCATGAGCTTGACAGCTTCCCAGTACTGAAGAACCTTTCTGATAAGATCAGTGGTAATATTAATAAATGCAATGATTTTGGTAACAAATAATAAAATGTGTCACTATTTGGAAGATCTGCATAACTCAATCTACCAATATTTTCCAAAGGACAAATGTATGATGTTACAAAATCATGTGTGGGTAACAGCTCCATTCAAAATGCAAGATAGACCAGTATGTTTTACAGTACGGGAAGTTCATTGATATTGTTTCATTTTCTCTCTTGTAAGAAACCTTTAAGAAACTACCATTTGTCAAGTTTAGAGAAGAATATCCACAGTATTAGAGAAGAATATCCACAATTACCTGAAAAGGGTATTAAAATGATCCTTTCTTTTCCAACTACATATTTGTATGAGGCCCAGTTTCTACATAAACCAAAATAGCATATCATAACAGATTGAATGCAGAAGGAGATATGAGAATCCAGCTGTCTTCCCTTAAATCAGACACTAAAGAAATCTGTGAAAATGTAAAACAATTTTTCAGTAAAGATTTTTGTTCTTAGTAGTTATTTTCTCATAAAAATATATTTCATCAACATGTAATGGATTTTTAAATAAATTTGTTAAATAATTTAGAATCCCTAGTTATAATATCTAATCCAAAATATTGATAAATATAAGCCACATATACTTAAGCTCATCTGGGTTCTCAAGGAGTTAAGACAGCAAAGAGGTCCTATGAACAAAAGTTTGAAAACCCCTATAGCAGAGCACTATATTCCAGATGGAGATGAGGAAATGGTTCCTGAATATTGTGGCTCACTCTGCCTCTGGTCACGAGGTACTTGGTTTCAATATTAAATGTCTTGTTTAGATATTTTAAAGGGGAAAGTCAGTTGCATCTGGGGGACTCCCAGGCCTTCAACAGCAGCATCTTCTTGACACTTCTTCACATATTCTTATTCAGCAGGTGGGAAACACAAGCAAAGGGGAAGGGAAAAACCATTAACACCAGGCTTGTGGATCCACACTAACATTTATGCACATTTACTGTGAATGTCACTGGGTAATCTTCCCAGAGACATTCTTTTGGGTTTGAGATGAGGAAAGAGGAAGGGTTACTACCTGTTCCTATCTTAACAAAAAAGTATGACGGAAAAGAAACTGAGGAACTGAGTGCCTCAAAAACGTCCTTGAATCTATCAGTTCTTACTAGGAGGAATCACTGCTCACTACTAGGCCTGACTTAAAAGGAGGCCCGACTTGTAGGGCAAGTTGCTGGCAGTGCTCCCTGGGGAACACATCAGTATTCAACTGCTCATCCAATACACAGGTATTTAGGCACTGCGATGAAAGAAAATTAGGGTTTAAACTCAACTTGGGAATTAATGTCTTCATTTTTGGCATAACTCACAAAGCCACATCGTATGTTTTATAAATTAATTCATTAATACGTTAAAATTAAACTCATATTAAGATCAACTTGATATTCATAGCACCTTGATTTAGGAATTAAAAACATCACACAATTGCTATTATTAGTAGCAATTAATGAGTTCTGTTCCTAAAAGGAAATGAAACACAAAAAAATAATTTCACAGAGGGGGGCAAAATCACCAAATAGGAAAAGTAGTAACTTGTTTAAAGGATCAAAATTTAGTATGGGAGTCACTTCAGAAATATATTTCTGTAACCTTCTGGAACCAAGATTACCGCTTAACTAGATGTTGGTCTGGTCCACTAATGATTTATTAAACATTATCTGAACTCCTTCCAGAGACAGTATTGACAGAACAGTATATTAGCATCTTTTTAAAAGATCATACATTGCTATGTCTTATATTTTCATAGGCCACCAAACCCCGCAACTTAGCATATTCCCTGGCAAACCATAGGTACTCAATAAATAACTTCATTTGTTTTAAATGTTTAATAGCTGGGGCTGGAGTCAGGAGGACATTTTTCTTTAGGATACTTGGAAGTATCTGGTGGCTGCTTTTATAAAGCATTGCAAAGAGCAGTTAGAAGGAGGTGGTTAATTGCAATAATAAACATGGTTGAAATGGAAACTATTGATTGAAAGAGAAAATGTTCAGAGCAAGCGACACAACAGAAGGGATGAAAATTTATAATTCAGAAGGTTCGATACTCAATAAACATTTGTGGAATAGCTTCTTCCCCAAGGGAAGCAGATGAAAAAGAAATACATTATCTAGAGGCCTCACTGAGAGCTATCAGCCAGCACTTCACACCTCTGTTCCTCTTGCCTGAACATCTGAGGTTGAGGTGAATTATCTGTAGGGATGTTTTCCTCTGAGGTCCCCATGTAGACTGAAAATAAGTTTGGCTCAAAGTCTTCCTATCTTAGAAACAGAATGACATTAATGCTAGAATTACAGTACATAGTAATAGTTGCTTTATGTTTAGCATCAAAAGGAACCTTGGCTTTGACCTACATAGTTGTATCATAATTTTTGTAAATAGTATCCATTGTTTATAAAGACAGATTAATGTTAGTTCAATGCTGCTGTTAAATAATGTATGAAAGTACTTAAGATGATGATAAAATGGTCTCAGATGCCACCATTCACGGATAGGGAAGCCTGGATCATAGTGCCAACCACATCCTGACACACAGAAGTGTTTTCTTTAGTTGCACAGTATTTTAAAGGTGGAAATTCTGCATCAAAATCTGACTAGCTCCTCTTGGGACAATGTGGGGAAAACATGTAACCATTCAAAAGTGGGCCTGCATTCCAGAGTGATGGTAATCAATTGGATCTGAGCAACAATGCTATGTACACAACTCACACACTTGTGTACCCTCCACTTGGCCACCTATCACCACCTATCACCATTCCTTCTTGCCTTCATGCAGCCCACCTCTTTCAGGGAATTTGATTTCGCTGTTCAGCTCCATTGTTGGTTGAGTTAGAAACCCCTAGCCTGTCTAGCTGTGTCACACAAGAATATCTTTGCGCATCTCTCACTGGGGCCAGATACCTAAAATACAGGTTGAGAATACAGAAATAAATTACTTCTTTGGGGCTATGATTGGAAGCCAAAGCTGAACATAAGGGAAAACAACACAATTGTTCAATTATGTCAAAATTACCAAGATTCTTCCAACCCAGAATAGAAAACTAAAATACCTTCTATTGATTACTCTTTAGGTCAAGAGTATCTGATAACATTCAGTACAGCGGTAACATGTCTAAGAATGCAAATTGAGGAGTTAGCATTTTCTGAGATGAGCCTATCTAGACTGCTACTATAGCTAGGGAATGCTAAAACACCTGGAACAACGTGATAGGTGGCCTGGCTACTTATTCAAGGACAAAGACATTTACTATATATACCTCCAAAGAAATGGAACCAAGATAATGCATTTTAATATCTACATGAGCTTTTAAACATCTGCAAAAATCATGGGGATTGATAGGACACTTGACTATTTACTGGCATAGGTTATTATGAAGGAGTAAAAATACTCAGACACATTGGTAATAGCAGATTGCACCCTGGAAATAAAAGTTAGGACTTTTGTTGGATCTAGAGTAAAACTTTTATTAATATTAAAAGCTGACACAATATAAATGAAGAAAAATTATTTGAAACTCGTGTGAGCTTTACCCATAGTTTCTAGAAATCTAGCAATCAAAACAACATCTATGTGGTAAGTAACCTGTGTTAAGTCCTACAAGGTTTGGAAAAGAAAAAACAATAATTTGTGGAATGCCTATTCTGGAGGTTATACACTTTTTGCCTTTTGCCATTCCTCAGCTTTGAGGTAATTGACAAAATGAATGGTCACCAATTTTTGCAAGAGATATATGTCTTGCATGATGGCTGCAAACAACGAAGACAATCTTTCCTAGAATCTTTAGTTCAGGCTACTTAATTACTAAGACCAAGAGACATTTTTAACACTTACGGGCAATAATTAATAATCCTTTTGTGTTTTTTTTAAGCTGAAGAATCCAATAAGGTGAAAAGTTTATATCTATAAGAACACAGAAGAAAATGTATAAACCAACTCCATGCCTAGTACTCAATCCTAACTTACTATATAAAGCAACTCACTCTGCCTGTTCCCTTGGGCAATAGTTTGATTTGAAGGCTCTAATAAGGTAGTTTTTTTTTTAACTTTTAGTCTTCAAAGTGTCTTTGAATAAAGGTCAAAATATAAAATTCTAGCATATCTCAAATGCAAAATGGAAAATCAATGTCATCTAGCAATCAGAAAAATTATCTGCCATAGTAGAGCCTTTATAATAGCTGCACATTTGTCTTTCTTGACCTGATAGGTTTAGATCATGTCTAAGTCACAATCATCTCATTTACGGCTTCTAGCACAGGGCTTTGCAGTTAAGAGGTGTCAATAAATACTTGAACACCCATAAACCATAGAAAATATGAAGATCAAATGTGTATACACATTACTAAAAGAGTTCTTACTTTTTTTAAGAATTAAGGAGTATTTTGAAAAGCTGAAGATTTACTTGCATGCAATCATGGTTTACTAAAGTACATCATCAAAATAATGTAATGGAGAAAAATTATAACCATACACACTATTTTAAATTAAGTAAAGAAGTATTTCAATTCCTTTTGCTATTTGTTCTAAGTATAATATTCAGACAAACATTCATAGGTATGTGGGTGATCGTGCTTTCATTTGTTTTAATAGTATTACCTGAAAACATATGGCTTGTATAAGCCAAGCTTTAAAAAAAAAAAATTAAGCACACAGCCTTCATAAAGCTAAGAATTCAGTTCCAATTCTCTTCATCTTGGCTTCGTTTCACTAGCAGGAATTAAGACATGAATCAATTTTTTTTTTTTTTTTTTTTTTCAAAGATAGGGTCTCACCTCTGTCATCCATGCTGGAGTGCAGTGATGCAATCATAGCTCACTGCAACCTCAACATCTTGGGCTCAAGTAATCCTTTCACCTCAGTCTCCCACGTAGCTGGGACCACAGGTACACAACACCATACCCATCTATTTTTCCTTTTGGTAGAGATGAGGTTTCACTATGTTACCTAGGCTGATCTCAAAAATCCTCCTGCCTTGGCCTCTCAAAGTGGTGGGATTACAGGAGTGAGTCACTGTGCCCAGCCCACAATTCTTAATATATGGTTAAGTATGAACAACTGTGAGATGATAAAGAACACAACTAGAGTAGTTTCCTCTCTTTCTCCTCCAGATCTTGCTACATTCCTGTGAAGAGAAGAAAGTAACAGGACAGTGGGATGGAATCTGTGCATCAAACAGTATGGCCTAGAACTCTTCCAAGACTAATGCAATCACTTGGCCCTGGTCCCCAAGAAGCAGTAGTTCTAAAATGACAAATAAGACCAGGGCACTCACTCTGGGTATCCAGAGACATCATGATCTTACCCTCAATGGCTCAGGTTGTGACTTCAGAACGTTTCAACTGTGCCTAGAACACAAAGGCACAGACAAAAGATTGAAATAACATAGAAGCTGCTTCTACTCTAAATCATTTAAAGCTTATTAAAATCTCAACATGAGGACAAGGTGGCACATGAGGGTTTAGGCATTTGCTCTCACTATTTGCACAAGTCTTTCTGATGAGCCCACAGTGACAGATACTGTGAAAAAATACTTAAGAATGTAGAAGGCAGGTCACATTTTTGACTAAGTAAACACAGTCAAAACCAGAAGAATAGCACAACTGACCCACGGACTTGTAGGCAACAATAAATGATTATCCCTTAAGCTACTGGGTTTGTGGTTGTTATTCAGATATATATGCTGACCTCCTTTAATCCTCCACAACAGATTTAAACACATGTCTATGTCTCTGTAGTACATGTTCACACAGCTAGTGCTTATCACATCATAGGACAACTAAACATAGGTATGTCCTAGGTCATCATCTCCTCCAGGACCCCCTCCCCAATTCCTAATACACTATAAACATGCTTAACACATGTTGAATAGTAATGAATAAATAAAGTATAATTTCAGAAAATATTCTAAATTAGGGAAGTGTACTTAAAACTTCTGCAAGGTAGAATGACTTGTACTTGCTTAACAGCAGTGGTGGAAATGCACCCAGGAATGCAGGCAACAATCAGGGCATCTTATGTAGAACAGACAAGCAGAGTTAATCAGAGAGAAGCAGGGTTCTGAGGAAGAGAAAGGAATGTAGCTACTATGTGGAAATTCAAGCAGGGATACTGGGATATTGCATAACTTTAGGGAGAAGTATCAGCTGACTGAAGCACTGAGCAATCTGTAGCCTTGAATGCAGGAGTGTTGCTTAAAAATGGAGAGAGTTCTCCAAAAAGAGATACTTAGGTAACTGGACAAGGAATTCAGCTACAGAACTAAGGGGAGAATCAACAGGAAGAGATGTGTTACTTCCAGCCAATGAAATGATGACAAGTCTCTAACGTCATGAGACTTCTCTTCTACTCTCAGATATCACCCAGTGGTGTGCAACCAAGACTTAAAGCAACAAATCTAAGTATTTCTGGGGGAAAACAGTGTTGCTCCCTATGGATCAGGAAATTGCTGTTCCACAGCAGATTTCAAGATCCTGTTGTTTCAGGAGGTCTCCAAGAGTCCTGCTCTCAATGTACTGGATAGTCGGCTCAGTCCACCAGAGACTACGAAACGTCTACTATTTAAGAAATTAGTTTCTTTAGAGGATAAACTTGCCCCAACAAAAACCTGGGCACTGTGCCCAGAAATAAACAAAAAATAAAGAACTTATTCCTATTCAAGTGAGCATTACACTTCAAAATAAAAACTCCAAAGGAAAAGAGCTTATCACCAATAATGAAGTTCCAGTTCCCTGTAAATCACTTCCCTCAAGAAGTCCCTCCAAAAATATCAACTTCAGAGATACTTTTTAGAGACAATTTCTCATTACCCGTGTTCCAGTGAAAAACTAAAATCCACTATATAGATACAAAAAACACTCCTCTATCACTCATGGCATGAGAACTTACTATCTGTAGAAAGATAGGAAGCTATAATGGCAGAACAACCCAATGTCACCACATTGCTTTCTTCCCCAGCAGAGTTCTTCGTTACCAGGTAACAAGAGTTATCCATGATACTCAAGGAAGCTCCATGAGGAATACACGGGAATAGAAGCAACTATTCACCCATGATACTACGAATAAATCCTTATGTTTATGGTTCCACATCAAAATTAGAAACTAACCCCTTTTATTCAAGAACCTGTATTAGGTTGTCACAATCCTTTCTTGGTTTTCCCCCTCAGCCTACATAAATCATCTCGCCTTCCTTATATGAAGGGTATTAAATGAACGCAGACATACACACCATAATTTGACCAAGAAGTAGGGTCTCAGGCAAATGCTCACTTTTCTCAATACTCTACATTTTGCAAGGTTATCCTCACATCAAGTCTTTGCTGAGGAACAGATAAAGAGGACTACACAGTAAGACGTGAAGATGCAGTAGCCAACGATGACACAAAAGAAGAATTTTTATTGCAGAAGTTTTTAAACTGGAGACTTTGGATGAGCTTCAGGGGTTCATAAAATCTCATATGATTACATGCAAAATTGTTTATGTACATGTATGTTCATAAATGTACACTTTTATCTGGGGAAACAGTGTACAGTTGTCATCAGACTCTCAAACTTTTCCCCCAAATTTAAGGACCAGTGCTTCATTAGGTCAAACTAATCTCAGACGTCAGGTCCTCTTGAATACTGAATGAGTATTTCAACCTTTTTTTTTTTTTTTTTTTTTTGAGACAAGAGTCTTGCTACATCACCCAGACTGGACTGGCATGATCTTGGCTCACTGCAACCTCCGCCTCCCGGGTTCAGGCAATTCTCCTGTCTCAGCCTCCCTAGTAGCTGGGACTATGGGTGCCCACCACCGTGCCTAGCCCATTTTTGTATTTTTAGTAGAGATGGGGTTTCATCTCGTTGGTCAGGCTGGTCTCAAACTCCTGACCTCAGGTGATCCACCCACCTCTGCCTCCCAAAGTGCTGGGATTACAGGCATGAGCCACCATGCCTGGCCATTTCAACATTTTTTTTTAAGACTGACTTAAAGCTGCCATAGATCATGACAGGTTGTGCTAAGAGTCTGGATGCCATATATAGCAACATAGTGCTGTGACAGATGTTTATAAAAAACACATTGTATTTACAACTGAAAAGTTACTTTCACATTTTAAAAGTGTATCTAACGGAAGGGGTTGCAATGACTTTCTTTTTTCCATGATAGCTATGTATCTTTTTAAAACTTTTAACTTTTATTTTAGGTTCAGGGGTACAGGTGAAGGTTTGTTATGTAGGTAAATTGGTGTCATTGGGGTTTCATTTACAGATTATTTCATCACCCAGGTACTAATCCTAGTACTCAACAGTTATTCTTTCTGATCCTCTCCCTCCTCCCAACCTCCACCCTCAAGAAGATCCCAGTGTCTGTTGTTCCAATCTTTGTGTGCATGAGTTTTTGATATGGTTTGGCTATGTCCCCATCCAAATCTCATCTTGAATTGTAATCCCCATGTGTCAGGAGAGGGGCCTGGTGGGAGATGATTGAATAATGGGGGCAGACTTCCCCCTGCTATTCTTATGATAGTGAGTGAGTCTCGGGAGATCTGGTTGTTTGAAACTGTGTAGCATTTCCCCTTTCACTCATACTCTCTCGTGGACCACCATGGTAAGATGTGCCTGCATCCCTGTCGCCTTCTGCCGTGATTCTAAGTTCCCTGAGGCCTCCCATTCATGCTTCCTGTTAAGCCTGCAGACCAGTGAGTCCTCTTCTGCTCATAAACTATCCAGTCTCTGGTAGTTCTTTATAGCAGTGTAAAAATGGACTAATATAGAAAATTGGTATTAGTGGAGCACTGCTACAAAAATATTTAAAAATGTGAAAGCAACTTTGGAAGTGGGTAACAGGCAGATGCTGGAACAGTTCAGAGGGCTCAGAAAGGACAGGAAGATGTGGGAAAGTTTGGAACTTCCTAGAGACTTGTTGAATGGTTTTGACCAAAATGCTGATAGTGATACGGACAATGAAGTCCAGGCTGAGGTGATCTGAACTGGGGTAATGGTCACCCTTGCTATGCTTTAGTAAAGAGATTGGTGGCGTTTTGCCCCTGCCCTTGGCTAATGTTAATAGCCAAGATAATGGGGAAAATGTCTCCAGAGCATTTCAGAGATCTTCACAGCAGTCCCTCCCATCACAGGTCCTGAGGCCTAGGAGGGAAAGATGATTTCGTGGGCCAGGTCCAGGGCCTAGATGTTCTGTGCTGCTTTGGGACATGGTGTTCCATGTTCCAGCCACTTCAGTTCCAGCCATGGCTGAGAGGCCAAGGTACAGCCTGGGCCATAACTTCAGAGGGTACAAGCCCCAAGCCTTAACAGCTTCCACATGGTGTTTGGCCTGTGGGTGTGCAGAGGGCAAAAGGTAAGCTTTGGGAGTCTCTGCCTAGATTTCAGATAATATATGGAAATGCCTGGATGTTAAGGCAGACGTCTGCTGCAGGAGCAGAAACCTCATGGAGAATCTCTACTAGGGTAGTGTGGAGAGGAAATGTAGGATTGGAGCCCCCATACACAGTCCCCACTGGGGCACTTCATAGTGGAGCTGTGAGAAAAGGGCCACCATCCTCCACACCCCAGAATGACAGATCTACTGACAGCTCATACCATGTGTCTAGGAAAGTCACAGACACTCAACACAAGCCCGTGAAAGCAGCAAAAGGGGCTGTACCCTGCAGAGCCACAGAGGCAGAGCTGCCCAAGTCCATGGGAACTCACCTCTTGCACCAGTGTGCCCTGGATGTGAGACACAGAGTCAATGGAGATTATTTTGGAGCTTTAAGATATAATGAGTGCCCTGCTGGGTTTTGGACTTGCAGGGGGCGGACAGCCCCTTTGTTTAGGCCAATTTCTCCCATTTGGAATGGGAGCATCTACCCAATGCCTGTACCCCCATTGTATTGGGAGTAACTAACTTGCTTTTGATTTTACAGGCTTATAGATGGAAGGGACTTTTCTCTGATGAGACTTTGGACTTGGGCTTTTGGGTTAATGCTAGAATGAGTTAAGACTTTGGGGGACTGTTGGGAAGGCATGATCGTGTTTTGAAATCTGAGAAGGACATGAGATTTGGCAGGGGTCTGCAGCAGAATAATATGGTTTGGTTCTGGGTCCTCACCCAAATCTCATCTCAAACTGTAATCCCATGTCAGGGTAGGAACGTGGTGGGAGGTGACTGAATCATAGAGGTGGACTTCCCCTTTGCTGTTCTCATGATAGTGTGCGAGTTCTCTTGAAATCTGGTTGTTTGAAAGTGCATCTCTCTCTCTCTTCCCCCCTACATCCCCCACCCCCCACCATGGTAAAATTTGCTTGCCTTGCCTTCATCTTCCACCATGATCATAAGAGTCCTGAGGCCTCCCAGGCATGCTTCCTGTTAGAAGTTCAGAACAGCAAGTCAACTAAACCTCTTTTCTTCATAAATTACCCAGTCTCAGGTAGTTCTTCACAGCAGTGTGAAAATGGACTAATACAGTTGTCATCATTTAGCTCCCACTTATAAGTGAGAACATGCAGTATTTGGTTTTCTGTTCCTGTGTCAGTTTGCTAAGGAAAATGGCCTCCTGCTCCATCCATGTTCCTAAAAAGGACATGATCTTATTTCTTTTCATGGCTGCATAGCATTCCATGATGTATGTATTATGTATACCACATTTTCTTTATCCAGTCTATTATTGGTGGGCATTTAGGTTAATTCCATGTCTTTGCTATTGTGGATAGTGCTGCAATGAACATTTGCATGTATGGGTCTTTAAGGCAGAATGGTTTATATTCCTTTCAGTGTATACCCAGTAATGGGATTACTGGGTTGAATGGTCATTCTGTTTTTAGCTCTTTGAGAAATTGCCACACTGTCTTCCACAATGGTTGAACCAGTTTACAGTCCCACTAATAATGTATAAGTGTTCCCCTTTTTCCACAACCTCACTAGCATTTTATTTTCTGGCTTTTTAGTAATAGCCATTTGGACTGGTTTGAGGTGGTATCTCATTGTGGTTTTGTTCTGCATTTTTCTATTGATCAGTGATATTGAGCTTTAATATGCTTTTTCACTGCATGTATATCTTCTTTTGAAAAGTGTCTGTTCATGTCCTTTGCCCACTTTTTAATGGTTTTTTTTTTCTTGTAAATTTTAGTTCCTTATAGATACTGGATATTAGCCCTTTGTCAGATGCATAGTTTTCAAATATTTTCTCCTATTCTGTAGGTTATCCGTTTACTCTGTTGATAGTTTCTTTTGCTGTGCAGAAGCTTTTAAGTTTAATTAGATCTCACTTGTCAATTTTTGCTTTTCTCATAATTGCTTTTGGCATCTCCATGATGAATTGTTTGCCCATTCCTAAGTTCACAGCAGTATTGCCTAGGTTGTCTTCCAGGATTTTTATGGTTTTGCATTTTACATTTAAGTCTTTAATACATCTTGAGTTAATTTTTTATATATGGTTTAAGGAAGGCATCCAGTTTCAATTTTCTGCATATGGTTAGGCAGTTATCCCAGCAGCATTTATTGAATAGGGACTCTTTTCCCCAGTGCTTGTTTTTGTCAGCTTTGTCCAAGATCACATAATTGTAGGTGTGCAGCCCTATTTCTGGGCTCTGTATTCTGTTCCATTTTTTTGTGTGTCTGGGTGGTGGTGGTGGTGGTGTTTATCAGTACCCTGTATAATAGTGATCTTTCTCATCTTTCCAAACACACCCGCATACAGAGTAAAAATGTAAGGAAACTTCTTTGTTGCGGGGGTGGTTTAGAACTCATGCATACAAAAGAGAGGAGAAAGTAGACAAACACGTCCAATGATACTATCATTAAAACAATTTTCAATTTCTCCTTGGAAAACAGTGTGACAAAAGGTTAGTACTCAAAATACATAAAAAGTAAACTCTTAAAATTCAATAATATGACAAACAAACCAAAAAAACAATGGACAAAAGATACAAACACACACTTTAAATAACACGTTCAACATCACTTGACAACACAAGTGTTGGCAAGGATGAGGACCAACCAGAATGCCCATACATTGCTGGTGGGAATATGAAATGGTGCAAGGACTACAGACAATGATTTTAAATTGTCTTATAAAGCTAAATATATGTTTGCCCACAACTCACAATTAATTACTAAGCATTTACCCAGGAGAAATAAAACATGTCTAAAAATACACTTGTCCATGAATGTTCATAACACCTTTATTCATATTGGCAAAAAACTGAAAACAACTGAAATGTGATATATCCAACAATGGAATACAACTGGTGGGCATCTAATGGCAGATATGAAAGTACATACATTTTTTAAAGTTCAAAAGGTATTAAAATTTATGCATTTTATTATGCGTAAATTATACCTCAATAAGTTTTATTTTAAAAATAAAGATTGTGGTTACAAAGAAATGAGATTAAATTCTCATGATAAATAAACCAATGTATTAAGTACCTATTTATATGGTCATGAATGTAATTCCAAAACTGCATGCAAAATTTGAGAAGCAGCAGTATTTTCTGAATACCTGCACAACCTCAAAAATAACTCCTTTGAAGCCTACAGATGTACAATTTCCTACACATCTAATAAGATCAGTCTTACTATTGTGTAGTCACCTTCTCCAAATATACACAAAAACCACCCTTTAAAAAGTATAATTATACTCACAATACTTATGATATTTATAATATATAATACTCAAAATAAGGCAAAATAATGTGAAGATAGACTCTAGAATTATGTCACAGCATTTGTGTTAGCACTCAAAGTTTAGTATCTCCCTTAAGTAACAGATGTTCTGCCTTTCTGTTACATTATTTGTACTTTTTAATGTTTTGCAGCTTTTAAATCATATTGTGGCACTCTTATCTCCTCCAAAAAACTTAATTTAGCACTATGTATATATCGTATTTAATTACCCATTGCATATTCTATCCCTGCTCCTCTTAAAGAAAATTCTAAGAACTGCAGCACTTAAAAACATTTAAATTATACTTCTAAAATATGTCTTCAAATTGCTATTGGATATTGCATATGATCATAGTGTAGCACTCCAGGGTAGTTTGGAGACAGTGCAATATGGCCATTTGTCTTCCAGTCTTATTACATACAACTTAACTTGAATCCAAAATGTTTTCAGTGAATCAGAAATAATGAAGTGTCAAAAAATCTGCAAATAAGACAAAAGGTATAAACCACATAGAAAAAAATTGATAAATTTAGACTAAACTTCTGATCATAAAATGCAGCAAGGCACTAAATTTAAAAAATACATGTATAACAAAAACTGTATCCAACAAAGGACAGATATGCAGAATATAAGGAATGCCTCAAATAACAAAAATGAACAACAGACAACCCAATAGAAAAAAAAAACAAACAAAATACAGAAAAGAATAAATGACCAATAAACATATAGAAAGGAACTCAACCTTACTGGTTATCCAGTAATTGCTAATTAAAATTACAATGAGATACCACTGAACACCCATTCAAACAGCAAAATCAGTAACTAATACAGATGATCCCCAACTTACAGTGGTTTCATTTAAAATTTTTTGACTTTACGATGGTGTAAAAGCAATATGCATTCAGTAGAAATCATACCTTGAATTTTCATCCTTTCCCAGGTTGGTCTTATGTGCTTCAATACTCTTACATTAGATACTGAACACTTTATTGTAAAATAGAGTTTGTGCTAGATAATTTTGTCCAACTGCAGGCTAATGTAAGTGTTCTGAGAGTGTTTAAGGTAGGCTAAGCTATGATGTTCTGTAGGTTA
The DNA here is from genome assembly GCF_003255815.1 of Theropithecus gelada. NCBI lineage: Eukaryota > Metazoa > Chordata > Mammalia > Primates > Cercopithecidae > Theropithecus > Theropithecus gelada. Next base: position 81,373,116 of record NC_037680.1, on the reverse strand, counting down.
GGTGTATTAAATGTATTGTTTACTTACTAAATTTTCAACTTACCATTGGTTTATCAGGATGTAACCCCATTATAAGTCAAGGAACAGCTGTAATATTAAGCATAGTCTAGAATGTGGAAGAATCAGAACTTTGATGATAGAAATGTGAACTGGTACAACTAATTTGCAAAACTATTCTCATTATCTGGGAAGTGGAAAATGAATATAACCCTATGATCCACTCATCTATTGATTAAGGAAGATAATACAGGTATACACTGGTATGTCTCAGAATATTCATCACAAATTAGATGATCACAAATTAGAAACAACAACACAAATGGTCATCAAGAGAATGGATAGTTCACGTTTGATATATCAATATGAGGGATGTTTATAACTGAAAACTAACAACCTGCAGCTTCACACAATGACATGGGTGAATCTCACAAACACTGAATGAAAGCATTCAGACACAACACTGTATAAGTACATTCATATATAGTTCAAAAAACACGAAAAACTAAACTGAATGTTTAGAGTCCTACGTTTAGGTAGGAAAGAAAAGCAAGGAATAATAATCACAACATTCAGGACAGTGCTTTCCTCTGCAGTAAGGGAAAAGTGTTTCAGCACTGGCAGGTGAGAACTTCTAGGTGCAAGCAACATTCCATTTCTTCACCAGGAAAGTGGTAATACAGATGCAGAGGTATATATTTTATAATTTATAGTTTTTATTTAAAGTATTCATGCTTTATGCATGTCTGCATATCTCCTATTTTAAAATGTGTTTAAATGAAAGAACTTATGCCAAAACCAAATAAACCAATAAATCTAGAATGTTCTTTGGCTAGAACTAGAAAGCATCCTTAGACAAGAAGTAGTCACATCTAATGACAAAATTCATTGAGTAAGCCGTGAAAATACATTGATTATCCAGATACCTTATCTTAAAAATATTATATTTCCATGTTAAAAAAGCAAAGGAAAACATGATAGAAGATGCTTTTGGAATTAGAAATTGCCCTCTTTTAAAGTTTAGTGAGATGCATTTGGCTTTGGTGAACCAAAAGAAGTTATATGGTTACTCCATATTTGTGTATTAAAATAATTCAGTCATCATTTAATAAATACTTAGGCAGAGAGTACTCATACAAGAATGGGCTACTATGGTGAGTCTAAAAGAGTTAACTCCAAAACTTGACAGCTAACCGACAGGCTGATGAACAGTAACATTTATGAGCAAAGGGTTAAGAGACCTAAAGTTGGAATATGCAGGAAAATGCCTTAACTAATATGTCACATTAAGCCAAAGTACAGGTTGTTGCCTAAGAAACCCATAAAACAAATCTCTCTTTCTTCACATAATTAATGAACTACTTATGAAAATAAAAATGTATTAATTTTTCTCTCGAATAATTTTTATTACCAAAAAATCAGCAAAATATGTATAAGTCATTGCCTAAATTCTGCACAGAACTGTCAATGGACACACTTTATTTTTCTCTTTTTCTAATAAATTATCATGCTTAAGGATTTGCATATTTTATATCAGAGGGCCTGAGGTTTCCCCAGTGTTTAATACAGTTAAGCAAATACCATAGAGCCAATGAAGTGAGTAATACTCAGTTTGCTTCCATCTCAGTGTCAGTGACAGGATACAGGTGACTGTCAAATACACACAGAATGACTTTTCTCCATTTACATTCTCACAGCTTTAATATCAAATAAAATCTCTCCAGAACCCTTTTAAGAATCTAAAGACAAAATCGCTACTGCATAAATCCTGCCTAAACCACCTAAGATTTTAAAATGTACTTTGGTCAACAACTTTCACCGAGTATCTCTCTTAGGAAAGCAGCAACTAAGACCAAAAAATAATTTTACTGGTTCCCAATATTTAAAAGGTTTTTCATACTTGCCATTTATGTTTATTTTCTAGTTCTCTGGGGAGGACATTTTTATAAAAGTATCATAAGAATATATAGTAAATATATACAGATCCAACTCTTCCCATGAATCATGATATCATGTACCATAAACCTCATTTGGGATTCAGTGTATTCTAATATTTTTAAGTGGCATATTCTTAAGGAAAAAAAACTGTCTATTTATCCTAGGCATAATCCTGTGGGACCCCACACACATTCTCTTTTATTAATAAATTAGTATACATTAATGTCCAATTAAAATATTTTAAAATTTAAATTATTCTAACCATCTAACCAGGGAAAATATTCCAATTTTGAAAGAGACCACATATTTTGCATTTATTGTTAAAATATTCAGTGGAATTATTTTTCACTTTCAACTAACATAGTAATAATATGTTAATAAAAGAGTCTATATAGGTACATAAAAAAGATTTTCAAGACCACACATGAAAGCAAAATGGGCACCTCAGCAAGGTTGAGGTACACACACACCCACACCCACACATATACACCCAGACACCCATACAAAAACAAAAGTATTTGCTTGATATGCATACCATGCACTTTGAGTAGTAAAACAAATGACTCTCCTTGTCCTCAAGGAACTTGCAGTCCCTATGTAGAGAAATGTGCCCCAATGAAAACATAACAGTAAGCATCCTGAAACATAACTTCAACTTTAGAGGAGGTGTAACATGGCTGGGTTTTAAAGGGTGGAAAAAGTCACTGGGCAAAAAGAACTACAGCAAGAATTCCAATGGGATGGGATGTGTAACCAATGGAGTGGAGAAAGGAACAAGTCTCCTTCAGAGAACAAATAAATTGCTGTTGCTAAAGGAAAGAATTCTTACAACAGGCTTGAGAAGGGGAAGACTAGTTAAGGGTAGTGATCCACCAATGTACAGATATGAAATACTGGACAGTGGGCCTTTGACGTCATCCTCGCAGTCATGCTTCTATTTTTTTAATGTTGTATCCTCAGGTTAGCTTCAGGAGGGACTAGTCATCAAGCCTGAATTTTATGCCAAGCACTGCATGCATGAACTTTTTCTGGGGCATATGTCCAGAAGAATTTGCAGTTCTTAATCTGAATGAATAGGCAATTGGTAGTATCCTTTACAACAGGGGTGTCCAATCTTCGGGCTTCCCTGTGCCACACTGGAAGAAGAAGAATTATCTTCTTCCAGTGTGGCCTAGTGTTGCCACACATAAAATATACTATCACTAACAATAGCTGATGAGCTTAAAAACATCACCAAAAAATCTCATAATGTTTTAAGAAAGTTTACGAATCTGTGTTGGGCCACATTCAAAGCTGTCCTGTATTGCGTGTGGCCCCACGGGTCACAGGTTGGACAAGTTTGCTTTACACCTTCAAGCTATCTAAGTAGTCAATTTTGTGGAAAAATACTCAGTTCTATTATAGACATGTGTTTGAGATGGTATTAAGACATTCAAAAAATAATGTTTATCAAGAGTTTGGAGAGTAGAGATGAAGTCCACGACAGACTCCCTGGAAGGCAGTGGGGGAGTTATGATGTAATTATGCTGTATTAGAGACTGAATAATTTATGGAAAAATGAGATGTAACTCACAGATCCAGGGGCTGTACAGGAGGCACAGCTAGGGAGGCCTCAGGAAACTTACAATCATGGCAGAAGGGGAAAGGGAAGCAGGCACAATTTTTACATGGTGGAGCGGGAGAGAGAGAGAGCAAAGAGGGAGGTGCCAAACACTTTCAAACAACCAGGTCTTGTGAGAACTCTATCACAAGAACAGCAACGGGGAAGTCCGCTGTATGATTCAATCACCTGTCCCACCAGGCCCCTCCTCCAACACTAGAAATTACAATTCAACATGAAACTCGGGTGGGAACACAGAGCCAAACCATATCACAGGCCCTTCCCTAGAAGAATACTGGGATGGCCATTTTGTCATACCAGGAAGAATAAATTTCTCAGTCTCCAGACTAAAAGATGCATTTTTGATAGCTACAATTTCATATAGATGTCCTGTGCCATCATGGACAGAAATCATAAATGTCCCTAGCATCATGAAACCAATTCTAAAAGTTTTCTAAGTAATCTTCCTGCTGAATTAGCAACCTTTCTTGCAACGATGTCCATTTAAATCACCAGAAAAAGGATCAATTTCCAACATGAAGAATGGCGTGGTAAAAGCCTACCCAAGCACAGTGTTGCCTGCTCTGCTGATACTCTAGTGACACAGCTTCTCTCCAGATTTGGCCCAATGGCTTCAGGCTGTGCTATTATGCCCGAGCTTAAGTGGACTTTGTAGCAGAGACCAGTGTACCAATAGATAATTAAATAGAAACAGGCTTAGGTAGAATTCCATATAGCTTTTTCTATATAAAATAGAATCAGATGATCAAATGGGCTGACCCCAGTCCCACACATAAAAGCTACTCTTCCCTCAGGTTTATGTTAGAACCAACTTAATTTCTAAATAAGGCAAAGTATATCCTGAAGCCTCTAGGCTATTTTTTTCTGAGATACTTGATTATTCCTTCTTCCCTTTCAATATTTCTAAATAGAATAACATAAGGCTTTTTTAATATTCTTTTTGATTTCAGGTTCTACAAAGAGCTGCCATGTCTAAAAGGAGAATTTTATTAGACATCAGTTTTGTTTTGAAGTACAATGGACACTGATTTCTTAGAAATTCTAGCATTGGAAAAATCATTGTGACAACTGGTACTAAGCACATTTATTTTCAGCATTCTAAACACTGGAATAGTTCCCAAAGAATGAATTTTATTGCTGTAATTACAACATAGTGACAATTACATATGAAAGTGTTGTTAAAACCAAGAGTATGAATTACAACCATTGTGTGTCTAAACACAACTGCAGGCCTGACATACAGAATAAACACATACCCATAGAAACTCGGTTGCCCCTCAAGAAAGGACTACTCTAGGCATTATTACTACTTTATTCCAGTTTTTATTTACAATAAGCATGAACAACTATAAATATAATACTAATTTAGGTGCAAAAGTTTCGCAAAAAGCAGGATAAAAAAAGACCAAGTGCTTTTCAACATAAGTACATTATCTCATCTAATCCTACTAATCCCTCACAGGAGCCCTTAGCCCCAACTAGACACTTCTATTCATTATCCCCAAAACACGTTTTACAAAGTTATTCTTACATTTTCACTAAATTGTATGAGTCCTTAGAAGTTCCAACCAAATGCCTGCTCATCCACATATATATTTATATTTTATATATATATACTTATTATACATACATTTATATATATTTACTCAGGCAATATATCACCAAACCTTTCAAGTATTGATTTCTCTATCTGATAAAGATAATAATAGGATGTATCTTTAAAAAAAGTCATTGACAGAATATATATAAATGTATATATAACAGTATGCTATGTAATATATAGTAATATACTATATAATATATAATACTATATACTATCATATATAATATAGTAAATGTATATACATACTTTTATATATTATATGTACAGTATGTGTGTAGTATATATTATGTACAGTAAATACATTATACATAGTAAATATACATTATATATAGTAAATATATATATAAAATATAGATATTTATAAATTTCCTCCCCTCTGCCCACAGGCAGTGCTCATGGCTCTTGCTCCATTAGTGACCCTACTACACCCAGCACAGTGCCTCATGCTTTCTGGATATTTAATAAATATTTACTGACTGCAAAAAATTTAAAGAACACTCACACTCACATTTCTCTAAACGAGAGAGTTGATCTATCAGTCAGGGACCTGGCAAGAAGAGATGGCACACTCCATCTGGGCTATTGAAGGCACGTTAATGAAGGACCTATCTACAGCAAGTGTAGGCAAGGTTGATGAAATCAAAAAGGGACAGTGCAGTATCTAAGATCTAGTCACCACAAGAACTTAGCACTCCCTCTGCCCTTGGCTTGAAGGGACAAGGAAAGGAAAAAGTTACCAGAATGCTGGAGACGGGTCCTGACAGATGTGACCCTGGATAAAGACACGGCAGCCAACCCCACAGAGAAGGAACCAGGACAATGACTACTCTGACTGCTCTCCCCCATTGCCCTATGTTCTCCTGCCTTGACGCCTCTCATGAGCTGAAGAGGACAGGAAGTTGAGGCAAGGGAACCTACTGATGCCTCCTGAAGGGTCACCACTCCTCTTGGACAACAGGTGGTGAAGAGAAGAGTAAAGAGTGTATCTTTTTGTTTTTCTGAGACAGGGTCGCACTCTGTTGCATAGGTTGCAGTGCAGTGGTGTGATCACTGCTCACTGCATCCTCAACCTCCCAGACTCAGAGGTGATTCTCCTATATCAGCCTCCCAAGTATGTGAGATAACAGGCATACACCACCACATCCAGCTAATTTTTTAAATTATTGGTAGAGATGAGGTCTCCCTATGTTGTCCAGGCTGGTCTTGAACTCCTGGGCTCAAGCAATCTACCCACCTTGGCCTCCCAAAGTGTTAACATTATAGGCATGAGCCACCATGCCCAGCGACGAGTATATTTATAAGGGCAAGTAGAAGATACACAACTTGGTGTGAGTTCAATTGCAGGCCCTGGATTCAGATAGCCTGTGTTCCTATGTCACATGCCCCACTCAGGGAACACATCACCAAGCCTTTCTAGTAATGGTTTCTCTATCTGATAAATGAAGATAATAGGATGTATCTTTTAAAAAGTCATTGACAGAATTAATTATACAGTTGTCCCTAAGTATCTGCAGGAGATTGGGCATCCCACTCATACACTAAAATCCACAGATGCTCAAGTCCCTGATAAAAAGTGACACAGTATTTACATATAACCCACACACATCTTCCCCTATAGTTTAAAATCATCTCTAGATTACTTATAATACAAAATACAATTAAATTCTGTGCAAATAGTTGTTATACTCTATTGTTTAGGCAACAATGACAAGAAAAAAGTCTGCACTGTTCAGTACAGACAAAACCACCCATTTATTCCCCAAGTATTTTTGATCTGCAGTTGGTTGAATCCACAGATATGGAACTCATGGATACTGAGGGTCACCTTTTTATATAGAAATATTTACTAGCCCCTGGTACACATTAAGTACCTGAACAAAAGTTATTAATAATGATACTAATAGTTATTTTCATCCTCACAAAAATCATACTTTCCTAGAAATTTTGTTCCAGAAATTCTGGTCTGTAATAAGAACACCTAGAAAATCTGATCTTATGTTCTGCCCCACCTTTCACTATAAATGCTTATATGAATTAGACTTGGATTATAAGATTATACTTGGAACGTTGTCCTTCAACTTCTACTCCCAAGAGAAAAGATTTTTGCTGTTCATTTTCCCCAATCTCTGTGTCCTATAGCTTTTTCCCTGAATATTCCCTGGCCACTCTAGCTGCAGTTCCCAGGGTACTGTAGGCACCAACTTGTCAGTGAGAGCAGGCTGGGATCTACTGAGATTTACAACTCACTGATCATAAAGCCAGCCTCAGCAGAGTTAAAAAAATTGCCCAAGGACATATAGTTAATAAGCACCCATGTCTGGGCTGGATACCTGGCTATGGAGGAATCTAAAGGCCTAAGAAACAAAGGAAGGCAGAATGGGTCCTAGAATTAAAGGATAATGCTTTCAGCTTCAAAGGGGTCTAAAGTTCCACAAAACACTCTGTTATGAAGTATATGCCATCATTTCCATCAGGTTATAGGATATCCTATGATAAAGTATTTAAAACAACACATGCTAAACATGAGGTACAATTAATGCATAGTCATTTGAAGTTCCCCTCCTCCCCCCAAAATCTTGGCATACTTACAGATGGCATAGTCTATAAAATAATGAAATGGTTTAATGTTACATTCAAGATGTCTATTTTTATTAGTACTCTATAAAATGTTCCTACTATAGTCTTGAATGACTGAAAGCAATACCATTCTGAAGTCCAGTTTACTCTAAATAACAAAATTAAACTTGGCTAAAGCAAGTTTAAATATATAGCGATCAGGAATACACAACGTGTGAAAATCAGTTCAGCACATTGCAGTGGTAGATCACAATTCTCCAGTTCTTTAACTGCACATGACCACATTCTTTCAAACACTGACATACCTAATAACTGTTACATAAAATAGAAGATGATATCTGTGAAATCACTTTAATAAATTTGTGAGGTTGCTAAGCAATGCAGGCTCTTTAATGAATTTCTGCGGAATTGTAAACTTCTCCTTTCATATGTGGCTAATACTCAGTAGGTTCCTAACTATGAAACCAGGTTACAACACCTTCAGTAAAGTACACAAGTCATAACCTATTCTTTATAAGCCTGGAGGCCATATCTTGTTGCTTTTTCCATTTTTGTATAAGAAAACACATAGTTTGATTGCTGAGAGACTAATGTCATTGTTTTTAAAACCTGGTCACAGGTTGATTCCTTAACACTGGACACTGGAATTTCTACAGCTTAGAGATAGTTTCTTACCAGGGATAATGCCATAAGAAACTAGAAAATCCATTTCAGAATGACTTTGCTATCCTCACAACCATCACCTTTCTGTCGGGGTCTTCCAATGCCCCACACCTCTGCCGCATCTCTCTCCTATGCCTCACTGCAGTACACTGCACATTCTTCTCTCCACAAGTCAAATTGCCTTCCAAAAGAGATACTGTTGTGAAGCTAAAAGGACATGCTAAAACTCCCAAGAAAGAAATGAGCACTGAGGTCGAGGCGGAGCAGAGGAAAAAAAAAAAAAAAGCTGTAACCAATTTGCTAAAGGTGTCATAAACTATCACAACCTTTATAGAAGGCTATCCAGAAATGTAAATCAGGAGTAATACAAATACTGTTACTTTTAACCTTGTTATCTTCTGGGATTTTAAAGAAATAATCTAAAATACGAACAAATATGTGTACCCCAAAATTTTCACCATAAGTATTTACAATAGTAAAAATATTAGAATTTAATAAATTTCTAATACAGGAACAGCTATGTTATACACCTATCTCAGACATTATGTATTATTTAAATGAATGGGTATATTAAATCTAGAGGTATGCTGAAACTAGAGGTATGTTAAATCTGGAAGGAAATAAACTGTTAACAGTAGGACAGTAGGACAACAACTGAAGACTTCATAAAAGCTTGACCAATATATCTTTCTTGGAAAACTATTAGTATTTGTACCATGTACTAATTACATTAGTACTTTTACGGAGTATAAAATATTAAATTTTATCTTTCAGTGTTAATGATAAATCCTATGAAAGGACATGCAAAATGCTCCTGGTAGCCTCTTCAGTGTCTGAGGATATGAGGGTAAAAAAACAAAAATGTACTCTAGATTAATTGCACAAAAATTATTGGGGATAAGACAAAAAGGGAAAAAACCACATTAAAACAGTATGAAAGAATAAAGGGATTATAGTTTATTTTCCAAAGTTTGGGAATATGGTTCTTTTATTTCATACTAGAAATACCTAATAACAACAACGATTTTAACTCCTTACGGGGTCAGAATTATTAGTGAATGAAAAAGAGCGCCATGAGTCTATATATGAAGATACTGTAAAAGGGTTTCAGAAGCCTTGGCTACAGAAAGGAGGCCACTGTCAACTGCAAAGTTCGGCTGAAATTGCTGGAAGGGATAGAATGCAGTTGTAAAACAGTACAGGGTGAGTTTAAGGAAACTATCATTGACACATGGGAAGAAAAGTTAGAAAGAAGCCTAAGTATAAAAAAAGCTAGGCTGGAATAATCTAAGGCTGTGAAACCAAAGAAAAGGCTAAATTCAGGGCCATAAGAGCACAAGATGGCAAGAGGGTAACAAAAACAGTTCTCCTGAAGACAGGACCAAGGAAACACCAGTAAAGTTAGGAAGGACATGCTGGCTGCTTCTTTGAGAGATTTCAGGTGTATAAACATGGCACCAAGATAGAAAAGGACCCTGTTCTTCCAGAATTTAAAAAGAACTGCACGCATGTGCACGCACGAGCGCGCGTACACACACACACACACACACACACAATAACCTGACCTTTAAAGTCCTAGCTCAGAAAGGCCTATGAGCCACATAAGGATAATAAAGAGCCTAGGAATACCAAGCACACAATACACTTGTATCCAGCTGGATAACTGGACCTGGACTTTTCATTTGACTTCAGGTTATGAAGACAGTGCTCTGAAATTAGGTCCCATCAAAGGAAAGATCAGTTATATATCTACCCAGAGGTACAGCTCTGGGTCTACAGTACACCATGACACTGGATGAAGAAATAAAGCATCATCAAAAACAAGGATTATGCTTTGATGGAAAAAAAGCCACACCTCTACTTTGATTCTCCTTTCTATACCTATTTTATAACATTACAAATTCATCTAAATTAAGATACTTAATTAATATTTAAGCCAAAGAGTATTCACCTCACGAGAGGCTTACAAACATATACATTTAACTATAGAGAGGAAGATCCATTAAAGAAGGTAATTAGGAAGGTTATCCTGGCAACTTAACAAAAAAGAAAAATATGCCTTACAAGAGTAAACAAATCTTGAGGAAAAAGCTAATCAAAAGTATAGTGGTTCAAAGACTATCACATTATTTTTTAATAAGATGGGGAAATGATTTCTATTATGATACATTAATAATTTACAAAGCATTTTCACGTATATTATATTCCATACAAAGCTTGAGAGGTAGATTAATATTACCCCCATTTTACAAGACAAGGAAATAAGTGACTCATTAATTGGCAGAGCCAGGCCCCAACCACATATCCCAGGATCTGTCTTTAACACCTCCATACACTGATATGATATATGGAGCACTGCCCAGGTGTCTGCCCATCATTGAGAGTTCATTTGAAACTTCCTGTTAACATATGTAGCCTCAAAACTTGTGAAGCAGTGCTCTATCTTAAGAAGAGATACCATTTCCAAAAAAACCATGTTAATTCCTGAGGAACCAAGATATATTAGAGAAGAGTTTACAAATAGAAAATCAAGTAAAACCACATAATCCTAAATTTTGCCTGGAAATATCAATTCAAGACATACATATGTACTCTTTATTTAGCTGTGTTTCATTGAAAAGACCTAGACACACTGACCAACCCAGTAACAATGATTACTCCTTCTATCTAGATCATGGTCCTCAAAATACCATTTCCCACTATAAGAGACCAAAGCTCCAAGGAGAAACAGGTGACCCTGGTTTGGGGGAGGAAAAGTACAAGATAAACCTGGAAGATTTTGTCACAGCAGAAAGCAAAGAAGCCATCAAAGACTGTTGAGATCCTGTCAACTTGAAAAGGCTTCCACGGGCTAAAAAACTGGGAAACATGAGCAAAGGGAATAATTGATAAGCCCCAAAAATATGGTATATTCTTGTGTTGTGAATAATTTTTTAAAGGTGCTCAATAGTCACCTCTGCGGATTCTGGGAAATCAACCTATATTTTTCTGGAAACCAGTAAAAAAGGGGAAGGATGAAGTATTAAATTTGTCTTTGCTCTACAACCTATCTTGCAGGGTAGGCAAATCATCGATGAAAATTTCTCTCTTTATAAAACTATTCTAGCTAACGAATGAAGAAAGAATGGAACAATATTACTATTTTGTGAACTCCCAATGAAATAATAGACCTAAGCAATGATCATCTATGGCCACTAATATCACAGGGGAAAAAAATCTATATTATGCAATTCTTGATGGAGATACATAAAAACAGCTGTGAAATATTACCTCAAAAATACACTTACGTTTCTAGATCTAAATATCAATTAAAATAAATAAGTAGAACAGAAAATCATGTTAACTAACACCATAGAATACAATCAGCAAAATACATATTCTGGTAAATGAGAGGACAAATGATTCCGTTTCTTCAACAAATAAATCGCAAGATCAAAAAGGAGGGGGAGGAAGACTCATATATACATAAGAATTAAGAGACATGACTCACCTGCAATGCATGGTCCTTGTTTAAATCCTGATTCAAGAAAACTGAATATTCTTTTAAAAAATGATGTTTACAATAGCTAAGATTTGGAGGCAAACTTAAGTATCTATACACAGATAAATGGATAAAGAAAATTGGTGTATATACACAACGGAGTACTATTCAGCCATAAAAATACGAGATCCTGTCATTTGCAACAACATGAATGGAACTGGAGACCATTATGTTAAGTGAAATAAGCCAGGCACAGGAAGACCAACATCATATGTTCTCACTTATTTGTGGGATCTAAAAATCAAAACAATTGAACTCAGGGATATACAGAGTAGAAGGATGGTTACTAGAGGCTTGGAAAGATAATGGGGAGCTAGGGCAGTAGGGAGGTGGGAATGGCTAATAGGTACAAAAAATAGAAAGAATGAATAAGGCCTACTATTTGATAGCAAAGCAGGGTAATTATAGTCAATAATAGCTGTACATTTAAAAAATAACTTAAAGAGTATAATTGTATTGTTTACAACGCAATGGATAAGTGCCTGAAGGGATGCGTACCCCATTCTTCATCATGTGCTTATTTCACATTATACGCCTGTATCAAAACATCTCATGTACCCCATAAATATACATACCTACTATGAACCCACAAACCTTTTAAAAATTAAGTTTAAAAATACATGTTTTTTTGAGACACAGTCTTGCTCTGTTGCCCAGGCTGGAGGGGAGTGGCATGATCTCGGCTCACTGCATCCTCTGCCTCGTGGGTTCAAGTGATTCTCCCAAGTAGCTGGGACTACAGGTGTGCACCACCATGCCTGGCTAAATTTTGTACTTTTAGTAGAAACAGGGTATCACCATGTTGGCCAGACTGGTCAAACTCCTCATCTCAGGTGATCCACCTGCCTCGGCCTCCCAAAATGCTGGGATTACAGGTGTGAGCCACTGTGCCCAGCTAAATATTTTAAAAAGTAAAAAAAAAAAAGGGGCAATCAGTGAAATTTGAACCTTATCCTACCAATGGGTGATATTAAACTAACTGTTTTTAGATATGAAAATATGATGCTATTTCTAGAAGAATCCTCATCTTTTAGAGATACATACAGACATATTTATGAATGAAATGTGACATCTGAGGTTTGCTTCAAAATAATCCAGGGATGTTGGGGGGTACAGATTTCATATTCATAAAACAAGCAAGGTCAGAAATTGATATTTTTGTAGTAGGGTATATTGGGTACATAGAGGTATGTTTTCCTCTTCTCTATTTTTCTGTATGTTTGAAATTTACCATAATTATAAAATATATCCTCTTTATTAAAAAGTCCTCAAGCTAAGTAGTATAAAGCTTCCTAAAAAAATTCAAAATAGAACTACCTTATGATCTGGCAATCTCACTGCTAGGTATATATCCAATGAAAATGACATGAGTACTTTGGAGAACTATCCAAACTCTCATGTTCACTGCAGCATTATTCACAATAGCCAAAATACAGAATCAGCCTAAGCCTCCATCAGCACATGCATGGATAAAGAAAATATGGAAGGAGGCCAAGACAGCCGATTAGAAGCAGCTGCAGTATGTGGCACTCATGGAGGGGAACAAAAGGTGCGAATGAATACTGAAATATCCAGGAACTTGCATTGATACTGATTAGGGAAACATCTTGACCCATGGAAAATGAAAAGCAGGTAGGGGTGATGACCCACTCAGGAATGACAGAGAGCCAAGGGAACCCCCACACCCAGCCAACAGAAGCAGTGAGTGAACGTGCAACCCTGGGAAACCAGGTTTCTTCCATGGATCTTTGCAACCCTAGGAACAGGAGATCACCTCGTGAGCCCTGGCCAGCAGGGCCCTGGGCCCAATGCATAGAGCTCTGTGGAGGCTCCAGGTACTGGCAAAACTGAGGCAACTAGGGTATGGAGCACCCTCTGGCAAACCACAGCAGCCCTACAGAAGAGTGGGCAGACCACTTAAAGAAAAACAAACAAACAACAATTTTTAAAAAATACAAATACCCCATCCAAAGGTCAGCAACCTCAAAGATCAGAGGTAGATAAGCCCACAAAGATAAGAATCAGCGCAAGAACACTGAAAACTCAAAAAACCAGAGTGCCCCTGTATTAGTATGTTCTCGTGCTGCTCTAAAGAACTGCCCGAGACTGCGTAATCTATACAGGAAAGAGGTTTAATTGACTGACAATTCCACATGGCTTAGGAGGCCTCAGGAAACTTACAATCATGGCAGAAGGCAAAAGGGGAGCAAGGTGTCTGACATGATGGGAGCAGAAGCAAGAGAGAGTGAGCAGGCAGATGCCACACACTTTTAAATGACTAGATCTCATGACATTTCATGATTGCGAGGATAGTCACAAGGGGGTGGTGCTAAACCATTAATGAGAAATCTGCCCCCATGATCCAGTCACCTCCCCCCAGGCTCCACCTCCAACAAATTGCTCTGGCTACTATAAATATCTATTTATCCTCCAAACTTAGTAGAAATAAATAAGGCTTCTTTCACTGAGGGCTATCTAAAATGTTACCATTTCATCTCCAAAATGAAAAACTTGAAATTCAACATTCTTAAAGAAATTGCAACCCATAATTTCATATCCAGCCAAACGAAACTTCATAAACAAAGGAGAAATAAGATCCTTTTCAGACAAGCAAATGCTGAAGAAATTCATTACCACCAGATCTGCCTTACATGATTCCTGAAGGAAGCATTAAATATGGAAAGGAAAAACTGTTACCAGCCACTACAAAAAAACACTGAAGTACACAGACCAATGACACTATGAAGCAACCACATTAAAAAGTCTGCAAAATAACCAGCAGCTAGCATCATGATGATAGGGTAACAATAATAACCTTAAATGTAAATGGACTAAATGCCCCAATTAAAAGACACAGAATGGCAAGCTGGATTAAGAACTAAGACCCGGCTGGGCACAGTGGCTCATGCCTGTAATCCCAGCACTTTGGGAGGCTGAGGCAGGCAGATCACGAGGTCAAGAGATCGAGACTATCCTGGCCAACATGGTGAAACTCCACCTCTACTAAAAATACAAAAATTAGCCATTGGTGGTGGCACACGCCTGTAGTCCCAGCTACTTGGGAGGCTGAGGCAGGAGAATCGCTTGAACCTGGGAGGTGGAGGTTCCAGTGAGCTGAGATCACACCACTGCACTCCAGCCTGGTGACAGAGTAAGACTCTGTCTCAAAAAAAAAAAAAAAGAAAGAAAGAAAGAGCTAAGACCCATTGGTATGATGACTTCGGGGTAAATAATGAAATTCATGCAGGAATCACGAAGTTTTTTGAAACTAATGAGAAAAAGATAGTTGTACCAGAATCTCTGGGATTCAGCTAAAGCAGTGTTAAGAGGGAAATTTGTAGCACTAAAATGCTGACATCAAAAAGCTACAAAGATCTCCAGTTAACAAGCTAACACCACAACTAAAAGAACCAGAGAACCAAGAGCAAGCAAACCCCAAAGCTAGCAGAAATTACCAAGATCAGAGCTGAACTAAAGAAGACAGAGACATAACCCTTCAAAAAAAATCAGCAAATCCAGGAGTTGGTTTTTGAAAAAAATAATAAAATAGACCACTATCTAGACTAATAAAGAAGAGAAGATTCAAATAAACACAATCAGAAATAAGTGGGATATTATCACTGACCCCACAGAAATATAACCAATCATCAGAGAATATTATATTATTACCTCTATACACATAAACTATAAAATGTGAACTTGAAAAGAAAGTCTAAAACATTAATATATTAATGTAAATATGAGCATTAATGAATAGGACACTTCCCATCACAACTCTTTATTGTGCTCCAAAAATTAAATAGAATCCATTTTACCACTAAAAGACAAAAACTGCAACTATACGCTAAAGACATATACATCCAAATACACGTAAAAATTGAGTAAATCTTCAATGTCAAGAATAAATCATTATAAAATAACATCCAATTTTTCAGCAAAACCAAGTATCTAGATGCAAGATGAGATGGATAAATATGTTCAAAACCATAAATCTCCACAAATATTTACAAATATTACCTTTTCATGAAACTGTACCATCCCAAATCACTCATGTGCTTCCAAAATTTTTCAAAGTTCCATAAGCAGACACTTCAAAAGCTTTTTTCAACAATGTTTCACACCCCCTATAAAATCCCTATACCATGCTTACCCTACACACAAACCCCACTACCGTTGCCCTGCCACTTGCATTTATTTACAAGCACATCTGCTAAAATTACCCATGGTAAAAAAAAAAAAAAACGGTTTGGATCACACTGAGTATAATACTATCAATATAAAGAATAGAGGGTACTAGATGAGACCTAGTTTGTGTACTTTATATCTATACAAATCATAAGCTCAAGAATTTAAGATCTTGTTTCAAGGCATAGAAAGTAAACAGTGGCAGAATTCCTAATTTCAGGTACAGAGAGGATAGGAGCACATATACTCTAGATTTACGACTTTATTCTCAGGTTTGGAGATATCTTACTTTATGTAATGCTGCATATACACCTCAGTCACTTTTTGGTATATTTGTTAAATATTTCTTGACCAGATCAGAAAAAAAGTCTATAGTATTTGGTATGTAATTTTATAAGAAATATTGGATAAATTAATTTGTCCTTTTTAGAGACACATTTCAATAAGATATTAATAGAATATAATTCAGAATCACTACCATTGGGGCAATGAAACATTATTATGCATAATAATGGCACTGAAATTATAAAGATATGGTGAAATTTAATAAGATACTTCAGGTAAAAATCTTAGCACTATGTCTGGCCCAGCATGGCACTATACAAGAGTTATTGTTGCTGCTGCTACTATGTTTACTACAGCTGCAATACTACAGGAAAAGTCAGTAATTCATGAGAACAAAAGTATGTGCACAAGATACAGAAAGGAGGTAGAGAACTTCATAAACCTACTGATAGATAATTCTGAAGAAATGGAAGCAGTAATCATTGTGGCATGATTGTGCAACTGACGCCTTAACACGGTTTTGAAGATGACTGAATTCATGAGATGCATCCAATCAGAGGCAAGAACACAAGCAAAGGACAGAAAACATGAAAGTTCACACAAATAAAGTAAAGCAAATCACTGCAGGAGCATGATATGTAAAAATGTAAAACAGAAAGTAGGGAAGGGGCAAATCTCTAATTTTTGGAAAGCTAATTTTGTTGCTCTTATTTGCAGATTTTCAAAGGATGTCATCTTTCCACTTAAAGTTTTCTGTAGGATTTCCAAAATCATTGTATTCTTTTCTTCTTGCTTCTCTTTGAGCAGCTATAAGTTTGATCATCTCTTTTGTTCCCCTGTGAAAGCTTTGAACACTGTCCAACTTCATGAGGTCATTTTGAAGTAAGTTTAGGCAATGGGATGCACATCCTGTTGGAACTGTATACGGATATTTACTGGTTATCTCTTCCAAGCTCTTCCAAATAACATGTATTCACTGACACTACAGTGAAACAAATACCAAACCACCCTTATCATATATATTCTCCAACTGCTATACTCTACAGAATGTTTGCTTTTTTCCTCCTATTAAAGAAACACGATTTTAAAACACAGAATTTCTTCCTTCTCCACACAAATTTGTCCGAGAGGATAAGATATTGTGCTTCACTCATTTCCCATCTACGGATAACACTGCCAATGCACAAACTTTTAAAGAACAATGTTCAAAGGCAATCTCCCACATAATGATCTTAGTAGCCTGAAAATGTATACTGGCAAGGTTTTAGTTATTCATAATGTCACTGTGTTTTCTAATACATTGTTTTTATGTATGTTCAATTTTCCCTAACCTTGAGTGTCAGATGGTCAGAAAATGAAGTTACTGATACGTTTTGAATATAATTGCTTATGTGTCATTGCTATCTGATCACTTAAATGCTTATTAAATCACTTTGCAGGAAAAGAAAATAGGCAGAAAAATTTCAAAACCATTGTAAAGAGCTTTTCCTGTTCATTCCCCTCTATTTAAATTTATGCATTTATACATCAACCTTGTGGTGTTTAAGCAGCTTTAGCAAAAATATTTGTCAATCCTACTTGCCGATACATATTATCACAAACTTCCCTAACAGAACCTGTTCCATAGAACACTGACTTTATTTTTCTAAAGTAAATAAATAAATAATGGGAATTTAGAATTAACACAGACTTTGCAGTGGCGTTTTCTAAGATGATCTTCCTAAAAGTGAAGTGGAATAGAGAGAAACTCGTGTAGTCTTCAAAAGGGTGGTTAAAATTAGAGTCCAAAAATTTTGCTCAAGAAACCCAAGTTAAACATATACACAAAGATCTAAATCAGCGGTGTCCAACATTTTGGCTTTCCTGGAAAACACTGGAAGCAGAAGAATTGTCTTGGGCCACGTGTAATATACACTAACTACTAACTATCACTAATGAGCTAGAAAAAAAAAATCGCAAAAAAAATTACAGTGTTTTAAGAAAGTTTACGAATTTGTGTTAGGACACATTCAAAGGCATCCTGGGTTGCAGGTTGAAGAAGCTTGATCTAGATTATAAAATTTACATATAAATGTCAGAGTTTTCAAAATTGCAGTTAAGAGATAACTCTATAAAAATGATAAAGGAGTACCGTTTTTAATGAAATGCTACTTCACAATCTTAAAGTCTTTTCCTGGGATTAAAAGTCTTGAATTCCAGGTTCCCATCATTAGCACAAATATAGTATATTCATACAAGGAGATAATGCTTATGAACAAAAAAGGGAAAAAAAGCTATCAAGAAACATGACAATATGAATGAATCTCAAAAACATTAACATACAGGCACAAAATAGTGCATATTGTATGATTCTTTTTATATGACATTCTAGAACAAGCCAACTTGTTTTTGGGAGATGGAAACTGATTCTGAAGGGTTTATAAGGGAATTTTCTGGAGTGATGCTAATGTTCTATAACTTGACGGCAGTTTGGGTTACTAAGTTGTACACTTTTTTCAAATCTTAGCTAATGTACACATAAGATTTGTACATTCTATTGTTATGAAAATTTTAAATAAAATATAATAAACTGTAACTGACTTGTATGCTAAACATTTGCAATTTACTTTAGAATGCATCAAAATATAAGATGGATTAATAGAGAGAATCTAGGTTGTATTAGTCAGTTTTCACACTGCCATAAAGATACTACCCAAGACTGGGTAATTTATAAAGGAAAGAGGTTTAATTCACTCACAGTTCTGCACGCCTTGGGAGGCCTCAGGAAACTTACACTCATGGCGGAAGGCAAAGAAGCACCAAATGCCTTTTTCACAAGGCAGCCGGAAAGAGAGAAGACGACCAGTGAAGGAGGAATTGTCAACACTTACAAACCCACCAGATTTCACGAGAACTCACTATCACGAGATCAGCATGGAGGAAACCATCGCTGTGATCCAATCACCTCCCTCCCTTGGCAGGTGGGGATTACAGGTCCCTCCCTCAACATGTGGGGACTACAATTCGAGACGAGATTTGGGTAGGGACACAGAGTCAAATCATATCATAGGTGTTGGGCATTTGGGTGTTCCTGTGAAATTCTTTTAACTTTGCTTTACTTTTGAAAAAAATCATAGAAATGTTGGGGGAAAATAAATCTCATCTTTCAAAAGTGGCAGTGGGGAAAAGCTAGATAATAAAAACGAACACATCACAAAACTGACATTATGAAAAGTTCAATTGTATTTATCAAAAGTTTAAAAGAAGAGGATTCAAAGACTCCAAAAATACAGAGGAAAAAATACATTTACTAGAGATTTTTAGAATTTTCTTTCAGAGTTTCATATTTCTAATAGGTTTGTTTTTACCCAGGCTTTTTTTAATATGTAAAAAAACTTGAAATCATATTTATTGTCTATCTGTATTCAAATAATGTATAATTACGTCTACTTCCTTTAAATTCATGGGTACTCCAAATAGCAATATCAAGCATTTTTGGTGGAAACATTTGCCACAGTCGTAGCAGTTGAATGTGAAAGCAGTTACACTGCTTCTCAGTAAAATAGGCTCTTAAAAAGAAAAAAGGTAATGAAAAAGGCAAGGAATTCATAGCTGAGTATGTTTAATTTCTGAAATCAGATTCCCTGCCATACTTTGAGGGGAAAAGAGTACCACACAGAAAACTGATTTGCCCAATATGTAATGTGGTGTTGGCTTCCTCTTTAGTTATTTATGACGGCATTTCAAAAATCTGCCACCCAGACTGTTATCCAAACTCACCCAAATTGTCAATCTATGGGAATTACTTCTTCTAATTGTTCACCTACCAAATTTTAAGTACTCCTATAAAAATAAAGTCAAAAATTAATACTTTAAATTTTCAAAAAAATGGCTGACGAGTCTTTATGCCAGAAATAGTAAAGCTACCACTTATCTCACATACAGAAAACTAGGATTTCCCACTCCTGGTAATTCAAAATAATATACCTATACATCTAAGTGAACCAATCTCAAATTTTGTAATTTTAAGCATAGTCTCTGCAACACTAAAAAGGTATAGAAAAGGATGGTAATACAGCTGTGATACATCAGTAAATCATCACCTATTTCTTCCAAAAAGGAATGAATTTTCATTATAGTACATGTGGAAGAAATATTATGAAATGAGCATTTCATAGATTTTAAAAAGCTAAAAATCTATAAATAACCTAAATAACCTGTTCAAAAACAAAGGTTAGATCAGTCTTCTTGCAAATGTCATTTCAAGGCATGTGTTATAAATATACCTAGAGCTAATAGCAATGTATTGCTTTAATTAGAGAGAAGAATTTAATTACTTGGAACGAACAAAGTTGAGGCAGGAGAGAGATCTGAAATCAGCTGGGTACCAATGTCAAGTATTTTATTTAATTTCTTTATTGCCAATGCTTCAAGAGACGTAGTGTACAAAGTCAACAACAATCCCTTATCCTGGCAGGGATCAGTTGTGGCTTTCCACTAAATCGCAAGAGTGATGCACTCTACATGAATGGTGGATGGCCCTCTCAGCTGCATTCTAAAGGAGCATGTTCCTTGCCCTCCTTGGTTAGTTGCTGTCATGGAGAACTGATGCCCGAGCTTCAGTAGATGGCACTCTTTCCTCTACCCATGAATCTCTGACAGAGCAGAGGGCATGCAGACATGGCACCACTGAATATTTTTATTTTTGAATCCAGAATTGTCCTGGCTAAAAGATTCATCTCTATTTTAAACAAATAAAAATGAGGATGAAAAGACAAGCTACAGAGAAAAAATATTTCCAACTGTATATCTTACAAAGGACTCATCTAGAATATAAAAATACCTCTCAAAATGTAACCGTAGAAAACAAAATCCAATTGAAAATTGGTGAAAGACATGAAGAAAGATTTCGCTGAAGGCAAATCAGTACATGAGAAAAGGTTCAACATCACTAGCCATTAAGGAAATGTAAAACCCACAATGAGATATCACTACACATTTATTAGAATGGCTGAAGAATTAAATAGTGACAATATCAAATGCTGGTGAGGACAGAGAAACACTGGGTCTCTTATACATTACTGGTGGGAGTAGAAGGTAATACAGCTACTCTGGAAAATCGTTTGACAGTTTACCAAATAACTAAAGATACACTTAACATATGGCCCAGAGATCACATCCCTGGGTCTTTATCTCGGAGAAATGAAAATTCTGTCCTTTGTCCACACAAAACCTATCCATGGTTGTTCATAATAGCTTTATTTACAATAACCAAAAACTGGAAACAGGCAGAATGTCCATGACAGGTGAATGCTTAAACAAACTAGAGTATATCCACACCATGGAATACTACTCAACAACTGACTATTGTGAAAAATGCTGCAATGAATATGGAAATGCAAATACCTTTTCAAAATTCTGATTTAAATTCTTTTGTATAGGTACCCAGAAGTATGATTTGCTGCATTATATATTTCTATTTTTTCATTTTTTGAGGAGTTTTCACTGTTTTGCACAGTAGCCTATACCATTTTACATTCCAACCAACAGTGTACAAAGGTTCCAATTTTTCCACATTGCTGCCAACATCTATCTTTTGTTTTCTTGGTGTGAGATGATATCTCATTGAGGTTTTTATGTTAAACATCTTTTCATATACCTGTTGGCCATATTTTAGGTCCTTTTTTGGAGAAATATCTATTCAAGTCCTTTGACCACTTTTTAAATCAGATTGCTTGGGATTTTTTTTTTTTTCAATTGAGTTATAGAATTTGCTTACATATTTTGGATATAACCTATTATCCCATTCCCCAGGTTGCCTTTTCACTCTAAATGATGGACATTTCACTCAAAATGTCCACCAACAGATGAATGGATAAAGAAATGTAGTGTATACATACAATGGAATATTATGCAGCCTCTAAAAAGAAAGTCCTGCCATGTGCAATGACATGGACACAACTGTAGACATTATGCTATGCAAAATTAGCCAGTTACAAGAGGACAAATGCTGCAAGATTCTACTTACACAAGGTACATAAAGTGCTCAAACACATAGAAGCGCAGAGTATAATGGTGGCTGTTAGTTGGGCACAGGGAGAAATAAGCAGTTGCTATTCAATGGGTATAAAGTCTTCATTTATGCAAGATAATTAAGCTCTAGAGACCTGCTGTGGAACATTATGCCAATAGTTAATACTGGTGTATTATATACTTAAAATGTGTTTAAAAGTGTGTTAAGAGGACAGATCTCATGTTACATGTTCTTACCACAACAAAGAAAAAGGGCATGAATTATTGAGACATGCAACAACTTGGATATATCTCAATGGCATTATGCCAATTGGAAAAAAAAAAGTCATTCTCAAAAGATCATGGATTGCATAACTTCAGTTACACAACACACTTTAATTGACAAAATTATAGAGATACAGAAAAGATTATTGATTGCAAGGAAAAAGGGATGGCGGAAGGTGCTGGGTGTGGATGTGACTACAAAGGAGTGGCATGGGGGAGGTTTTTGTGATAGTAGAATATGCTAGAATAGTTCTTTATCTTGATTGCAGTGGTGACATTAATCTGTACAGGTAACAACATCGAGCTATACTCACATTTTATACAGATGCCAATATTCTGGTTTTCATGTTGGTTTTGATATTGTCCTATGGTTATTTAACACTCAACCAGTGAAAGAAACTGGGTGAATAGTATGTGGGACCTCCCTGTGGTATCTTTGAAAGTTTCTGTGAATCTATAATTATTTCAAAACAAAGTGTTTTAAAAAATAAAAATTGCTGGCTAAGGATACAGCCAAAAACTACTATTATACAAAAAGAATGTTCACTAATCTTTATTCTAGTAATTCAGAATTCAAGATCCAATTTATAGTCTGCCATCTCTGACAAAGCATTGCCGAAGCAAATGAAAGGAGCATATATCATAATGGGAACATATCAAACATACTTAGAAATATCTGTATTCACTTACTTTAGCAGAATTTATGCATATTTTAATATGAAGCTACAGATTTTCTATCTACCAACTCATTATACACTAAAGAAGCTCTAGCACTAGCTCAAACATTTACTGATAACATACCATATGCAACAGAATTTGTTGAATGTAAGGATGAAGCCTAGAATGGTGTAAAAGGTTAAAGAGTTGGAAGATCTGAATTCATAGCTGGCCCGGTCATTAATATACCATCTTAGACATGTTACTTACCCTCTTATGACTGTTTTATCATCCATAAAAATAATAATAGCAATGTAATAAATATAATATGCATCATAAATACTGCTATGTATTAGTATATAAATATAATTCTATAAAGATTACAAAATGAATACTAGAGTCTAATACTCTAATATTCCAAAGAATACACATCCACAGATGTCCTGCATTGGGTTAGAAGTTTTGCCGTCCTAACCCCAGACTTTTGACAGTTAATACCTTCCTATAGTCTAATACTCCAATTAATATAGTTAATGTGACATATTTAACCTAAAAGCCAGTAACATACAAAGGCTCAAAAACGTGAGCTCTGTTTAATCTCAAAGAGCTTCTGATTCATCGAGGAAATGAGTTGTATGTAATTGTCTGTGCATTTAATAAGCTATATCTCCTCAACAGCAAATGCCATACAGGGACAATGAGGGTGTTGTGGGAGTTGGGAGAAGAGGGCTCACTTTGGCACAACAGAATGATGTTGGGCTTTGTGGAAGAAGCAGGTCTTAAGTGTCCCTCCAAGGAGATACAGGATTTCAACCAACAGAAATGCCAGTCGGGTGTTTGAAGGTAGTGAGTATCACACACATCATCCTGGAAAGACAGCACAATGAGAGGTATGCTCAAGTTATCCTGTCTATCTAAATAGAAAGGTAGAACCTAAACTGAAGGGTTCCCGCACAAAGTCCCAAACTGGGCTGTCACTATTTCCATTTCCCTTACAAACTGTCACTGTACATGTGGAGCCGTAGTGTACTCTTTACCCTCTGCCCCTCACCCCCTTGAAAGAAAGAAATGCTAGACCTATGTCAGAGTTGAAATAACCAGCTCTCCTTGATAAAGTAGCAAGAGATGAACTAAGTGAGATTAGAACGATAATTGTACAAACCGATACCTTCAAACAGGAAAGTAACTGATAGCCACCAGGAGAACATGAGACATATCTTAACATGGCAAAATCTTCCTGATCTCTGTTTACAAGTTGTATCCACCCAAATAAATTAAATAATGGCTAATTTAGATAGACTGTTGAATAATTTTCTCTCTTCTTCCTGACTCAAAGACAGACTTAGTTTAAGATAATGGGGAGAGACCACATAAAGCTATTTAGGAAAAACTAGATAAAAGGTTTCTAGAAACGTTTTGCCAAGTTCAGAATAAAGCTACAAAGTTAAATATACTTCTTCATTTATAAGAAATTTCCAAAACAAATCAATATTATAGATTAAAAATGGAGAAAAGTCAGACTGATAAATTAGAATACTTTACTCAACTTCTCCATTCCCAAGATATCTTAAGCACAGTCAAAATTAATTCAAGGAGATTACAAATTGGCTACTTGGGATAGCATTATTTAGTAGAAATATTATGTCTAAGCTAAGCTTCTAGAACTTATTAAAGCACAGTGTTCAAGAGGTTTTAAAGGGTAGATAGGAGCAAATACACAAATAAAACAGTAAAAAAACTACTCAGCGTCCCGTTTAATGCAAAAGGAAAAAAAGAATAAACATCCACAGATGTCCTGCACTGGGTTAGAAGTTTTGTCATCCTAACCCCAGCCTTTTGACAGTTAATACCTTCCTACAGCTTTGCATTTTTTTAGCTACTGTTTGAATTACCCATGAGATGCAACATTCTTTTAATCTTTTGTAATCCATTACTAAGATGTTTATTGAGTATCTACCGTGTGCTACTGAAGTTGGAATTCCTTTCAAGCCCTCAAGAAAAACCCCACAGAGGTACATATAGGCTTGGCATTCCTCTTATTTTGATGTTCAGGACACTAGCGTATTCTTTACATTACAGTGAAACACAGGTACTCACATTTCTAAATAATTAAAACTGTGCTGTATTTGTAACTTGCTGTAAGTGTAGATCAAAGTCTCTCAGCATAGGGAAAGGGCACTCAGAATAACTGATGCAACTTCAAACTCCTCTCTTCCTTGCCCCATTTCCCTAGCACTCTCAGATCCTCAAAACAAAGATTTCTTGCCACAGCCAGCCACCACTATTGGTGAAAGTATGTACTTCCCATCAAGCCATCTGGGCTCTAACTTGCCTACACAGCTAACCTACAGTACACGACTACGTATACAGTTAATACCCTCTATACATGCTTTTTATTGTTAACCTACACAAGTGGCCCGTGAGTTCTGACTTGACTTTAACACCTTCTCATTTCTTCCTCAGCAGTAGGCATTATTTCAGCATACCACCTCTGGTAGATAACAGCCCTGTTCATAGGTAGTCCAGTTCTTCCTCCCAGGACATGACAACATCACACCTCCCTGTCCCCTCTGATGTTAAAGTATAGTGCTGTGACTTACTTTGGCCAATGCATCATGAATGGAGATGAGGTCTGCCATCTGGGCTGTGGTCTTTAAGAGAGGTGCATGGGCCGGGTGATGTGGCTCATACCTGTAACCTCAGCACTTTGGAAGGCTGAGGCAGGTGGATCATCTGAGGTCATGAGTTCAAGACCAGCCTGGGCAACATGGTGAAACCCCCATGTATACTAAAAATAAAAAATATTAGCCGGGCATGGTGGCACACAACTGTAATCCCAGCTACTCGGGAGGCTGAGGCAGGAGAATTGCTTGAACCCAGGAGGTGGAGGGTGCAGTGAGCTGAGATCGCACCATTGCACTCCAGCCTGGGTGACAGACCAAGACTCTATCTCAAAAAAAAAAAAAAGAGAGAGAGAGAGAGGTGCATGAGTCAACAAATATTCTCCCTGTCTCAGGGTTTGGAAAGGCTATGTGGAGATGGAACTTTTTCAGCCTGGGTGCCTGAGTGGCCACAATAAGTGAAGCACCCTTCCCACTCACACAGAGTACCCAGTGTGCCCAAGAAGTACACCTGCTTGTGTTAAGCCATTATTGTCAGAAAGTAAGTTGGACTATCCTGATACCCTCCTTCTCTTATTTCTAAACAATTACCCTCTGTCGGCATTCTTCTTTCTGCTACAAGTCTGAAGTTTTATCTTTGTCTTCTAACTCTTTGCTAGGTTTTGTATTAAAAGAGTTGCCCCTTAACAGAATTGTTAACTAGGTAGATAACTTTTTTTTTCTTCCACAAGTAGTTTGCCACTCAGGGTCAATGGTTCTAACTCCCATTCTCTTATGACTCTAAACCAAAATTTCATAGCTGGCTGTTTTTAAGCTATTTGTTCAGAGAGATTGAGGGGGATGGTGGCGAGGGGGAGGTCAAATAAATGGGTATAAATAGGGGTGGGCAAGGGGGAGGGTTGGAGAAGAAGGTGTACCCATTTTAAGGGTCCAAAGAACTTGCAGAAGCTAAAAGCGTTCCGGAAGGCTCATTCATGCCTGTAAGCATTCTTCCACAGTAAAGTTATATTAGAAGCCTTTAAAAATGAAAATAAAGTTCAATCAACCATACAGATAGGCTTTTGCAGATATGTCCAGGGGCAAATCTGGCACGGGGCCCAAATGAAATCAGAGCTCACTGATTCCTTCTGGTTTTCTCTTTTCACTCATGAGAATTTGTAAGGAATTACCAAATGGACATATTTCTAACAATGTTTATAGACTTTTAGCTATAACAGGAGAGAAATAAGGAGAAAACAGAAAATGAAGACTGGGATGAAAAGGCAGGAATCACACCAATGAGTAAAGAAAGGCAGGGCTTGTACAATAGTCCTTGATCATGTAAGTGTGAAAAATGTGGAGATTCCACTTGGAATGTGGAGTTGAACAAACAAAGAAAAAAAAAGCCACCTTTACCAAGAATGAGATGTGGAAGTCTGGATGTTCTGTTACGTGCCAAATGAAGAGGTGAGTACACAAATTTTAAGTAAAATACATGACTCAAATGTAAAAATTAGAGGCAAAACAGCCTCCACAGGCTTCAGTCCTAAAGACTTTATTACATTTCACTGCGTGCCCTCTCCCTAGTCACTAGAGTACGGAAAACAGCAGATGCTTAATAAATGTTTAATTAAGCTAGTGGTTTAAAGGTTTTACTTCAGATATACCGTGACCTAATGAAATGCCTTTGATTGCTCTATGATTTTCAGTTTCAGATCTGTTCCGATGGTACTCAGAAACAGGTAAACTCTCTTGAAACCCAAATGAATAAATTACCACTAAAATGTGATAAGACTTACTGTTGGTAGCATCAGTGAAAAGCTTAGATTGGCTTAGCAAACCTCACTTTCTCCATGGAAAAAGGAGACATCTTCCCTAAGTAAAAACAAGAGTGGGCCTACAATATAAATTCACCTTTAATACTCCTAATGTATCTCAGGAAAAAAAAATCATCAATTGATAAATATAATAGTACACGAAGCTAATTGTCACAGAAAACCCCTGTATTAAATTAACCTAATGGAAAATCAAAGTACATTATCTTTGCACTCTAATTTTAAAAGCATACCAAATTGCACACCCACAAGCTATCTTTCAGTTAGTTACCTCCACAGGACAGGACTGCTTAAGGAATGTTACTGGTTACACAAGGTATTTAGCAAAATGGCATGCAACCCACAGACGGAGGGGATTTTTGAAGCGTTATCATCGAAGCAGAGAGCAGAATGGTTGCCACCATGAGATAAGGGGAAGGGGAAATGAAGTATTGGTCAAAGGGTATGAAGTTCTAGTAATGCAGGATTAATACATCCTATAGATCTACTGCACAGCATAGTACCTACAGTTAACAACAGTATATCATATAATTTAAAATCTGCTATGTAGGTGGATCTTATGTTAAGTGTTCTTATCACACACACAGAAAAATAAAGAAGGTGGAACTTTTGAAGGTGATGGGTGTATTTATAGCAGTGATTGTGGTGATGGTTTGGGGATGTATACTTATCTCCAAACACATCAAGTTGCACACATTAAATTCATACAACTTTTTACACACCAGTCATACCTCAATAAAGTGGTTTAAACAAGCTAACCCCTGTATCTAATGAGAAAGACCTTGAGAAGTTAAAATAGTAGGTCTTCCATGGTATTTTTCCTTGTTAGGTGGTAGTTAAGTCTCAGATTTAGCGACCTCCATGTAGGCTTTCTCATCTTAGGATCTCGAAATTGGGCCGGGCACAGTGGCTCACACCTGTAATCGCAGCACTTTAGGAGGATGAGGCGGGCAGATCACAAGGTCAGGAGATCAAGACCATCCTGGCTAACACAGTGAAACCCTGTCTCTACTAAAAATACAGGTGGCGAGCACCTGTAGTCCCATCTACTCGGGAGGCTGAGGCAGGAGAATGGTGTGAATCCAGCAGGCAGAGCTTGCAGTGAGCTGAGATCGTGCCACTGCACTCCAGCCTGGGCGACAGAGCAAGACTCCATCTCAAAAAAAAAAAAAAAGAAAGAAAAGAAAAGAACCTCAAAATTTGAACATTTCTGTAAGGTAGTGTATTCAGTGTGATGGGCTTTTATTGTTTGGGAAAGCAATTTAAGGACTTCAAGGAAATATCAGTTTTTGGAGGTAACCAGATTGCTTGTGTAGGGCATGCCTGATGTGGTAATAAGATTGATTCACATGGTCTTAGAAATGGACACCCAGAAGTCATATTCTGATGGGAGCTTACAGTTAATGTGATAATAAAGCAACCTCTACAATCAAAGATTGTGGCTTATTCTTCCTTACCAGTGAGTCAACTTAGAGTACCTTGGTTCCTTAAAAAAACCTGCTCTTTTGCTCTTATTTTTGTCATGTCACTCATGCTGCTGCAAAGCATAGTATATGTATACAAGACTGTTTGATACTAGTGACAACTAGCGACATACTTGAGATATGCTCAAGACATTCTGTACTTTTACAAAAGAAGAAATGAGTGAACTAGGAAAGAACAGCTCTGTATTCTGTCACTAGTAGCCCATGATGAATGCCTGCTAATTAATTATCCTGCAACCATCTCTCAGCTTTCACAGAGAGCTTGAAGACATGAGCTCAGCAGTGGTCATGCAGCGAGGTTACTGGATGGCACACATTTAGAATGTGAAGTGATGTCCAGAAGTTGACCTTCTTCATTCTCAGCATTGCAACCTTGCTGAACAGCCACAAACCCGATATCCAGCCCTCCAGTACAACAGACTAAAAAGAAGTGAAGATGAAGGTTTCTCTCAAAGCAAAAAGAGCACAGTCAGACAGAAAATCAAGTGATTTAGGGTAGAGACTAAATAACAAAATACTGAGCAAAAGAAACCAATACACTAATGTAAAGACAGCTGGAAGAAGAGAAAACAAAAAGAATCATTTATTCAGGAAAATATTTATTGTGTAACTACCAAATGAACAAAATAAGATAGAAAAAAATCATAAGGAAAATAAGGAAGGAAAAATAGACTCCTAAGTGCGTTAAGCCAAGTGTAGGAATTAAACATACAAATATGAAGACTGCCAAACAAGATATTCCTAGACGAAACTAGAGAGGTTCAGTCCCACTTTCCCTTTCTTCTTCTGCTATTTATTTCATAAGTCCTTTCTCGTGTCAAAAGAGTCTAGCAACTCTGGATGCCTTAATTGCAAAAAATACACTAATAAATAAGTCACATTAGGAAATTAGAAGCTTAATATTTTACTCCTAAGCATTATTATTGTAAAAAAGGTTGTTATAAATGACTTTTTAATGCAAAGAAATGTTTCTAAGAGATAAGAGTTCCCAACCCAAACTTTCAGGTGACATTGTCACTGTTGCAGTTGTGGGCAAGTCCACTAAGAATGCGAGCACAGTGTTCCAAGAAGTCTGAACAGCACTGTATCCATATTAATTCATTGACCTAAATCGTCACTACAATCCAACAAAATATCATTTTATACATGTAGAAGCTGAGACTCAAATTACTTGTCAGAGGTCTCTCCAGTGGTACATGGCAGATATGGGTTTCCAATTCAGGCCTTTGTGATCCAAGGGCCTGTGCCCTTTCCACTGCACACACTCCACGCCACAGCACTCATCAGGGCACACTGCTCCCTCTTTACACTAGTTTGTGATCCTGGGTGAAAATTCTAGGACATAAACATGGCCCAGTAAGAAGAGCTGCAGTTCAGATAAGAAACGTTTTTGCAAAAAGATACAATAAACAAGAAAACGTTCTCTCCACTGTCCATGGGCATTGGAAGAAATAACTTTGGAGAAAGTACAATTACATGGTTAAAAATGTTGGAAACAGAAATTGTTCTGCCATAAAGACATATGCACGTGTATGTTCATCATAGCTCTACTCACAATCGCAGAGACATGGAATCAACCTAGAGGCCTATCAACAGTGGACTGGCTAAAGGAAATGTGGTACATATACATCATGGAATACTATGCAGCCACAAAAAGAATGAGATCATGTCCTTTGCAACAACATGAATGGAGCTGGAGGCTATTATCCTAAGCAACTAAATACAGGAACAGAAAACCAAATACCGCATTCTCTCACTTATAAGTGGAAGCTGAACATTGAGTACACATGGACACAAAGAAGGGAACAGACATCAGGGCCTACTTGAGAGTAGAGTGGGAGGTACCTCTTGAGTGTTACACTGGTTAGTTGGGTGACAAAATTATCTGTACACCAAACCCCTGCAACATGCAATTTACCTATGTAATAAACCTGCACATGTACCCCTTTAACCTAAACTAAAAGTTGGAAAGTTTAAAAAAGAAAAAACAATGTTGGAAAGCATTCCACATACTTGTGCATTTATGTTAGTTGCCTTGCCTTAGCTTATGTGGATATGCAAATTAGGTCTGTCCCTCTCCCCAAAAAGACCTAGTCTATGCCCTGGAAGGCTGATTTTTACCTGGGAAAGCATCAGAAAAAGGATGGCATTTCAACTATGTCTAGAGGAAAGAATTGTTAGGCAAAGAAAAGGGTCATAGTCACTTCTGTGATTTAAGTTCATCTACAGTCACAGGCTAAAGGAGGCTTGAAAGAATCAAGGTGAGATTAAAGCATCATCAGGATAGACCAGCTGGTTTCCACACAAGACTTGAGGTTGTACCATTTACCTGTATAAATCTACCCCAGACTTAATGTAACCCCTAAGTCTGCAAGCTTTCCAGAAGGAAGAATAATAACACAACAGCTTTCCAAAAGAGGAACCCTGGGAATGGAGATGGAACAGTTGGAACATTTGAGAAATCTGAAAGGCTATGGAAAAACTTCGGCATGAGTTTTTTTAAGGGAGAAATTTTATAAAAGGTTTGGAAACAAGTATATAAAGTACAAACAAAAATAGTTTGGGGAGAGATAATGAAGTTTAAGGGAAGAAAGAACTTAACACATACTGCACACAGACATATTGGCCAAATCTAATATAATGTTAGCATTATGCTAAAATGGCATGTTCCTGTCACTTTCAGTTCAGGCCTCACAACTCAGTCCAAAGAGATACACACCACTACATGCAGTACTTCTCATTCACCGAGTAATATTCCATTGTCTGGAGGTACCATCATTTATTTAACCTCTCACCTACTGAGGAACACCTTGCTTGCTTCTAAGTTTTGCCCATTATGAGTAAAGCTGCTATAAATATACATGTGCAGATTTTTGTGTGAACATAAGTTTTCATCTCCTTTGAGTAAATACCAAGGAGCACAATTGCTGGATCATACAGTAAGGGTATATTTAGCTTCTTAAGAAACTGCCAAACGGTCTTCCAAAGTGGCTGTACCATTTTGCATTCCCACCAGTAATGAACGAGTTCCTCATGCTCCACATTCTCAGTAGCATTTGGGGTTGTCAGTGTCCTGGGTCTTGGTCACTCTAATAGATGTGCAGTAGTAACTCATTGTTGTCTTAATTTGCATTCCCCTGATGACATATCATGTGGAACATCTTTTCATGTGCTTATTTACCGTCTGTACATCTTTGTTGATGTGTCTGTTCAGATCTTTTGCCCATTTCTTAATTGGGTTTTTCATTTTCTTATTGGAAAGTTAAAAAAATTCTTTGTATATTTTAGGCAACAGTCTTTTATCAGATGTCTTTTGCAAACATGTTCTTCCAGTCTTTGGCTTATCATCTCATTCTCTTCACCATGTCTTTCACAAAACAGAAATTTTTAATTTGAAGGAAGTCCGGGTAACCAATTATTTCTTTAATGTACTGTGCCTTTGGTGTTGTACCTAAAAAGTCATTACCATACCCAAGGTCATCTAGGTTTTCTCTTATTTTCTAAGAGTTTTATAGTTGTGCATGTTACATTTAGATCTATCCATTTTAAGCTTTGTCAATACTTGTAGTTTAAAAAGCTGACTTCGCGATCTTAATAAGGCAGTAAAACTTATTTTATTAAATCTCAACTTTTGATTACATGTCTTTTCAATATTCTATGTGACAAAATGAAGTGTACCTATAAAGCACTTCTGCTGCATTCCAAAGTATGAGAGTTATCTTCAGGAAAAAAAAAATGCATGCAGTATTTTCACTGTCAAACTGAACCAGTGGTTTTTTCATGGAACAGCATTTTCACTTCAAACACTGACTGACAGAGAAACCATGGTTATTCAGACTTGGGTATTTGGCAGACGCTGTCTAAAAAGTAAACACAGTAAGCCTGTCGCTTCAAGGGTAACAACTGACAGTGCTTATTGCCAATGTAAAATTCAAACTTTCAAGCACAAGTCGGGGTTTGGATAAACTATACATCACAGTGAGCTTCACAGTTTCCCAGTCATAAAGATTTTTCTGATGAGACTGATGGTGATAAGCAAATGATATTTTAATACTGTATAATGAAATGTGTCAACGTTTGGAAGATTAGCATAAATCAGTCAATCAATATTTTTCAAATGACCAATGTGTGTTATAACAAGTTACAAACCCATGCATGTATAAAAGACGCATTCAAAGGACAAGATAGACAAATGGATTTTAATGTGACAGAATAGGAAAAGTACATTGATATGATTTTAGATTCTGCATTGCAACTAACCTTTAAGAAACCACCACTTGCTGAGTTTTGGTGTAGTATCAAAGGAGAACATCCAGAATTATCTGAAAAGACTACTAAAATATTCCCTCCCTTTTCCAGCTACCTACTTGTGAGCGCCAGAATTTCTTTCTATACTTAAAGCAAAATAACATAATACAAAAGATTGAATGCTAAGGCAGATATGAAGATCTAGCTATCTTCTATATTAAGACATACATTAAGAAGATCTGCAAAAATGTAAAACACCACTCTTAACAAATTTTGTCTTGGAAATACATTTACCTCACACAAAAGTGAGTAACTTGTGTGTATTAGGCCGTTCCTGCATTGCTCTAAAGAAATACCTGAGATAGGGTAATTTATAAAGAGTTTTAATTGGCTTGTGATTCTGCAGGATACACAGGAAGCATAACACAGGTTCTGCTTCAGGGAAAACCTCAGGAAGCTTCCAATCATGGCAGAAGGAGAAAGGGGAGGAGGTATCTCACATGGAGGGAGCAGGAGCAAGAGAGAGAGAAGGAAGAAGTACCACACATTTTTAAACAACCAGATCTGGTGAGAACTATCACCAGGACAGCATCAAGAGGATGGTACTAAACCACTCACGAGAAACTGCCCCCATGATTTAATATCTCCCAATAGGCCCCACCTCCAACAATGGGGATTACAATTCAACATAAAATTTGGGTGAGGACACAGACCTAGACCATATCACTGTGTTAACATGAAGTGAGTTTTTGCATTATTTTAAAATGAGGTGACTATTTTTGTAATATCTCAGTTTTAGTTTCCAATACAGTAAATATTAGTAGATATAACTCACATAAACAGAAGCTCCATAGCTGGGCTGTTCATATGGTGGTGACTAGTCACATATGGCCCCGAATCCTTGAAATATGATTAGTCTGAATTGAGATATGCTCTAAGTATAAAATATATATTGGATTTCAAAGACTTAGTATAAAAAAAGAATGTAATGTTGCTCAATTTTTATATTAATTACATGTTAAAAATATTTTGGATTTATGGGGAAATATCAGCTTTACCTTTTTAAACTTATTGTAGCTACTAGAAACTTAAATTGCATATGTAGCTTATATTTTTGATTTGCATTATATTTCTATTGGACAGCACTAGTCTATAAAGTCCTCAATTTTTCAGTGTGTAAAAAGGTCATGAGACTAATGGTTAAGGAACTGCTACTCTATAGGGATATGAATCAGTTTTTAAAAATCCAAACCTATAAATCTATAAATATTGACATTTAAGGGGCCCAACAAGACACAGAATTACCTTACAGGGAAAAGCACCACCAATCATGAAGGATAGACTAGAGACTCACTCAAATATGAACAGTGTAAGCTTCACCCAGCATTTGTGGGAATCCTGTACCATGAAAGCCAGAGGAGACTAACATAAATACAAAGAAAAAAATAGCCCTATGGAAAGACCAATTAAGGCAAACAGCAGAAAAAAACTTCAAAAAGACTTTTACACCCTCAGAGAAATGAAAAAATATTGCACCCATACAATAGCTATGCTTAAAAGGAATAAAAAACAATTCATAAAGCAAAAAGAGCTCTTAAAAATAAAAATTTTGATGGCAAAATTTAAAATCAATAAAGTTAAGATAAACCTTAGAAAACCTTACAAAGAATAGAACAAAAAAAACAAAGAAAGGGAAAATAGGTGGCCAACAAAAAAAAAAAAAAAAGAATATTAGAAGAGTGCTCCAGAAGGTGCAAAACACAATAACAGAACCAGAAAGAGAACTGAAAAACTGTGTGTCTTGAGAATAGGCGAAGGATAAAGAAATAATGCTTACCAAAACTGAAAATCTACAGACTGAAAGGCTCTAATAAATGCTCAAAGTGCACAGTACAATACATGGTTTAAAAACCCACACACATCATGAAATTTCAAAGAACTGGAGGGGGAAAATGCAGAGGCTTGGAGGTACGAGGCAGGTAAAAGGTGGCCTTCTCAACAATAATACTGAAAACTGAAAATAATAGCATACTGCCTGCAAAATTCTGAAAGAGAATGACTTCAACCTAGAATTTCAAACCTTTGTAATAAAGTGTGAGTAAAGAATAGACATTTTCAGACATAAATGCCAAAAAAAAAAAAAATACCTCCTGAGAATCCTTTCCCAGAAATTGACCAGACATGTCTGAAATATATTTAAAGGAATATCACTAAACAAACAAAATGAAACCATTATAAAACCAGGGAAACAGAAAAAAAATACGTACAAGTATACTGTGTGACTCAGCTTTCAACAATATTTTATCATCATACTAATATAAAAACTGAAACTGATCTCACCAAAATTTTTAATGAAGCAGGACGCATAGGAAGAGAGAATGAGGGATGTGAACTGGGAGGAAAGAATAAAAAAGAACTAAACTATTATTTATGATAGATTACCTGAAAAGGTCTTAATATTAAAAATCGAGAAATATTCACTCAAGCATATCACTGATAGATGAGAAGAAACACAAGTTGAAAGTGGTTGCTTCCAAAGAGTAGGGAGGGGTGAGTGGGGCATGGCACTGCCGATCTTTGTTCAAAACCTTGTAATAATGCAGTTTTAAATGTCTTACTTCAATGAGTTTAAAATAAATTTAAAATATTTAAAACATCAAATAACAATAAGAGGAATACATATTTAACTACATAAACACATATTTACAAAATACAGATATATACACGCACAGACAATTGCAAAGAAAATTAGAAGTTATAAATTTTTTTTGACAAAGCAAACCAATCTGTGAAAAGCTAAGAAGATCAAATAAACATATTTGTAAATTTTGAGACTTTCACATCCAATTTTTGTTTTAAACTAAACATCACTGGGAAGAAAAGACAGTCACCTATCTAATGTTTCACCAGGGATCACAAACTAGGCACCCTCAGGCTGCTATAGTCCACCTATAGGCCTATACTCCTTGGGCTATATGGTTTGTTGTTGTTCCTGTTGCTTAAAAATCAGGGCAAACTGCAAAAGAACCAGGTTGCCATCTTATCTGGTAAAAGCAAAAGTCTGGCCACAGGTGGCCTGCATTCTACAATGAGGCAACAACCAGCTACTGCTGAGCTGGGACATCCCAGTGTCTCTACAACATTTAGTATCTAACCTCTCACTACCAAATAGTGTGTATTTCTCTGCACATACTCCTATGAGTAAGAAATGGAAGACAGGTCAAGATCTCATATTTCAAGAATAATCAATATGACATCTGTGTAGAAATGAAGGAAATTCTCACTGTCTAAAATGCAACAGATGCTTATTTCACCAGTTACTTGTCTGACTCCTGGTTTAAAAGTCAATAGGCTTTGAACAGAGTCAACCTTAACCATCAAAGATCCATCCAATTCATTTTTGCTATATCCTGCAAGCTTGCACATATACAGATATAGATATAGATTTATATAGTTGTTGTTGTTCCTATGGCCTACACAACTTTTAGATATGGGATGTATGCAAATGGATTTTTAAAAGTGGATCAACATATTTTAAAATAATTGCAGACTTTGTCCTAATTAGTTCACACATAAATAGAGTAAGAACATGAAGAATATGGGACCTGCTTTCCCATTTTCTTCCTTTCATTGTTTATATATATCTTACATATTATAATTTACTGATGCTAAAAGTCTGCAAGTATAAACCTTATAAAGGAAATAAGAAAGAACAGAAGTAGTTTAACTTTAAAACAGACTTTTTATATTAGTTTTATTTACATACCACAAGACAATCTCCAAATGACCTCTGCCTTCCAAAGTAACATTTTAACCAAAGTGACAGAGAATGGAATGCTACCTTAGAATCGAAAGCGAGATAAAAGGTAGAAGTCCTAATCTGCTGCTCTACATAGCATTACTCATGACAAGGGTTTCCCACTTTCTCAGGGGTCGAAATGTCAGTTTTAACTATGCAGAAAATTTTAATAGGATGTTTCTAAGTAAGTACCATAGAGGGCTACAAGGATTTCTTCCCCTGTAGCACATTCGGAATGACACTAGCTACTCACCTGATCCCAGGAGTAGTCTCCCAACCCATTTCCTTTCATCTCTGATACATTAGGACTTATGCTGAGCTAACCACTCCCCTAACAGAACTGAGATCAGAATAAGAATTTTGTTTTGTGTTTACAAAACATCAAAGTATGAACAAGAAAACTGTCACTGACCTGGATATAGAATTATTCTGCCAAAAAAAGTCCTACTCAATTATCTGACTGCTGCTGGAGGGACGGTATGAGAGAAATGGTTTCGAAAAGCAGAAAATGCAGTTTGGGAACAATCATTTTCAGTGTAAATTGTAAAATGTCTTCGAGACCTTCAAAAATCTGAGTAAATTTTATCAAGCATGTATCAACTGAATTTTATATACTAGAAATACTGTTATGTAAATAATAAATACTTCCAATTGTTGGGCAGCTGTAACATGGATTGGAACCACTGGCCATGTATTCGTTCTTAGGATGATCAGAGGTGGGGAGATGATGTTTCTCCTTCTATCTAGAGAAAAGAGGTACCTGTCCTGAAGTAGGTTAACATATCAAAGTGGTTCTATGAAGGACAAGGGGCAGGCATGGTGGCTCACGCCTGTAATTCCAGCACTTCGGGAGGCCAAGGCGGGTGGATCACCTGAGGCCACGAGTTTGAAACCAGTCTGGCCAAGATGGCGAGGCCCAGTCTCTACTAAAAATACAAAAATTAGCTGGGCATGGTGGTGCGTGTCTGTAATTCCAGCCACTCGGGAGGCTGAGGCGGGAGAATCGCTTTAACACGGGAGGTGGAGGTTGCAGTGAGCCAAGATTGCACCACTGCCCTCCAGCCTAGGCGACAGAGGGAGACTCCGTAAAAAGGACAAGGGAACAATAAGCCAGAAT
This sequence comes from Theropithecus gelada, assembly GCF_003255815.1. NCBI lineage: Eukaryota > Metazoa > Chordata > Mammalia > Primates > Cercopithecidae > Theropithecus > Theropithecus gelada. Next base: position 81,334,690 of record NC_037680.1, on the reverse strand, counting down.
AATGCCAATAGACTACATAACAAATCATTGTAAATATTTGCTATATTAAATTAAGAAAAACAGATTTAATAATTGTTTAGTAATACATGTAAGCCAAAAATGAAATCCTAAGCCCCCCCATGGCCAAGGGGACCTCAGAGAAACCAGAAAATTGAATTTCAAGCCACGATGGGAAGGGAGGTTGGACAAACCTCCTTAAACCTCTTCTCTCTGGGAGTTTCAGCACAACTGGCTAGCATTAACATTGAAACTGGCATCATAAGACTGAAAAAACAGACACTTCATGGCAAATAAGACATCAAGTTCCAACCTGACTCTGGTATAGAATCTCATGTAGACCCTGAAGGAAATCAAAATATTTTACATCGAAATATATTTATTTGACGTATTTTTGTTTTTCATATTTTGAAATGACCCTATAAAGTCTTCTCTTTTGAGTGAAATTTGCATATGTAGAGAATGTCTGTGAATACAGCCAGGTCTTCCCTTTCTAGGTCTTTCCTGGATACAGAAGAGATTAAATGAGAGTCTGACACCTTTAAGGTTCAAAAAGAGACATCTACCATCTATTCTCCCTGAAGGATGCTACCTGGAGCTTCATCTACACAGCAAGAACATTGGCCTATATAACTCTCCTTATCTTAACTCAAGCATTTCTCACTACTGACTTCTTTTAGACAAAGCCTAACTCTTTCAACCAATTTTCAACTAGAAAATCTTTGAATCCTCCCATGACCTGTAACCCCCACTCCCGACTGCTTCAAGACATTCCAGCTCTTTAGGCTGAACCAATGTACATCTTCCATATATTAATATTATTTTACCTACACTTTGTCTCCCTAAAATGTATAAAACCAAACTATAATCTGACCACCTTGGGCACACCTTCCCAGGACCTCTGGAGACTGTTCCCCAGGCCATGGTCACTCATATTGGCTCAGAATAAGCCTCTTGAAATATTTTACAGAGTTTGGTGTCTCCATTAGCATATGGAACTTTAATCCTTCCTAGATGCCATTTGCCAACTGCAGAATATTTAGCAAAGTATTTTTGGATTCATAAAAAATAAGTAGATGTTAGAATACATCATGCTTTAACTTGATACTCTCAAAGACTTAATTTTAAAAATCAAAACTTTCCAAATAGATCCAAAAGTCTACTGGGAAAGGCTTCTCCTGCCTCCTGGGGAAGAAACTACCTTAAGAACATTTTAACTTTAAAAACAAAAGTCTGAAGAAAGTAACAACTTTAGCTGGCAAATCTTAAAAGCAGTGTAACTCCTGAGCAATATAACAGGGTATAACCATAATTATACAACTGGAATTATTTATGCTACAGGGAGACAAAGTCAGATTATTGAAGACACAGGCCCATACTTTCATTTTAATTCAGGTTTCAGACTTCTCTCTCACCCACAACACAATTGTATCCATTCTTCTTTTGCTCTGAGAAACTTAGACTAAAACCCTTGCAGCTTCCCCAATAACATCACCACTGCAAAAGCATAGAAGTCTTGTATGCATATGCAGGAGTAGGGAGGAGGTGGAGTAACAGCAGATGTTGCCAGAGTCAGGGCATCATAATCCACTGTCTGGGTAATTCCTGGATAATTTGAGATCCCTGTGCAATGAATGTTACCAACACTCCCAAAAATCCACTGAGCCAACCAACTGATTTATCTGTGCTAATAAAGAGTTTATGCTTTCAGGACACATCACACCCTGATCCTGTCTCCTTCCAGGAATAGCGCTGAGAAAATAAGACCCAGCCAATTCAGAACAATTTCTTTTGGCTTGAGATTCTGGGAGCAAAGGAGCATTCTGCACAGCTTTATTACCAGTGTCCTCCCCATGGAGATGCACAGCCGCCCACACACACTAAGGGTAGAAGAATGGGAAAGGGCAGTTACTTCTTTCCTGGGAAAAAAGCCAGAGTGAAAGTTTTGGAGGATATAAACATGTAACAGCTATTGGAGAGCCAAAGAAACCTTCTCCCCAAGCAAATGTGTTTTGCTGTAAACTTTCCTTGCCCCTTATAATATTTAGTGTTGTGTTAATGCAAATATTTTTTTTAAATCCACAAGCATGTGCTGTTTAAAATGCCTAAAATTAAAAACAAATTCCCCCTTATTGCCTGTCTGAAGCCACCAACACATCCACTCTTTATCACCACAGATACTTACAAAGTAGCTAACTGCTGGGGCTGCAAACCATCTTGCAAACTTCTCCTTGCCTATGCTGCCAGGATTCTAAACTAAGGGTCCCACTGAACACTTCAAACACAACAGGGTGTGCACATGGGCATCGTTCTAGACTGAGGGTTCCTAAATGCCCAAATTGTCAAAGGGGTCCAAGTCCTTAATAAATGCCACAGCTTTAACAGGAATACAACTTACATCACAGGTCTAGTCTTCCAGTCATCGAGATCAGCTATAAAACCCCCAAGGAATAGAACGCTAAGCAACCTATTCAGAGTGAACCCCTCTCTCAGGAAGTCCGTTAGTAGTACAGGTCCCTGCAGGAGTGTGAGGCTACACCCTTAACTCCAGTTCTCTAGGGACTCAGAACAGCTGATATTTAGTGTAGCTATCCCCTCACATCCTCATTTCCTTGGTTCCCAAATCCTTTATTACCACTGTATAATCCATTTTTATAATTTTCTTCCTTTTCTTAACCTCTACGTACTTGTCAGCACAAGTCTCAAAATGAAAAGTAGATACACATGCACTGCTTTCCAGTCCTTACAAGGCCCAGTCAAACATGTAATGTTGGCAACTTAACAAGTTTAACAGAAGCCCTACTCAGCTGACATATTCAGGCAATTATGATCAAAGGTCCTTTATTTGCTATCCTTTATTTGCCTTCTTGAATATTCCCATATTAGCCCATGTCTACTGCACTCCCCTAGATGTATATATTACTTAGAACTCCTTAAACCAAAGTTCTGTACTGATCCTTCATAAGGATTACAGTATGAAACAAAAATTTTCCCAAATTTTTTGTCAAGTAAATGTAATCATTCATCTATATGATAATCTGTCCCTATAATTTCCTTTGGGTTACTATCTTAAACTTTGAGCCACTGAATATTATCATATATTTATAAAATATCTTTCCAATGGGCTAAGATCATTAAATTATTAAACATGCTCAACTTGGTAGAACTCAGAACCCTAGTGACTATGCCAAGGATTCTATTTTGCAGTCACCCAATGATAATTCGGGTATGCTATCAGAAATAAGTATTATATCTCAAGTCTTGCTAACCAGCAGTATGTACTTTAAAGCAAGAATCAAAGTGGAGGATAGATGGAAGAAAACAATGTCTTTCTTTAAATATATGAAAAAGATAAGAGATTGTTCAAGGCTTTAATATTTCCAAGAAAAACCATACACACAAATGAAACTGCTATTGTAAGATTTTGTTTTACTCTCCCTGGATATAGTAGCCTCCAAATGAGATATAAAGGACTCTCAGTAGTCTCAACTGAATTGAATTCCATTAACTTAATGAGGTGCATGCAGGTGAAACCTTTAAAACAGCTTGGGCATATTAACCTAGAAGAATCTTATGGGAATACGTAATGAGACCAGTGTGTCATCTGTGGTAGCCATTGGAGCTTCTTCATAAATGGAATTCTCCTGTTCTGAGCACAAAATAGAATCACACTTTTCTACCTACGAGAACTTCAGTGTGACCATGTAAGTGGTCAACGAAATGTGAGCAGAAGTAACATGGGTCTCTCTGTGCAGAAGCTTTAAAAGTCACTGCATTTATTTCTACTTCTCTTTTCCATGCTTCTGGATCATGGAAACATGTTTAAGACGAAGCCTTCATCAGGCAGGGACCCTGAGTGATACAGTCAACAGATCCCCTTATTGACTCACCAAGGATGCAAGCATGACTAAGAAACTAAAGTACTAAAAAAGCAGTCCTTATTAGTACTAAAAAGTACTGAAGCCACTGAGGTTTTCAGATTGTTACTGCAGCATAATCTAGCCCTTCCTGACCCACAATACAACTGATTTTAAACACCAATACATAAGGCACTGCACTATGCCACATGTGTGGCAAACTCAAGGACAAAAATCTGATCCAAGTATTGACCTCAAGAAGCCTATATCAGAGTTGGAGAGACAAAACCTGACCACACATCACAGTGAAAAGAGGTATAAAATTCCAGTTTCCAGCTACTGAAAACCCTCTACAGCACTTCTTGGTAATACCATGTCCTAATGGAGAGAGGGAGAGGAGATCCCTTTCCACTGAGAAGCAATAGCACAAGTAAAGGGGAAGACAGAAAACAGGCAGACAGCACAGAAGACAACTGGGTGAGGCATGGATTACAAGAATAGCCATAGGAAATGAGACTGGAAACACAAGTTACAACCGAACAGGACAGGCCTTGAAATGCTATGCCATAAAATATTAACAGCAATAATAATAAAACAACCATTACTGTCCCAACACATTCTAACGACATTATATATCCTCTTCATTAACTCTTATAATCACCCACTGAGGTGGATATTATCATTCTCTTTTTTACGGATGACTTTCAGGTGCAGATAGAGTGCACTGCCCAAGGTCACACAAAATCAAGACACGAATCCAGAGTCTCTCACTCTACAGGTCATGGTATGAACCTCTACACTATACTTCCATCATAGAACCTTAGATCACCTAAACAGTCTTCCATCATAGGAGATGAGACACATGTCACATGTACAGTTTTAAGAAACAGACTTCCATGATCAGCAGTCACATCTCAGAAAGATTACTTGTGCCAGATATAAAATGGATCAAAGTACAGAGACTGGTATGTAGAAGGATATACTTTTTAGAAATCACTGAAACTAATCAGGTGAAAGATCATGAGCCCCTATATTAATACAGTAACTAATAGCTATGAATCAATAATTAAGAAATTTATGACATGGTCATAGCAACGTGCCTTCTGCCTATTAGTGTGTGAGAGTTTAAAGACGGCTTTGAGTTCTTTGCTACTCTTCTCACTGGCATGGAAAGTCTAATTCCCCTCTCCTTGAATCCAGGCCTTCTTTCAGACTTACTTGATCAATAGGTTGTTGCCAAAATGATGGACTGGCATTTCTGACACCAGATCACAAAAAGTCTTGCAGCTCTGCTTGGCTCTCTTGAAGCACTCTGTCTGGCAATACCCTAAGAGCCCCGAGTTACCTTGTAAAGTAGTGCAAATACCTTGCTAAGAGGCTTTGTCAAAAAGTCCCAACACTACACAAAGAGGGTCCCAGCTAGGGCCAGCCTTCCAGTCATCCCTACCAAGGTGTCAGGCATGTGAGTTAAGCCATTGTAGACCCTCCAAACAAGGCACTAGATGAATACCACCAAGTGACTCCAGTTGACAGTGTGTGGAACAGAAGAATACCCCATCCAAATTCCTGATCCACAAGCCTAAGAGATATCATAAAATAAATATGTTAAGGCAATACATTTTAAGATAGTTTGCTATGCTGGCGTGGAAAGCTGGAACACAATGTTCATTAAAGGAACTCTAAATATCAATCAACTATATCAAAGTCACTCAGGATCCTCAGCCCCTCCACTCACCCTGAAGGAATTAGAATCTGTGCATATGGCTCAAGACCAGCATTTTCAGCAAATCCTACCACACAGGTGCTTCTTACAGTTTAAATAATCAGTCATTTTAGAAGTTCGAAACCTATATAAATTTTTTTAATCTCAGAGTGTTTCAGGAAACAGTTTAAAACATGAGTTTCAGGAGCAGATATTTCTGCCTTAAAAATGTCCACTGGAAAGACTGCATGTTAAAACAGCATTTAAAGGGGAAACATAAATTTTTAAAAGCTTAGCTTTTATGCCAGGACACTTACCGCCACACAGACTGCAGACTGTATTTTCTTACTGAGCTAACATTAAAACTTTTTTCTGATACCAAGAATTCCAGAATGGAAAGTAAAGAACATGAATAACCCCTCACCCTTCCTTTTCTAACAAAGCATGGTCACTGTCCAGTTCTCAGTGGTGAGGAAAAGCACTCAGGATGTCAAAGGCACAGGAGAGTAGACTGTTTTATTTCCTATAAGAGAAGTATTCCCTCTGAAAACAGTTAACATTCAGAGACTACAAACAAGGTCACTAATGACAAATGTAATCACCTCCACAGTTGTCTTCTCAGCCTCATCACATATTATTCAAGTGTGAACAGAAATGACCAAAACCCTTCAATAAATATTTATTACTCATCCAGCAGGTTGGACCTACTATGTGCCAGGGAGTCATGAATCTGATAAAACAAAATTACCCAAGGATTTAGAAAGAGAAAGCTGGATGAACCAGACAATATCACTTCAGTTTGTGCCCAGGTGGGATTATCCTGGAAAGGTGTAAAGTTGTCTCCTAAAGTGGGAATTTAGCCAGAAATAAAGATCTTTCACACAAACATGAAGCACTCCTCTAACTTTGAAGCATTCTTCCAATGGTCCTGTTGGGTTTACAAGCCTAGTTTCACATTCTTTTTGTGCCCCCTCTGAGTCCCCTTTGCCAAATACATTTGTACTGGAGTGATCAAGTGTGGTGTGTAAAGTGGAGTTTTGAAATCAAGGTGTAGTTAACAGACATTAAGGTCTTATGTTTTTGTAACAAATGATTATAAGGATGACAAAAAAGTCCTATGTTATGATCTCTAAAAAAAGTAGTATTAAAGTAGAATGTTTTCAATGTTTTCATTATCTGTTCCTGATAGTCCTCAGAGATCCAAACAACTTCCACTGATTTTGTGGACTACTTTACTTCTCAGTACTTAACTTGCCCCAGTAGAGAAATTAACAAACAATAACCACTGAAACACTTTTTATGAGGATTCCTGAAATAATACTGGTGAATTAATCATGACCTACAAATTACTTCAACTGCAGCTAAAATAAAGTCTTTCCAATACAAAACGTGTTATTAGGAAGTCAGATCCAGAAAAATAAAGAAAATTCTCAAAGAAGTTGACAGACTGCAAATTTAATAAAATAGGAGTAAGAAAGGCATAAAAGAAAATTAAATTAGCTGCCTCAGGTTATGTGATAAGAATTCAGTACCTTTAACTTTTCAGACTTAAAGACTATTCCATCTGTCTACCCTTCCTCATTCCTGTGAGGAGCAGGCAGGCTCTTTTATGGACCACTTTAAAAGATAAGTACAGGGAGCACACAGCTGTATAATTTTAAGAAGTAAATCTGCCCTCTTTAGAGTTTCATAGGATATTATCACCTAGCATTAGTAATATCAGTCTTGTGAATCGTTTTTCTAAAAGTAACAAGGGGTTTATTTCAATTATTTTTATTCTATAGCTTGATTCAAAACATTCATTGAGTATCTGCTAAGGAAACAATTGTGTTGGTCAATATGGCAACACAGAGTGGCATAAAGATAGCTCCTTATCCATCACAAACATAGCAGATAAATATAATACATTTCAGAAAAACCAAACCACCATATGAGTGTTCGGGAGACACTTAGAATATCAACAACCGGCTTACACAATATGCCATCGTCTAACCATGGTAAGAGGTGTAAGAGTGGTCTGTATGTTATCTTTGTATCTCATTCACCCCCACCAACAGTCAGCACAGAGCCCTTTACACAGTAAGTGTTGATTTGATCTCTCTTTTAAATAGGGACTCTCATTAATGAGAGTTGGGGATACAGTCTGTGACAACGGAAAAAGGTAACGGGCCATAATGCAGATTAAAGTACAAGGCTCTGACCTAAGCTGACATTTTACTAACCACAGATTAGGAATGGTGTGTGTAGAAATAATGATAACATTTTGCCTCCTCTTAATTCAACACTGGTTTTTTTGTTTGGGGTTTGTTTTATTGTTGCTTTTTTTTTTTTTTTTTTTTTTTTTGACTGTTTCTTTGTACTATTGCTTAAGAAAGTCCTTGGGCAGGGTTGGGGAAAACAGAACTCAACTAAAAGATTGAAAATTAAAAGACAGTCAAATAACATGAGTACATCTTGGATGAGACACACCTAGAAGTGAGAGAAGTTCCCTAGAAAGCAACAATGAAACATCTGATACTTGCATCGTTAAGCAAATCAACAAAGTGCTTGTACAAGCAATACGTCATTTATTCTGTCCATTTGATGAGACTTTTGGCTCCATTGTGCAAAACAGAATATTTAGGTTCAAGGAGTAAATGGCAAGTGACAGAGTTGAGGTCCAAATGTGTATTTTGTCTCATTCTTCAACACGGTGTTACCTACCCTAGATGAGAAATAATTCCCTGTAATGACAGGATCAAAGTCAATGATCTCTGGTTTTAGGCTCTTCCATGTCTAAAGTCACCATAGTTATAGAAGAAAGGATAGCAACTACCTGCACACCACCTTCAGAGGGGCCAGAAACACAAATAGACTATATCAACTTCACTGTAATTAAACAAAGGAGAAATTTCTATAAATTTCTAGAACTCCTTAAGAAACTACGTATTTGAATAACGTAGATGAAATCTTGCCTCTGAACTACTGAAGATTACTTCCAGAACTGCCTTTCAGTCTTACAGTGACCACTGGCATAAATTTTCATTTAGATTTGAACAGCATTCCTGGGATAGCACTTTCACCAAGTCTCCTACGCCTAAATTCAGCAGTTCACGAACTGCTTAAGCTCTACATTGATTTTTTTTCTCATAGCAAGATATCTACATGTTAAAGCACTGGTTCTTGATTCGTGAAGAAAATCATTTTAGGAAGCCTATTTATTTTAAAAATATCATTTGCATATAAAAATTCAAAATTCATATCACATATCATAATCATTCTTCAATTAAGCAAATTTGATGAGGAATTCTAATAAGGTCTCACAATTAAGCTTTTTATATATTAAAAAACAATATAGCAATCACCATCTAACGTGTAAGACCTAACCACTGCAAAGATGATGTTCTAAATTTGAACTTGAAAGGAAAACCCATCAGCGTGCCTGCTTGATTTCTTTAATCTATTCATGTAGGTTAATTACCTGACACTCATTAAGATGACTCTGGGCTTCTTTAAATTTCTGACCATATTAACCTCTCCAACTAATCCTTATTAGAAAAATATTAAAGAGTGTTCATTGCTATTACAAATTGAATCTGAAATGATGAAACAATTATCAAATAAATGGAGTAGAAAACGAGGTTATATGCATGAGAAGATGCCATGCATCAAATATTTTACTTCCATTATTTTAAAATACAGGTCTCAAGGTCTGTATCCAGGAAATGTGCTTAAAGATCAGTCCCTGAAAGAAATTTCTCCACTCCATTCTTGTCTAATGGGTTGACAAACAACCAACCTCAAGTTCATCCATAATAGGTTTATTCGAAAAAAATTCTTATTTTCAACTAAACAGTTGGACAGAAAGATTCAACTGTCCAGCTCAGTAAGTCCACATAAAACAATCATTTAATATTATGTGTCTGACATTCTATATAACTCATTTTGTAAATGAGTTGAAAGAGAGGCTGGTCAATGATGGAAAGAATACAGGGCAACATCACAAAAGCATGAAATGTGAAGGAGATGTTACTTTTAAAAACTGAAACCTTATCACTTCTGCTATAGGATAAAAAAGGAAATTCAAAGCCATTTTCTTCTCTAGGCAAACTTCATTTAAAAATTTCCCTACAGCAAAAAGAACAAAGCTGCAGGCATAACAGTACCAGACTTCAAAATATACTATAAAGTTATAGTAACCAAAACATCGTGGTGCTGGCATAAAAGCAGGCACATAGACCAATGAAACAGAATAGTGAACCCAGAAATTAACCCATGTATCTACAGCCAATTGATGTTTGACAAAGGTGCAAAGAATATTAAAGAAAGAACAATCTCTTCAATAAATGATGCTGGGAAAACTAGATATCCCTAAGGGGAAAAAAAATAGACTCCCATCTCTCACTCTATAAAAATATCAACTCAAAATTGATTAAAGACCTAATGTAAGACATGAAACTATGAAACTAACAGAAAAAAACACAGGGGAAACACTTTAAGGCATTGGTTTGCAAAAGGATTTTATGAATAAGACCTCAAAAGCACAAGCAACAAAAGCATAAATAAACAAATGGGATTATATATCAAACTAAAATGATTCTGCACAGCAAAGGAAACAATCAGAGAAAAAAGACAACCTACAGAATGGCAGAAAATACGTGCAAGCTGACAGGGGATTAATATTCAAAATAAATAAGGAACCTAAAGATCTCAATAGCAAAAAAAAAAAAAAAAAAAAAAAAAAGTCCAATTTAAAAATGAGCAAATGCTCTGAACAGGTATTTTTCAAAAGAACACATATAAATGGCCAAAAAATATGTGAAAAAATGGTTAAATCCTAGTCATGAGGGAAATGCAAATCAAAGCCATAATGATATATCATGTCTCCCCAGTTTGAATGGCTATTATCAAAAAATAAAAATCTAAAAAAATGCTGGTGAGGAGGCAGAGAAAAAGGAGAACTTACACACTGTTGGTGGGAATACAAACTAATACAGTCACTGTGGAGAACAGTATGGAGGTTCCTCTAAAAACTACAAATAGAACTACCATATGATCCAGCAATCTCACTATTGGGCATCTACCAAAAAAAAGGAAACCAGTGTATCAAAGAGATATCTATACCCCCATGTTTATTCTAGCACTATTCACAATAATCAAGATGTGGAATCATCCTAGGAGTCCAACAAAAGACGAATTCATACAGAAAACATGGCATAAATACACAATGAAATATTATTAAGCCATAAAAAGGAATAAAATTCTGTCATTCTAGGCAAAAGAGATCGAATTGGAGGATATTAGGTTAAGTGAAATAAGCCAGGAACAGAAAATCAAACACTACCTGTTCTCACTCATGTTTGGAAGCTAAAAAATGGTGATCTCATAGAAGTAAAAAGTAAAACAGAGGACACTAGAAGCTGGGACAGGTAGAGGGAAAAGAGGTAGGGAGCAATTTGTTAAGGGATGCAAAATAATAGCTAGACGGGAGGAGTAAGTTCTACTGTTCTAAAGTACTGTAGGTTGATTACAGTTAACAATGACGTATTATATATTTTCAAATAGCTAGAAAAGAGGATATTGAATGTTTCCAACAAAAAGAAATGATAAATGTTTAAGATGATGAATTACCATGAATTGTTTAAAATCATCAATGATGATCAGATCAGATTACCCTGATCTGATCACTTGCCTTCACTGTATGTATCGAAAGATCACCAGGGGTCTTGCAAAAAGGAAAAACAATGTCTTTTTTTTTTCAAACTGTAAATAGCAACAACCAAAAAGGAAATACAAGTGGCAAAATCTATCCATAGAGCAGCAATTAACTTCATTAGTAACGTCTTTTAAATGGAAAAAAATGTTTTAACTTCCATATTGACGAAAAGAAAAAAAGACAGCATTCTCAAGCATAGCTATTAGCAGCACTGATTGGATCTCTTACCAAGTTCTCTAGAAAGACTATACCAAAGTTCTAAAAACATGTACATCCATTGATCTAGTAGATCCCATTAAGAAATTGACTTAAAGAAATAATGATGGATATGTAAAAAACAGGGAGAGTGAGTGTTTACTACAGAGTGTTTGTCACTGTGAAAAATTTATAACAAATTGTTAATATAGAACAATGGGTAATGCTTAATTTTGTGATATATGCACGCAATATTGTACACATGCATACTTGCATACATACACATATTTAATTTAGCACATATAAATTCCATGTGTCTGGTATTGTTCTAATCTTTTATAAATATTAATTCATTTAATTCCCATAATGGCCCTATCATATAGGCACTATAATTATCCCCATATTACAGATGAGGAGATTGAGGCTATAGGCTAAATATCCTGCCCAAAGTTACACAGCCAGTAAGAGAAACAGCTGGGACTTGAACCCAGATAATCTAGCCCTGTAGTCTTGAGTTCTAAAGGATATGTACGACAACATATAAATAACAGTTATCTCCGATAGTGGGATTATGAGTAGAATTATACTCTTAATTTTGCCAGTTTACATTTTCTAATTTTCCAACTTGAACATGTATTATTCTTAAAAGAAAAAAGTTTGCTTGTTTCAAATACAAAAATACAAGAACTACCCAGGAAACAGGTAAGATAGAGAATGTAAAGTCCAAATAATCTAGATAGAGATGATAGTTGCAACTTCAGGATAGGAAACAAAGGAGTAAATGAGATAAAAGCAGAACGTCAAAATCTGAGTTTAACTTTTAATTTGATGGTCTTAACTGGTCAATGTCAAATACTCTAGAAGCTATTCACTTGGAGCTATGTTTCCAAAATGCTCTTATATGTAACAGTGATTCTATGGGACATTAATAGATGTGCTACATAGGAAGGCACCATAATCATTAAACACTGGACTAAACAAAGGTAAAGTGATTTCTTTGATGCAGGATATATGTAAACATTCAGTGACTCTTCCAGAGACAAATATTTCCCAAATTATCTTTCCATAAAACACGTTCCCAAAGATCTCTTAATACCAAGGGTCTATAAAGGCATCCTCAGCAAAAAGTTGATTTGGAGTATTTCCATTTATTTACTCATTCATTCAATTACCAAGTGCCTATAAGGTACAAGGCTCTACTCTGGACAGCAACACGTGCTAATAACAGAAGACTTGAGTTCTGGTCCCAGCTCAGTATTGACTGGCCCACTTAAGATCATTAAGAGTAAAAAAGGGTCAACATCACCTGCTCCCCAGCCCCTCTGAGATGTTTAAAAACTGAAATAAGTTTGCAAAGCACAGCACATTCACACACGTTAGCAGTAGAATACTACGCAAACAATTGCCTTTTCTCCATATTCTAGGCTACATTGACACTTATACTGGTTTCCTGTAGTTCCCATCACATTGCCTGGACAGGCAAGAAAATTAAAAAAGCATTTTCAGGGGGCACTTTCAGCACTAAACACGAAGCATCCACACCTGGAGACGTTTTAAGGGTCCGTATTTATTAGCGAGGATTTATTCGTGAGAATTTCTCTTATGCTATGGGCATCATTCAGATCTCTACCAAGAAAAGCCATGCATCAGCTCCTGCTACATGAGAAAAAGTCTTCCATTCTCAGAAATGACTTGTGGAAGCATTACACAGTACAATGGAATACAATGTCTTCTTCACAGATCATGGGCACCACAAAAAGCAAGTCAATGAGTTAGACAAGCTAATTTCCTATACCCAATTCTGCAGCCAGCTTGATTCCTTAAAAGCCTGAAATTGCTGCCTTTACACAATTTAGAGACCACAAATATGAATGTTCCATGCCGTTATTTTTCTTAAGTGTAGCTTACATGAAAAATTATATATATATATATATATATATATATAGAGAGAGAGAGAGAGAGAGAGAGAGAGAGAGAGATTGAGAGAGAAAGAGAGAGAGAGTTTCTCTTTTGTTGCCCAGGCTGGAGTTCAGTGGCGCAATCTCGGGTCAGGGCAACCTCTGCCTCCCAGGTTCAAGTGATTCTCCTGCTCCAGACTCCCGAGTAGCTGAGATTACAGGCATACGCCACCACGCCCAGCTAATTTTGTATTTTTAGTAGGGACGGGTTTCTCTCCATGTTGGTCAGGCTGGTCTCGAACTCCCAACCTCAGGTGATCCACCCACATCGGCCTCCAAAGTGCTGGGATTACCAGCGTAAGCCACCACACCCAGCCAAATTTAGCTTACATGGAAGATTATTCGGAGAGTGTTTCATGTTTTTGCACCTGACAAGTGTGTTTGTTTTTCCAAACCAACACTTAATATACTTTTCTACAACATAAACAATCCTCTAAAGGCAGCAAAAGAAGATCCCTCTAAGAGCAGCAGGATGTGCCCCTGAACCCTTAAGTCAGGTTGTCATCTTCTATTGCCTTTTTGCTAAAAGTCACATATTCATGTATTATTTGTTTCTAGACTGATCAAATAAAAAAGGATACAAAAATTTGAAAAATAATTTTCAGTATGGCTCCACAATTACACAGAAAGCCCTGCTCCAAGACTTCCAGCATCTCCCAAAAGAAAAACAAATAGGAACAAAATAGGAAAAAAGTATGAAAGAAAAACAATGAGGCCACATTGATCAGTGGTTAATGATTTGGAGAGCTGGATGATGGATACTTGTGGGGTAAGTAAAGCTCATAATCCATTCTATTTGTATGACTTTGAAATTTTTCACAACAAAAATTTTGTTCGAAGATAAAAAGGAAGAAATCATGATCATTAGACAATAACCTAGGACATTATATTCTTTATCTCATGATTTCATAATTCTAAATGTAATTGTTTATTAAGCTTATTCTCTATCGAAAAAAATCATCACAAGACTCATTAAAGTGCTGTATTGTTTTTACTTAATTGTCTTTACACACAGCAGTCAGCAAGCTGCATGACAGCAGAGCACATGTCTTGTTCACAGCATCTAGCATAGCACCTGCAAATAATCAGTTGCTCAAAAAAAGAAGTTTGCTGAATGAATGAATAAAATTCTATGTCTTTGTTTCACTGGAGAATTCAAATTGAGCCCAATAGCACAGCATGCTCTCATTTCCTTTTAAAAATAAAATTCTGAGTCTCAACTTTGACCAAGGCTCAATTTTCTACAAAAGGTAAAACAAAGCAAGAACAAATGAAACATTTAAAGTACATGTTCATTTTATACACATGGCTTTACAAAATCATACTTGACTTTCTGAATTTTTATTTCCTCAGCTCCAAAGTGATGAAAAGACCTCACAAAGAGACTGTTTTTAATTAACATACAGAAATGTCCCACTTCTTAATAAGCAGCTAATAATGCTTTATATTCTTCCATAAACTGTTTCTTTCTTCCCCACCCAACTTCGTCTTTCAATGCTGTCCTCATTCCTCATCACCAGCATTCTACAAACACAGACAGTAATGTCACCAGCACTGAGGGAACAGCCATAAGAAACAGAATGGAGAAGAGTCAAAGCATCAACCACTGCCTAGGACACACTATTTCCTATGGTGCACATCCTTGTCAGAGCCCTGACCAAACTCCATCTCAATTTCTAATCTCTTCAATGCCTGGCCTCATCATGAGGTCCACTGTCAATGGTTTAGACAGAGAAGTGTTTTCATTGCCTGAATCCAACCAGTGCGGAGAGGGGCAATGGATGGGACAGAGGATGGAGTAGACTTTGCTCTCCTTTGGAGACCCTAGAAGGAGGTGATGACTTCTTAAGCAGACATTCTGAGTGAACTTTCCTACAGAAACAAAGGAAACTTCATGGTCTCATTCAGGTACACCAAGGGTCAAACAGGACGTTCTGAACTCACACAGTATCTGAGTACTCTATGAAACAACATCACACTTGCTAACAACTCACAGAAATTTTTGGAACAAGCCCTTTTATAAAGTAGACCCATGATGTTGAGGAACAGACATTTCTCTAGTCAGATCACCGGAGGCATCACTGAAATGTTTGCACTTAGAGACACTATTGTGAAAGAAAGTGAATAAAAGCACCGGATCAAATGACTTCACAAACACCAACATAGCTGAGGCTTCCATATGTCTTTAATTCTGTGCTATTTACACTGCAGAATTTCAAGTACCTTTTAATTTCTTTGTTATACTTTATTTTCTGAATTTTTCTCAGTGGATATGCATTACTCTTACAGCTCAGAGAATAAAATAACCACCAATGGAGGTATCAAATGAGAACAAAAAGAAAAATACGATTTTCACTTCAGAAGCATAGTCACAGGACTCAGTGGCAAAGGGAAGAGGGGGTGATTAGGGATTTAGGGTCAACTGCAGGTGGCAGCTCAGCACTGGGATGCCAAGTAAGAATGCTGGAGTTTCATGGCATGGGTACAGTCTGGCTCCACTGTTTGCCAGCGGTTTGATCTTGGGCAAAATTACTTACCCCTTGCTTGCCCACCTGTAAGATAGAATAAAAGTACATTCCTGAATACAGCAAGTTCTCCATGCATAATCACTAGTCACCTTCTCTAAATTTCTTTCACATCCTACTTAGAGTGATGATTATCTTAATTCTTTGCTATTATTGTGAGAATGTATGTTGGTAAACTCTGTGGAAAAGGGTTATGCATTGCCTGTTTCTCATCATGCTAGATAGATGCTATTATAGACAAATGTTATATTTACTGAAATGCACAGGAACACTCGGTAATGAGAGAAAGGGCAACACGATGCCCTTTCAGGAGTTCAGTTCTGTATCGTCTGGCACTAACATTTGACCTCATCTCCAAGTATCAATGAAGATAACCTTGCCAACTCCTTTTACCCAATATCTGCTTTACTGCAATTATTTAATCATAGACTCCATTTCATTTATTCAGTTCTGGACTTTTGTTTCAGGGACCGAGTGTTGATGGAACCATTGCGTGGCATCTTGGAGTGCCATAATCACTATTAATATTGATATCTAAGACAGAGAATTTATTCAATGAAACAGTCAAGACACAACTGTGGAACTCCTTAGTGTACATTTTCAGTAAGGTTGTTTTCACACTGAAACCCTCAGAGGTCCCCACAAAAGTCTTAGTGGATGCTGGTCATGGTTAATAAAAACGGGAGAAGCAAGATAAAGGCAGAGGTAGAGAGAGGTGTGTAAGTAGCAGGATATTTGAGGAATAGCACAAATTCTGCAGCTGCAGGACCTGGAGTGAAGTTTGACTTTGCTGGTTAATAGAAATGATACTTCTGACTCCTGAGTTTTCTGGCAAATGAGATTTTTCCCTGTTC
This sequence comes from Theropithecus gelada, assembly GCF_003255815.1. Classification (NCBI taxonomy): domain Eukaryota; kingdom Metazoa; phylum Chordata; class Mammalia; order Primates; family Cercopithecidae; genus Theropithecus; species Theropithecus gelada. The sequence continues at coordinate 81,317,907 of NC_037680.1, read as the reverse complement.
TACCCAGTATTTGCCTAGAAAATTAAATAGAGCCAAATAAAAGTATTTATAAACTACTGAGTACTCTGCAACTATGATCATTATCAAGATAACAGTCTTATTTAAGTTGCAGAATATTAGTTAGTCTTGGGAGAGCTGAGAGCCTGCAAACTATTAGAAAATTTGCCCTTTGGAAGATGGTAAATTGGTGCGGAATTACACAAAATGGGCTCAGACAACAAGTATTTGCTGAATGCCAACTGCATGCTGGGCAGGGTGTGGTACTGTGGAGGATACAACAAGATACTGTAGCTCATCTACCATTGCTCCATGCCCAAGCCCCTCCCCTACCCACCACTCTACTGCTAACCGAAAGCATTTCTTCCATTTTGGAGATCCTCAGTCTACATTGAGGATGCTTAGATCCTAGAGGTCTATGGTGTTTGACTGGATTTTGTGCAAGACCTGTTATAGCAGCCCATGACTCCACAGTTGTCGTTCAGTAGTCACCATAATCTTACATGAAACTTACATAGATGTTAACCTTTTAAAACCTAATAGAAGTCTTATTGTGTACAAGATAAATATTCAATGGAAAAAATGTTAAATTATCAAAAGTATAAATATAGTGGAAGCAATCCAAATGTCCCCCAACAGATGAATGCATAAACAAAATATGGCATATCCATACGATAGAATTTATTCAGCCACAAAAAGGGATAAGTACTGACACATGCTACAACATGGTTGAACCTTGAAAACATGTCAACTGAAAGAAGCTAATCACAAAGGACCACATATTGATTGTACAATTCCATTTATATGAAATGTCCAGAGCGGGCAACTTTATAGGGACCAAAAGTAGACTAGTGATTGTCAAGGGCTGGTGGGAATAGGGGATAACTGGTAAGAAGAGTGGGGTTTCTCTGGGGAAGAATGTATGAAAACATTCCAAAATGGACTGTGTAGTGATAGATACAGATACATATACAGAATATAATAAAAGTCATTGATTTCTGCATTTTTTAATGGGTGAATTGTTTAGGATGTGAATTATACACCAATGAAGCCGTTATAAAAATTATCTGGGCATAAAATCATTTTTAAAAGTATACAAAACAAAATGTGAATATATCAAGAATATACTAAGACAATGAGTTTAGAAAATGGTAGAGCTGCCTGTTTTATTTAAGCCCATTTTTACCTTTGGATGTTTTAGAAAACAGAATTGCTATTAAAACAACAGAATTTCATGGTAAGCTTTCCTTTGTGCTTTTCTATAAACAACACATTAAAAGTATCTCCTTTTACCAAAATAATCTCTTTAAATAGGGGTTAAATAAGCTCACATGTGCTCTTTTTCTTCCACTAGGTCATAAGACTACTGTACTTTCCTCATTCTATGGATTTCTAAGGAAAATGAGAGCCACCTTACTACTCAGAGCTAACAATGTGAGTTTGTCAAGCATTTTGTAAAGTACTCTAGCTTCCTAAATTGATGTGGTTGGTCCCCACAGACCTTTGGCCTCCAGCCATCTCCTACAAAGGTCACTGAAGGGTCACCAGTTTTCCCCTTGCCCTCCAGGCAGGTCTGCATTTCAACCATACCTAAATGATAGCTGTCCACCTTGACTTCCATTTAAGATTACGAAAGTGTTAGTACTGGTAGAACAATGACATTCAAATTATCCATTATTCTACCTTATGAAATACATACATTTAAAAGACAACTTTAGCACACTAACAAGTTAGGGAAACATATAGTAATTCTGCATTATGTCTTCATAAGACACATACTATATATAAACACATCATTTTAAATTCATCTTGTACAACAGTACTCCAAGAAATTATTAAAGGGGCAACTAAAAAATATTTAAAAGTTTGGAAAAATTTATCTAAATCCTCCCTGCTTCTAAAAGATACCACTACTCCAATGCAGTTATAAAATTAAAATTCAGGGGAATTATTTTTATAACTTGTCTGTCCTTCCCCAGTCTGACACTTGTACACACCATTTGCTTACGAACCTTAGCCCCTGGCCTCAAAGGACATTCTTCCACTATACCATTGGATTGGCAGCTATTGTTCTAATTTCCCTACTGATGAGCCAAACAGTTAATCTGTTTTAACACACAATGCATAAAAGGTTTCATTTCAGTCCAGAAAAGAGAAAGAGACACTTATAATCACTGGGCATTCATATTTGAATGACAGCTAAACATAAAGGAACATCAGGCATGCAGCCATCTGGAAAAAAGCTGGTATTCTTTCGTATTATCTGTTCTCAAACCTTTAAGACAAAAGGGTCAGAGGTTGGCCAAAGACTTCCATTTAGTAAGATGCTCATTTCAAATCCATGGCCATTAATAAACATTCTGTCAGCCCCACGATAAAAGACAATCAGCTCCTCTCTCCTTCCATTTGATGCATTCTGAAAGATGGCTTCATAATAAACATATACATGCACACTTCGAATTACTTTATTTACAAGGATAAATTGTGTGTGCCTGTTTAGAAGTAATACTTTTTAGTTCCAGATGAAAAAGAAACATAGTTTGCTGGGTATTAATACACAGTAATTGCAACATTCATTTTAATATAAAAGACAAAGTAGGCAATCAACCTGTGCTTATTATTAAAATTGCAATTTTTCTCATTTTAAGTTATTGAACCCCAACTGGAGATACTAAATTTATTACAAAATGCTAACGAAAATAACAATACAGAAAAAGTCTCACTGCCTATCTTTAAAACAAAAACCTATTCTACGTTGTATATACAACTTGAAAACACCTTTTGATTCTTGTTATTGTCACTCCATACACAGGGTTTTTAGCAACGATGGTGATTCCGTCCTAAAAAGTGAAGGTCAGCTATTATGACTAATTCTTTCAACACACACACACAGATGAACAGAGATTTGGACACTTTATTTAAAAGGCTGAGTCCTAGTCCTTCTAAAGTAAGTTCTGATAACTAAAAGCTCCATTTTCCTGGAGACAGTCCCTTTCCTTCTGGCTGCAAGCAAGGTCTTCTCTCTTGCTGCTGAAACAGCCACAAGACAAAGAGGTCCTTCATACATGTTCCCAGCTCCTTTCTCCCCATCCCAGCCATTAAAGTCAGAATCTCACTTGCCATATGCCCAGAAGAGAGTGGAGCTAGGGTTCTTAATGACTGGTCATCAGCTTTAACACCCACATCAACAATAAAGGAGAGTATGCATAAAGACAGGTCCATTTGCACAGCATTCTTGCCAATGTTCCTTTGCACATCCTTTACAATCACTGTTACAGACTGCGCATCTGTTTCTCCCCAGAATTCATGTTGAAACCAAACCCCCAATGGGATGTATTAGGAGGCAGGGCTTTAGGAAGGTAATTAAGTAATAAGGATGGGACTCTCATAATGGAATTAGTGCCCCTATAAAAGAGACAAGAGAGAGCTACCTTCCTCATTGTCTGCTCTCCACCCTGTGAGGACAGAGAGATGATGGCCATCTGCAAACCTGGAAGCAAGCACTCACCAGACCCTGGGTCTGCTGCCACCTTGATCTGAAGCTTTTCAGCCTTCAGAATTGTGATAATAATGGCATATTTGTTATAGTAGTCAGAATGGACCAATGCAATCACCCTCTGAGCAGAAACCCAGTATCCTTCCCATTTCACATGTGGGAAATAATCAAAGGAGAAAGGGATTTACTCAGGATAGTAATCGAACAATGGCAGACTAGAACTCAAAGCTCTAATTCTCTAGAAGCAAGTCCCCATCTCCCATCTGCCCACTGGGCCTGGTCTTAAGTACTGAAACAAGGGACTGTGCCAAGAAGTTGATTTGCTCAAAAGCAAATTAAATATCCATATTTCAGCTCTGAAATAAGAAACAAAATAATTTCCCTAATTTTGTCAATGGCATCAACATTGCCCTTGCCATTTGCACCAAAACTCATAGTTATGTTAGATTCAAAACCTCTTTATCATTGCCAATTACCAAAAACCCTTTTGATTTTTTTCCTTTCTGGTCCATCCATCCAAAGCCAGACCTCTTCAGGTTAAACTTGTTCTCAGTTCCTAGAACCTCAGGCAATAGCGATATTTGATCTTTTAGAACCTTGTGCAATAGCTGTATTTTGTCTTCTAGATTTAACTCTTTTCACATTGCTAGGCATTCTAAGCAAGTGAAACAGATACAAGTTCTGCCTTCATTCAGTCAACCAGTGCTAGAAAGCCTATACTGGCTCCCCAGTAACTTCACTGTCAAGTTCAAAATCGGCACAGTGACATTTGAGGCCTGGTAGTGACTTGGTCCTATTTGATTTATCCCATCGTATTACTACTAACCTCAAACATGAATACTATTCCATCAGATCAGTCTCCTTGCAAAGCATTGCTCCAATATCTATTTGCTGAGGTTCAACACTGTCCCTTCCCTTCCCATGATTATTTTCTAGCAGTTGTTTTATATGCTTTGCCACCTAATCATAGATCTCTTATGTTCTGTCCTAACTATGCCATGTCAGCATGTGTCATCATTCCAAGCATATAGACTCCTTGAGGGAGAGAGTACTGTCCTAAGCCTCCACTGGTCTACCTCGCATGGGTGTCCCTTAAGCACACTAGTGAGACATCTATAAAAATACTTACCTGGTCTTAACATTAAAATTGTAGTCACATCTGCCCTTTTTTTTTTTTTAATATGGCATCCTGAAGAGCTTGAGAAAGAAAGCAAGCCAAGGCCATAGCCACCTCAAAACCACATCTTAGGAGGGATGTTGAAGGCAAAGAGGATTTGTAGATTGAAGTACAGATGCCCAGCCCTCTCTGTACTCTACAAAACTAAGCCTAGAGACTTCTGCATTGGATGGGAACTGATGTGGATAATTTCCAGTGTTAATGCTATGATTCTAATAAAAAGATTTCTGTAGGGACTACTCTTCATTTCGATAAAGAGGGGAATACATTTTTTCTGAAAATTTAAATATTTTTAAAGTAAACGTGGGCATCTTCATTAAGTGCAGTATTCCAAAAATTAAAAGAAAAAGAAAAGCACCTTTCATTGAACTATTCCAGGATAAGATTTTAAAATAAAGATTAGGAACAATTACACAAAGAAAGTGAAATTACCAAATACAATGATGTAGTGCATTGGAAAACTGTAAAAGAAACCAAAAGCCCAATGGAAATATTTGCGTATTGAAGCGGGGGGAATAGTTTCTGTAGGAAGCAAGGTAAAAATCCAGCATTAAATGATGGTAAACTCCTTCCCAAACATGAGCTCTTATGATTCGGTTCTTGAATTAAATATGCAGGTTACCTGTTTCTCCAGGAGTTTCAGCATCTTCAATATTAAAAAGCACTGTTTTATTACAGGCCACCTTTATCTCATTACATGTATGATAAATAGGTTCCTATAACTCCGCGATATTGTTTAGCTTGTTCTGCAAAAAAGAATCTTAAATCTGACATGATGAAGAGAATCCAAGCCCAAGTCATGGAAGCCAGTCTACACATCAACATCAGAAACAAATGGTTTGTGTTCTAAAGTCAGATACCATGACTCGTTACAGTGTATTCATTTTCCTACTGCAATACCACAATTCTAATGCAGGCCCTCCCCTCACAGTATTATGAAAGGGGGATATATTAGTCCATTCTCATGCTGCTAATAAAGACACACTCAAGACGCAGTAATTTATAAAGGAAAGCAGTTTAATTGACTCACAGTTCAGCACAGCTGGGGAGGCCTTCTTCACATGGTGGCAACAAGGAGAAGTCCAGAGCAAAGTGGGAGGAAAACCCCTTATTAAACCATCAGATCTCATAAGAACCCATTCACTATCACAAGAACAGCATCGAGGTAACCACCCCCATGATTCAATTACCTTCCACTGACTGGGTCCCTCCCATGACATGTGGGGATTATGGGAACTACAGTTCAGGATGAGATTTGGGTGGGGACACAGCCAACTCATATCAGGGGATGAGCAAATAAAAAATCAATCAAGATGGTACAGAGCCTGCTGTTCTCCCTTGGAGCAAAGGGAAAACGACCTGCTTATTTGAGCTGAATGAACTTAATTTTAGTAATTCGAGATTTTACAAAGTGAATTTAGAATCAGTGAGGTAGCTTTCTTTGCTTTCAATCCGAAACATAAAAACCTACTTCTTGTATTTAAATGTCCTCATAAAGCAATTCAAGTATCTTCATATTTAGATTATAGAAGAGCTCCAAAGTGAAAGTGACTACCAACAATTCCATTTATCCACGGATAATTCTTTGCCTACAATGAATAAAATACTGCTGAAAGTAATTAAAGTAGACGGGAAATAGAAAATTAAATTTTTTTTAAAGATTCCCTCACAGTTTTAAATAATGCAGCAAACTGAGCCGAACTAACCATCATATAACAGTTCTTTATCTTTCTTATGTCCTATAAAAGATAAGATTTACCCTACAAACATCCCTCTGATAATGAGCATTCCGGCTTTTCTGTATAAGTCATATCTTCTCTGTCTCACTGGCATATCCCCTACAGTCCCACTGGCAAACCTCCTGGCATTAAAAAAAAAAAAAAAATACATGCACACACACAATTTTACAGGACATGAAGAGTCACTAACTTCCTAAAACTGAACATTTCTACTCCATTTTTATATTGCATTTATATAGTCTGAAGGATCTGGTTTTGTGCCATTATCTAGCATTCCACCATACCACAAGAAGAAATCATTAGATTTTCTGGACGGCAATGTTTCTGAAAGGAGTAGACCACAGAAGTAAAATAATCATTCGAACATGCCATATTCAGCAGGTTTAGTCATAAGCATTTTTAAAAATTAGGTAATGGTACAAAATGTTTAAAGTTTGAAATTTATATTTCATATTTACTATTAATATTTCATGTGCTATGTTAAAATATAGAATCTCCCAAATAGTAAAAACAGCCCAATTAACTAAAGGATAATAGGTGTACCACAAGCTGCGTCTCTGCCAAACCATCCTTGTGGGTATGTTGGAAAGTAGTAGATTTATGGAAGTCATAAATTCGAGACCTACATTGTTCCTTCCGATTGTGAAAGCTATCATTAACCACAGATTAATTCTGAAGGAAAACAAAGTCAGAACACATTACTGGGACCCATGGCTGGCAATTTAAGCAAAAGGCTAGAAATCAGAAACCAGTTCTAACCCTGCCTTCACAACTCCCTTGCTGGTAGCCTTTGGCAACATTTAATCTCTTAGTGTTTAAGTAGCTACATCCTCAAAACAGGGGCAAGCATTACTATTTAATTACTCTCACAGCAGTTCAGTGAAATAGGTTAAAATAGACATAGGTCTTCAGATTATGACCTACGGTAATACTCAACACTGATACTGGTGTCAGGGTAGGAACACACTGCTGAAAACACCCTCTTCACTTTCCATATCACTAGCTGGAATCCCTCTGCTATCTCAATTGATTAAAAGAGTGTCAGGTATGCATTTATGATGGAATTAATCAGAATGCCATTAGAAAGAAAATATGGTACTGTATTTATTTTAATAAAGCTCCCTTTATGACATCAGACTCATTATCCAAGTCTAAAGAATGCTGAGCTCTACAGGGGAGCTACTGTTAAAACCGCAGGCTGGCAAGGCTCAGCTCCGCTGGGTGCAAAGCACTTGGCCCATCAGGCAGAACAAATAAAATGCAGTGTACTATAATTCCATTTTTCTTTTAAAATGCTTTTAAATGATATAGTAAAGTAAGATCTGCATCTCATATGCATACATAGGATCATCTGGCTTTAGGCAATATATCTAGGAAGTAACTAGTCTTCAAAGGAACAAATGTTTAAGATTTAGCACAGTTAAGATTACAATGGGTATTTTAAAAACTATATATATTTTAAATATAAAAATGTAAAAATGTAAACATGTTGAATGGGAGAGAGATGAATTGTCACAGAAAGAAGATACTAATGAAAATGTGCAGACGTATATTATAGTAACCTAGAAGCCTATCAATCACACCACTTATGAAAAGGAACATAAGAAACTGTCTGCCCATTAAACTGGTGTGGTGGCTCACACCTGTAATCCCAGCACTTTGGGAGGCCAAGGGAGGAAGATACTTGAGGCCAGGAGTTTGGGACCAACCAGGGCAATATAGCTAGACCCTGTCTCTACAAAAAATTAAAAAAAAAAAAAAAAAACCGCCAGGCATGGTGGCATCCACCTGTAGTCCCAGCTACTCAGGAGGCTGAGATACGAAGATCACTTTAGGCCCAGGAGTTTGAGGTTACAGTGAGCTATGATTGCACCACTGCACTCCAGCCTGGGCAACAGAGCAAGATCTGAAGAAAAGAAAGAACAAGAAGAAAAAAGAAAGAGGGAACAGTGTCAAATGGAGTTCTGCTCTAAACACAAGACCTCAGTACATCAGAAAGGCCACGGGGCTGGTTACTGCTGGGTTGTTTTCAGGTCTGTTCCCGCCATTGTCCTGAAGGAAACCATACCTCCCAACTGGTCTGGGTCAACAGGAAGCACTGGTGGAAGACAAGAAAGCAAGAAGGAAGGGGCAGAAGCAAGGATATCCACCCAACGCATGCACTTCAGGTGGCATCTCTAGCCCCCTCTAGAGTCTTGGCTCCCACCAGACACAGCCTTCATTACCATCTTGGTCCTAGCTCCCTCCAAGGTTGCTCCAGTCTCTGGGATCCAGAAACACCACCTGCTCCCATCATTTCTCCAATGATGCAGTTGGTTCCTGCTGTTGCTGGTCTCTGGGTTGCCTCACCATTTGGAGTTTGCCTTTTCAACTCTTGCATCACCTGTGTCGACAATGCCCTGTCTTAAATTCCCTTTGTTTGTAAGGCCCAGTGTGGTTTCTGGGCCCTGAGTTAAGAGTCAGAAGACCACTGTTTATTTAACCCTGTCTCCACAATTAAACTATGTGGCCTTGGAAAAATTCACAATCTCGCTAGTCCTGAATTTTCTCATCTATAAAATGAGGGACTAGAGAGCTTTTAAAATCCCAATGTCCACATCATATCCCATAGAATTTAAATCAGAATATCTAGAAGTAGAAGCCAGACATTATTATGTTTTTAAAATTATTACCCAGATGGCCCTTTTGAGCAGCAAAGTTTGGGGGCCACTGCACTAGAATGTCAGAATGTATGCTTGTGTATTCTTGCACTTTCTAGAATTTTCTAAAATAGTAAGTATAGGGTAAAAGATGCATTTTCAGAAATGAGCTTATTTTTAGTTCTAGTATGTTCTTACTAGCTATACTCTTAGTTCTTACTAGCTATCTTCAATTATACTCTTTACTTATACAAGCAATATATACACTTAACCAATGTAATGCATTATACTCGATGTCTAAATATTCAATTATCACAAAAATTCCCAGGAGCTAGACTGTCAAGTCATACCATACATACCTTGAGGAAAAAGTCTGATCCAAGGTCTGGTCCTATCGCCCCATCTCCATCCCCAACCCATTGCAGTCTCCTGCTACCTCTCCCTTCAGCCATTTGAATCCCATTTCTCTCCTCTGCCCACTAAGATCGGTATTCATCTTCTCTGAGCACAAACCACCTCTCCTTTGCATCTAATTCTGTGAACTACATATTCCTGGCTCCAGCCTTGCCTGGCTCCATAGGCCTCACGCCCCCAACTTCAGTCTCCCTGGCAACATCACCAACCAGTCCCAGCCCAGCCTACCAGTGAGGTCACCAGGAACTTGGGCAAGCAGGCCCTCACCGGCAGCAACAAGCTGCAGTGGGAGAAAATTAGCCCTGAAAATGTGTGAATGTGTGCACCAAGATCTGAAGAAGATCAAATGATGTGATAAGTTTGTATGGTTGCTTCTCAAACAGAAGTTTGATCAATACACGAAAAGAATATTTTCAAATCACAAAATAATGACACTACAAGTTTGATTCTGTGGCTCTGCAGAGGGCCAGGAATCTCTTTATGTAATAAATAACCCCAGGGGATTCTCACACAGGTGGTCCTCAGACACCTCACACATTAGTAAATGTCACAGGTATACACTCTGTTGTTTTTAATGAAGCAAATGACATCTATACAAACATGAAGATACCCTGTGAAATGTTTCTCTCAAGTTGTATAGAAAATCTCCTTTCTTCCAACCAACTACAGGCAGGAACTTAGCTCGTTGAGGGACTGCAAGGACAGAGTGGGAGAAATGCAGGGAGGGGATCTTAATCCAACCCCGACTCAAGATCTCAGTAGCCTATACATTAATCTACAAAACCCACCCATGCTGTGGAAGAGAAACCTAAGAAGTTGGGTGTCACTCTTTTAATAGTGTGAAATGGGTGGGGGGGACCTCAATCTATTTTCACTCAAATTTGTTTCCCTTCTTTCTTGACAGTCAAGAAAAAACTAATCCCAAGAAAGAAATCAAATAACTAAACTTTTATCTTTCCTTAAGAAAAATAAATGATAGTGCCAGGCAAATTCTCTCATACTACATGGAAAACACACTTATCCAGCTGTGCACACACACAAACTGACAGATCAACTGCAAAGGCAGTCCTACACTTTGCAAGATGCAACTAGGTAGACATGAATTTATGAAAATCAAACTTATCTTTGGAATCACTAAAGATAAGGGCAAGAGGAAACCTTAGAAATTATCTCATTGAGTGGGCTGTATGTTTAAGCAACCTACGCAGAGCTCTAGGAGTTCTCAGAGGTGCCTCATACCCTGGGGACATTCGAGAAGAACAGAGGCTGCAGGCTGGCGCTGCTACTTCCCCAGGACATGAAATGAAAGGGCAAAAAGGCAATGTTCACCAAGCTCCTTCTACATGCCAAACCATTAACATGCATCATGGTATTTAAAAGTCACAACAACCTTATACTGTGCTTTAAACCCACTTACAAATTGGGGAAAAGTCTCAGAGGGGTTAAAATAACTTTACCCAAGGTCACATTGTTGGGAAGTAGCAGAGTAGGACTGGAATTTGGGTGGGTCCAATCCCAAGTTAGTTCTCTGGTCAAGAACTTTGTAGGATGCAATCATCCCACCTGGATTCAAATTTAGTCTCCAACTTACTAGCTGTAACCTTGAGCAAGATAACTTTTGTGCCTTAGCTTTTGCATCCTGAAAACAGGTAGCAATTTCATGGAGTTCTCTGAGGACTGAGTGAGTAAATCCATATCAAGCCCTGGTATGGTACATATGGTCAATCTATATAAAGGCACCTGGCGAACAGTAAATGCTCAAGACAAGTACCAAGAGACCCTGGCACTTCCGCCATTCCTCCCCACCACACCTAGTTTCTGTTTTCTACTCTTCTCTGTCAGAATTCTTTTTTCACCCTCACAACACTGTTCCTTTCTCCAGGGAAGTTTTTTTTTAAAAAATTAAAAAAAAAAATCCATATAAGCATTCAATTTTAACATTTTTAGTTACAGAGTAATTACAAAGCATTTATCAGTTCATAACTAGAACACAGCAAGGCTTTAATGACTATGGAATAAAAAAGAAAGAAGGTAGAAAAAGAATAAGGAATTTACTTATAAATGCAACTCAGCATCTCAAACCCCTTTCAGAAAGGAGAATTAGATGACCTCAGAAAGAACAGACCTGTGTTAGAGCAGACTATACAATCTTACAGCTGCAGTGCTCAGAGAACTAACAAGAAACAATTTTCTGTTCCTCCAAACCTGTCTCCTAATTAAATTAATCAGTTTAAAATAGGTTAGACTTCTTGTGCTTCATGCCTATAATAATCTGTGGTTTGCAAAATGTAGTGTGATACATCTATTGGCTTGTATTTCATTTGAATTAGGGATTCATAACTATAATATCCAATCTGGTAGTTAGCAAAGGAAATAAGGCTTTTCAAAGCAGAATAACTAGTCTGCATAAATTTGAAATTCTTCTGATAGAAATGTCACCTGTGTTCCAGATGAGTACTGTAATTTAAAAATATACTTTAACAAAAGATATGTTTGCTTCCAAATTTATGATTCTATTCCCCCAACTCCTTTCCAAGGAAGGGATTCATTGTATGTGTCACACAGATTGTTACTACAGAGATTGACAAGATCACAGTCTCTCTTATAGAGCCCTTCCAAACCCCTAGAGGCCACAGTCGATCCTGCCATATTCAATGAATTAACGAGGTCAGACGTGAACAATACTTACATAGCACATTTTTAAGAAGGCGGGGACTCCAAAATGACACCTAGGAAGAAGGTGCACCTCAAACCCAAGGTGATGCCCAGCACAAGAAAATGCTCCCTCGCCGGGTGGAGTTATTTGTATATATCTGCTCTGTATTTTCCAGTACAACGCTTTCCGTATCTCATGTGCTTCTAGGTACCTCTGTGACAAGTGATAGGATCGGCTAGGGTCAGATGACAGAAAAATGAGGCAAGAATGCAAAGCTGAAGAAATATATCAGTATCAGAAAAAGGTGGTGAAGCTCCAGTGTGACCCTGGGCATGAGTGACGAAGAAGAGAGAGGAGCTCCCAAAAAGAAAAGGCCTGGGCTTCCCAGGAGACTCACTCTGGATAAGAGGGGGATAAAACACGGATGCAAAGGGCAGGGTATCAGTCCAGGACAGAGGATGGAACAAGAGAGAGAAAACACCCCTAGAAATAAAGGCTGCCTCTTGCTCTTTCCCCTCTCCCTTTAGAAGGAACCTCTCCTTCTAGGGGTTCACAAACATTTTTTCTCTACTTCTGTCTCTTTAATTTTCACATCCACAGCTATATTTACTGGTTCCCACGTTTGTGCTCTCCTCCAGAGTCTAGACGATGGGCCCCTCTGGGTCAAGGACTGGCTTCTATAAATGCTTGATGAATGAATGAACAAGGACTGGATGGAATTGAATTCTTTTTGAGCAGTAGATCAAATTAGATACATCACTGTAACAAAGTAGCTTCAAAGAAGAGTCATTCAAGCAAACACAACTGCCAACAACTTTCTGATACATTATTAATTTGTTACTTTCCTAACCAAACCCTAGCCTTCAGTTGTCTTCACCATGGTAGGATGCGAGAAGAAGGTATAAAATCTAAGTCAGAGATGAGTGTATGGTTATCTAAGCTATTAGAGCCAAGCAAGGAAAACTACTTCCCCTGGGTAGAGGGGAAGAATGAGCTGTTGTTCCATGTTCAAAACTAATGTGAAAAGCCAAAGATTCCAGACTGCCTTGACCCTGACTCTCCATTGGAGGAAAGCTTTGTGGTAATAATTACCATTTGTTTACTCTGTAGTTACACTGTCATACTTAAATGTGCAAATTAATCAAATCATACCTCTCCAATTTTCCAGGTCACAACACTTCTAAGAATTCCTATGAGACTGAGTAGAACAGAGCCAGTTTCCTTAGATGAAGCCCCAACTTACTTATTTTTAAAGAGCTGTGCCAAAGGCATTGTTCTCAGGGCTGTGTTCATCCAGTCACAGCACGGCTCTGATGACATCATTCCTCGGGCACGCTGGGAACCACCAAGAATGAACCAGAAGGGACTACTGCTCAAGGGACTGCCTGCAGCCACAAGAGTACTGTCAGCTAGGACTAGACCCTGGCCTTACTAGACCCTGGATTTCCTGTCTGTGACAGCTATAATAACACAACCCTCATGAGATTGCTGCAAGGATTAAATGCGTGTATCTTAAAACCTCTAGAGTGGTGCCTTCCCAGAGCAGTACTCAGTAAATGGCAGTTATGATTATGATTATCACTGTTGTTGTGATGATGATGATAATGATGACTATTTCCTTTCGTATCCCCTCCCCCAGCCTGCCCTAAAGTGGCCACACTTTTGCCTAAGCTGGTTCTCAACCTAGACGACTCAAGTTTCTCCTAAAACGAGATCCAGTTCAAAGACCATCCCCTTCCTGACAACTCTCCCTGTCCTGGTTCCCCTCAGTACACAGGAGGTATCATCTCTTCCATGCTCCCATCATCCCGAGTCTACAGCTTGACTATGATATTTTTCTGCCCTATTAGCTGAATGACTCTCATCTTCCCAGATTATGACCTCTCTCACAGAATAAACATCCCAAAACTTTCCATAGTAGGGTGCATAGTTCAAGCTTTTAACTGTGATCTCTGGAAACATACACAAACAGCAACGTATCAGGACAAAGGTGACACTTTTAACTGCTCAGGGGAATAGGCCAGACTTCAAAGACACCCTTTGAATTTTTATCACCTGCATAGTTCTTAAGGTTTTGCATCATTGGAGATGGGGATGATAAATCAGGCACCCAAATATTACATCATTATAATAAACCAGTTTACATCTTTCTCATGAGACAAGAATTACTCATGCTCTTACCTCTTCAGTAAGTACATTACCTGTTGTGTTCTGAATTCTGGCAAGAGTCACCTTTTATGAAGTCACTCTGTACAACACACATACCAAATATATATATACAAAGAAGTATTCACCACACCAATGCCCATAGACCCACACTCCATATGATACCTCAAGCCCAGCTATATTCAAGAATGTGAAAGATCCTTAAGTTTGGAATTTGTGATCCTGTGAGTCCATGCAAGCAGAGTTTTTAAAATAACTAATCCAGTCATGGATGAAGAGTCTCAAAGCCAAGACGCTCCCTATGTAAGTTAATATCAGCTCTACCCTGCTTCCTTGCTACTCTTCAGCCTAAAAAAAAATCTTTTGCAGAACTGTACACTAAAGGTATTGATTCCTCTTAGAGAAAAAGGCATCATGCAAAACACTCTAAAAACAGGGTTTCTCAGTCTCTGCACTACTGACATTTGGGCTGACACTGCTTTGCTGTGGGTAGTACTGTCCACTACACAGTAAGATGTTTAGCGGTGTTCTTGGCCTCACTCTAACAGATGCCAAAAGTACCTTCTCACTAGTTGTGATATTGTCTCCAGACACTGCACAATGTCCTAGGGGACAAAGCTACCCCCAACGAGGGCCACTGTTCTAAATAAACTATCACTCTTTACAAACCATCATTTAAAAGTGAGAAAACCGGCTGGGCACGGTGGCTGAGGTCTGTAATTCCAGCATTTTGGGAAGCCACGGTGGGAGGACTGCTTGAGGCCAGGAGTTTGAGACCAGCACAAGCAACATAAATTAAAAAAAAAAAATTAAATTAGCCGAGTGTGGTAGCACATGCTGTAGTCTCAGCTCCTTAGGAGGCTGAAGTGAGAATATCCTTTGAACCCAAGAGTTCAAGGTTACAGTGAGCTATGATCCCACCATTGCACTCCAGCTTGAGTGACAAAGCAAGACCTTGTCTCTAAAAAAATTAAAACCAAATAAAAATGAGAAAACCCTTTAAAAATTGGGCCAATGTAGTTCTAAGAGAAAGTACTGAAGCAGCAGACGCAGTTCAAATCCCCATTCTATTCCAAGGGAATTGTGCAACATGAGCCAGATAGGCCGGACTTGGAACCGGGCTCTGCCAATTGCCAGCTGGGTGACCACGGGCTAGGCACGAAACCTCTAAGACTCAGTTTACCCACCTACAAAATAATAATAATAGTAAATGTTTCCTGGAATTATTGTGAGGATTAAATAGATTAACATATGCAAAGTGTTTAGAAAGTGCCTGGCACATATTAAGCACACATTAAACATTAGCTATTCCTATCATATCATTTAACTTTCTATGCCCAAGGTTCCTTATCTGCCATGTAGTAAGTATGAATAGTGCTACATAGTATTATAAATATTCGCTAGCTCTAGTCTGCAGTACAAAGATACGTAAATAATTTATTTTGATTTCTCTAGTAGAGCTAAAAACAATACACTCTGATCAATTTACAAAGCCCACCTATCCCATCCCCCCCCCCAAGGAAAAGAATTTTTTTCAAGTTTTATTTCAAATTCAAATACTATCATGGTAGAATTATGAAGTCAATGCCCTAACTTAGTGCGAGAGAAAAATATCCATTAAAAACACAGCACGGTTTCTGATTGTGCAGTGGATTCAGAATAATTGCTCAGTATATATTATTATGGTCGTATTCCATGTCATTATGATCCATGACAAATGATTAAAACCCTCTCATGAGTGTGACTGAAAGACACCATAAGGGGAAGCAGATGAGAACTTGTAGATGACTCAAAAACTCACCACCACCCTGGGAAACCAAATGTGTGGGAGTGGGTGGAAACTAGACATGTTTATTGTGGAAAAGTCTTGCTGGCGATTCCGTTATATAATATAACCACACTAAAGCATGTATATTCATTTACATGAGGTGCACACACACGCACGCTGCTGTCAGGTTGAGAACCACTGGCCTATTGCATCAGCATTAGAGGAGGTATTTTATTTTTAATTGAAAAAAAGAGCACACAAACATGCATGCTACCATCATGTTGAGAACCACCAAATAGAAGAGTTATCATTTTTAATAGCAAAAAAAGTTTGCTGTAACAATGTACAGTTATTCATTGATTTACAAAACAGATACTGCTGTAAGAAAAGTAAACTTAGATCCAACTCCCCCTCTTTTGCTGGTGATTACAGAGACACATTCAAATGTACCTTGTGTCCTGGGGTACTTGCGCAGAAACTTTTAGTGTAGCCTGTCTTCAAAACTAGCAGCACCCCAGCTGCTGGCAAGAGGCAGTTCTCATTAGGGCACCTCAAACTACTGTGTAATTTTAAAAAGAGTCAAATATCCAAATGAAATATTCAAAAATCAGACCAAAGGCTACATGGCGTCAAGGCAGAGCTATTTATTGCAAGGTTCTAGTTGCTACTTCAGTAACTCTAAAATAAGGGAGGTTAGAGGGAAGCGAGTCCTCAGAAGGAAGAGATAAGGTTTGCAACGTGAAAACCTTATAATAGAGAGATACAATATTTGACTAACAGTCAACTAACATGGCAGGACCCACAAGCCATGTATCAAGGATCCCCATAGCAAGGGCAAGAACCATCTGAGCAACCAATTCACAGGACAGGACTAACAGATTTGGATCTCCACAGAGCCTTATATCTAAGAGGACAGTGAAGACTGATTCTACTAAACAAAACACAGGAATCATCCAAGACCACAAGCTGAACTCACCAGGTAAATAAGGTGTTAAATTGACCAAGCATACCTATCCTCAGCCTCTGATATTGTACTACAGTGCTGACTCCAGTCAGCTCTGGCTGTCTCAGCACTGGTGAGCCCCATAGCCAGAGAGAGCCAGGAGGAGAACAGGCAGGGGCCTGCATCTCTAGCAGAGATGACACCACACACAAGTACCACATCATCCAAAAGCATTTCCAGCCTAAGTCCATTCTATACCAAAGGGAAGAGAAAATGCCAGTTCAGCTATATCAACAAACGGAAGAGGAAAACAAGAACTGCTTCTTAGCATCAAGGGGTTTCAGAGGGTCAATAATTTACATATTGCTCTGAATTAAAAGAGAAACCTACATATCATATTTTCTGAACTATTTAAATAATTTTTAGTTCTTTATAACTTGAGTTTTCATGGAAGTGGCTTAATGTCCAGAATTTTAAAAGCAAGATGCAATTAATATTTTAAAGGTTCACCCCAACCATTAAATGAATGCCCCTTAAAACCAAAAGCAAATTCAAGTACAGCATTAGAAACACATAACAATGTTTGTTTGCATAAATTTAGAAATTATGAAAGTTTAACAATATACAGATTGTAATGAAACCATGTGTCTTAGGCTAAATTATACTTGGTAGACAACTCAAAACCAAGACAGTTCTTACTAAATTGCTGAGTCTTCTTGTAGCTAATGACTGCTGCTTGCTATGACAGCCAGGAAAAATAAAAAAAAAAATCAGCAAAGTAATTATAATGAATCAATAAAAAACCCATAACTAACGCAGAGTCATCTAAAGAGTAGAGAACTAGAACTTGGAAGAACAACTTATTAAATAAAAAACAATTAACTAAGGAAATTTAGTAAAGGGTATGCTATTAATTTATACACTCACGTATTTCCTCACAAACCCGAGTAGAAACTATGTGTTGGGCCCCACGTAGTTACTGGGAAGAGACTCCACAGCTGGACTGGCTCAAAGACTACTCGAGAAACACAGCCATGATACACAAGACACACTTAGGTTGTTAGTATGTGTCCAGCACCATCTAAGCACTTCAGAAATGTGACCTCACAGCAACCCTGTAATGCCATCTTACAGATAAGAACTGAAGAACAGTGACTGTAAGTTGCCCAAGATCATACAACTAGTATATGGCAGAGCTTGTACTTCAATCTAGAAAATCCTTCTCCAGAGCCCACACAAATGGCAAACATGCTATGCTGCCTGCCCACACTGAAGTGTCTCCCTTAGACCACTGCATAAAAATCAAGAATCTATAACCTCTCACAGATGTTAAGTATCTATATAATAGAAGAACATTCAAATTGCCCAATGGAGGAGAAAGTCAATCTGTCAAAACCAGAGAGCTAAAAATATAAAATACATGTATCCAAACAAAATTTATTATGAATAAAGTATAAGAAGTTTTATTAAACCCCTAGTTGGGTTTAATAAAAAAATAAAAAAATTTAAAAAAACTTTGTCATTTCTTTTAGAAGGAGACAGAACATAAATGATAATAAAGTTAGGAAATTAATAGATTGTTTTGTTTCTAATCAACAACTACTATTGCAATGAAGCATCTTTCTGATACCATGGTTCTTAAATAGCTCCAACTTGGCAGTAGTACACAATAACTAAACAAACAACAACCTCTGAGAACAAAGTAGCAGTCTTGAGCCCCCAGACCCACCAAGGGATAAAGGCCAGAAGAAAGGCCACAAATAGGAAGCTGCTCTGACAGTGAGTGACTGGTCAAGTCAAGCAAAACAAATGCCTGGCTGGCCAACCTCTTGCAGTGGCTGCTAAGACATACTGGAGATGCTACAAGGCAGTAGAGGAATAAAGAGGTGGAGTAAAGAAAGTGGTCAACCCTGGGCTCAGCAGGTGCCATCAGTGTCTGAAAGGGCCTGGGGATGAGCCACAGTGACAGAGGTGATGCCCAAGAGCAGAAACTAAGCAGGAGTGCTGAGCTGTAGACTCTCTGACAAAAGAAAAGAGTCATTGCTGGCAAAATGAAAGGAAAAGAGCAAGGCAGAAGGGCAAACAGTGACGTGTGTCTCAATGCCTTAGTACCCAAGGGCATCAGGGGCACTCTGATGGCATACTAATCACAATGAGGAGAAACCATGGAACTTACCCTACAGAGCAGAATCTGTCACTTATTACTTACCACAAACAAAAACATGTATTAGCTGGGCATGTGGCAGGGAAATTGTATGGACACATCCACATAAAAAGGACAAGTAACCATCCCTCTCCTGGTGCTGCTGACTGATATGGGAGGGTCATCTAACCTCTTTAGGCCTCAGTGACATCATTGCTAAGTCAGGAGAGAATGACAGCCCCCCCACCCCACTCCCAGCTGCAGAGCCTACAGGCATCAGATGAGGCCATGCATACATACTGGTGTTCAGTAATGCTCAATGAATGTTACATATTATCATCACCACCACCACTACCATATTGCTATGGTTATCTTGCCCATAAAGCTGGTTACATTCTAGTGGAAAAGATATCAAGAGTGAAAACTAGTTATAAGAAGGACAGTATGGAGACTGCAGAGCAAAAAGACCTGGGTCAATTTCAGAGTGCCTCTTATATTTCACTCCAACATCACACTTGAGATAGAGCTGGACTCAGAGTGGCAAGAGAAGAGCAGATGGATTGAATGGTATAGCCACCAGCCAAGTTGGGCTGTCCTCAGTCACCTGTGTTGACCCACAGTCTCTGTGGCTTTATCTAACAGATCATGTTTGAGTCAGTAATTTAAGATAGCAGAGAAGTCAAGTTTCATCTCTTCCAGGAGGCCTTCTGAAATCCCAATTTCCCAAGCAGAGAGTGGTCATTTCCAAAGCAGCATCTCTGAGATATGGCGCTTTATAAGTGGTGTGTGCCATCAGACAGAATGATAGCTTCCTACAAGAGGGTAGGAACTATATAATATCTTTATTGTATTTCCATTGACTGGCAAAGTTTCTGACACGTTTGCCAGGAATGAATGCTGGCTACATAAATGAAGAGCAGGCTTTCTGATTTTTATTTACAAAATTTAAACAGCTGTCTAGAGTATTTACCTACTAAGCTCAGTTCCTTAAAGGGCCAAACAACTAAGATACTGTCAGGAAAAAAATACACAGCCTCTGTATTTACAGAAATACTTCTGACAAATAACTAGACATCTCTTTTAATTGGATTATTATGCAAAGTCCTAAAATATAGGCTAAACAGCCCCATTCCCTGTAACCAGTGGTCAGATTTATCAGCATGAACGGCAATTAACGTGCTAGGTGGAAGCAGAACAAAGGCTGAGGGAGCTACTGGTATAGCGAGAGGGCCGCTTCCTCCTGGGGTATGGAGTCCCTCCAGCCTGGTTCTTTCCTCCCCCACCTTTTCTGCAATAATGTCTGCTACTCTGCCCCTCATTCCCATTACATGTACCCTCCCCTCCTTTTCCTCCTCCCTCAAGCTTCTGTTTTTATCCCCTCTTGTCTCTGGCTCCTATAGAAACTAGATGTGGAAGTCAGAGACCCCATATCTTAGAAAGCTTTCATCTCAGAAATCATCTCCAGTCAAGAAAAGTGTTCTTTCCTATCTGGCCAGAAAACTAACAAAGTACTTTGTTCTCCATGTAACTGACCACTGTCACTTCTGAACTCTTGAGGTTACTTTTCCTTTCTCCCTTCCCCAATTGTAAGGCCCTACTCTAGATCTGCGAAGTTACTCAAAGACTGATCTTGGGGAGAAAATGGTATTTCCTTTCAGTACAGAGAAAAAAAGTTACATGGTTATGAATCCAGCCTTACCATTTTTTCTGCAGCGGTTCACTGTGACTGACCTTTTAAGTCACATTTACATGTGGCCACAGCAATAATAATTACACACACATTATTTAATTCAGGACAGTAATATAAAAAAAGATCATAGACTTAAACCTTTAATTTCTGTTACAGTATTTCAAAGTTCACAATAATTTGGTATGAACTGAAGTTTATTCTCTAACTACTCATTCACTCATCTACGTTATTAAGTCCCTAATGCACACAGTGCTATTTAAGACATTATAATGGATTAAAACCAAAAAGCAAACAACAAAACAAAGCATTTTGCTTTCAAGGAGGTTACAATCTAATTAGGGAGATGAGATATGTATATCTCAGAAAAATTCGTTTTCCAAGTAAATTAAAAATGCAAACAAATTTTCAAGGGCTTAACCCTACTTATGGGAAGGGAATTATTATGAGAAACTTAGAGCTCAGAAATTGTTTCTATGGACATAACACAGTTAATTACAGATGAATTACCTACTCATCATACTTCATCATGATAGGCCCCTACAAGACCATTCCTTGGCAGCATGTAGAAGTTACTAGTACTTACAAATGTGTACTTGAAAGTAATAAATCAGACGCTAGAAAACACTTTTATGGCTGGGGATGAGTTTTAGAGATAAGCTACTCTATGCCTGAGGTCTTGAGAGTTCAAAGGCCTTGCCCACGGTTTCAGAGCTAGTTCATATTCATAGAGGAGCCAGGGCTATCCCCAGGGCCAGATGCCAAGTCCAGTGTTTCTCCCAAAACCCCACATGGATCTATTTCACCTTCTTTGCCAGCCAATGCAAGTTAGTGGATTTTCTACTCTAAATATTGCCTGAAGTAGTAGAAATAAGGTATCCAGAAATCAGAACTCATAGCAGCCAGACTTATACACCTCAGTTACAACAGCTTATCTGTTTGAACTTTCCTCTTTCTCATTTCCCATTCATCCTGTAAACTCTGCCCCTGGTCAATCTACCTAAAACGTTGCTTTTAACAAGTCATTATCACTTCCTTCCCTCACCTTTGGAACAGAGCTCCTACCTAGGCAATCAAGACTCTCCATATTTTTTAGAGGTCCGCGAACCACAATGTTCTCAGCTACCTGTCCTCAGAAATTGAGACCCCTATTCCAGCTAGATGGATATAATCACGACAGATGAGCAAAGAAATTGTCAAGCTGTTCTTTGCCTGGCTAATACAGAAGGCAGCACAAAGCAGCCTATTTGTCTTCCCAACATCAACGCTAAAGGTGAGCTATGGTCCAGCCCCACTGAGAACTTAAAGCTGTCTCTTTCATAAAAACACAGCCAAGTTCTTTATACTTCCCACCTATGCTGCCTGTGTGACGAATGAACCAGACACTCACTGGAAGCAAGACTTGGCTCACTCAGTACAAAAAGCTCTCCCTTGCAGATGTGAGTTCATACTTTACTGTACATTTGTGACTTTGTAGCCTTCATCTACGAAATCTCATTCCCTTTCACACTTTGCCTTCACAAAAGAGGCCCCAATATCTTGACTCCAACAATAATGATCAGCACACACCTCCAGTCATCGGAACCACTACTCTGAGCGTCTTGTAGCCTGGTTATAAATTTTGCCACACACTTAAAAAATCTCAGCTCAATATTCCAGGCCCAAATAGGAGACAGCATGGCAAATGTTCAGAGAAAGGTTTGATTTTGTATTATCTTGATGATGTTTAACATCATGGTCTTTGAGGCTACAGCAACAAGTGGCCCATTGTGCATTGAAGCATACCCACATTAAGCATCATCTCCCCACTTTTTTGCACAAATAAGTAGTTTTCTTAGAGTGCTCTCATCACCGTCTCCAACTGGTTTTCATCATTAACTGCATGGGACAATCTAAAGCACTATTCATAATTTTATACTTCATAATGTTGAAACCAAAGGGAAAAACTAAAATTTCTCTCAAACAATTTTTAGTTACAAAACTTATTAGGCAACTATCTGCCTAAACAAAATGGCCAAAACTGAGAATGCCAGGCAGCACCACTGGAGACCGCCTACCCCATGACTGCAGGAGGTGAAGTTAACACAGTGACTCATACTCATATTCCCCAATTAATAGCCACATGAATATCTGTCACCTATTCGATGATTACTACTCTATGTCACACATCTCATAATTTCAACCTATGAGTGGACATTTACATACAGTATTAAACATTTATGCTACCCAAATCTACTATCTGAATCAGAGTTAAGGAGAGGCATTATGGTTTCATATAGCATCTAAATCTAAGTAAAAAGATGTCATATTGTAAAGATGAGCAATCACAACCTTTGGTTTCATAAAAAATAAAAGAAAACAGCTATACGCATGGAGAAAATTAGTGATATTCAGCGCAACTCTTTTCAAGAATGTTTAAATATGCAAACTGTGCAATGAAAGCAAAAACACAGAGTCTTCCCGTGACCTCAGGTGAGGCTGCGGTTCAGCACCACACTCCCGATGTTCAGTGGATGGCTGATGGGAAGAAAAAGAAATAAGTCTATTTAAATGCTGATGTGTTTTGGTAAGCCATTTAAAGCAATGATATATTTGGACTATAAAACAAAATAATATGCCCAACTTTTCCTGCAATTGTTTCTTTTTTCTGAGACAGAGTCTCACTCTTGTCACCCAGGCTGGAGGGCAGTGGCACAATCTCAGCTCACTGCAGCCTTTGCCTCCCAGGTTCAAGTGATTCTCCTGCCTCAGCCTCCCGAGTAGCTGGGATTAAAGGCATGCACCACCATATCTGGCTAATTTTTGTATTCTTAGTAGAGACAGAGTTTCACCATATTGGCCAGGCTGGTCTCAAACTCCTGACCCCAAGTGATCCACCCACCTGGGCCTCCCAAAATTCTAGGATTACAGGTGTGAGTCACCAAACATGGCCTGTAATTTTTTTCATGAATGAAACTTCAATCATTTCTTGTAATCACCGAACTGGTATTCTAACATATTTCAAATATTTTAAATAAGTGTTGTAATTGCTGCTTCAGAGAAATCTCTTAACTTGAAAACTGATATGTACACCCTCCTTAAATGATCTTAAAAAAATTTTTTTAAACATTAAGAACAGACTTAAAATATTCCTGTTGTCAGAAAAGTACAATTTATTCCTGCCTTCTATTGCCAGTTCTAAATGGTTTCCCAGTCAAGAACAAAACATTCTTCTTTCCCAACTTTAATTCCATGGCAACTAATTTGTTATTTCTTTTTCTGTTGTTGTTAAATAAAATCTTTGTTGTAGAATGTAAAAAATACATTTTTTAAGTTCTTAGTAAACAAATTTGTAAATCAAAAGAAATCATTATCCACCTATGGAAAGAGTTTCATGAGAAGCTGAGACCATGTTTCTAATACTATATTTCAGCAAGCAGTTCTTCAGGTATGGTCTACAAACCCCTAGGTATACCAATACCTTTTTGGAAAATCTGCAGAGTCAAAACTCTTTCTCAAGTCTAAAAGGTTATTTGTCCTTTTGATTTGTAATTTCACAGATTTACAATAATATTTTAAATCTTTTCAAAAATTACTCTAAATATTTTAATTGTACGAAAACTATAATTTAGAATTTACTATATCATTCTAAAATAAATATCTAACTTTTTATATTTAAAGATGGATTGTTGCCTTAAAAGAGATTAGACACTTCACACCCATTAGAATAGCTATTTGGAAAAAAAAAAAAAAAAAACAGAGGCCGAGTGCGGTGGCTCAAGCCTGTAATCCCAGCACTTTGGGAGGCCGAGACGGGTGGATCACAAGGTTAGGAGATCAAGACCATCCTGGCTAACATGGTGAAACCCCGTCTCTACTAAAAAATACAAAAAACTAGCCGGGCGAGGTGGCGGGCGCCTGTAGTGCCAGCTACTCGGGAGGCTGAGGCAGGAGAATGGTGTGAACCCGGGAGGTGGAGCTTGCAGTGAGCCGAGATCCGGCCACTGCACTCCAGCCTGGGTGACAGAGCGAGACTCTGTCTCAAAAAAAAAAATAAAAAAATAAACGTTGGCAGAGATAGGAAGAAATTGAAACCTTTGTTTGCTGATGATAGGACTGTAAAATGATACAGCATTGTGGAAGACAGTATGGTGGTTCCTCAAAAAATCAAATGTAGAATTACTATGTAATCCAGCAATTCTACTTCTGGGTATACACCTGAAAATAGTGAAAGCAGACAATAGAACAGACATTTGTACACCCATGTTCACAGTGGCACTATTTGCAATAACCAAAAATGGAAGGAACCAAGTGTCCATCAACGGATAAATGAATAAACAAAATGTGATACATGCATACAAAGAAATATTATTCAACTAAAGGAAATTCTGAAACATGATACAACATGGATTAACCAAAGACATTATTACGCTAAATGAAATAATCAAGTCACAAAAGGACAAATAGTGCATGATTCCACTTCTGAGGCACCTAGAGTAGTCAAATTCATACACAGAAAGTAAATGGTGGTTGTCAGAGGCTGGGGGACTGGGGAGTAGGGAGTTATTATTTAATGGGTATGGAGTTTCAGTTTGGGAAGAAGAACAAGTTTTGGAGGTGGGTGGTGGTGATAGCTGCACAACAATATGAATATACTGAACGCTACTGAACTATACACTTAAAATGGAACGTTTTATGTTATGTATGTTTTAACGAAAAAAAAAAATCCAACATAAAAGAGGAGGATTAGAGCCTGGGCACAGTGGCTCAAGCCTGTAATCCCAGCACTTTGGGAGGCTAAGAGGGGGGCAGATCACCTGAGTTTGGGAGTTCAAGACCAGCATGGCCAACATGATGAAACCCTATCTCTATTAAATGTACAAAAATTAGCTAGATGTGGTGGTGGGCACCTGTAATCCCAGATACTTGCGAGGCTATGTCAGGAGAATCACTTGAACCTGGGAGGCAGAGGTTACAGTGAGCCAAAATCACGCCACTACACTCTAGCTATGGAAACAGAGCGAGACTCCGTCTCAAAAAAAAAAAAAAGGGAGGTTTAGAAAGCCTGCTTTCTTACCTACAGGTATACATACATTTTATGCCTAAACATACTAAAAAAAGATGAAACTGACACATTAGAGGTCTCTGATCTATGGAAGGGAAGCAACTACTCAAGAAAAAAAACAACCCTGAGGAAAACGATAAATAAACAAAAATATTAACAAAGTTGTCTTTACATTGTCTTTATAGATATTAGTAATTTATATTATGTCTTATGCAACAGAATATTTTCAAACAGTTCCGTTGCAGCATCATTTTGAAAATAATCACTAAGGATTTAAAGGAAAAGGAATTGATTTTTTTAATGCAGACATGATAAGAACTTTATAAGACAAACATTGTTGTAGTTTTTCAAGACAGAAATGGAAAAGCCACTGAAACACCTTATAAGGTATCACACTGCATTAGCTGGAGAAGAGCACACAGTAATTGAGACACTGAGAAAGCTTTGTACAACTGACATTGCTGAAGGTCTGCTGGGTAAGTTAGTTTAAAAAAAAAAAATGGCAGTGGACTTCCTAACGACACAGTAATTTCTCAAATGAAAGGTTTGCCTACAGACATGACGACTGAGTTCGTATCCCAACTGCAGAGCTGTACCCTTGCCTTACAAATGGATTATAAAATGACTAACTGGTGCTGATGCTGATTGAAGATTTTTTTTTTAAATGTGAAGTTCTGAAAATAAACACTGGTGCTTAAACAGTCAATGTGTTGAATAACTTTTGGAATCTCATGGCTTATCCTTGAAACAACTATGTTCGACACTTGCACTACTGGTGCCTTAGCTTGAATGGAGGTAGTGACACTAAACTATACTAGCAGTCATTGTATTAATATTATTCACTTCATTGGCAGTTTAAAAATAAGGTAAGAATGTCCTTGATGAAGCAGTTAAAATGTTATCTCTTGACCCTTGATTTCACATCTTTTTGACATTGTGTGTAAAGAAATGGGAAGTACACATAAAGCATTCTGCTGCATACTGAAGTACAATGGTCACCTCGGAGAAAAGCACTCCTCTGATTGAGTTGCAGGCTGAACTAACTGGTTTTTTATGGTGCACCACTTTTGCTTGAAAGAAATGACTGGCAGATGAACTCTGGATATTTATTCTTGAGCTATTCGTAGATATTTCTTGGGAATAAATGATGTACGCCTTGGCACTTGAAGGAAAACAGATGACAGTATTTGTTGTCAATCATAATCCAAAAATTTAAAAATTTTAACACCTGTATCCACCGTGAGCTTGATAGCTTCTCAATAGATGTTTCTGATGAAACTGAGAGTAATGTTAATATGTGTGGTTTTTTATATTATGTAAAGAAATACGTCAACATTTGGAAAACTGAAACAACTCAGTGAACTAACAGTTTCCAAATGACCAGTGTATGGTCTTAAATCACACAGGAATAGAAGATCAGTGAAGGTACTACATGAACCAATGCATTGTAATGGAGCACGAATATTTCATTGGTTGTGATTCCAAATTCAACACTGCAATGAACCTTTAAGAAACCATGCTGAAATGTCACTCCCATGATTATGTTATATTATATAATAGTCCGTGTTGAGAGCTGACTTGCTCTAGAGACTCCCTGCTGGCTGGATAAAGTAAGCAGTCGGATTGAGAAAGCCCACGTGACAAGGAACTGCAGGTGACCTCTAGGAAAGAAAGGTAGCCTCCAGGAGCTGAAGGTGGCCTCTAGCTAGTAGCCAGCAAAAAGCTAGGCTCCTCAATCCTACAGAAACAAGGAATGTGTTCTGCTAACAACCTGAGTTAGCTTGGAGGAGATTCTTCCCAGTCAAGCCTCCAGATGAGAGTGCAGCCTAGGCAATACCTTGATTGCAGCCTGCTGGGTCTAAGAAAAGGACCCAGCTAAGCTGTGTGCACACTGCTAACCCACAGGAACTGTGATGTAATAAATGTATTTTTAAGCAAGAAAAAGAAACGATCACTTACTGAATTGTCATGCAGTATATCTACAAAAAGCCTATCTACAATTATCTGACAAAGCTATTAAAATGCTTCTCCCTTTCCAACTACATATCTGTATGAGGCAGGATTTTCTTCATATATTTAAATCAAAACAACACGGCAACAGATTGAATGAGAAAGCAGATTTGAGAATCCAGCTAATAAGCCAAACGTTAAAGAGATTTGCAAAAAATGGTATACAGTGCTATGCTTCTCACCATATTTTTTTTCGTTTTGTAAAGTAGTTATTTTTCCTAAAAATAAGTATTTTAACTTGTAATGGGCACTTTGTTATTTTAAATCTAATGGAATATATTTTTTAATTTCTCACTTTTGATTTCTAACATGGTAAATATAGATATAATGCACATGAAACATTCCCTCAGGTCTTCCAAGAAAATATGAAGGCAAAGGGGTGTTAGGACCAATAAATTAAGAACTACTACGATGCTTCTACTTCCATCATCTCTGCCACATGATACACTCTACCTCATCCTCTACTGCATTTGTCTAAATTCTATCCATTTTCACACTTGGCCATTCCAGCCTACTGTGAGCTCTCGCCCTTCTGAGTGCCCAGGAAACTCATCTGGCACCTGCTTATGGCTTTCTTCATTTTGAAATGTATGCATGTGAAGCCTCAAAGGAAAGGGACTGAGCTATGTGGGGGACATGACACATGTTCCAAAACATTCCACCTGCCACCTCTATAAAGAACGTAATTACAGAATGAATAGGAATGCAATCCATACCAGCCACTGGGCTTCAAGCAATGCTTAATAAATCAGACCACAAAGGATGTGACATGAGATAGAATTTAGGACATACATGAGTCTCAAAAGTGTCACCTGAAAAGGTAAATGAGAACAAGGAAGCAGATACCAAAATGTTTACAGGGAGAAGGTAGTAGATAAGTCAATCAGACCAATAACCTCCAATTCTCAATAATACAGAATGAATATTACATGTGGACCATTTTGGAGCAAAAATATGAGAAATAAAGAGAGTAACATTGTAAGAAAGGCAATGAGGAAATCAACAGAATTCCCCCAATGTGTCTCACTGGAAAAGCAAGAAAAAATGCATTAAAAACAAATAGCCACTATTATGGGTTGAAGTGTGTTCTCCTCCAAAGCACAATATGTTGAGATCCCAGTCCCCCCAACCCATACCTATGAATGTGACCTTATTTAGAAACAGGGTCTTTACAAATGGAATCAAAGTAAGATGAGGTCAGTAGGGTGAGCCCCCATCCAGTATGACTGGTGTCCTTATAAATGGAGAAGAGACAGAGAGAGAGAGACAGAGGGAGGATGGCGTGTAAAAATGGAGGCAGAGATTGGAGTTATGTCACCATAGCTCAGAAATGCCCCAGGCTGACAGAAGCTGGAAGAAGCAAGAAAGAATCCTTGTCTAGGGGCTTTGAAGGAAGCATGGCCCTGCCAACACCTCAAATTTGAACCTACAGCCTTTAGAACTGTGAGAAAATAAATCTCTCTTGTTTTAAACCATCAGTTTGTGGTACGTTGTCATGGCAGCCCCAGGAAACATACAGTGATAGAGTGAGGGACTCCTTACGACCCACAGTCACATTTCCCAAGTGGCCCTTCCTCAGCCACAGACAAAAGTGAAACAAGAGAGAGAAAAATCGGAAATGCAAATCTAGTTATAGCAACCAAAAAATAATTTTTACTAGAAATATTTGAACCGCAGTTATTTTTCTTAAGGTTCTGTGAAAATGTTTCTGATCAAACACGGCTGTCAAAACTCAAGCCCACTGAATCTCTATAAATGTGCCTATAAATACAGAGACAAGGATTATTTATCCATGTTACGCTTCCTCAACTCTTTGCTACAAAAGGAAGTAATCCAGACCTAATATTTAAAGTTACCAATACTATTACTATGTCATGACAAAAGAAACACGAGATGACAAGTAAAACTCTTCCAGTTTCTCCAAGATTTTATCAAGCCATGGGGACTTCTGGGCCAGTATGAACTCTTAGCTCACATACTAGCCATATGCAAGTCTCAAGATCCAAAAATTATCTCTATTACACATACAAAATACTTGGCATTACAATCCACAAAAAACTTCACATATTAACACCTACAATGTACATTTGACTTTTAACTTCATTTTAGAAGTTTAACTTCAGCCTCACGCTTCGGTTAAATCTATAAGCAATCAGATCTTAGCGCTGTGAGGATTTCTGAGTCACTTGACGTGATGGTCCATCCTGTGTTCCTAAACATCAGGAAGCTCCAGTGGTTTTTTACTGTAGGCCCGAACCCATTAGTGGAATCAATTTAGCGCACCCCAACTACTTTTTCAGTAAAACAAAATAGGATGTAGAAATCAGAGGGCATCATTCACAGTAAAGGTAAGTACTCTCCTTAAACTTTTGTTTCAGTAGGGGTGTGTATGTGTGTGCGTATGTGCGCACGCGTGCATATGTGCGTGTGTATGTGCATTGTAGATACTAAGTCATGCAGGCAAATATTTCTTACTGTCTTCATCAGTCCAAACTTTGGCAGTAAACCATCAAGGGACAATATTCCTAACAGCGGCAATCCCTTGCCATAGTTTGAGACCCAACAGGCCAGGGGAAGGAGTGAACTTAATACAGGGGAGATGGCCGGGTGAGGCGACTCACGCCTGTAATCTCAGCACTTTGGGAGACCGAGGTGGGTGGATCACCTGAGGTCAGGAGTTTGAGACCAGCCTGCCCAACACGGTGAAACCCTGTCTCTACTAAAAACACAAAAAGTTAGCTAGGTGTGGTGGCGCACACCTGTAATCCTAGCTACTCGGGAAGCTGAGGCAGGAGAATCACTTGAACCCTGGAGGAAGAAGTTGCAGTGAGCCAAGACCACACCACTTCACTCCAACCCGGGTGACAAGAGCAAAACTCCATCTCAAACAAAATAAAAATAAGAAATGCAAGGGAGATGAGCACATAGGGCTGGAGCTGTGGCCTTTAGGAAAGGGAAGCCGCCAGCCCACAGTGACCTGGCAGGAATGGAGCTGCCCACCCTCTTGATTCTCTCATTGGGGCCTCCCCAGTGGCCGACCCTAACTAGAAGCTAGAGGGCAAGAAAGTCCACTCAGCTCAGCCTCCTGGGTCACAGATGGGACTAAAAAAGGGACAAGAGCGGGTCCGGAGGAGCAAAGGAAGATTTCCAGCCACTGTGACTACCAAAGTCTAAAAGCCACCCATATCAATTTACACTTTCATTAACTGAGCCTAACAACTTTTATTTCTGAGCACCAGATCGTTCCCACATCTGCCCTCTAATCCCAACCTTGAATCAAGGTTCTAATCCAATGCTGAAAAACTGGTGCAAAAGATTGGCATCTTTACCCAGGATTTCTGATTTCTCCAGGCCCTCACACTGCTCACCAACCCTTTCATCTGTTCTCAGTCTCGCACCTCTCCTATCCCTATCTATCAGGCTCTGTAGAACAAAGGACATGTCTTCGTTATCTCAGAACCCCAGGTCTGGGTGGTTAGAATATAGGCATATTCACTGAAATGTTCGAGAGACTGCTCCCTCTCCCCAGTTCCACCTAAACATCTCTTCCCACTTACAGTCAACCCCCAAGCCTAACAACTTTGCCCCCTAAACCTCAAAGCTCATTTCTGCTTCTGCTTCAATACATCTAACCTCCACTCCCACAGCAGGACCTGAGCCAGTTCTTCCACCTCCAGTCCCGGGGCTCCATCTCCACTCTCTAGGACAATCAATAAAAAAGGTAGGTCCAGGCCGGGCACAGTGGCTCAAGCCTGTAATCCCAGCACTTTGGGAGGCCAAGACGGGCAGATCACTAGGTCAGGAGATCGAGACCATCCTGGCTAACACGGTGAAACCCAGTCTCTGCTAAAACATACAAAAAAACTAGCCAGGCGAGGTGGCAGGCGCTTGTAGTCCCAGCTACTCGGGAGGCTGAGGCAGGAGAATGGCATAAACCCGGGAGGCAAAGCTTGCAGTGAGCTGAGATCCGGCCACTGCACTCCAGCCTGGGCGACAGAGCCAGACTCCATCTCAAAAAACAAAAAACAAACAAACAAAAAAAAAAGGTAGGTCTAACAGTATCTCCACCCTGCCCCAAATGCTTCCTTAACTCTGGCTTTGACCCTTTCTCATTCCCTACTAACCCTCCCACAACTGTCCTGGAGAAACTTCCCACAATTCTATCCTCTTCTCCCCAACCTCCTCCTTCAAGCAAAACATACATGTTTACCTTCAAACAGCGGTAGACTGCCCCCACCCCTCCCTCATGTCCTGCCCCATCTTCCACTCCTACTGCCCTGGCAACTGTCCATGTATCCTTCAAACCCCTGGCCAGGTACAGCTCATGGAGTGAAACCTGCTCAACTTCCTCACCTCCCTTGCCCCAAAGCTCCTTGATCATACCATGCCCTGTTTCCATGCTTCTCTATGCCTGTTAAATCTATAAGCACACTGGTGGCAGAAGCTGTGTCTTATTTTACTATATAACCCCAGCAGAAAACACAATGCTGACCCAAAGTCACTGTCTAAATCCTCCTCCATGTGACCAAAGTGACTTTTAGATGATCAGATTGTTACAGGCAATCTTCACACAGGATCCCCTAATTGGAAGTCTGACTGAGACCTCACTGAGTACATGGCACATTTTATTATTATACTTTAAGTTCTAGGGTACATGTACACAACCTGCAGGCTCGTTACATAGGTATACATGTGCCATGCTAGTCTGCTGCACCCATCAACCCGTCATTTACATTAGGTATTTCTCCCAATGCTATCCCTCCCCCCAACCCCCACCCCAAAAAGGGTCCAGTGTGTGATGTTCCCCACCCTGTGTCCAAGTGTTCTCATTGTTCATTTTCCACCTATGAGTGAGAACATGCAGTGTTTGGTTTTCCGTCCTTGTGATAGTTTGCTCAGAATGATGGTTTCCAGCTTCATTCACGTCCCTGCAAAGAACATGAACTCATCCTTTTTTATGGCTGCATAGTATTCCATGGTGTATATATGCTACATCTTCTTAATCCAGTCTATCACTGATGGACATTTGGGTTGGTTACAAGTCTTTGCTATTGTGAATAGTGCCACAATAAACATACGTGTGCATGTGTCTTTATAGCAGCACGATTTATAATCCTTTGGGTATATACCCAGTAATGGGATGGCTGGGTCAAATGGTATTTCTAGCTCTAGATCCTTGAGAAATTGTCACACTGTCTTCCAAAATGGTTGAACTAGCTTACATTCCCACCAACAGTGTAATAGCATTCCTATTTCTCAACATCCTCTCCAGCACCTGTTGTTTCCTGACTTTTTAATGATGCCATTCTAACTGGTGTGAGATAATATCTCATTGTGATTTTGATTTGCATTTCTCTGATGATCAGTGATGATGAGCATTTTTTCATGTGTCTGTTGGCTGCATAAATGTCTTCTTTTGAGAAATGTCTGTTCATATCCTTCACCCACTTTTTGATGGGGCTGTTTGTTTTTTTCTTATAAATTTGTTTAAGTTCTTTGTAGATTCTGGATATTAGCCCTTTGTCAGATGGGTAGATTGCAAAAATTTTCTCCCATTCTGTAGGCTGCCTGTTCACTCTGATGGTAGTTTCTTTTGCTGTGCAGAAGCTCTTTAGTTTAATTAGATCCCATTTGTCTATTTTGGCTTTGTTGCAATTGCTTTTGGTGTTTTAGTCATGAAGTCCTTGCCCATACCTATGTCTTGAATGGTATTGTCTAGGTTTTCTTCTAGGGCTTTTATGGTTTTAGGTCTAACATTTAAGTCTCTAATCCATCTTGAATTAATTTTTGTATAAGATGTAAGGAAGGAATACAGTTTCAGCTTTCTATATATGACTAGCCAGGTTTCCCAGCACCATTTATTAAATAGGGAATCTTTTCCCCATTTCTTGTTTTTCTCAGGTTTGTCAAAGATCAGATGGTTGTAGATGTGTGGTGTTATTTCTGAGGGCTCTGTTCTGTTCCATTGGTCTAGTTCTCTGTTTTGGTCCCAGTACTATGCTGTTTTGGTAATGGTAGCCTTGTAGTATAGTTTGAAGTCAGGTAGCGTGATGCCTCCAGCTTTGTTCTTTATGCTTAGGATTGACTTGGCAATGCGGGCTCTTTTTTGGCTCCTTACGAACTTTCAAGTAGTTTTTTCCAATTCTGTGAATAAAATAGTGGTAGCTTGATGGGAATGGCATTGAATCTATAAATTACCTTGGTCAGTATGGCCATTTTAACGATATTGATTCTTCCTATCCATGAGCATGGAACATTCTCCCATTTGTTTGTGTTCTCTTTTATTTTGTTGAGCAGTGGTTTGTAGTTCTCCTTGAAGAGGTACTTCACATCCCTTGTTAAGTTGGATTCCTGGGTAATGTATTCTCTTTGTAGCAATTGTGAATGGGAGTTCACTCATGATTTGACTGTTATTGGTGTATAGGAATGCTTGTGATTTTTGCACATTGATTTTGTATCCTGAGACTTTGCTGAAGTTGCTTATTAGCTTAAGGAGATTTTGGGCTGAGACAACAGGGTTTTCTAAATATACAATCATGTCATCTGTAAACAGGGACAACTCAGAGAGTTTAACATCCTCAACTTGAGGCAGCGGACAAGAGCAATGCAGGACACATTTATCTGGAAGATACTTGGCACTGCATCTGATAGAGACCAAATTGAGAGAAAACCTTTTTAACCGGCCTGTCTTGATATCCTGCAATTCCACCACATTGCAATCCAAAAAATGAGAGTTCAGCAATCAAAATGGTTCAGCCCAGCAACAGGGGGCAGGCTCAAATTTAGTAGCTCCTAAGACAGAGATAACATGCCTGTCAAAAATAAATAATTCATCAAAATTGAGATAATCCAGATAATTTTAAAATCAACATGAAATTAATGAATGCTGAAAAGCAAACATTTTCCAAACACAAGAGACTGCATCACAGAAATCTACATGAAGCAAAAACACTATGTTGCTTCATGGAAAATCCAGAACTACAGAGCACTCAGTCTGAAAAATCTAAGAAGCAAGTCAACCTGTCAGAATTTGAAGCTGTTATTTAAGACAATCAGTGTGACAGATATAATGGAACACTAAACTACTGCCTACAGCAAATGTGGAGATGATTAGGCATTTGAAGATAATCAAGAGAGAAGTAGCATTTAGATTTTTTTTAAATGTATATATATGGTATATAAAGACTCCAAACTTACAAACACCGTGTTGACTACAAGCTCATTCTCATTTTTATTTTAAAAATGTGGAATTTGACATAGTTTAGCAAGCATTTATAGTATCTATACTATGTATCAAATATGTGCTAAAAACAGAGATAAGAAAATAAATAAGATTCTCTGTTCTTGGGATATAGAGACGATAAGGAGGAAGCAGATCCAAGAGAGATCACTTCAAAGCATCAAAAGAAATTTCTGAGTGACTGGACATGTGGTGGAATATGAGGGAGGTGTGAAGGATATCCAGGTTTCTGGATTACACAACCAAGTGAATGATGGTGCCATGTACGGAGCAACAGTCTATAAGGAATGGGGCAAGCAG
The DNA here is from genome assembly GCF_003255815.1 of Theropithecus gelada. Taxonomy (NCBI): domain Eukaryota; kingdom Metazoa; phylum Chordata; class Mammalia; order Primates; family Cercopithecidae; genus Theropithecus; species Theropithecus gelada. Next base: position 81,282,488 of record NC_037680.1, on the reverse strand, counting down.
ATTCACAGAGAATAGAGTGGGCTTGAATTGTCTGTGGGACATCCAGTAATGAAGTCCAGAGGCAGGCAGATATTGGGTTCTGGAGCAAGTTCAGGGCTAGAAGTGTGTATTTGAGGGTAGGTGAAGCCACGCGGTGAATGAGATCCCATGGAGGAAAAGGCCAGAACCTCAGTGTACCAACATACAAGAAGATGGTAGAGAGGACATCTGTGAAGCCTAAAAGAAGACAGATGTTTAAAAATCCTGAAAATCCCCTGGGTGACAGAGCAAAACTCCATCTCAAAAAAAAAAAAAAGTCCTGAAAAGCCCATGGGTAGAGAGTTTTAAAAGGTGGGACATCATCAAAAACAAGAAGTAGAAAGTAACCATGGACTTTAGCTACTAGATCTTGATAATTTTGTTGAAAACAGTTTTGCAGGGGAAGGTGTGAAAACCAGCATAACCAAGTGATGAGGCCTTAACAGACATACTACAAAGTTAATCATTTATTCCCCAATTTTCTGAAAATGCTCCATTTTAAGTTTATACACATTTTAGACTCATGCAAATTAAGCAAAATGTGAGTATATTGGTAATAAAATGGAGAGCTACATTAAGACAGCATGAAAATCCCTTAGGGCAGCACCCAAGGACCATCACCATCTGGTCCAAATTAGTGTGTGCACCCACTCCTCTTCAGGCTACGCTCAACTTTTCACAACTCCCTCAACCACTTTCTTCCCTCCACCTAGATGATCTTATCTCACTTTTCTCCTGGAAAATTCCTCATCATCTTTCAAACCAGCTTCAGTGTCTTCTCTTTCAAAGGTCATTATTTGTCTATATTGTATCCCTGCAAACATACCACTAAAGCAAAACTGGCTTATTCACGTATGTGCCTCATCATCTGGGAGGCCATGAAACTCATCAAAGCAGAGAGTGGCTGCTTTATCTTCACAGCTAGTAGAACCATTCTAGCTGAGGCACCAGACATGCAAGTGAAGATGCCATCTTGAGCATCCCAGACCTAGAAAACATCACACAGAAACTTCCCCCTTGTGCTTGGTCCAAATTCCTGACCTACACAATCATGATGTTGAGTGGTATTTTCAGCTACTATATTTTGGTGATAGTTTGTAAATAAATACAAGAGATAGCTGCAACAGGTGGTGATGGATGCATGGTAAAAGAATTACTTCTTTGAAAAGAACTTACTGATACTCTACTATGACCTGGTGCTCTTCTAGGAGCTAAGGGTTCAGACATGAACAAAAGAGACAGCTATCTCTATCTACCTTTATTGAAGTTAATATTCTAGTGGTGGAGACAAGAAATACAGTTAAAGTAAGTGGTATGGTAGGAAGAATGAGGTCTGCAGATAGAACTAAATCAGGGAATGGCAATAGAAAGGGTGGTCAGAAGGTTATAATTATAAGTAGGGTGGTCAGGAAGGTTTCCTGAAGAAGAAAACAATTATTTAAGATGGAAATTATGAAAGAAGCAGATAGGTGGATAACTGAAAGAAAATATTTTAGGAAGAGAGAAAATAGCACGAAGTAAGAGTCTGTCTGGCACACTTGTATAACATGACAAGAGATCAGCATGACTGAGGCAGGAGCAGAGAAGGCTGTGTGGTAGATGATGAGGTCAGAGAAGTAAGAGATAGGGTGCTGGAGTCCCCAAGACCTTCCAGGTTCAATGATTTACCAAGATAACTCAAGGAACTCAGCATATACCATGCTCACGGATATCAAATTTTTTTAAGACAGCGTCTCACTCTCTTGCCCAGGCTAGAGTGCAGTGATGCAATCTCGGCTCACTGCAATCTCCACCTCCCAGGTTCATGCAATTCTCCTGCCTCAGCCTCCCAAGTATCTGGGATTACAGGTGTGTGCCACCACGCCCGGCTAATTTTTGTATTTTCAGTAGAGACAGGGTTTCGCCATGTTGCCCAGGCTGATCTTGAACTCCTGAGCTCAGGTGATTCACCCACCTCAGCCCCCCAAAGTGCTAGGATTACAGGTGTGAGCCACTGTGCCAGGCCCTTTGTGGATATAATTTATTAGTGAAAAGATACAAAGCCAAATCAGCAAAAGAAACTGGCATTCAGGGTGAAGTCTGGAGGAAACCAGACACAAGCTTCCAAGGGTCTTCCCTTAGTGGAGAGGACTTGCTTAATTCCTCCAGCAGTGAGTTCTTACATGTGTGAAATGTTGCCTACCAGGAACACTCATTAGTGACTCAACACTCAAGGTTTTTACTGCGGACTGATCACATAGGCACCTTCTGCTTAGCATGTACAAAAATTCCAGACTCCCAGAAAAAGACCAGGTGTTCAGCATAAGCCATATTGTTTGCAGAAACAGTTTTGCACAGTGAGCCATTCCAATAAGGGAATGGTGGTAGCCCCCCAAAAATCTGACTTTCCAGATGCCACCAGCCAAGGCCTAGCTTCACAAGCAGGGCTTTCTAAGGATAGTAGTCTCAGGCCTGCTATGTTAACTTTTTTCTGCACAGATAGTCAGATCATGTAGCACTTTCAAAGGCCATTTAGGAGAGATGGGAGCCATCAGAAGATCTTCAGTAGAAGAATTACATGACTTGACTAGAATTTTTAATTATCACTCTAGCTTTTGTGTTAAGGAGAGACAGTAATGTGGGAGTCTTGGGGTCAGAAATGGAGACACTAAAGTCTATCTAAAGAAAAACATAATAAAAAACAAGCTCCAGTATACCAACAGGAAAGAGACTGAAAAGTAGTCAGATTCCAAATCTAGTATGAGAGCAGAGCCAACCAGATTTGCAGACTGACTGTATGTGGATCATGAGAGAAAAACGTTGGTCAAGGGTGATGACAAGCATTTCTGGCGGGACAGCTAGAAAGATGGCCTTGCCATTTAATGACATGCTTAGATTGTAGGAGGACTTGATTTGGAGTCGGGGATTAGGAATTGATTTGGGCACATGCTATAAGTGTGAGATGCCTATCAGATGTCCAGGCAAAGGGTCAAGAAGACAGCTGTATATAGAGCTGGCAGTTCAGGGAAGACAACTGGGCTGGAGCTTCCCCAGTGATATTTGGAACCATATTACTGTAAGTAGAGAGAGATGGGGAGATTTTAAGAATTGAGTCCTGGGGTACTGCAGCACTAAGAGGTGGAGGAGGAAAGAAGGAACCAGCCAAAGAGCCTGAGAATGGACAATATATAGGGAAAAAGTCAGAAGAGTGTAGGTTCCAGGAAGCATGTGCTTAAGATGTTTAGTATTTTTTAAATTTTTTTATGTCCATAAATTATTGGGGGACAGGTGGTGATTCATTACATGACTAAGTTCTTTAGTGGTGATTTGTGAGATTTTGGTGCATCCATCACCTGAGCAGTACGCACGGCACCAAATTTGTGGTCTTTTATCCCTTGTGCCCTTCCCACCCTTTCTCCCTGAGTCCCCGAAGTCCTTTGTGTCATTCTTATGCCTTTGCATACTCATGAGTGAGAACTCCCACTTATGAGTGAGAACATACAATGTTTAGGTTTCCACTCCTGAGTTACTTCACTTAGCATAATAGTCTCCAATCTCATCCAGGTTGCTGCAAATGCCATTAATTCACTCTTTTTTTATGGCTGAGGCATATTCCATTGTGTGTGTATGTATATGTATATGTGTGTGTATACTGTTTCTTTACCCACTCGTTGACTGATGGGCATTTGTGTTGGTTCCACGTTTTTGCAGTTGTAAACTGTGCTGCTAAACATGCATGTGCAAATATCTTTTTCGTACAATGACTTATTTTCCTCTTGGTAGATCCCAGTAGCAGGATTGCTGGATCAAATGGTAGTTCTACTTTTAGTTCTTTAAGGAATCTCCACACTGTTTTCCATAGCGATTGTACTAGTTTACATTCCAACCTGCAGTGTAGAAGTGTTGTTCCCTGTTCACCACATCCACACCAACATCTATCTTTTTTAATTTTTTTGATGATGGTCATTCTTGCAAGAGTGAGGTGGTATCGCATTGTAATTTGATTTACATTTCCCTGATCATTAGTGATGTTGAGCATTTTTTCATGTTTGTTGGCCATTTCTGTATGTTCTTTTGAAAATTGTTTTGAGAATTGTCTATTCATGTCCTTAGCCTTCTTTTTGATGGGATTGTTTGGTTTTTTTCTTGCTAATTTGTTTGAATTCATTGTAGATTCTAGATATCAGTCCTTTGTCAGATGTATAGATTGCAAAGATTTTCTCCCACTCTGTGGGTTGTCTGTTTACACTGCTGACCCTTCCTTTTGGCATGGAAAAGCTCTGATTTCAAACTATACTATAGGACTGTAGTCACCAAGCAGCATGGTACTAGTATAAAAATAGGCCCATAGACCATTGGAACAGAATAGAGAACCCAGAAATAAACCCAAATACATAGAGCCAACTGATCTTCAAGAAAGCAAACAAAAACATTAATTGGGGAAAGGACACCCTATTCAACAAATGGTGCTGGGATAACTGGCAAGCCACATGTAGCAGAATGAAACTGGATCCTGATCTCTCACCTTATACAAAAATCAACTCAAAGTGGATCAAGGATTTAAATCTAAGACCTGAAACTATAAAATTCTGGAAGATAACATTGGAAAAATCCTTCTAGACACTAGCTTAGGCAAGGATTTCATGACCAAGAACCCAAAAGCCAATGCAATAAAAACAAAGATAAATAGCTGGGACTTAATTAAACTGAAGATGTTTAGTATTTCTATCAGTCGAGAAGCATCTAAATCTCACTAAAAATGACCCAGATTTTTGTTCACTGCTCCTTGTTGGCCCACTCTCCGCCCAGTACCAGAGACAGAGGATGTATATCCTCAGCCTGTTGCACCAAAGGTATAAAACTGAGGCCGACCTGGGTTTACTCTCCAACCCAGCTAGTTTTTGTGCTAGTGTCTAGGTGCAGCATTTAAGGTTTAAAGGCTCTCTCTACCACCTGTGGATACCAAAGAGTAGCTGAAGATCCCTTTCTAATGCAAAGTTCTCAACAGAACTGAGTAGCAATGTCAAGTTAAGGACTGCCTGGGATCTGGTCTTTAAGCCAGTGGTTTCCAAAAGCAGCTGACAGAACCCATCAGAAGAGCATTGGACCTGAACTGTCCATTAAGGCAAGCCATTTGTGGCGATTTACATTTAAGTAAATTAAAATTTAAAATTCAGTTCCTCAGTTGCACTAGGCACATTTCAAATACTTAACAATCACATGTGTCTAGTGGCTGCCCTATTGAAAGGTGCAAATCTAGAACATCTCTTCATCTGAGAAAGTTCTATTGCACTACATTGCTTCAGATTTTCCAAGAGAGGCCCAAAGTTCTGAATGGTTAACACACTCCTCAGATGTCTTTAACAGTACACTCAGAAAATAGTCTCAAAAAATCTGACATTACCATTTGCCCAACTTCTTCAAAGGGAATCTGTGGCACAGAACACCCTGGGAATGAATTCCTGGTTAACTAAGCCACTTGATTAAGCATAGGGCCTTAAGCTACAAATCAGGGCTGTGGCTCCCAATTGCGCACAGGGCAATTAACTCAGCTCAGATAACCGGCCAAACCCGGTTCAGCAAACCCTATGTGCATGGATTATACACACAGGGTGTGTGGGGATGTGTATGTGAGAAAGAGGAGAGAGGGGAGAGAAGGTCCAGGAGCACAAACTCAAATGCCCACAAGCAGGCCAGGCAAATAGCAACAATGCATTAAGGTCGCAAGTGAGAAAATAAGCACAGAGTAAAACAATCAAACATGACAACAATAACTTATCCTCACTGTTAGGGAAGCAATAATGGAGACTGGAGCATTAATAATTATTTCTAAAGAGAACAGAGGTGTCTCAGCTCCAACTGATGGTTGCTATGTGGGAAAGTAAAGCCCAGCATTGTCAGAGCTTCTGATTTGCTTTTCCCCCAAAGAAGATAGGAATCTGGAGTTTTGCATGAAATCTCAAAATATTTAAACGCTGACAACTAAGTCAAAATATAACACTGAGCAGACCTACGAAAATATGTCTGTGGGTCACAGCAGGCCCAAGAGCCCTCTGTTTGCAAACTTAGAAGCTGCTCATTGCAAGCTGAGTAGCAGAACCAAAACCAAGTTGGAAGCATGTGTAATGCTGATGGCGAGTCAGTTCTGTCCACATGCTGTAAAGAAGTGAGGTCTGAATAGGAAATAAAGCACTCAAGTAAGTCAGTGCCCAATAAATTGAAAAGCATTTGAGGAATCCAGTCTGGGCCTAGCTTGTGTATACAAGAACCTTAAAATCTATTTAGGTAACAAGGCATCAAAGCCTGAAAAGTTTAAAAATTCAAGAGTTCTAGCCTATTCCTCCCGGCTACTCCCACACATTACCATACCAGATTCCTGTTACTACACAAACTCTCAGATTCTGATCCCACAGTTAATCAGGGAATGGAATTGTTAGTCTAATCAGACTATTCCCAGTTCTGGGAAGCTGCCTCAACTTGTAAAACAAAGTTATTATTCAAAATATCTGAATACAGAAAAGATTCATCTTGAAAACACTATCAAATATAATTTTTCCTTTTTAAAAAAGCGTACTCACATATACAGTCAGATCCACAAATTGGCCTTTGTAAATTCCAGCAGGCCTGCTATCCCATGAATTCAATGCTCTTATTTCTCATTCATTCCAACCCCTGAACACACTATACGTCCTCATTACTAGACAAGTCTTTCCCTTATTCACTTCATCCTCAGTGAATACACACACACACACACACACACACACACACACACACACACACACACACAGTCAGCCCTCCACATCCATGCATTCTGCATCTGTGGATTCAACCAACCACAGATCAAAAATATTTAGGAAAAAAACTATCTGTACTGGACAAATACAATTTTCTTGTCACTATTCCTTAAACAGTATAACAACTTTTAAATAGCTTTTACAGTATATTAAGTATTATAAATAATCTAGAGATGACTTAAAATATACAGGAAGATGTGTGTAGATTACATGCAAACACTGCAGCAGTTTATATCAGGAACTTGAGCATCTGCAGATTTTGGTATCCAAGGGAAGTCCTGGAACCAATCCCCTGTGGATACTAAGGGACAATTGTCTATATAAAATGAATGTTCACTTTAAGCAATTATTTAAGCAGCTTCTATAGGAAGAATTCTCTAAGGGTAGGAGTAGAGGGTAGGAGTAGGAGTATTCCTAATGGCACTAAAAGGTCAATAAATACTCTGACAAATTCCATACTTTTATTTGTTGTTTTTTTTTTTAATGAGAAAAGGCCAGAAATGTCAAAATTCAATTTGAAAAACAATGTGTAATAAATTCACTTTCTGTAAATCAGTGAAAGATGCTTAAAAGGTTTGAATCCCTGGACGGCAAGGTTTTAAGCCCTGTACTTCGTAATAATAATCCCATTAACGAATAACATGTATTGTGCTTAATAACAGGCTGGTGTATAGATATCTAAGACACAGTATCTGCCATCGAAAGAGTTTAAAATCCAATGAGTTCAGCAGCATGAAAAAACTAGAGTAGATTAGTGATTCTCAACCTTGGCTGGGCATCAGAATCACCTGGAGTGCTCTTTAAAATACCTATGCCCAGGACCCACTCCTAACCCGATGAATGAGAATCTTGGAGAAAGGGACACAGGCATTTCTAATGTTTAAAATGTTAAATGTGAAAATTAGAGGTGACTGATGTTCAGCCAGGGTTGAGAGTCCCTGCAGGATACGGCTCAATTACCCATTCACCTGTGACACATAATTTTGATGATAAATTTAACTAATTACTCAATGATCCCCACCATGAGCACATAAGAAGACAATCACTTCTCCACTAACAACTTCACTAAATTGGATTTGGAGGCTGGGACACTGATAAAGTGTCAGGATTCAGAGATAAGCAATCCCACAGTTCTCACCTCTCAGTCCACCACCTTTCCAATGGAGTTCATCAAATGGCGGCAGGAACCTCAAAGGCCCAGACTTCAGAAGGTAAATAAAGCCTTCTCAAAAGCTCCCCCTGTATCTTCAGGATCGCACCAACCTCTGGCCTTATCTGATATTGATTCAGGGGGCTCCCAACATTCCACAAATACGTATTCTTTGTTCTCAACAGGCAGTGGTTACTTCTCAGATGCTGTGCATGAAATCTAGAATGGTATCCTTGGGCTTCACTTACTTTCCAAACTTTAGAAACCTCAACTTCCATCCTCAATCTTGAAACCCATCTTTCTCCCATCTAAGTGACTCAGTGCCTCAGAAAATAATGGACTTACTTTACATTCATGTTCCCACCAAATTTGTTTCTTTATAGCACTCCCCACCTGGATGTCTAAGATCTTGCCCATTTTCCCATTTGTAGTTAGACTGAGGAATATTTTCCACAGTTGATTTGTAAATCCTACAATATTTGCTTCAGAAACTGGATTTTCTACATGTAGACCTCATAAAATATATAATTAAGAGAAACTTGTGGATGTCCCATCACTATTCAAGAAGCAAAATTGCTATTTTTAGGTTGATGTGATATGGCAGTTAGTAGATAGAAATGTCTTTTTAAAACAAGAATTAAAAATAATATGGATAAATTCCAATTCATAACAACATATATAGTACTAGGCTATGCAGTTAATGGCTGAGAGCAAACATCTAGAGACACAGTTTCTGGTTTCTACACCCAAATCTACCACTTACTTGTCATGTCTCTGTGTCTCTTTTTCCCCCAATTTGTAAAATGGGGATAATAATAGTACCTACCTCCTAAGGTCGTTGGGAGAAATAAGTCATAAGCATAAAGCTCCTAAAACAGGGCCCCTGCACAGAATAAGCACAATACATGTTATTTGTTAGTGTGATTATTATTACGAAGTGCAGGGCTTAACACCTTGCTGTCCAGGGATACAAACCTTTTAGGTGTCTTTCACTGATTCACAGAAAGTGAATTTATTACACATTGTTTTTCAAATTGAATTTTGACATTTCTGGCCTTTTCTCATTGAAAAAAATAAATAAAATCATGGAATTTGTTAGAATATTTATTGACCTTTTAGTGCCATTATGAATACCATTTAATATTAGTTAAATCTTGTTAGGATTACAATATTATTTAAAATGAAACTATGGGAGAAGAATACTTGGGGAGGGGAAAAAATCATCACTTACTACTTCTTAAAATGAAATTTCAAAAGTGAAAAAAAGAGGAAGGATTCATACGCTGCAGGTGACCTTTAAATGTCACATTCACTAATATATAAATGTAAACAGAAAAATATAAGTCTGGTAATAATAGTAAACTGATCAATGCAACTACATTTTTCTGTGGTAAGTTACGTTTCCATTCTAGAATATCAATAGCTTTTTAACAGCTTTTAAGATCAAATTATAGTGCATTAAATATCAGCTGATTCTCTTCATGTTATTTACAAGCTTGTAGTTTCTGTCTTACTTGGACAGCCCCCTGTACTAAACTTCCAAATATACAAGATTTGAGGGCATAAATTAATAGTTAAAAGGTAACTTCAATTCTGTAAGACAATCCTTCAGTAAGATCTATTTCAATCTGTCTGGAGTAATGTTGTTACTATTAACCTTAGCTCACTTTCAAAAGTTAGTGAAATACGATTTAAAAGAAAATCGGTTACTTGTTTAAATCTCAGTTAACTCAATTACATGATTTAAACAGCAAACACTATTTTAACAATGGCAAACACACACACCCGCACACACATGCACACATTGCAGATTTTCACTTAGCTTTCTAAGCCACTTTAATATTTTCCCTCCTCTACCGCAATTCCATCAGTAAACAGTTCATCTTTAGGGGTTATATTTAATATATTAATAGACCTTTCATTGTACTCTCCTCCAGTTCTTGAGAATCCAAAGCAATATACACGTATTTATCCAGAGCTGAATTTTTCTTTCTGTATAATAATGCTTAATGGAGGCAAAGAGGGTGCAAGTATTTTCTTAAACCCCTAAGCTATATACTTGTAAGAAACAATTACTTTTATGCTTTGGATAACCGATAAGAAGTTAAAGGAAATGAAAACTTACATTTTTCCATCACTAGATTGACCAACCCACTATTTTAGTCACATGGCATGAGATCAAATATTAAGAGAACAATTGACCCCTAAAACAAGAATTTGTGACTTGCCCTGTTTGAGGAAGATTTGGGACATACAAAATGTTCCATGTGAAGATTCAAAAAATTAAAAGGTTATTCAATGCCTTCATTTAAAAGTTTCATTGAGGAAGTCCCAGAGGCCCAATGTTACCCAAATACTTGGCGTAAGTTCTACTGCCAGATATTTTCTCAACATGTATTGAACGCTTTAAAACAACTGTCAATTAATTTCTACTTGTTCCTGACTTCAGCTACAGAGCTAGGGACGTCTTTCTCATTTTAATAATCACTCAGGACCTGACAACAGCCCACACACATAGTAAATGCTCATAGAATCTGTGACAAACTGAAAACACTCAAAATGTAGACAGGTTGGCTAAGCAAACAGCGTTCTCCCACCAGAGTTCCTGCCCAAGTTACTGAGACAGGGCAGCTCACATGGCTGAAACTCCAAAGGCCCCATCAGTTGTTAACTTCCGAGTATGTGTCACTTGCACAGTCAACTTTCTAACTCCAAGGAGCCTAAGTGAGGCGGGCCTTAATGGGTCAAAAATCACACTTAGGTGAGCAGCACTTTCTAAGACGTTCCCTCAAACAAGTTCTAAACCAGTGCTCCTCAAACTTCAGTGGGCATTCCAATCACCTGGGGGTCTCCTTAAAGAGCAGATCCTGAGTCGGTGGGTTTGGAGTAAGTCCCCGTATTGTGCAGTTCTAAGGAGCTCCCAAGAGAATCCAATGCTGCGGGTCCACCCACGACCCTCGGAGCTCAAGGCCCACAAATGCCCAAAGACACCCAGATGACTACTCTTAGCAATCGACAACAACTTCAGCTACAGGCAGTGCCCCATAATCCCCTGGGTTTTCTGCATCCCCCTGAGTGTGGCCGCCGGGTCGCACCTGGCAGGTGCCTTGACTGCAGCCGCGCCCCCCTCCTCCGCGCCGCGCTCACCTTCTCCCGGGTCTTCAGGTACCGCTGCAGCGCCTGCTGGGTGAGCTCGCCCACGCGCAGCTGGCCCTCCTTGCAGGGCACCACGATGCCCGTCCTGCCGAAGCACACGGTCACTTTCATCCTGGCCCCCGGCGACCACGCCGGGCCGGGCCGAACAGGTGTCTGACCCCGCGGGCGCAGCCCCTACTCTCGGAGGACGCCCGGGGCCCGGGGCGGGTGGGCCCGGAGACCCGGGGCGCCGCTCCCCGAAGCACCCTGAGGCCCGGGGGCTCGCAGCAGCGCCCCTTTCACCCGGGCAGGTGGCGGGAATCGGGGAGGAGCGGCCGTGGAGAGGGGTTACCTCCCAGGTGCCCGGCGGCCCGGGACGCGGCGGCTCCGCGGCCCGGCTCCTCCTCCTCCTCCTCCCGCTCCTGCTCCTACTCCTGCCTGGCCCAGGCGGCTGCTCCGCGCCCACCAAAGCGGAACTGCCGGCCCTGCCCTGTCGCTGGCCGTGGCCCTGGCCCTGGCGGTGGTGGCAGGGCCGGCCCCAGGCCCCGAGCTGGAGTGGGCGGCGGCGGCGTCGCGCGGGGCCAGAGTTGGGAGGAAACTTTTGCGCCGGCTCCCAACTCCTCCGCGGCGCCCGCGCTCTGGGCTCCGGCGGTCCCGGGGCCGGCCTGGGCCCGGCTCTTAAAGGGGCCGCGGCGCTCCCGGGCCCCGCCGCGCGCTGGGCGACGCCGTGCCCCGGCCCTGCGGGCCGGTAACTGGAGCCCGGGAGCCTCGTCTCATCACCTGGGTCTCTGCCTGGCTCTCTCCCTCTCGCACGCATGCACACGGAGCTCTGGGGAGTTGTAAGGGGATCCGAGGGTTACACACTCGGGGATTGAAACTGGATCTCAGAAAGAACACCCGAGGGAAGAGCGAGGAGACTGCAGAGCTGCACCTTTCACAGGAGGGGACTGCAGCAAGATGCAAAAGGAGCCCAGGAGCAGGTGCTTCTCGTCACGCCCGCCAAAAACACCCAAGGGGCGAGGCTGCCAGGTGCTGAGATGCAAGCGTGGCCCGAGGAGCCTAAGTGAGGCGGGCCTTAATGGATCAAAAATCACATTTAGGTGAGCAGCACTTTTTAAGACGTTCCCTCAAACAAGTTCTAAACCAGTGCTCCTCAAACTTAAGTGGGCATTCCAATAACCTGGGGAACTCGCCTTAAGCACAGCCCTTGCCGCTGCCCTGAGGAGCCCTGGGATAGCAGAGCTGAAGGGAACCTTGGAGAGAACGCGGCAATGGAACCTTTTCCTTTTACAGACCCTCGAGGACACTGAGTATTCAGCCAAAGGTCACACCCAAGACCCAGATATGATCGCGTGTGTTGACACACAGCCTTCTGGAATGCGACTACCGGTTGTGCATTTTATTAGGAAAAAAAAGTTAACACCTTTAGGCTCATGATTTGTCAGGTGTGTATCCATCACCAATTGAAATGGGAATATGTGGGGGAAACCAACAAACTACATTTGTTTCATTCTTACCTCTCATGTAAATGAGCTCCTTTGAGCTTAACAACTACCCTGTAGGTAGATATTATTCTTCGCATCTTGTGCATCAAGAATGGTGTTCAGAGAGGTCAAGAGACTGAGCAGACCATGGTGTCAGTTCTGTTGAAAAGAACTCAGGTCTTCCGAGCTCAATCTCTGGTCTCTCCCTGCAGTTTTCTTAGCCATCCAGTTCATCCAGCAAGACCCTTGGGGCTGCATCATGTGTTTCTCTGCAGAAGGATTTGCTCCTATGTGGACACACTTAAATAGAACTTGAATTGGCTAGGATGGTATGATAATGCACAGGAGATTAAATTCATCGGTTTCAAGAGGGTTTTTAAAAAAATAAATTTTAGCTCATTCATACATCCAGTAAGTATATATTGGTTGTCTTCTATGTATAGAAGGTCAGTGGCAACCAAGAGGATCATGTAAACCAAGTCCGTTGTAAATGGTTGTAAATCCAATACAAACTAATTTATATTTAAATAAACCAAGGACAGAATTGATCGCCTCATAAAATCAGAAGATCCAGAGAGCACTCCGTTGAGACAAGGTTGAAAGCAGGAACTCAAACCATGTCCTCAGGGGCCAGCTAGCTCTCTCCAGCTCTTGGCTCTATCTGTCCCTCAGTGTGGTCTCCATTCTCAGGCCAGCTCTCTTCAAAGGAGACACTTTATCCTCTTTTTAGAGACAAGGAGCTGAGGCCAAAGGAGGTTAAATGATTTGGTTGAAATCTCATTCTTAGAAAGTAGCAGAGGCTGGCTTAAAACCCAGGTCATCTGATTCCAGTCTTCATCGTAACTGCATTTCTTACATGAGAAGTACCAATGAGTAAATCAAACAAACAAATAGATACTGGTGCCATTCATTAATGTGTGGCCCTCACTTTTAATATTGGGTATTATATGGACCTATAGAATGGTATGGAGCAAAGATTTTCCACTGATGAAATAACTTTGCATGTTGCCATCCTTCCTGCTTCATGGCTTTTTGCTTTACAGTTGCTCCAGACTCATTTTCTGCTGCTTGGGTCATGAATAGCTCCCTTCTCCTCTCCACAAATTCCCTCTTAGCCCAGCTTTAGCTCCTTCCCAATATCTAGAACCCCCCACCCAAAGTCCTGGCTTTGAGAATCTCCAAGTGAACCATAAAGAACACTCTAGCTCTCCCAATTCCACTTGGGAAGTTAGAATCGGGACCTAGGGGATGCAGCAGAGGCCACGCCATTGTGAGATGAAGGAAGAGATGACTCTAGACAAGGATGTGATCAGTGCATTGTGCAATTCTGCACACCACTGGGTGACCTTTTATAGTCCTAAGTTAGTATGAAGAGTTTAGTGTTTACATTTCGTGTTTATTAAATAGCCAGGTTTAATTTGTTATTCAGCCTCATCACAGCATATATAGAAACAATTTATCATATATTATCAAGGGATTAAAAAAAAGAACACAACTGCAACACACAGTCATTCATACCCAGCAAATTCCTAAATCAATATTTTATGCCCCATGGGACCTCCTGGGCAGAAGACAATAAATAATTTGCCTTGATTGAGTAACACTAGAGGATCCTAAGCCTGGGTTCCATTTTCTTGTTTTGCCTGCTCGGTGGATAAATATTGCCTGTGAAGTGATATTTTTCCATTTGTTATCCAACAGCTTTGCAAGTACTGGAGTAGCCAGTAAAGAAGTGTTATACAGAGAAAGAACAATAATCCTGATCAATATTATTAAACCGCCCTGCCTTGAGGAAGTGTAACTAAAATGTCAGGTACTATCAGGTGTACATTGAATGAAGAATGATATTTTATCTATAGTTGACCGGTAATCGAGTCTCATGTCTTGTACTGTTAAACAAAATATTTTTACCTTTCAAGGAATTATTTATAGCAAGTACTATTTATCACCAAAAAAATGAATCTATTTTACTAATTACCTTACTTCTAAAGCCCTTGGAGCATTAGTATAAAAGATCGCATTCTTTGCTTCCTTCTGAAAGCAGGTGCAAGAATGATTGCATAAAAAAAGAAAGAGAAAAATGTGTATTAGTTTTCATTTTTTTCCCGTTTATATTTAAAAGCAAATGGTCTGCGTTATTGTTTAACTGGACAAGAATGGATTCTTCTTTAGAGCTGTTTGTCTCTAAATACTGCATGGCATTCATTTGTTGACATTTTTAGTTATTTATTTCTGTAGTTCTCTTGGATGCACAAATAACAATGCTCTTCATCCTAAGGGGAATATTATGGGCCACTGGCTTTTTGGAAGGTCCATCTTTTTGCCTATCCCATAAGCAAGACTCACAAGTCTTCACAAATGATACAGCTGTATCACCCCTTCTTATATTGAATTCTACTCTGTAGAAACTAATATTCTCCCTAAGTTTGTTTTCTTGAAAAGAAGCTGAATCATGAAATGAGCATCTCTTAAAAAAAATAAAATGAACAACCAAAAGCAAGGAAACTGTTCTGATGCTGTTATATTTAGTTAATTTTGATTATTAGTTAGATGTTTTCCTCATTGTGTGATCTCCTTCTCTGAAGCTCACTGGGGCCCGTTAATGGTAAGCACAGTAATAGGCCCTACTCTGGATAGGACCAGGTCCTTTCACCTTTAGGCGTCTGTAGAAGACTGTTAGGAAGAGGGCCAATAGCAGTGGTCATGGGTGCTCTCCAACAAGCTCAGCTGTCCAAAGATAGCTTTGAGGTAAGGGTGCAACCAAGAGTTCTCTTTTCAATTCTCCTTACTTTACTGAAGGCCACTTTCTGACTCTCATTTATATCCTGTTACTTGGAGAGGAAGTGAATGGGCATCCATGTAATTGACAGAAGGTAGAGAGAGATTTGGCCCTGGACGTTTCAGTGTTTAAATCAGGTATGCACCATGATAAGCTAAGTAATCTTAGGCACATGTCACTTTCCTTTTTTGTAAAATGGGATGATAACTCTATTTTAAGGTGTAACACACATAAAGCACTCAACACATAGTAGGCAAGATATATTGCCCTCCTTCAACTTTTTCTCCATTTACTAGCATTTCTAAATGTCACTTATTTTCATTGAGTCTGAAACTACTTCCAAAGTGAAACAATTCAAATGATACATAGAAACTACACATCAACTACACAACTTATGGAGACAAAGTGTAACTAACTCTGTAATGAGGGTGCCAGGATCATAGCAAAACTAAAGTTAAGATGTGTATTCTAGTTCACAATCTACATATTATTTCATCTGCTGCTCAAAAAACAATCCTGAAACATTTAATCTAGTATCTGAGAATCACAGAATTACAGAGCTGAATGGGGCCTTGGAGATTACCTGATACAATATCCTCAGTTTGTAGATGAGGAACCTGAACTAGAAAAGTCAATGAAACTGGTTCAGCCAGAATCAGAACCCAGAACCTCTGGATCATAGTCCAGTGCTTTCTTCACTTCCCTGTCTGCCTGGTAATAGAATTTGTAACATTAGATATTTGACCAACATTGGTTCAAGGCTTTCTGGTTTGTTGTTGTTTTGTTGTTGTTGTTGTTTTTGAGACAGAGTCCCGCTCTGTTGCACAGGCTGGAGTGCGGTGGCGCAATCCCGGCTCACTGCAGCCTCTGCCTCCTGCGTTCAAGCAATTCTCCTGCCTCAGCCTATCAAGTAGCTGGGATTACAGGTGTGCGCCACCACATGTGGCTAATCTTTGTATTTTTAGTAGAGACAGGTTTTCGCCATGTTGACCAGGCTGGTCTTGAACTCCTGACTTCAAGTGATCCGCCTGCCTCAGCCTCCCAAAGTGCTGGGATTATAGGTGTGAACCACTGTGGCTGGCCATGGCTCATGGCTTTGAACTCTAACTGGGCTAGGAAGTGCTGGTATGGCGTTCATTCTTCTACCTATTCCTGCAGTTTCAATTTAAACTTAAGATTCTGAACACTTATTCTCCCCACAATTGTAAATATCAAAAAAGTTTGCTGAGTATTTAAATGACTATTGCAGAAAATTATAAACCACCAAAGGATTTTTTTTTTTTTTTTTTTTTTTTTTTTTTTTTTTTTGAGACGGAGTCTCGCTCTGTCGCCTGGGCTGGAGTGCAGTGGCCGGATCTCAGCTCACTGCAAGCTCCGCCTCCCGGGTTCACGCCATTCTCCTGCCTCAGCCTCCCGAGTAGCTGGGACTACAGGCGCCCGCCACCTCGCCCGGCTAGTTTTTTTTTGTATTTTTTAGTAGAGACGGGGTTTCACCATGTTAGCCAGGATGGTCTCGATCTCTTGACCTCGAGATCCGCCCGTCTCGACCTCCCAAAGTGCTGGGATTACAGGCTTGAGCCACCGCGCCCGGCCCACCAAAGGATTTTAAGCAGGACAATAACATGATCAGATTTGTGTTTGGTGGAATGCAGAGGACCTGGGAGATGGGCAGAAGCCCCTGCTTCGTTCATTCAATCCACCATTCATTTTCTAATGCAACAGCAGTTTTTCAACACCTAAATTTAACTGAGCACAAAGTGACTATGAAGCTTAGACTCTAGTGAGGAAGACAGATAATGAATGACTCACCAAATGGACAAAATATTTGCACATTGTTATAAAGTATAATCAAAGGTATAAATAGCAGGCTTGTGTAATAGAGAATAATTGGGTAAGGGAGAACCTATTTATATTGGATTGGTAAGAGAAAAAAAGTTACTTTGGGAAGAACTCAGAGAAAAGGTGAATAGTAAATGCAGATATCTCTGAGATAAAACCAAGAGTGATGTGTTTTGGGAATTAAGAAAAAGCCAGTTTGGTTCCTGGAGCATTAATGAGCCAAAAGACAGGCAGGAAATGAGGTAGAAGAGATTGTCTACAGCAGTGGCCTCTTAGAAGACTAAGGCAACATAGATGATGAAGAAGGGAAGATTGGGGATATCTTCCCGGATTTGTGATAGATGGTGGATGGTAAGCTTTGGGGAAAAATTAAGAAACACTGGTTTCTAATTTAGACAACTAGTTAAGAAGTGACATTATTGGCCGGGCGCGGTGGCTCACCCCTGTAATCCTAGCACTTTGGGAGGCTGAGGTGGGTGGATCACCTGAAGTCAGGAGTTCAAGACTAGCCTGCCCAACACAGTGAAACCCCGTCTCTACTAAAAATACAAAAATTAGCCAGGCATGGTGGTGCACGCCTGTAATCTCAGCTACTCAGGAGGCTGAGGCAGGAGAATCACTTGAACCCAGGAGGCAGAGGTTGCAGTGAGCCAAGATCGTGGCAGTACACTCCAGCCTGGGCGACAAAGTGAAACTCCATTTCAAAAAGAAAAAAGAAAGAAGAAGAAGAAAAAGTGACAGTATTAGTTAAAAGTTAAAGCTAAGGAAGTTGGAAAGTGGGGAGGCCTTTGCAGATGTTGGGGAAAAAAGAGTAAGTTCAGTTGGAACATTCTAAGTTTGATGTGCCTGCAAAGCAACCAGATAGAAATGTTTAGTCAGCTGGAAATACAAAGTTGGGAGCTCAGGAGAAAGTCTAAAGACTATATATTGAGATTCAGGGGTCATAGACTGAAGCTCAACTTGTCAGAAGAGAAGAGATCATCCAAAGAAGGAGTTTAAGATGGAAAGGCAATAGGGCTTAGACTAGAATCATGGAAAATGCCCATATTCAAAAAAAGGGAGATTTGGAGAAGTTACATATGCTTATAATGATGAATTGTTAATGATGATAAGGTATTATTCTTATTCTCTATAAGGTATTATCAATGTCAAAGATGTGATAAGAAAGGGTGCTGCTGCCCTAGTGAAGACACAACAGTAGAAAACAGGAAATTGAATGTTAAGAATGGAAAGCAAGAGAGTTTGACCAGAACAGATAGGTTTCATCGGAGCATAACATAGGATATAAGGCTAGAAAGATTCAGGAAGAGGAAAATTATTCCGGGACAGCTGTGAGAAATAGATTAAGGAGTTTGGATCTAAAGCACCAAAGAGATAGCCTCTAGATGCTTGAACAAAGGAGTCATATGCATAAAACAGCATTTGAGAGTCATTATTTTGACATCTTTATACATAAAGACTTTGAGTAGGAAGTGACTGAATTTAGGAAGAATCCAAAAGAAAGATGTTGGAGTAAGTCATATCAGGCTGAATTTAAGTGAAACATCACATATGTACATATTTGTAAAATATCTCCGCCTTTGCGTATGTTTGTCCAAAGTAGTAAACTGCATCATTGCTTAATGTAAAGTCCTTTTAGCCTGCTATTCTATGAATGGAAAGTGGAGAAATGCCATATGATTCAGGGTCCGGTCAGGCAAACTGAAAACATACCCTATATCAAATAGAGGGAGTTGAATACGAGAAATTAATTACACTGTTGATGAAAGGGCTAGGAAGGCAAGCAAGACATGGGAAGGCAATTCAGAGATTAGCCACAGCAGGAAGCTGCTTCTTTCTCGAGGACTGGCTGCATGCAGGGAGGATGCAGAATGTTAGCAGAACTCAGAAGCTGGGCTGCCTGGCAGGAGCTAAAACCAAAGCAAGGACTGAGCTGGGAGCCTGGGGACAGAGCCTGTCCAGAGAAGACTGGCAACGATCAGGAGGAGTTGCAGCCACAGCCAGAAAACACAACCAGGGGAGAGAAGGAGAAAGAAAAGAAGACGAGAGAGAAATACCCACCCCCTGGATTCTTGTCTTCCCCCCTCCATGCTTCTAGCAGTGTGTAGTGCTAGCAGGACTGGCGGGAAGCCAGATAGCAAGGAGAAGGGCAAGGAAGTGTTTAGGAACGAACCTAATAACTTGCCCGGAAGGACTTCCCTAGTGGGCTTCTACAACAATTCATAAATAGAGATTTTAAATCTCACTAATATTTTAAATTTTGGAGAAGCACTAACAGTGTTTCCAATTCAATCTGGTATATTTGCAAAATGAATTTTTTTTCCCAGACTAGGCTAAATTCATACTTTTCTCAAGAGAAAGTACTTCTACATTTTAACAGTGAAATATAAGCTCTTCCCTGATAGCCAAAATCACCATTAATTTCTATCATTATTTAAGAAATTAAAAAATTTCTACTTTTGCTCAGTTATCAACTCAAATGAATAGTTTGGTTTAGCTATGATTGCATAGTACTGTAAGCAGCAAATCCAAAAATCTTATTAATATTAAATGCTGCAGTCAAACTATAGTGCTATCTGATAATATTTCATTTATTTTATATGCTATAATTTTAGACACTAATCCATGAATTCATAATGGAAGATTTGAAAGACTATTTGATTTAGAGTTATGATTCCTCTGTATAAAATTATTTAATAAAGTCATTAATGCTTTGCTACATGTATACATGAATAAGTATAATTTTATTTCAATATCGAAAAATGATTTAATCCATATTTTCCTTCAAACATGTGCACACTTGTTAATACATATTTGTTACAACTTTTTAAATGCTCTTTTATTATATAATCAGAATATAAATAAAGAAAATAAATGGGTAATATGTGGACTTCAACATGTCTCACAAGACTTGAAAAGAGCAATTTCACAGCAAACAAAAAGAACTATCAGTTTACCACATACATAAAACTTCTGGCAAGTGATACCCACAAAATGGTGGTATTGACAATGAGTAGCATATGTTGGTCATGCCTCTACCAAATCCAATAAGTTTCATTAAGTTGCAAGTTCCTTACTCAAAGAGGCAGTGCTATATAGAAAGGACTAGGATAGCTATAGATAAGACTAAGAGTGGTCCCTGACCCAAGGACAGCCATGCATAGGCTAGCCAACCCATGATGTAATCTGATATTAAAAGCAAGTAAAGTCATTGGTGATCAGCTAAGCCAGATTGGCTCCTTCTAGTATGTAGGCTACAGAATAGAAGAGGATTGGCTGCTTCGTGTTGAAGGAATCAAAAAGCCAAAACCTTGAGATTTCAGTGGCTCGTGAGATGAAAGCACTTTTGGAGCTGCCTTAACTCTCCATTGACCCCAGAACCAACCTACAAATATTGTCACAATAACAGTCACCCCCAACCAATTATTTTTTGTCACATTATTTTGAGACCAATTCTTAAAACCAAAGCAACTTATTCTAGCAAAGAACAAAAAGAACTTATAAGTAAATTCAAGAGGAGATAAATTAATAGACAATAAGTCATGGACTCAAGGCTTTTACATACATTTTTGCTGGAATGAACCCAAGGCCTATGGACAATAAACTGGATTATAACTAAAGTAATTGGGAAGTCAGTGGATACTTGAATAAATTTTCTTGAAGAAAGAAAGTTGAACATTGGCTGTTAGGAGTTGGTAAGCTATGATTGCAGGAAGCTGCAGGAAGCTATGTGATCATGCCACTGCACTTCAGCTTAGGCAACAGAGCAAGGCTCTGTCTCAAAAACAAACAAACAAAAAAACAAAAACAGAAACACTTGATGAGCTAAACTAGAGTAATCGCCAGGGAAACACCCATTCAGGAATGGGAAGATCCAGCATAAGAACAGAGCCAAGGCTTGGGACTTTTCTGCATTCCAGAAGAAACAAGCAAACCGTTTTTTCTCAGATAACTGCATTTGATGGTTGCAAATATGGCCAACCATAGGCAGAAACCAGAGACAGTTAAACTTTATTCTTGAGAGGCAGATTGTTAGGAGGAACTCCCCAGAAGAGCATTTGAACCCTACTGCTGGAGCTCAGAAAACAATATCCCAAAGTGTGGCACTTTGGCATGCTGAGCCCTTTGAACTAAAGGAGATTGGAAGGCCTCAGAAGCAGTTTCAGAGGCAAAGTCTCTCTCTCTGATCTTCTGCTACCCTCCTATCTCCTGCCCACCACCCCCATTTCTCCTCCAAAGCAAGCCATAGAAACCGGAATTCCTCTTCCCCATGGCGGGTCATAGAAAATAGAACCTATCTAAAGTCATAATACCTAGAAATATGACTTTAGCCTTCCCCTTACTCTAACCTTTCTATGTAGGAACCGACCATAAAGAAGTTCTTTGATCTACCTTATCTGGTAGTAGAGCATAAGACTCTTGTTCCAGAGGAGTCCTGCCTGATAGCTAGAAGGAAGGAACTCTACAGAGAGGCCAAGAAGAATCTGGACAGGCCTTGCTAGGTCCCTGCCTCCCTAGTCTATTACCATTATTTAATCCCATGTTTGTCCAATCACAGCTCTACATGGCTGTCTGCCTGTTCTTCATCAAATTCAGGCATAAAAAATGTACAATTTTCCCTCGGTGTTTGAGTCTTCATGTCTGAAGGCTCCTGTGTCACATAACACTTTGATTAAGTAAATTTGTTATGCTTTTCTCTTGTTAATCTGTCTTTTACTATAGGCGTATAGGCCATGATCCTGATGACAGGTGAGGAAGGGCCTTATACCTTTTCCACCCCTACCTTACTATAGTATAATGTGTGCTATGGTGAATCACACAGACCCACTCCCCCTTCAGGACTGAGAGCTCATCCAGTGATGCTGGTATTGTTGGCAGCTGAGGATCTCATCTGAGCCACTGTCCAGGAATTACCCTCAATGGAACAGAGCCTCAATGCTCAAGATTGGGCCTCATTCATAGGGTAGCCCACATGCCCACATCCAATGAGTCGTCTATGTGTGTGAGAGAAGGAATAAAGGCCCAGACCCCTTGCTTGAAGGCTAATCAACTCTGAATGTCCATTATAGTTATGGTAAACCTTTGTTGTAAAAGTGTCCCTGCCTAACTCCTTTCTCTGCGTAACCCTACTTCACTTCCACACAAGAATTGATTTTGACCACATTCACCAATAAATTTACACATGTGAATCTCCATCTCACAGTCTGTTCTGCAGATAATCCAACCTAAGAAATAAGGTAATAAAAGAACTGTTAGAAATTCACAGACACAATGCTTTACATGGAAATGAGGGCTTAGGTAATGAGTGATTAACAAACCTAAAGATAATATGAATGCTTGAATAAATGAAGGAATGTATTGTAAATGACTCCAGTTATTTTCAGAAAAATACCCAAAAGGGTGAATTAGCAGAAAATGGAACCAAAGAAATAGCTGATAATAGCTTAGTGATAGTGGCTCATATGGGTCTGCTACAATGACCAAAACGTCTGTTGAAGCCAGTGAGCAGGATTCCTGAAAGCATAGGAGAGTTAACAAGAACTTTCAGCATCTAGAGAAGGAAGCTGTATTAGTCCATTCTTGTGCTGCTGTGAAGAACTACCTGGGAGTGGGTAATTTACAAAGAAAAGAGGTTTAAAATTGACTCACAGTTCTGCAGGGTTGGGGAGGCCTCAGGAAACTTACAATCATAGTGGAAGGCATCTCTTCACAGGGTGGCAGGAGAGAGAATGAGTGCAAACAGGGAAAATGGCAGACACTTATAAAACCATCAGACCTTATGAGAACTCACTATCACAAGAACAGCAAGGGGTAAACCACCCCCATATTTCAATTACCTCCTGCCGGGTCCCTCCCGTGACACCTGGGGATTATGGAGATTACAGTTCAAGATGAGATTTGGGTGGGGACACAGCGAAACCATATCAGAAGCCATTGCAAGAAAGGCACACCCCCTCATGTCTTATATTCTAGCTAAAAGAAAATCATTTTAATTTTGCATTCTACTTGACAGTACATTCATATTTTTTATTAAAATATGTTTTAGATTAATTTTCATTAAGAAAAAGTGTTTTCTTACCATCTCTTTGGCTAAAAAATGGAGTGTTAATCCACTGGATCCTTCAGCTTTATCCAGGCAATTTCTCTTCACTGCCTAAGATTTATTTTTTTATTTTTATTTTTATTTGTTATACTTTAAGTTCTAGGGTACATGTACACAACATGCAGGTTTGTTACACGTGTATACATGTGCCATGTTGGTGTGCTGCACCCATTAACTTGTCATTTACATTAGGTATATCTCCTAATGCTATCCCACCCCCCTTCCCCCACCCCACGACAGGCCCCGGTGTGTGGTGTTTCCCACCCTGTGTCCAAATGTTCTCACTGTTCAATCCCCACCTATGAGTGAGAACATGTGGTGTTTGGTTTTCTGTCCTTGCAATAGTTTGCTTAGAATGATGGTTTCCAGCTTCATCCCTGTCTGTACAAAGGACATGAACTCATCTTTTTTTTTATGGCTGCATAGTATTCCATGGTGTGTATGTGCCAAATTTTCTTAATCCAGTCTGTCATTGATGGACATTTGGATTGGTTCCAAGTCTTTGCTATTGTGAATAGTGTCTCAATAAACATATGTGTCCATGTGTCTTTATAGCAGCATGATTTATAATCCTTTGGGTATATACCCAGTAACGAAATGGCTGAGTCAAATGATATTTCTAGTTTTAGATCCTTGAGGAATCGCCACACTGTCTTCCGCAATGGTTGAACTAGTTTACAGTCCCACCAACAGTGTAAAAGTGTTCCTGTTTCTCCACATCCTCTCCAGCACCTGTTGCTTCCTGAGTTTTTAATGATTCCTGACTTAACAATGATGTGGAGTTTACAGAGGCAGGCAGACCTCCTTGAGCAGGCCTCCTTGAGCTGCAGTAGGCTCCACTCAGTTCCAGCTTCCTGGCCGCAGCTTTGTTTACCTACTCTAGCCTCAGCAATGGCGGGTGCCCCTGCCCCAGCCTCGCTGCCTCCTTGCAGTTCCATCTCAGACTGCTGTGTTAGCAGTGAGTGAGGCTCCATGGGTGTGGGACCCTCCAAGCCAGGCGCAGGATATAATCTCCTGTTGTGCTGTTTGCTAAGACCGTTGGAAAAGTGCAGTATTAGGGTGGGAGTGACCCGATTTTCCAGGTGCGTGTCTGTTACTGCTTCCCCTGGCTAGGGAAGGGAATTTCCGACCCCTTGCACTTCCCCGGTGAGGCGATGCCTCACCCTGCTTCGGCTCATGGTCCATGGGCTGCACCCACTGTCCTGCAGCCACTGTCTGACAAGCCCCAGTGAGATGAACCCGGTATCTCAGTCGGAAATGCAGAAATCACCCGTCTTCTGCATCGCTCACACTGGGAGCTGTAGCCTGGAGCTGTTCCTATTTGGCCATCTTGGAAACTTCTCTGCCTAAGGTTTATAATTGTTATTACAAATTGAGAAGTTAGTCATCTAAATATGTATATACAAATGGCAATTGTTTATATTTTTATAACTTTATGAGTAAAGAGCTGAGTGTGGTGGCTTATGCCTATAATCCTAGCATTTTGGGAAGCTGAGGTGGGAGGATCACTTGATCCCAGGAGTTCAAAACCAACCTGGGCAACATAGGGAGACCTCGTCTCTACAAAGAATAAAAAAATTAGCCACATGTGGTGACTCACGCCTGTGGTCTCAGCTACTCGGGAGGCTGAAGTGTGTTGAGCCCGGGAAATTGAGGTTGCAGTAAGCTATGATGGCAACATGGCAACAGTGTACTCCAGCCTCCACAGAACAAGGCTCCCCTGTCAAAAAAACAAAACCAAACAAACCTTTATGAGCTCAACCAGAGTAATCACCAAGGAAACACCCATTCAGTTGATTCAGCTGTTCAGCAAATATTTATGTAGTGACTACTATGTGTCAGGTTCTGTTTTAGGTATACAGTGGTAAACAAGAGAAGCAATACCTCTGCTCTCCTGGAAGCTACATCCAGGACTGAGATTTCCAGAATGTGGCCACAAGGGGCTTTAGTATGAATTTTTATACTACTGTTGGTGAACATTTCAATAGTCTTTCTCCTGTAAGGTCATGTCACTTCTGACATGTGATGATCAGTAACCATTTTTGAACCACTCGTCAGTTTCAAGTATGCCCTGCAGAATTACTCAAAGGATATTTTAAGTGATAAAAAATTGCTGAGAGTGTTGCTCATTTATTTCTAACTCTATAATTTTCATCAAATTTACAAACTAAGAGTGGTTATCCACAGAATCAATTCTCATTACCCAACTCTCAAACTTCATTTTTGATATAGCCATTTTTCCATATACAATGAAAGCTTCCACAGTTTTGCCTTGAAGGTACTGATTGTGAATAAGAGCTCTAAAGCAAAATAAATCTCTACTTACCTCACCACAATTTTAAACTCTCCTTAAGTTATAGTTAAGATAAATAATGAATTCATTCTTCTAAGGTTTTTGCCTCTAGTTCTGATATCATTTTTATATTTTTTCCTCCATAAGGTAAAATAATTCAACTTTGAGAAAAATGCATCCTTTACCTTTTCCTATCTAAATCAATGTGCATCTGTGTAGTTGACTACGTTTTCAAAATTACTTCTCATTTTATTACAAATGACCTCACCTAAAACATTGGCTTTTAGTTTTAATGTTTGTGTCAGTCAGGTTTCTAGAAAGAATCAGATGGCATACTTTAACCAGGTGAAGTGATAAAACTTTACTACAGGAACCACTTCCTGGTGTGGGCAGCTTTAGGCAACCCCACAATGGCAGGTGCAGTTAGAGCTAGCAAGATGGGGAGACGTTACATCCATACTCAGAGTGATGTAGAAAGGACCACCTGACGTATCATGAACATTAGCCCAGCAGAGATGCAGCCAATCCATAGCAACATGGCGGAAAGAGAGCTGGGAGAATAAATATACCAATCTCATATCTTTCCACATCTGTCTCCTACAGGTACATTTCACTGGTCAAGCCCACTCGGAGGCAGAAGGCAGGAAGTCTTATGAAACTCCTGTAGCTTAGAGTTTGTGTGGAAAAGGGTAGAGGGTGGATCTGGAGGGATGTAGGGAATGTGTCTAGCACACTGTTGTTTTAATTTCTTTCTGAAATAATGTATTCTTTTCCCCATCCTATTGAGCATTACACAAAAAAAGCAAGAGTCAGACTGTGAAGTGAAGTGTTCACTATGAAGGATGCACCTTCAAGTGGGCAATGGCGTGGATTGTGACTGTCCCCTCTGGCCATTTTGCCATCCTAGATTTGGCTCCATTCATCAAGCTTACTTGAGGAACAAAGGTTTCTAAAGTCTCTTTGGTGTGGCTTGATCCCTCAATACACATGACTCTCACTAGATAACAAAGCCCTTCATTACTTTTGAGCCAGATAGACCTTTACTAGACTATTAGGAATTGCTAGAGCTAGGCGTGGTAGCTCATGCCTGTAATCCCAGCACTTTGGGAGACTAGGGCGGGTGGATCACCTGAGGTCAGGAGTTCGAGACCAGCCCGGCCAACATGATGAAACCCCAT
Organism: Theropithecus gelada; assembly: GCF_003255815.1. Taxonomy (NCBI): domain Eukaryota; kingdom Metazoa; phylum Chordata; class Mammalia; order Primates; family Cercopithecidae; genus Theropithecus; species Theropithecus gelada. The sequence goes on along the minus strand of NC_037680.1, from coordinate 81,255,736 downwards.
CTCTACTAAAAATACAAAAATCAGCCAGGTGCAGTGGCGGCACCTGTAATCCCAGCTACTTGGAGGCTGAGGCAGGAGAATCTCCTGAACCCAGGAGGCAGAGGTTGCGGTGAGCCGAAATTGCACCATTGCACTCCAGCCTGGGTGACAGAGTGAGACTCCATCTCAAAAAAAAAAAAAAGGACTTACTAAGAGTGTTTGAAAACTTACCTATTCTCTTAAAGTCTATTTTTGTTGTGCAGAATAACCAAACTTTCATGCAAAATATCTATTGATATCATCATTAAAATAAGAATGCTGACCAGAAAGGCCTATTATCATGCTCAATTTGGCATTTTTCATTTTTCCTAAGCATTGCTATAATATTTATATTCATATTATTATTAAAATATTATAATTATCTGTTTAAAAGATTAAAATCAGGTGATAGACTCATGTCATAGAATAGGATATAGAAACAGTCTCAGGCGTATGCACCATTTACCAATGACATCAGTTTACAAACAGGTAGTTGGAGAATCTGCTTTCTGAGTTTATGTTTGCAGGTCCAAACTGGTGGTGAGTAACACTGGAGAAAAGATGTGAAAACTCAAGTCCTGTTTTCACATTTCTTTCCCTAATGTTTTTTCAGTCGTCTTAAAACAGTCATATCAACATATTAACCCATTTTAAAAAGTGCCACTTTTCAAGATTATTCAAGAGTACAAGTAATGCTGCTTCTGCCTATATTTTGTGCAGTACAGAAGAGCCCCAGAGTTTTATTATCATCTCATCCTGTCACTAGCATCCCCAGGAAAGCTTCTTTAATTCCTGTACACTTGATCTCAGGGAACTTTGAACAAAATAATCGGAATAAAATAACACACCAAAGGTCTAAATGCTGTTGTCATTCCCAAATGGGAGACCCTCTTGACAACTGTTGACTGAGAATTTTCCCCAAATGTTACAAAGAAAAATGAAAACTTCAGCTTTAGAACTAAGCAGTTCAATCCAAAAAGGGGAGTCAAGAGTCCGTAAAAGCAAGCCCAGAATCAGAATCCTAACCCAGGAAGGGTTGGCTAACGAGCTTCCAGATTCAGTTCCAATCAAGAGATCAGAGAGGAACTGCAGTCAAAGCCTGACAATTAGCATGCTTGAAGCTGTGGCAAAGACAATAACATTAGCACAGCTAAGAGAAGAAAGGGTTAACAGAAATCTCTGAGTGGTAGAGTGAGGGAAAAGAGGATGGGACCAAGAAGTTAGCCTGTCTAGTCCCTAGGAGGTGTCCTCACCAGAAGACTTCATCATCTTGCTGGCTGATGCTCTCCTCGGTGGGGGAAGAATATGTTTCAAGCACTCTTAGCTGAAGAACCCTTCATTAAGAAGACCTAATTCCTCTTTGTTTGTACTTAATATTCACCAAGTAATCTTGACTGTAGGTTACGTTTCCATCTGTTTGCCTCAGGGAGAAAATGTGTGATCCAAATACTACTTTATGAATATCTTATCTAAGTACCACCTTGAAGACTGGCACAGGCTACTGAGCCGGATGTCTGGGTCCCGAGCTGGGCTCTGCCACCTACTACCTGTGGGATTTTGGACAAGTGACTCACCCTTTCTGTGTCTTAGGTTCCTCGTCTTAATGGGAATTCATAACAGATCCTACATACCTTTCAGGATTTTTATGAGAATTGACATGAGACAAAAGACTTTTCAACAGTGCTTTCTGATTTAGACTTCACTTTTAGTAAATCTAGTTGGCTTGAGCCAATTTCTCAGACTTCCCTATTTGTGGGTACTGAAGAGCGTTTATGCTCAGATGTACGGGCTAAGAACTGCCCTCTGACTTCCTAACTGACAGAATCCCTGGAAAGCACCTTTGGACAACACTATCATTCTTTTTTGTGGGGGGATGGGGAGAAGAAGAGAATGGTAAGGTAAATTCCTACAACCTCGTGGGCAAGGAAAACACTGCTCCACACCTTGAGTCAGGGACAATAAAGGAGTTGAATCTAGCTATGGGACAGCTTCCTAATCTTTTGCCTTTTGTCCCTGACATTCACTTTGGTAGGAAATATCCAAACTCCTTGAAAAAAATATGCTGTGCATATGTAAGGTTTTACTGCTCCAATCACTCTGCCAAGGTCTCACACTCCCAAGGCCAAAGTGCAGCCTTTGAAGAAGTCCATTTGCAGAGGTGTGTCTACCATCTGGCCTAACCCGCCCAGAGGAAGGGAAACTGAAAACTAGTCTGATTCAGAAAGTAAAAGTGCTCCTGGCTCAGATTGAGGGATAGGTATCTGGTCAGTACAGCAGAAGGCATCCAATTTTGAACAGGGGCAACAAGCAGAGGCTGGGGACTACACCTAAAGCAGAGTTACCCAACCCTAGAGACATGGCAAGACACTCTGCAGTGTTGTCCAAAGCTAGTAATGAAACAATTCTTTAACATGTATGGCACTGCACCCATGAATGCACCTCCACATCTGTGAGCCCAACAAAAAACTCCTCTGAACTGACAGGGTCAGCCCACTCTCCACATTTCCCACTGGAAGTTGCAAAACTACTAACAACGTTTATATTTGGGATACTGTAAACTCAACTTCTTCCATAATGCTCTGGCTACCCCACCTGAACTCTGACTTTGGGGTAACATCATCACCTTTCCTGAAAATGTCTCTGACCAAATCACTTTTTCCAGACCCAGCTCTGTTTCCCATATAATAATCCTGCCATTGTGCAACTACCTCTGCTCTTTGAACACGAACCATCTGCTGATGCCACTGTGTCAACTTTCATGCAGCTGTTGCATGCTCACCTCGAACATCGTACTAGTCCGGGACCTGGCAGGAAACAGATGGTTCACTAAAAGGGTTAATTGAAAAGAGTTTAATGTGGTGACAATTTGCAGGTGTGGGCAGGATGAAGGGAGCCAACAAGGGAGAGTGTGCGGAGATGAGTGAGCAAGAAGCTGAATGCCCGGAGGCCTGAGAAGGCAAGAGGACAGGGCGGATACCAGATCCTGGAGATAGGCACAGCTGTGGGATGGCACTGCCCCACAGAATCTGCGACCACAGGTTAAGTGGCACAGTCACCACCCAGTGCACCAGGCTCCGGAGACATGAAATGTGCCAGATAACTGGGAGAACAGATAGCCCAGCTTTCTCTTCTCTTATTCTCCATTTTTCTGTCGGAGTCTTTTAATTGGCTGAATCTAACTTGAATCCATATCTCTATCCTGTAAACAAAGCTAGCCCTCTCTAGATCTGCAGGCAGTGTGTGCACATAGCATTGCAGTTAAGAGCATGAGAAGGCCAGCTGACATTACCTGAGTTTGAATCCAAGCTCTACCATTTACTAGTTGTGTGACCTCAGAGCAGTTATTTAAGTCCTTTGGCTTTAATTTCCTTGTGTATGAGTGGAGCTAATATTAGCACCCATGCTGCTGTAACAAATGACCACATATTTAGTAGCTTAAAACAATACACATGTATTATTTTACAGTCTGAAGCTCAGAAGTCTGAAAGGGTTCTTACAGGGCTGATTTCAAGGTATTCCTTCTGAAGGCACTAGAGAAAAATCTCTTCCTTGCCTTTTACAGCTTCTAGAGGCTGCCCACATTCCTTGACTCATGACCCCATCATTCCACCCTCTGCTTCTATCTTCACATCTCCTTCTCTGACCCCCCGCCTCCCTCTTATAAGGCCATTTGGACTACATTGGGCCTACCCAAATAATCCAGGATAATCTTCTCATCTCAAAATCCTTCACTTAATCTCATGTGCGAAATCCTTCGCCCACAAAATCACATGTGCAAAGTCCTTTTTGCCATGTAAGGTAATATATTCACAGGTTCTGGGGATAAGGACCTGGTCATCTTTAGGAGACCATTATTTTGCTTACCACACCACCTCACAAGATGGCTATGACAACATAAAAGATAATTATCTGTGAAAACTGCCTAACTCGATGCCTGACATATATGAAATAGGTAATAAACGTTGGCTATAATTTTTACGAACCCTTTCCCTTCCTCCCTTCCTATTCTTCGTGCTGGTGATTCTTAATTTGTTTATTTTATTCAGTTTCCTTCACTTTCTCCCTTTCTGGGGAGAAATTTTACAAAGGACAAAAATCTGGTATAGGGGTAATATAGATTAGAAGTGTGTCCCTTCCAAATCTCATGTTGAAGTGTAATCCCCAATGTTAGAGGTGAGGTCTGGTGGGAAGTGTTTGGGGGTAGACCCTTCATGAGTGACTTGGTGTTGTCCTCACGAGAATGAATGTGTTGTTGTTCTGAGTTAATGCAAAATCTGGTTGTAAAAGAGGGTGGCATCTCTCCCTTCTCTTGCTTCCTCACTGGCCATGTGACACCCCCACTCCCACTTCACCTTCTTCCATGAGTAAAAGCTCCCTGAGGACTCACCAGAAGCAAAGCAGATGCCAGTGCCATGCTTCCTGTACAGCCTGAAGAACCATGAGCCAATTAAACCTATTTTCTTTATAAATTACTTAGTCTTGGCTATTTCTTTACAGCAACAGAACAATAGGCTAACACAAGGGAGAATTAATGAGTTCTGTTTTGAATGTGTTGAATCTGAAGTGCTTGTAGGGCAAATAGATGAAAATGGTTAGTAGGCAATTGGGAAAATGGCTCAGAGGAGATATTGGGGCTGAATCTAGGTTTTAGAATCATGGATATGATTCAATTCACAGGATTCAATGTCACTGATGAGACAGTATGTAAAACAAGAAAGACTGAAGAGGAGCCCTGGGGAGCAACACCATTTAAAGGGAAGGAGAAGACTCTCCAAGGAGACTATGAGTAAATGGATAGAGAGGTTCAAGAAGACCAAGAAGTGACAGATACTTCTAAGGCTAATGTGAGAGAGGATTCCAATGAGTATGGTCACAAAAGTCTCACAGGGATGAGAAAGATGAGGACTAAATGTGGCATGTAAGTTGGAAGTAGTCGTTTTTGGTAGAGTTTCAGTTGAGTAGTGAATGCATAAACCAGATTTTAGTTGTCATGTTTGCTGCATGTTTCAATGAATTGCTGGAGTGAATGACTGGTGAGGAACAAAGAAAGTAAAGCTTTATAAAATGGGCTGTTGGCCAGGTGTGGTGGCTCATACCTGTAATCCCAGCACTTTGGGAGGCTGAGGCAGGCAGATCATCTGAGGTCAGCAGTTTGAGACCAGCCTGGTCAACATGGTGAAGCCCCATCTCTACTAAAAATAGAAAAATTACCTGGGTGTGGTGTTACACTCCTGTAATCCCAACTACTTTGGAAGCAGAGGCAGGAGAATAGCTTGAACCTGGATGGCAGAGATTGCAGTGAGCCGAGATCATGCCACTGCACTCCAGCCTGGGAGACAGAGTGAGACTCTGTCTCAAACAAACAAACTAACTAACAAAACAAAACAAAAACAAACAAAAAAAGGCTGTTACAGAAAGAAAAGGATGTGGTGGCAACTTAAGTGGTCATAGACAGGGGAATATTTGTTTTAGGGTGAAGTAGACTTGGCCATATTTATAGCCCTGGGGAGGAAGCCAGTAGAAAAGTAGATATTATCGATACAAGCTAGGGGTGTAATTCATGGAGCAAGTCTTAGAGGAGGTTAGATTAAGCAAACAGTGGAAAGAGATAAGGATGGCTAAAATGATGGGTAAGTTTGAATAGGAAAAGGAAGGCTTTTAGGGAAGTTCTGCCTGATTGCCTTTTTTCTGTGAGGTTGGAGGTAAGGTGGTCTGTTGAGAATGAGAGTGGCAGCATGAAGGGTACATGGCTTTGAGTTTCAAAGAGCTATTGCTGTGAATTAAAAGGTGAACCAGCTGGGTCACCTGAAGGTTGCTAAGCATGACTATGAACTCAATGGAGTTCAAGAACCATGCATTTCCAATACAGTCCATCAGTATGGTTATACAGTTTTCTCTAACAGTAATCTGAGGATTAACATGGTACATGGAATAGAGGGTGAGGAGGACCAGAAGAGTATGACTGACATGATTAACAATAGGAGTTACTTCACCATCAACATGCATTGGCCTGCCCATACCATTTCTGAGTTTCCTAGGTGCCTGTAACCTTCAACTTAACTTGACCTCAGGCACCTACTCATTCATCCATACACTAGACCACGTCTTTTAAAACTGCTCCCTCTCAAAGCTTTTGGTTTCTGAAATTGTCCTCTAACCAGATTCATACACTTCTTACCACTTCTACCCCTTCTTTCCATTAAGATTTCCTCTTTGCCTTCACCTTGACCTTCAGACTCTTAACCTGGATTCTCTCACACCTTTATTTTCTTTTGAATTAATTTACTTTCCTGGCCAGTCTATACTCTGCATTGAGCCTTTGCATACTTTTACTTTCATGTTTACGTAAACACCAAGCAGAAATTGCCATTCTTTTTCTTTACTGCGTCTCCGTCATAAAGAAACTTACAGTTTGAGAATGAATGTTGAACTTGCAGCTGTTAGGACAGGTGCAGATTCTATTTGAAATAATTCTGGTCCTGAAGACTAGTTAAATTGTGAGGCAATTCCCAGAGTCTCAGTCTGTTCTTGAGTGGGACCAGCTTGGGATGGTCTTGGAGTCAGTAGGTGGAATTAAAGTCTTGGTTCTGATTAAGGGTGTACCCGGCTGGGCATGGTGGCTCACGCCCGTAATCCCAGAACTTTGAGAGGCTGAGGTGGGCAGATCACGAGGTCAGGAGATTGAGACTATCCTGGCTAACACAGTGAAACCCCATCTCTACTAAAAACTCAAAAAATTAGCCAGGCATGGTGGCGGGTGCCTGTAGTCCCAGCTACTCAGGAGGCTGAGGCAGGAGAAAGGCGTGAACCCGGGAGGCGGAGCTTGCAGTGAGCCGAGATTTTGACACTGCACTCCAGCCTGGGTGACAGAGTGAGACTCCATCTCAAACAAACAAACAAACAAAACAAAAACAAAAACAAAAAAAACAGTGCACCCCACTCATCCCCAGCCTTAGACTTCCAGCAGCTCGCTTCTCTTCCCCTGAATTTTATTCATTTATCTTCTCCATTGGGAAAGCCAAGTCACTTTCTAGTGGCTGAAAGGCCAGGTATTATTTCACTGGAACTCAGTACTAACTCAACTTGTGAGAATAAGATTTATTTTGCACCCTGAGCCACTACCAGGTATGAGCTCACAGTGAGTGCTAATCTGAAAAAGAGAACTTGACAAATTCTTGGCATTCATTTGCAAAACTCATTCAACCTAATCCCACTTATCATTCTCATATACTTTATTTTCTATGATAGAAAATGTTAGCTCTTATGTTAATGGTAATTTGGAGGATTCTTAAGATAAAAGGAGCCTGGCCTTTCATAATTCACATAGAGAAGAAGGATCACGGAAAGCTAGACAAACATGACCTTGTAGAAGTTACCACATCTCTGGCCCCAGTTCCTAGCTCTCTTTGGCCCCAATAAAATGGGGATAAACATACCTACTGCATATAATTCTTGTTAGGATTATAGAAAATTATGTTGTAAACTACCAAGAATGGTCCCTAGTGGTACGTCTGCGAGATTATCTCTTGCCAACTTATCACCACACCCTTCCCAGTCCTGAAACTACATATCCCAGAGTCCATGTCCCAGCACAGTTCTGAGTTACAGTTTGTCCACAAGCATTAAACATAGCAGCTTCCTTTATGTGGCCCTTTGCAGATTCCTTCAAGATCCTGCATTGCAGTCTCAGTTTATGCTTCTACTTCAATGACTAGATACTCACAGCTTCTAGACTCTTTTATGAGTTCTGGTTATGCCACCCATGCTAGTGCTTCTGGGAAGTGCCTTGTGACTGTTGTTCTATGTAATGGTTAATTTTATATGTCAACTTGTCTGGCTTAAGGGATGCACAGATAGCTGGTAAAGCATTATTTCTGGGTGTATCTGTGAGAGTGTTTCTGGAAGAGATTACAAATTGAATCAGTAGACTAAGAAGATGCATCCTTACCAATGTGGGTAGGCGTCATTGAGAGCCCCAATAGAACAGAAAGGTGAAGGAAGGACAAATTATCTCTCTCTTGTTGAGTGGGACATCCATCTTGCCCTAGTTCTCAGACCTTCGGACTTCAGTATTTAGACCAGCAGTCTTCCTGGTTCTCAGGCCTTCAACCTCAGAGTGTGAGTTACATCTTCAGCTGCCCTGGTTCATAGGCCTTTAGAATTAGACTGAATTATACCATTAGTTTCCCAGTTCTCCAGTTTGCAGACAGCAGAATGTGGAACCTCTCAGTGTCTACAATTGCTTGAGCTAATTCCCATAATAAATCTCCTCTTGCATATCTATATATATTCTACTGTTTCTGTTTATCTGGAGAACCCTGTCTAACATATCCTAGTTCTCCAGTTGCAGGGTTCCAGCCCCTCTTTCCCCAGCTTGAGACAGCTCTGTTTTTTTAACCAATCCTAGGTTGGTATCCTATCAGAATATTTCTATGAAAGTCATTTCTATAATTGTGCAATTCTAGGGTTGAAAATAATCTCACTGAAGCATTTACTTTTTGCTTTTTTTAAAAAAGTTATTTTGGTTCTATTTCTATATAATGCTCGAAACTTCTTTACTAATTTTTACAGGCAGATTTTTATGCTCTGTCAAAATGAGAGTTTTATATTTGCGTATCCATTTCTGAAAAACCTCAAGCATCTAGTAACTATTTTTAAAACTGGACTTTATTGGTATTTTATGGGCCTCTTCAATTAATCTGACAAACTGAAATTTACCACTGCTGTCATTGCTAGTCTGTGTTATTATCCCAATCCATTCCTCCCTTTATGATTTACTGAGAATGAATCTCCTGTTAAGAGGTTAACAGTTAGTTTTTCTTCTACTTCTCCACAAATTACGCTGCTGCATACATACGTTAAAGCTATAATTCATAACTGAGAGTTAATGATATGTATTTTCTAATCTTGTGAGTAATTTTTAAAATTGATTTTGTTGAACAGTGTGAATAAGCTGTTTTTAGAAATGTGTAGTCTTGTCCAAAGTCCCTACTGGAGAGTCAAAAAAAACTAGGGTCTCAGAAGCTGGGTATGGGTGGTGGTGGGCGCAGGAATACACAGGAGTAAAAGAGAGCTGATGGCTGATTTCTAGGTTGAGGTGGAAAGCAAGTCAGAAAACTAAGGCTTCAAGGATGGAAGAAGAACCAAGTGACAATGGCTAATGGCGGTTGAGCTCTTATGTCTCAGTCCTTGTTCTGAGTGCTCTTCCCATAGTATTAGCTTCATTCTCAATCCACAACCCTAGAAAGTGCTTATTATTACTAAACCCACATATCAGTCAGGGTGAGATATCAGAGAGTAGCAAAAGGGTGGGCTGCCTGAGGACTGAAAGGGCAAGGGTAGGAACGATGTTACCGGGACCCAGTGATCGCTACCACTATGGAGAAAGCCACTGCCAGAGCTGATCTTGGAGGGTTGTGGCCAGGGGCAGATCTGCAGTGTTGAGAGGCAAGGAGAAGATTAAGAAATACTCCAACCTTTCTCTCCTTTGCAACATGACCTGCCATTGGCTAAACCCAAGCAAGTCTCACTGAGGCTAACTGCATGGCTTTGTTTTGGGGGGTGGGGGCCAAGTAGAGAATAACAAACACTACTTTCCATTTTAGAAATGCGGAAGTCAAGGCTCAAAGAGGTCAAATACTTTCTCAAGTTTACGCAGCTAGAAAATGGTGGGACCAAGATTCATACCTTCATACCTACTTAATCTGAAAGCACTGCCTCTGGAGGCTTCTGCAAGGAAGCAGGTTGATGTGGTACACACTTGCCCAAATCCTCTGGATTAACAGTATAAAACAGGCAGAATTCAAATAGGGGAAACCTGTGGCTGAAATTGTAGCTGAATTCATCAAAAAAAGCAGTTAAGTTCAGACAAACTCTCTGAGAAATGATCTTTATATATATATAATAATTCACTTCATTTGCGGGGAAATTCATTTGCCTAGAAATTTTCAAAAGTATTCTTGTGGTTATGCCTGCATGATGCCACACATCTAGATGGAAATAAAATTAACTGAATCTTTCTCAACATCCAAATTTTGGGCAGCAAAATATTTTAATATTTTAGTGAATTTACCAGCCAAATATTATAACAACAACTAAGATTTGAGTAAGTCTTTGCAGTTTTAACAAAAACTTTGATACAGTGTACATTACCTCATTTAATCCACATAAGAATCTTGCTGTCTTAACATTACTATTCCAATTTTATAGATAAAGAAATTATCTATAATTTCTTACAGAAAATTATAATTATTGGCTTAGAAAAACCAATGACATGTCCAACATCCCAGAGCTAGTCTATGGTAAGTCCAGGTCTCAAAATTCTCCTCTTCTGGCTGTAAGCCCTGTGTTCTTTAGAATTCATCAAGAAACTTCCTTGGTGAAGAAATATCATAGGTCTTTAACAAATTGAAAACCCAGAAAACAAAACAATCCTGTTATCACTCTTTGCCAGGGATTAAAATGAAAATGTAACTGCAGTATTTGCTTTTAAATGATGTTTCCACATTTCCTATCATTCAACATTAAGCAAGATAAAACAAGGAGAAACTGGAAACCTATTCGGAGCCACTGCAGAGTCCAAAGGTATAAGGTAGACCCCAGGTCCATTGGCATCCCTGTAGACCTTTTTCTGAACTCAAAGTTTGAGCAATAGGTCTGGATAGTGCTTTAACTGGGCCAGGTCTCTCTCTCACCAGGGAAGCGGTCTGAATTTCAAAGCCATGTGTAGGCTATAGGCTTCAAGAGGAAACAGACCCTTTCTCCCACTCACAGCTAGCACAGAGCCTGGGACAGAGAAGATTTTCAATATCTATTACTAAAATAAGTGAATAAAACATTCCAACTACATGTAAACCACTAGACCAATAATTAAACCAAGATGTGATCATTCACAATGCAAACTAAGTACTTCATTGACTATTCCTGGGGACAATGAGATGTGTGAAGAAGCACTCTGAAAGTGTAAAATTCTATGAAAGTATAATATCACTACTACTACTGCAACGAACACTACTACTCTTATCATATTTGTTATCTTCATCCTCATCGTTATTTTCATGGTATCATTGCCATTGCACAGATCTGTGCACTCAAGTCAAATTGACAAAATCTCCATCATTGCACTGCATATTTGCCTCTCCTGAATCATCCTCCATGCTTCTGTGCTCTACGGACTACACCAGCTTCATTGCTCTCTGGCTTCTGTTAGGTTTGATCAACGGGAGGCCCAGCAGGAAACTGGAGGATGAGAGGAGAGAAATGTCAGAGTATTTATTTCCTCAGCTTCTTGGCTTCTGTCTCTTGGGTGACTCTAGTATTGCTTAGTTCCCGCAGCAAGGATGATGGCTCCTATCAGACGGCTCTTTCCTCCAGTCATAGGCCTCCCCAGTTAGAGTAACTGTTCCCTGCTATTGCTTCTTAAGCCCAGGGTGGTGATGGCTTTCCACATTTTGCCAGCTCCAGCATGCTTCACTATTCTTTGCTGTTGAGTTCCCTGAACCACACATGTACCTTTGTAGACAGTCTCTTTGCTAAATTCTTTGCAATTATCCCTGTTAAGTTTGCCCTTTGTTTACTGCCAGGACCATGACTGATACAGACAACTGAACATTTCAGTATAGGATGAAAAAAATAAAGCACGTAAGGAAGTTGCTTTTCTCCCCATGCGTCAGCCCCCATTTTTCCCTGAAAACATTCGGACCACTATTACCCTTGCTGTACAATGCAACTACTGCTGGTCTCCTCCCATGGCACAGGCTGTGGCCTACGTCCCAATGTCTGTGCCAGTGGCAGAGGAGTCAGATGACAAGGCACATGCTCTAGCAGCTTGTCCTGAAATGGGGAAAACAATGCAGGAAAGAGTATCACTTACTGTCACCAACAAGGAAATGGATTACATGAGAATAGAGGACAGCAGAGACACAGAGATGTGAGAAGGACAGAACCAGGTAAAAAGAGAGAGAAAAGGCCAGTTAAAAAAAAAAAAAAGGAGTGAAAAAGCAAAGAAGGTGTCAAGGCCATCTATTGACGTTAAAATGCAAGCCATTTAAAAACCAAAGGAAATCTAGAATTAAAAGAGCTGTCCTTACAAAAAGCCCTGGAGACACAGTCCACTTGAGGCACAGGTGTAGACTGTCTGACAGGTAAGGGAAGCCAGGGAAAGGAAGAATTGGTTAGGTCATCAATAGTAGCATGAGGTTAGCAATAAAATGTACTCTGTTCACTCAAGGTAGAAATCAAATATTTGATTCCTAATGGGTTGATTAGACTCGCTCTTCAACTAATTTATATAAATTTTCTGCTTTCCATACAGATATTAACATCATGTAGATATAAGTGGTAGCTGGATGCTTTTGCAAAATGAGCTTAAAATTATTGAAATAGAAAGAAACAAGTAGGGTCTCTGCCTCTTAAATGCTACATCCAATTTTAGTTCTTCTGATGGAATGGAAGGAAGAAAAGTGAGATTTGCACAGGAGACTCCTAGGTGATCTATATTTAAAAGCTCTTTCATGTGGAGCAGCACAGTTGGGAGTATACTTCAGAGGCTGATGGCATTATTTAATTATGCTGACGTTTCCCTGTGTTCCTCGTGTTTTCTGAATGGTGTGTTAATACCGGGCCAGGTAGATGTGCAGAAGCAATGAACAGAGGGAGTGGCAAAACATCTCACTATATTTAGCCACATCATGCAGAAGAGAAGACTGATAAGAAATAATTAAACACACCCCAAATTTATAGCATGATAATTGACAATTAGAACATTTAAGAGGGTAAAAAAAAAAAGTTTAAGAATCTGTTATATCTTCAGAAACTTTTACTACCAGAGTTTCAATCTTGTGTTTAGGTTTGCATGTACATGTTAGCAAATGAAAAGTTTAAAATAACATCAAATATAGCTTGAGAGAAGGGAATCTGTATATACACATTCCATATTTTGCCATCTTTTAAAAATTTATCTTCAGAAAGATGTATTTTTATTGTTTATTTCTCAGTTTTCTAATCTCTAGTTTATTATGGTGCATATATCTTGTTGGGCTGTATGGTGCCAATTAAAAAAATTCATACTGCAGAATGGATTCCTATTTTTTAATATAGCTGTTCTTATATCACATACTCTTCTTGATGTTTTTCATCTTTTTAGAGCCAAAATGGGGTGTAAACATTTTAAGAGCATTTAATTCCAACACATATATATTCTTCATTTGAAATTGGAATTGATTTCCATTTTGTGCTATTAAAATAAATGTACTATTCCCAGACATTTAAGGTCCTTATGGTTGCTTGATTTCTCTTCTATATCATCTTTAGTTCATCAACCAAACCATAGCTTCTCAATCATCTTAGGACATAATCTATTTTTTTTGCATTTTTATGAATATGAAATCAGATGCCAGAATGACACTTACTTCTCTATCCTTAAACTCCCCAGTGACTGAGGTGAAAGTAAAACCCCAATGGAAATCAGTTTTTACAATAATCTCCTTGGTCATTATTTTTAATCCCTTTAATTTGAGCTGCTGAAGCCATTTAATTCTCACTTATACAAACACTAATGTAATACACAATAATAATATAAATAGAGATAGAGTCTACATTTTACATTTTTCCTACCCTATTTTGAAAATTTTGGGACCTATATAAAAGTAAAAACCGATTAGTCTAACAGACACCTGTATACCCATACCTAAGTTCACCAATTTTGAAATTTTGTCACATTTATTTCTCTCTCCGTGTGTGTGTGTGTATGTGTGTGTGTGTACATGTGTGTATTAGTCCATTTGTGTTACTATAAAGGAATAGCCGAGGCTGAGTAATTTATAAATAAGAGAGGTTTGACCGGCTCATGGTTCTACAGGCTGTACAGGAAGTGTGGTGCCAGCATCTGCTTCTGGTTAGGGCCTCAGGAAGCTTCCATTCAGAACCAAAGGTGAAACGGTAGCAGGCACAGCATATGATGAGAGAGGGAGCAAGAGCATGAGGGCAGGAGAGGTCTCAGACTTGTAAACAACCAGATCTTGAATAAGCTGAGTGAAAATTCACTTATCATCAAGGGGTTGGTGCTAAACCATTTAAGAGGGATCTGCCCCCATAATCCGATCACCTCCCACCAGACCCCGCCTTTAACATCAGGAATCACTTTTCTTTTAAATTTTATATTTTATTTATTTTTCATCAACTTGTATTTTAAGTTTTGGGGTACATGTGCAGGATGTGCAGGTTTATTACATAGGTAAACGTGTGCCATGGTGATTTGCTGCACAGATCAACCCATCACCTAGGTATTAAACCCAGCATCCATTAGCTATTCTTCCTGATGCTCTCCCTCAGCACCCACCTCTGACAGGCCCCAGTGTGTGTTGTTTCCTCCCAGGTGTCCATGTGTTCTCATTGTCCAGCTCGCACTTATAAGTGAGAACATGCCATGCAGTGTTTGGTTTTCTGTTCCTGTGTTAGTCCATTGAGGATAATGGCTTCCAGCTCCATCCCTGTTGTGCAAAGGATATGACCTTGTTCCTTTTCATGGCTGCATAGTATTCTATGCTGTATATATACCATGTTTTCTTTATCCAGTCTATCAATGAGGCACTTGGGCTGATTCTGTATCTTTGCTCTTGTGAATAGTGCTGCAATGAAAATATGCATGCGTATGTCTTTATAATAGAATGATTTATATTCCTTTTTCAACATCAGGTTTGGAGAGGACAAATATCCAAACCATTTCAATATATTTGTTAAATATTCAAAGGCAAGCTGCAGACATCATTTCACTTTACCTCAGATACTTCAGCATGTGTTTCCAAGGAACAAGGATCTTCTTTTAAATAGCCACAATATCATTCTCATACCCAAATAAGGTAATATAAATACAACTGTGTTACCGAATATGCAAGCTAGATTCAGATTTCCCTAAGCATCCCAATAATGTTTTTATAGCTGTATTTTTAAAAATCTTGGATCTAATTAAAGATCATATATTGCAATTAGTTGGCTTTTGTAAAATCTGCCTTATAGATTTTATTTTTCTTCTAATGTACATACAAAAAGGGGGTGGAGCTCACAGGTGTGACAGACGCTGTTGATGCCTCACTTCATATCCCTGTGGCTCACCTGCAGCTTTGGTGGACATTGACTGTGTGAGGACAGCTTCTTGCCTCCTGTGCCTATCGTCGCTCCACCTCCCTGCCACAGGGCTGTCTGCAGAGCTATGGGAGCTTTTCCAGCCTTCAAGCAGGATAGCTTGGGAGAGCTGGAGATTTCAGCATCCCAGGGACAACTCTCCATCCATGAAGTTCACAGGTTGGTGCATGAATGCTCAACGTTCTCTTCCTTTGGTGTAACAATCCTGATGCTTGTTCTCCATACCACCTTACAGGGAGCTGAAGCCCAGTTCTTCTTGCTCAATAGCACAATTTGAGGGACTTGCCCCCTGCCCTGTCCCTCTCACACTCAAGTGTGCTTCTTGGGATTACCTCCCAAATATTTTACCAGCACCCACGTCCTTATTTAAGGATGTGCTTTGTGGAGAACCCGAACTAAATTGTCCACCATCATACCCTAACTAATGGTAAGCCAGGATTTGGACTCAGGCAGCCTGGCTACAGAAATGATGCTCTTAACCCCTAAACCAAACATCATTTTACATACAGATTTCCCTACAGGGAAATCATCATGATGATAAGTCACTTAGCTAAGGTCTCAAGTCAGTAATTAGGGCCGAAATGGAAATGCAAACTCATATTTGACTCATTCCAAAACTCTCAACAATAACATAATTTAAGTCCAGTGAAGCCTCAAAATGCAGATTATAATAAGGATAACAGAGACTACTGTCTCTCTTGAATTATGTTTAACTTTTTTCTTTATTACAGGAAAATTTAGTCAAAATTTTTTTTTCCCCAAAACCTGTGAATAAACAAATATTCATTAAACCATGATTGAGTTCCAAGGGCTATGCTGGGTTGGGGGTAGTCATTAATCTCTACCCTCAAGGAGATTACAGTATAGTGATTGTAATTTATTGCTGTAGTGACTCAACAACAACAACATTAATAATAATAAAACACACACACACACACACACACAGAACCTCTGAGTCTCAATAGAGAGAATTAATTTGTCATTCCACTCTTTTTCTCCAAGATATGTCCTTGTTATGACCTTCCTCACTTTCCTGTAGTTGTCTATTTATATATCTGTGTCTCCCACTAGACTTTGAGTTTTTCAGGTCAGGGATCCCATTTTATCCTCAGCATCCAGCCCTGGTCTTAGCAGATAGCTATTAATTAATCTGTTTCTTCCACGTGGCCAGAGACTGTACTAAGTATATTACATGCATTGCCTTTTTTAATATGCAAAACAATCCTATAATATAGCACCTATTATTGTCTTCATATTCATTAATAAGGGCTTGTCGGCTGGGGGTTTGCTAAGGTCACATGGCTAGAAGTGGCAGAGCTGAGATTCAATCCTAAAATTCAGCATGATCCCTTGCTCCTTTCTATGTTCTCTGTCCCCATAGTTGAGCTCTTCTGAAAATAGGGATCACTGAAAATGGTTCTGATCGCTTTAAAAATCATGCAAAATATTGCTGCTGCCAAGCCTCTCAGTATGGCTGCACCCCCCAGCAGATGAGACAGCTGCCTTGTCTCAATTAACCTTTACTGAGATCGAGTTGGGTTGACATTAGCTCCCTAAGCACCTCTTCAATCACTCATTCATTCATTCATGCATTCATGGATTTTCATTTCAAATTGCTCCTTTGTGAACCAAGTTGGGAAATTCTCATTTTCACACATCACCTATTTTGATGGATTCTGCTTGGTTATTTTCTATTTTCATGATTGACCAGCAGCCGTTTATACATTTTTTCAACCATCATCTCCTTTGCAGCAGTAAGCCTTCGACCTGTGATTGCTTTCAAGGAGGTATATTACCAATTGTTGTGTGTTTTTTTTTGTTGTTGTTGTTTTTTTTTTTTTTTTGACTGCAGTTCCCTGGTGGCTTCAGTTTTCAAATGAAATTGAACAAGATGAATCTTTGTCACTTACAAATCTATGAAATCTTGGTATACATATACGTACATACACACAGTTATTGTGTGTCTATGTGTATGTGCCAAATTTTCCACACCTTCATTAGTACTCACGGGGAATGTACTAATGGGAAATTTGCTAGTCATTTAAGTGGTAGATGTGCCAGTTACAGACTTTCCTGGTGGGGCGGCCAAGATGGTTTTTATAAATAAAGTTTTATTGGAACACAGCCATGCCATTTGTGCATTGTCTGTGACTACTTTTGTGCTACAATAGTAGGGTTGAGTAATCACAACAAGAGAACATATTGCCTGAAAAATCTAAACTATTTATTATCTGAAGACAGAGAAATGTTGGAATAGAGAAAAGAGTACAGTTACACAATCTCTGAACCTTGACTCTGCCACTTAATAACTGAGATAGTTTGGGAAAATCATTATCTTTCTGAACTTTGTTTTTTTAAAATCTATACAATTATGTTAATAATGAATATGAAAATACTTTGTATTTGGTCGACTTTTATCCAGACTTTAACTGTAAAATATCTGGGGAGAGCAGGACTGACAACTATATCAGTTAGCTTTTGCTGTGTGACAAACTACCCTCAAACTCAGTGGCTAAATAAACCAACAGTGTATTGCTTTTATAAGTCTTTGGGTCAGGTGGTGTTGGCTGATCTTGACTGAGCTCAATTGAGTGAATATTCTGATCTCTGCTGAACTCCATCACACACTTTATGGCTGGCTGGAGGGTGTTTTTTATGTGCTTGTATTTCATCTTCTTCCTGGGACCAGTAGGCTAGCCTAGGCAAGAGCATTGGCACAAGAGAGCAAGCTCAATCACCTAAGCACTTTCAAAGACTTGCCATGCATCATAACTGCTAAGATCCCATTGACCAAAGAAAGCTCACATGGTCAAAGTTAGGGGCAACCACAACAGGAGGCCAGGGCAAGGTCACATGGCAAAGGATGTGGATACAGGGAGCAGTGAAGACTTGAGGTCATTCATGAAATGTATTAAAGTGTTGTTTGAGAAAATGAGATGGTGAGATAAAAACTGGTACAACTTCTTTGGACAACAGTTGGGCAGCACATAAGAAAAACATTATATATATATATACATATGTGTGTGTGTGTGTGTAGTATTTCACTCAGCTATCACATTCTAAATATTTATGCTAGGAGATTCATCATGGATGAATACAAAGATTTATCAGTAAGGATGCTTACTATAACATTGCTGATAAGGGTAAAAATCTGAAAACAAATATCCAAAAATGGAGTCATAATGAATAAATTATGGGCCATTCACATGATGGAATAATATAAAACCATTAAAAATGAGGATAAAGAAGAATAATGCTATGGGAAAAAAAGCATGATATATTGCATAGTGAAAAAGGTCATAAAATAATTTCTATAATATATTCATGTTTTGTTAAAAATGAATTTATATACATAGATGAGAGGATATGTATATATTAAAATATTAACAATGGCTATGTATGAAAAGATTAGCATGAAGTTTTATTTTCTTCTTTGTAATTTTTCTGGGCTATCAAAATTTTCCAAAATGATCATATTTTTTTGAATAAAAATTGCTTTACAGAATATAAAATAAATTAAATCATGTTTTATAAAAAGCACTGGAAAGAAGTACGGCAGAAGCAATCAGTATCTATGCCATGGGTTGCCGATTCTTGCTTTCAGAGTTTTTCTTTGTTCTCCCGCAGGCATTGTAAGGTAATGTGCACTTCATCTATTGATTGAAAATGTATCTTATTTCAAAGGAGTAACTTGTTGGACAAGAATCATTTATGTCTATGTAGCTATGCATCAATTGTACTGCTCTTGTTTATGTTATTTATTGTGAATTAGAATTATGATTAATCTCTGCCTAAACATTTTTTATGTGCAACTATTCCCTTGCCACTTGCAAAAGCCTATGTTTTAACTTTGAAACACCTAAGAGAAGGCAGATTACAATAGTATTGTCGGGTTTTGTACTAATATGTTGAAAAATAATATAATTGCCAATATGTGACATATTAGAAGAAAAATTCAGTCTACATATGTGACTCACTTAGATGCTTTTCCCTTCAGCCTTTGGTCTACTTCTCTCATATTTCTTGTCGTTGTACTTGTTAAGATTTGTATTGTGGAGAGGAAGTTTCCTTCTCCATAGCTGTCTTTGGTCAATAGAAATCTATCCAACAAAACATTAATTCTATTCTCAAATGAGAACCACTTATAAATGTTCATGGATACAATGAGGCACTAATTAGTCATTGAGAATGCATAGAATGAGGCAATGCCATAGGTCTTGACAGACATACAGGCTGGCTACGTATTTCAGAACAAAATAATAACAATAATATGAATAATAATAACAATAAATCTGATCATTGCACATGCTGAAATTTTTGTAATTGCATATGTTTAAAAATTGATCATTGCATATGTTTAGCAAAGTAAATGGTATAGTCACACAAATATCCAAAAGCAGGCAGTATGTATGGTTCCAAGTCTGCCACTAGGAAATACATCCCACTATATTCAAGTGCTCACTTTTTCCAGTCAGTTTAATGCACACTGAAAATTAAAACAATTGCTCATAGTTTATGTCATTAATCACAAGCTGCTTTACAGAAAATATTTTTAGGGGAATGAATAAATAATTTCTGATATCACCATACAAAGGAACATTATACAGTGATGAAGATGAATGAACTAAAGCCACAGGTATCGACAAGAACGAGTTTTACAAAAATAATGTTGAACAAAAATGCAAGTTACAAAAGTATACTTACGGTACACTTAAGTTATGCCATCCATATGAAGTTTAAAACCACGCAAAACAATAGTAAATATTGCTTAGAGACATGCGTATAGTAGATAGATGTAACATGTCTACTAGTGAACACTAGCTGTTCACTGTCTACACATTAGCTGGACATTAGTGATGATAAATCCCAAACTCAGCAGTGGAGTTCTTGCTGAGAGCAAAGGGTGGAGTACATTTGAGGAAAAGTTTACAGAGGGCTTTCAGTGTATGGGCAATATTTTAATTCTATGGTTGGTTGGTGAGTGAGATGCAATTTATGATGTTATTTGTATACCTTTCTATTCAATTCAAATATGCTGTAATAAAAATTTTAAATAAATGTTCTGGAAGGCTCAGGTAGATGCCCCTTGACACAAGTGTGACTAAAAGAAAAAAAAATTTTCATCAATTGTAGATAAAAAGGTGACAAATTGATTTAAAAGGATTTACAGCAGTACATTAAGGTAAAATGCATTAAGGTAAAAACTTGAACACAGTTTTTAAGAACGTGAACTCAGTACAACTATGTGGACCAAAGTTTGTCCATCCAGGAACTTATTCGTGCTGACGCTCGTATTTGTACCGAAGGTCCTTAATTTCAAGAAACTGCTTATTGAATGTTGGGGAAAGTTTCCGTGCCTGAGAATTTAGTGCTGTTAATCTTCTGCCACATTTGTGCTAGGTCCATTAGACCATTTCAGGTCTTGTCTGTTTTTATTACTTGTTATATTTCTAGTAAAGTTAAAGCTTTTAACACTGCTTGGGTGCCTGTGAAGTTGATGAATTCCTCTGCTGCTGATGGTGTCTCATGCTGATCTTCTAATGGGTGCATTGAAATATAATCTGCTGGGTTATTTTCTTTCCCTGGCCCATGCACAATTTTATAACCATAACCATGCAGATATTGTAAACTCCATCACTCAGAGCACATTGCTGCCTTGAACTGTGAACTGCCAAATATTGTCATGAGTACCTGATGATCTGTTACCACAGTAAATGCTGAGCCATAAATGAATAAACGACAGTATATGAAAACCAGGAGGGCTGGCAGGTCTCTGTCAAGTTCCCAAGGATGGTTAGGACACTCTTTTTTTTTTTTTTTTGAGACGGAGTCTCGCTCTGTAGCCCGGGCTGGAGTGCAGTGGCCGGATCTCAGCTCACTGCAAGCTCCGCCTCCCGGGTTCACGCCATTCTCCTGCCTCAGCCTCCCGAGTAGCTGGGACTACAGGCGCCCGCCACCTCGCCCGGCTAGTTTTTTTGTATTTTTAGTAGAGATGGGGTTTCACGGTGTTCGCCAGGATGGTCTCGATCTCCTGACCTCGTGATCCGCCCATCTCGGCCTCCCAAAGTGCTGGGATTACAGGCTTGAGCCACCGCGCCCGGCCAGGACACTCTTAAAACTAGCCTTGCAGAAAAGAAAGTAAATGCACTTTCACCTAGATTGGAACACAAGATATGTTTTCACAGATTTAAGAAAGCCTTCATAAATCTGGTGATGGAGACTTTTTGTTTTTTCTTACTGTTAGGTAATGGCCTGTAAGTTTGGATATTGCAAAGCATGCTAGAGTTATTACCTTCATTTTCATTTGTCAAATGGCTGGGAATACACAAAATTATTTTACAATGCTTGACACTCTAATAGCTTCCCAGTCAATGAGGCAGTAGAAAAGCCATATTTTTAACTGGGTACCAAATTCTAATTTCTTAAGAAACTGAGACATGGTTGGTCTTGGTGTTGCAGTGTCTCCATCTATAAAATAGAGATAATAATGGTTTCTCCATTGTGGTGTATACACACACACACACACACACACACACACACACACACAAGAATACTACTCAGCCATGAAAAGGAATGAATTAATGGCATTCGCAGCAACCTGGATGGGATTGGAGACTATTATGCTAAGTGAAGTGACCCAGGAATGGAAAACCAAACCCGGTATACTATCACCCATAAGTGAGAGCTAAGCTATGAGGATACAAAGGCATAAGAATGACACAAGGGACTTTGGGGACTCGGGGAAATTATGGGAAGTGGTGAGGGATAAAAGACTACAAATTGGGTGCAGCATATACTGCTCAGGAGATGGGTGCACCAAAACCTCACAAATCACCACTAAAGAACTTACTCATGTAAGCAAATACCATCTGTTCCCCCAAAACCTATAGAAATAAAAAATTTAAAAAATACATATCTCCACTTATCCCCCACTTCCCCATCATGCTTTCCAGCCTCTGGTGACTATCCTTCTGCTCTCTAACTTCATGAGTTCAATTGTTTTAATTTTTAGCTCCCACAAACAAGCGAGAACATACCTTAACAAATGTAGTCTAAAACAATAAATAGAACAATATATGCAAAAAATTAGAGTTTCTCTGGCCTGAGGTATTGTAAAGATTAGTTCATGTTTAAAAGGAACTTTAAAAATGCAAAGCACTGTATGAAAGTTAGAAAAACAAGCTATAGAATATCTAAATTTTGATTTTCTGACACTCTAAAGCTCAATTATAAGTTTATTTTACTCGATGCCTTCTTTTACATTTTTCATATTAAAAAAGAAAGAAAACTAAACTTATTCTACCACATGTTTCATATAGCTTAGGATTTGCAGTATCCTTCATGTATCTACATGAGTGCTGAAGATAATAAAATACTTGCGATTTCTAAAAAAAATTTCACTTTATTTAGGCTACTCTTTGATGTGTTTAAAGAACATAGATTGCTTTTCAGTATACTCCTCTTTCAAAGATAATTTTTTCCATAAAAAAGAATACAAGATTTAAATATTGTTTAGTTGGTGCACACAAAGTTTACTCAGTTTGTAAATTCACTGTGTATCCTTTTGTCTGGTTCTGATCTTTTGAATCTTGTGTCCCAGTCCTGATTACCAGGTTTCTGTTCTGTTTCTTTATGCCTGGCACTCCAGCCATGGAGAAAGCACCTCACATTTCTATACCTGTCACCTTCTGAGATACATAGCCAGACAGTCTTTTGTTCAAACAACAGTGTTCTATTTTTTCAGCATCTCTATCAATTAATTAAATGAAGATATAACAGCAGTTTAGTGTTATTAAGCCAGACACTGTACTAGGCATTTTACATATTTCATCCAATTTAACTGCCACTACAACCTAATGGGGTTCATGCTGTATTTATCTCCATCTCACGGTTAGAAGACAGACTCAGAAAGGCTAATAATTTTCCCAAAGTTACAGAGTGGC
This sequence comes from Theropithecus gelada, assembly GCF_003255815.1. Lineage (NCBI taxonomy): Eukaryota > Metazoa > Chordata > Mammalia > Primates > Cercopithecidae > Theropithecus > Theropithecus gelada. The sequence goes on along the minus strand of NC_037680.1, from coordinate 81,232,634 downwards.
AGAGGCAGGATTCAAACCCAAGCCTGTTTAGTAATCTTTTGACACCACCCCTCCTTCTTTCAATCAGCAGAAAAATCAGCTGTTGTGGTTTTAAAATATGTCCACCATTCTTTGACATTTCTTCCTTCAAAAGGCAGAGCTAATTCTCATCACAGAATTTGCAGAAGTGACTGCATGACTTCTAAGCACATGGATGTTATTGCACCATCCTCCTCGAAGATCTTTCTCTTGGCTCATCACACTAGGGAAAGCCAGCCACCTCTCCTCAGTCAGACAATGGAGAGGTCCACAAGGCCTGAGGACTACTGCCAAAAACCAGCATCACCTTGCCTGTCATGGGAGGAAAGCATTTTGGACATGGTTCTTCCAGTCCAGTGAGGTCCTGAGATGACTGGAGTCTTGGTCTACATCATGACCACAGCCTCATAAAACATATTCAACCAGAAGCACACAGCTAGGCTGATCTCAAACTCCTCACCCACAAAAACTGTGTGAGGCAATAAATGTTAATTGCTTTAAAATGCTAAGATTCAGGGTAATTTCTCATGCGGCAATATACCAGCAAATGGAACAGATAGCAGAACTGACAAGTGAAGTGATCAAAACAGTTTGGAATCCTAGGCTAAAATCAGTAACAAAAAGTTAAAAACAATTGCTTTTCTAGATACATACAATCAATTGCCTAAGTTAAATTCCGAGTACAGAAGCAGTTAATTTTGAAATACTGAAATTGATCACAACTTCAAACTGAGCTACCAAAGTGATTCTTAAACAAACACACACACACACATACAAACAAACACACAAACACACAAAATCAATGTTTGTGTTGTCTTGGGCAGCATTCATGGAAACAGGATCATCCTTTCCCTGCCATCTTCTGGACAGGCCAGACCATGGCTAAAAACTCAGTTCTGTTCTGCAGACCCTATTTTAAGCAGCTTGTGAACAGCCAGAGCACCATCCAGGACCATGAGAGGCTGGAAACCGCACCTGGTGAAGCATCGTTTGGGAATCTGGGGTTCTTTGGTTCTGAAACAGCTAGACGAATCAATATAATTTTGCTGTCTTCAACTTTTTAAAGAGTTACAGCACATATGTGGAGGAGAACTTGTTCTGTTTTGCTCCATGAGGCAGAACTAGAATTACTGGAAGCCAGTTCTAGGAGGCCCCTGGTGCTGTCAGTGCTGGAGTGTCCAGGAAGAGATAGTGTTAATTTTCAACGAAGCTCTAGAAAAAAGGATTACGCCCTGCCTGAGAGGTTAGACTACAAAACCCAAGAACCCTTTACATCTGTAATTCAGTGGCATTAGGACCCAATTTGGGTGTTGGTGTGGGTGGCAGCAGTTACACTGGTAGCCTGGATGGTTCATATACTTCATTCACGTCCCCAACTTGATCCCAGAAGGACTCACTGCTTCTTATACCATGAGTAAGTGATGCAGGTGAGGGTTTATGCTGCTACCCTTGCATGCGGCGGGGTGGGGGATGGCCACTCTCTGGGAGATGTCTGCTAGTTGAGATTGACAAAGAAAGAAGCTGCCCTGTCCTTTTTTTAAAAAAGTTTTTTTTTGAGAAAGGGCCTGGTACTGTCATACAGGCTGGAGCTCTGTGGCACAATCATGGCTCACTGGAGCCTCAACTTCCTGGGCTCAAGAAATCCTCCTACCCTAGCCTTCTGAGTAGCTGGGACTATAGGTGTGTGTCACCATTCCTGGCTAAATTTTTATTTTATTATTATTTTTTCTAGTGACAGAGTCTCACTACCAGCCCAGGCTGGTCTCAAACTCCTGGGCTCAATTGATCCTCCTGCCTCAGCCTCCCTCCCAAAGTGCTGAGATTATAGGCATGAGTCACGCATGGCACCTGGCCTGCCCCATTCTTGAGTACCACCAGCTCACTGGTATTTCCCCAGAGCAAATGTACACTGAGCTTGCTGAAAGTTTGAAGAAGTTTTATTTTTCACTTTATTTTTAAGTTCCTCTGTGTTAAATTATACACAAATTCAAAGTGTATTCATGTTACACATGGTGTTTTTAGTGTGACTTTTTTTCTCATTTTGTTTTGCATTCCCCTTCCCCTCCATTGTATTCTATCCACGTTAGACCTCCTTACCCCAAAAGGTTAACCATGTTAATAATCCAGTACCCATATCCTTCTTTATGTCTCTAACACATATGTATTAAATATATCCACCTAGACAGAGGGCTTTTTGGTGTTGGTTCATGAATGTGGAATCATATTATACATAATTGCCTGCATCTTACCTGTAACAGTTCTCATTTCTATTTGCAATGCACAGGAATACTCTTTTGCCCAAGGTGCAATGGCTCTTTATACATTTTTTTTTTTCCCCAAACCAATGCACGCTTTCTCGTTGTTACTTGAATTTGCATTTCTCTGACTTGTTTGTAATTTTGAGCTTCTTTTTATATGTCTGTCAGCATTTGGATTTTACTCTTCCGGAAGTTGCCTGTTCATATCTTTGGTACCTTTGCTATTGGGTCTGTTCCTTGTTAGTCGTAAGGAGACTTTGTACATTATGGGTATTGTCCTTTCTGTGAGCGCTAATGGATAAGTAGGGCGCATGCGAACTGCAATAAAATGACGACTGTATTGTGGAATTATTACTCTTCATTCAGAATTCCTCATGAATCCCGTGACACCAGCATCTTGGCATACTAACCACAAGATGTGGCCATAGTCATCTTTACATTAAATTCTCAGTACAACTTAAATAAAAATTATACAAAAATAAATATTATGACATTTTTCCTTCTCTACTCAATAGATCCTCTTGTACAGCACCTAGGAAAATGTACACACTTTAATTTCAAGAGGAATGCCTATTCCTCAGTTCACATCACTCTGATCTTAGTCCTTGGAAGGTAGTAACACTTGCCTTATTTTGATGAAGGAATACATGGACCTCTGTCTATCTAGGTCATTTAGGATGTATACCACCATTCTGAAATATTTTTTCCTTGATCATCATTTTTCTAAATGTTTCATTCTAATTCACACATCTCTCCCTGACTGGAGTGAAGGGAGTTAGGGGGGTGAGCTAGGGAGAGGGACTGTTCAAGGTCACTCACCTCACATTCAACACAGCAAGATAGCAATAAGTCAAAAAAATGGCACAGATGGGTGAGAAAGCAAGATTGGTCAGGAGTAAGGTTTAACCTATAAACTTGCTGGAAATGCACCACAAATTTGGTGCTGAGCTTTCTTGCAGCTAAATGAAAAAGGAAAAAGCAATTGCCTATAAACTTCACAGTATTCACAAGTTAAATATTAATCTGTTGCTTGGGAAATAGCTCAAATATCCCTATAATTTGACCAGAGATTAATTTTTTTTCCATAGAGCTATTCATGTCAAAGAGGACATATATTTCAGCCTATTTTTCCTTACCTAAGAAGAAGGGCCTGACTAAGGATCATCTCCTTGCTTTCTTCTTGCCCTTATATGCTCTGACAGCTTGCTTTTTTATTATGTTAACTTTTTGTTTGTTGTATAACTTCCCAGGTATCATCCAATATGACATTGACTGTGGGCATGTTCTTCTGATCCCATCATTTAGTTATGTCGAATTTGCCAGAGCTAAGTATAAGGCACAAAATCAGAAGTCCTGTCTTTGAAGATTATGTAGGTCTTTTAAAATGCTTCTTGTATTCTATATCCAGGGTCTGGAGTTAGTAAAGGACTTTCCATGACAAAACACTATATCCTCTATCATTATCATCTTTGAGTAAAACCACCACTCATGATATAAATGAATTCTTTTGCTCATAATTGATATAGCAACTTGCTAAGTTGATGGCTTTCGGTAGAATAGCTCCAATAGTATTTTTTAAGTTAATAGACTATTTTTAGAGTGGCTTTAGATTTATAGAAAATTGCTCAGATAGTACAGTAAGTTTCCATCTATTCTCCCACTCACAGTTTCCCTTATCACAAACATCTTGCATTACTGTAATACATCAGTTTTAATTGGTGAGCCAATATTGATACATTATTACTAACTGAAGTCCATGGTTCACTCTGTGTTGTATAGTTCTGTGGGTTTTGTCAAATGCACAGTGTCACATATCCACATTACAGTATCATACAGGATGGTGTTTTACTGCCCTGGCTTTAGGTCTGAGATAGTTCTGATAGTATTTTTTATCACCTTTTAACACCTTATATGGGGCTATCTTATTAATGTTCACACACGAAAATTATATAATGTTCAACAGCTCTCAAAAGATGGTCACGTTTTAATTTAGCACATGGCTAAATTTCTTCTCAGTTTAGAATATATATTTTTGTGGGACTTCATTGTCATTTTCCATAGAAATTTATGACATTTGGAAATTCCTCTGGGGTACTCAATCCCATCATCAATATATTATTCCAAAAGAGCACATGGTGGCTTAGTGCAACATTCTCATGTTACAACAAGATGTCTAATTAAACACGCAACATATAGCAGCTAAACAGTCCTTTCCTAAGCAGCATTATACTATTTCTAAATATTTGATGAATTCAATGAAGTGAGTGAGTCCTTCAAATTTTACAGTGTTGTGAATTTATGCTCAGTAGACAGCACTTCTAGAAATATGGAAGCCTGTACTTCTAGAAATATGGAAGCCTGCAATTGCGTTATTTTGTCATCTGTCCCTTAAATGTATTGGGCATGCAAGAAAAAGATCTAATACCCAGATACTCAGACATACCTTTTACTTCATGTCCTCATAATGTTTCCTGAGGTCACAGGCATGTGGGGCATCTGTGGTCATCAGATAAGTTATCACCTTTGGCCAGTGAATATGTCCTCAGTGAACATATCCATATGAATATAGAGAGAGTGTGATTATCCATTAAGTTAACAAATATTTATTGAGTCCTGCTATGTACTAAGTATTGGGCTAGATGAGACAGATAAGTCAACAGACAATTACAAGACAGGGTGAAAGTACACGAACATGGCATTTTAGAGCTCACAGGTAGTCAAATCCTTGTGTTACAACTCATTTCACAGCTAAATAAGTTGAGACTAGGAAAGGTCACCTAGCAATTGAATAGCACAACCAGGAATAGAACTGACTCTTAGTTAAGCACTCTCCTCTCCCTTGCCCCATTCCCTTTTTTTGTGTGTGTACTTAAACAATATTGTACTGTTCTGCCAAACCCGTGACATCTTTAATATTGTAATTTGTGCCTACTGTATTCCTTGGGATGATTTGAGGAGAAGGAAGATGCCTACAGAATTCTAGTGATGTTTAATTTAATTTGCCTTGGATGAAATTGAAGCTAAAATTGTTAGCTGAAAGACATACATAAGGAGGTAAGAAAACCCAAGTATTGTTGTTCTTTTCCAAGTTTGTTACAGATTAGAATTTCATCACTGGAGTTAAAAGCATTGGGGACATGTTGAATTACTTTCCTGATGGTATCTTTAAAATTTTCTCAACAGCTGAGTTTATTTTAGACATTAATCTTAGAGGCTGTCTCAAGAAAATACAAAAATAAAATATTTTTCAAATAACAAGATCTTGTAACAAGTTCTGAGGGTCACCTTTGTTCAAATCTGGCTCAGAAGAGACAGATGAACCATTGAGCAATTGAACTGTATCTGTTAAAATTGACCAGATAATATATATGTCTCCTTCTATCTCTTCATCTGAGTGATTCACGCCAATGCAAATTCTGACCTACCTCTATTATTCAGTTTAAGAAGAGAAAGTATAAAAGATATATTAGTGCATGGTGCTGGATCAGTCACTGTCCTGATTTTATCTCTGCCTTTTTCATTCTTTTAAATTAGATTCTTCATTTTTCTTAAGCTTTCATGTTTCTTCATTTTTATCATGCAGTGTCCATAATTTCTCAACATTTGCAGCTAAGTCAGGCTGTAGAATATATCAGCTATATTTTTAATGGTACACATGAAATTGCACTATAATATCCCAAAGGCAGAGGACTGATTCTATTAAATTACAAAAAATATAGAACATTCAGGGATGCTGGAATCACAACAAATGGTATGTCATCTAACATATGGAACAGAATGTTTTCTCAATAGCTAAAAATTGCTTTTATTGTCTGAATATCATAAAGGAGCTTTAAGTTGTGTTTAAAGTATGCTAATAGAGTAGAACACACATTTCAATGGACATATAATATTATATGCTAACCAGGTTCTAGGAAGTTTTATTCTTTGCAGGTGTCCTATTTCTAAGGAATTGCCTTGACCCATGGTCCCTCTGAACTAGTGTAATAGTAAGTCGCAAATATCCCAGAGTAACTCATTTTTGCCTTTTACAGTTTACAACAGTATTTTCATATAATTATCTCATTTTGATCCTGTTTATAACCACACAAGGGATACGATTCTCAGCATTTTACCTATTACACATATGGTCCTTTATCTCCAGGGGGCTACGTCAGAAGGGAAGTAACACTACTGAATGCCTACTATAAGACTCATTGCTTAGAGCTCCTCTTCAAAGAGCATTTTTACATCTTTTTGTTTCTAAAAGATGTAAGTGTTCTGAACTCAAAACACTTCCCATCTTAATCGATAACAACCAATCAAATTGGGAAGTGGTGGGCAAAGTGGTAGGAAGAAAATGAAATAAACCTTCAGATCATGAGGAAGGGAAAATTAAAGTAACTCTACCTGTGGAAAATACTTATTTTTTCCTGATAGAGGTCTGGGAGTATCATAGCCTGAAGCCCCCATTTTGTCCTGGTCAGACACAGTGATCTATTTGCATTCTTGAACAGATCACCAAACCATAATGCTGGCAGCAGACATTGTCACTATGGATGTCCTGCCTGTATGCTAACCTGGTGCCACTAACTGACTGACAGTTCCCTAGTAGGAGGCTTCCTGTGTCTCTCTGCCTCCAGGCATCTATGGGTCCTGGGAGCATGGGAAGCCGGAGTGTGGGGCAGACTGGAAGTGCTGGAGCATGAATGCCCCTAGGAGTGACCCTCCACCGTGGAGGTCTGGTTGGTGGTGGATGTGTTAGTCTGGGTCCTCTGTGAAGCAGGCACCAAGAGGAGATTAAATGGACACACAGGGAAAATGCTGTGTGAAAGAAAATAGAGAGGGGGTCAGGAAGTCTGGGAGAGCTGCCAGACCATGATGCAGGTCCGACCCCCAGGGAAGTAGAAAAAGAGAAGATTGGGTGGATGCATCCTACACCGTGGTGCAGAACAAACTGTCAGCAAAGCTGTCAGCAAGTCCTTGAGCTGCAGTCACCAAGGAAGGAGTCCCATGTCTCCCAGGTACAGGCCCACCCTCGTATCCCCACCACCTTGGTCATTGGCAAGGAGCAGCCCCTGAGAGGTGAGGTTTAGCCCAAATCTGTCGACTGATTTCAGAGCATGGCTGCTGAGCTCTCAGCCAATTCGCCTGCTGGAATAGTTGGTCTGCAAGGTGCAGGCTCATGGCTGCTGGGGTGGATATAAACCCAGGAACCGTGAGAGAACAGGTCTGAGGTATGTTCCACAGAGTTCCTCAGTGAGTTCCCAGCGGGACTAGGCTCCAGCTGTCCATCACAATAACCCACTTTTACTGGTGTTCCTTGTCTCACTTCTCTCTTTTCTCGCTGTGCTTCCTGGCATCAACTCTCAAATAAACTGCATGCACCTCAATCCTTGACTCAGGGTCAGCTTTTGGAGAAACCAAACTAAGACAATGCCTTTCAATGATCTTTGCTGACTGGGGCTCTGTCTACCTTGCAGCAGGTCCTTTCACTGTGGCTGATTGGGGTTGCTATTTTTATGCTCAGAATGAGAGTATTGAACCATCAAAACAGTTGACGTTTGCCTTTAAGTGGGTCCCAAAGATATTTCTCCCTCTTCCCCTTCTCTTGAATCCCACCATCTTCTTAATTCCCCCTAAATAGGTGGACTCCCCTCTAAATAGGTGAGAATGGCCCTTAACAAATTCCCCCCACCAAATAGGTGAGAATGGCCCTTAACAAAATATTTCTTCAAAATCTTTGCTTAGAATTGCTCTTTCATCTTTAACAGAATGAGAAAGGGGTTAATCAGGGCCAGAATAATTAAGACAAAACATCCACAGAATATTCTATTTTATCTTTGTGAGACTCATACAGCTTGAATATGTTTTACCTGATGATGGGCGTGGCCTTTGAATGGCACGCCAGGCTCATCCCTGAGCCTGGGAGATCAGCTGCCTTCCCACCCTCGCAGAGTAGAGTGAGTTTTGAGTTTTACATCCTGCAAAACCATCAGTCAAGGGGTCAGGATAGGGGTCCCTGACTTCTCAGGTTAGGTCCCAAGATAGGTTTGCCTGAAAGTCACTACGGCAACATGGGTGATTGGGTTGTATTATAGGCTGACTGGTGAGGGACGGATGCAGGGGGACCACCCAGGCACCTCACAGTTTCTCGTTCCGCTATCTCCCATGAGTTGAACAGAGCTAGCACTGTTTTGTGCTCTCCATTCTTACATGCCGCGCTCCTTACTCCTAGCCACAGTTCCTATTCTTGTCACAATTGAGTATCACCCTTACAGGTGCTTCCCGAGACTTGAGGGTCTCCTAGTACTACAATCTGGATGACACAGTCACGATGGTTCTCTTGAGAAGCACCCCCAATCCTGACTCTCTTCATTTTTTAAATTTCAACCCCAAATTCTAATGAGGGAAGATCACAGTTATGGTATTGCCAAGGGTTTTATCATTCAAATAAATAAATGCCAATCCCTATCACCATGATTTTCATACAAGTACGGTTGTACCTCAGTATCCAGGACCCTGAGGATGCCCAAGTCCCTCATATAAAATGGCATAGTAGTATTTGCATATAAGCAATGTACATCCTCCTATGTACTTTAAATCATCTCTAGATGATTTATAATACCTAAAAAAAAAATGCTATGCCATAGTAGTTATACTGTATTGTTTCTTTATTTGTATTATCATTTTGTTATTTTTACTGTTTTTTAAAAAATATTTTTCATATGAGATTTGTTGAATCCACAGTGGAACCCTCCCATATGAAAGGCCTACCATAAATATATTTCAACACTAAAATTTAGAAAGAATGTTATCTCAAGACCGGAGATAGTGGCTCATGCCTGTAATCCCAGCACTTTGGGAGGCCAAGACCAGTGGATCACCTGAGGTCAGGAGTTCAAGACCAGCCTGGCCAACATGGCAAAACCCTGTCTCTACTAAAAATACAAAACATTAGCTGAACATGGTGATGGGTGCCTGTAATCCCAGCTACTTGAGAGGTTGAGGCAGGAGAATTGCTTGAACCTGGGAGGCGGAGGTTGCAGTGAGCCAAGATCATGCCATTGCACTCCAGCCTGGGTGACAGAGTAACACTCTGTCTAAAAAAAAAAAAAAAAAAAGAAAGAAAGAGTAACTCAGGGTAAAGAAAAACTGTTCCCAAGAAAAAACATTTTGTGACTTTATACTAATGTTGATATATTTTTAAATTTATTCACACACAGTACTAGTCTAGGAACTGGCATTTGGGAACTACTAATATGAAATAACATTAATAATATACATTGTTTACTATGTGTCAGACACTGCACTATTGCTTTACAAGCATTATCTCATTTAATTCCCAGAATAACACTTGAGGTAAGCACTGTTACTGTTTCCATTTCACAGGTGAATAAACTGAGGCAATGACGATAAGTAGCTTGTTCAAGATTATCCAGACATCAAAGGGCAAAGCCAGACTCAAATCCTGCATTTGAACTCCAGAACCTACATTTTTACCCCGATACTTTATTTCACTGGTTCTCCAAATGTGGTCCAGAAACCAGCAGCATCAGCATCACCTGGAAACTTATTAAAAATGCAAATTCTTGGGTCTCACTCCAGCCCTAATGGATCTGAAACAAGGTGGGGCCCAGTAATCTGTGCTTTAGTAAGAGGCTAGTGGATTTTGCAGCATGATAAAGTTTAAGAACTGCCACTCTAAAAAATGTACAACAGTAATATATTATTTGTTTTCTGTTTATTCTATATCTCTGCAAAAATATTGTTTATGGATGGCACAGAGTTAGGATCTTGAACTTTTATCCTCTGTAGTATAGGCCATCTTGTGGACCTCTATAAAACACTTATTAAATGGAAAGGGAAATGCTGCCATATATGTCTTGAATGACTTAAGTTCATTTGTGTATAAAGATGAGATGCTAGATTAGAGAACTTTTTGAGATTCTTTGCATCTTCAACACCATAATATTATTCCTGTCTCTCATTGCATGTGTTTGTGATAATCAGGAATTACATGAATATAAAACTAATATAACATTTTGCTTGCATGTGCGGTAATCATTAAAAACACAGCATGAATGATAGCAACACATGGCATTTAAAAATAAGCTTTCCAATTATGCCAGGAGACGCAGAGCTCATTTTACTTTGCTACAGAGTGTGTAATAGTGGTAAGTAAAGGTTTGAAGAAGTGGCTTTCTTTGGAATACCTTAGAAAGATTTCTTTTTTTCTTTTTTCCTATGTGCAACATTGGTGCTGCACCTATCTCACAGGTGCAGATCAGCAAGACTATTCTCTAAACTTGCTTTTAAAGAAAAGTCCTCTAGAAATATACGGTATTATTATGATTAGACATATCAAAGCCAGAAACTTTGCAGTCCCACAACTGAATTACATTTCATGTGATGGGTTCTTGATATTACATATGATTGAGCCCAAACAATATGCTTTGGAAACTATCCAGACTTATAATTATGAAAAGAATTTGAAGTGTATGGGTGTTCTGCAGTTTCTTATCAAAAGTGTAATTGAAGACTTCCTTTATTTCACTATCTGAAGTATGGCATTATATGCCCATCACTCAGAGAGAGATAAACAAATTTGATGCTCATTTTTAATCTCCATGCCAGCAACAACATTCTTACCCATCAGGCCAAGTTCTTACACAGAATTTGTTAGACTACTAAGATTTAATAATGTTTATTTACAGAGATCCAAAGGGTACTTTACTATTAATACTGCATTCCCAGATATTTTTATTATCCTTTGCTGAATGTAATTGGCAATATATACTCAAAATGTTCTTTCCAACTATAGTTTCTCTAATAAATATTTTTGCATAGGCTTAACATGGGTTAAAGTGCTAATAAGATTAACTTTTTATTGGAATTGCTGGTCATTTTAGGAAAAGCTAAATAAAATGAACAATTTTGTCAGATATGTCTGTTTTATTTTCCTGTCTTTAACTTTTGGATATAAGTTACGGAAGTAGCTTTGTTGATTCTGAACTATAGAATCCCCTCAATGTGATTTAACATAAAGGAGGATTTTATGATAAGGTCTCTGAGCACTGAGGAAGCAAGCATTGAGGAAGCAGGCGGTCAGGCCTCAGGAGTAGAAGACTGGATGAGGAACTGAGGTGGACGCCCCCAGTCTTTAGACACATGGGCTTTGCTTACGTTGCATGGCTTCCTCATCCTCCCTTCTCTCTGCAAAGTGGTTTTCTCAGATTCCCCTAACGTATATCACCAAACAGGTTGTCTTCAGGGCTGCCACCAGCCCATATGGCACTCACACATCAATTAGAAATAGGTTTCCTTCTCAATACACTTTGATTCCATCCGTCAGTGCAGTACCCTGGCTGCCCTAGCCCTGAGTCAACCCTAACACAGAAAAGGAAGGATAAGCAGCAGAGAGCACATTACTGACTCCGTGTGAGTCTGACTGGCACCCTGGACATGCATCTAGAGACAGTAGGTGTGGTCAGATACAAACATGACTGCCAGGTGGAATGACCAGCCATCACAGTTTGTGTCAGACTGAGGGATTTGATAGATTTGATTAGGATTTTCATAAATCACATTAAGATTTTGATAGATTTGGTAGAGGGAAGATCTAAGACTGGGTGCATTCTGGCCAAACCAGGCAAGTTGGTCATCCTACAGTAAGGGGTCAACTCTTCAAAGTGGGTACAGCTCTCAACAAGAAGTGTGAGAAGACACCCCAAGGGGGGTATAGTATACATTATATGTATTACTGTTTGGGAGTGAATTATAATAGTTAGTTTGTCATTTTGACATTGTGGAGGCTTAGTCCTGCAGGAATTTTATTTCATTTGGCCCAACAATGCTATCACAAAATATCATGGTAATCTTTATTTGGGTATACTGGGCTATATATCACAGTTCTATTTCTTTTCTGCTCAAATTCTATTCCAGCAAAGAAATTATTGTTCTATATTAAATTTGTTTTTTTTCCAGTCTTGACATTTTGCTTAGGTTAATGTTACTCTTGTTTTTTCTTAGGAAGTTTTTGAAATGTTCTATTTAGGAAAAAAAAAACTTTGAAAAGAAAAATACGTATTCATAAACTGGATTGCAGAATTTGTTATTGTTTTCAATGAGGATGGATATTATACATGACATCCAGATAAATATTTAAACATTTGTTTCCTTAAGTTAATGTTTTTAATCCATTCTAGTATTTGACACATAAGAGATAAAAGAGATGGAGCAGGGCTCCTAGTTGTAGAAGGGCAGAGAAGGGTTATCCTTAGAGCTCCACTTCCCAACAAAAAGAAACTTGAGATTTATCGTTTCTATCTTTGCATAAAACAAAACAAAGAAAATGTCTTACTTCCAATTAAAATTACCTTCACATTAGATCTTAGTCTATAACTTACTTCAAGTCCTATTGGAAGAGAAATGATTAGAAATCTTAAATACCTACTGAGGAATGTAATTGACCTGATATTAAATTTTAGAAAGGGAAATACATTTGATAAGTAAAACAAGAGTCTAAAAGTCAGTTCCTTTTGAGGGACAAGGCAAATCATTGAGGGGAGGAAAGTAGAGACTGAGAGAAAAGAGAAGGGAAAAAGAGTGATTGTGGGCAAAGTGAGAAGGTCATTGTCACTGGTGGAGAGGAAAAGATAGTGAGGGACCAGTGAAGGGAAGAATGGAGATGAGAGTAAAGATCCAATCAAGATGTTCTGAATGACCTGATATAAGAAGCTCAGCAAAACTGGCTATGAAACAAGACAGAGATAGAGCCAAGCCCAGTCCCACTATGCACCAGTGTGTGACTAGCTTCCTTCCCTTCCCTTAGCTTAATTATTCCATCTATAAAACAAAGACAATATAGTTTATCCAGTGGGGATGTTGTAGGGCTGGACATGTCATGCTTGAAGGTCTTGGCATATAATTGTTGCTTAATAACTGGATTATTTTATTACTGTCATGCTTTATTTTGTACTTTAGAGTGTTATTGTCTTTGCAATGTTAATTATATGATGAACTGTTGCCTTTTCAAATTTAATATAAGTCAAGTAATTGTTTATGGGAGCTAGATGTCCTGCTAGGTAAAGATGTCCTGCTTTATAAAGACAAATTATTGGCCCTAACCTTAAGATCTCAGAATCCCAGCACAAGGAGAAAAGTTCACAAATAGAGGTATGTTCTAGGCACGGGTGGTTACCTGGCTACAGTGGCTTGGGGAAGACTTCTTTAAACCCTGGGATGAGTCTTAAGAGTGTTTATAAAACTTTTATGGGCGTATAAATTACCTACGAATCCTGTTACACTGTTAATTTTGAGTCTGTAGCCTAGGGTATGTCCTGAGATTCTAAGTTTATAAGAAGTTCCAAGATGATGTCAAGATTTCTGGTCAGCTGACCACACATCGAGTAGCAAGTAAAGAAGTGGTTCTTAACCACACTAGCATGTTAGTATCACATGGGAAATATTTTTTAAATATTATCGATGCTCAGCTACCACTTCTGAAATAGTTTGTTTTCACTGGTCTAGGGAGGGGCCCAGGGAGTCTTAGTTCTAACAGGCTCCCAGGTGATTCTCATGTGAGCCCAGGATTGACTCCACTGCTTTAAAGGATGAGTTGGGACTTGCCAGGACATGTTGGGAAGGGAGATTGTTTTGCAGAAAGGAAGAACAGCATGTGGAAAAAACATGGATGTGTGGATCCAAATGGCATATTTAGGGTATTTGCCTGTCATTCAGTTTGAAGTTATGACTGGAGCAAAAGATGGGGGGTGGTGGTAAGAGATGAGATTGGGTGGCCAAATTATATATTTGCCTTTCGAAAAAATATATATATTATCACTGTGGTAAAATATATACAACATGAAATTTACAACTATAACCATTTTTAAGTGTACAATTCAGTGGCAATAAGTACAATGTTATATAACTGTCACCACTACCTACTTCCAAAACTTTTTCATCACCCCACGCAGAAACTCTGTAATCATGAAGCGTTAACTCCACATTTCTCCTCCCCCGGTAACCTGTATTCTACTTTCTCTCTCTATTCATTTGCCTGTTATTGATACTGCATATAAATAAAACCACACAAAATATGTCTTTTTCTGTCTGGCTTATTTCAGCATAATGTTTTAAAGTTTCGTCCATATCGTGGCATGTATTAGCACTGCATTCCCTTTTATGGCTGAATAATATTCTGTGGTATGGATATACCACATTTTGTTTATCCATTCGTCTATTGTTGGACACTTGGGTTGTTTCCACCTTTTGGCTACTGTAAATAATGCTATGACCATTCAATCCTAGTTATAGATCAGAATAACATGTGGAACTTTAAAAAAATTACTGCTGTCTGGGCCTTGCTATAGATCAACCAAACTCAACTCTCTGGGAATGAAAATCAGACGTGGTAGTTGTGGCTTTAAACCTTCCCAAGGATTCTGCTATGCAGCTGGAAGTGTGAACCGCTGATTTGATTTACATAAGGTGAGTTGTATCCAAGTCCCAGGTGCAATTCCTTTAAGGGTTAATTTCAAGGGTTAGATCCACGTACGGAACAATCACTTGGAGGGCTTCTTGAGAAGGCCCAGTCCTAGTTCTCAGACTGAAGAGTTTGATTTACTAGGTCTTTGATAGGCCTTAGGAATCCGATGTAGTGATATGGTTATGCTTTGTGGACCCACCCAAATCTCATCTGAACTGTAATCTCCAGGTGTTTAGGAAGAGACCTGGTGGGAAGTGATTGGATTAAGGGGGCAGTTTCCCCCACGTTTTTCTGATGATAATGAGTTCTCACAAGATCTGATGGTTTTATAAAGGGCAGTTTTCTCTGCTCTTGCCAGCTCTCTCTTTCCTGCTGCCGTGTGAAGAAAGTCCTTCCTTCCCCTTTCACCTTCCACCTTGATTGTAAGTTTCATGAGGCCTCCCTAGTCATGTGGATCTGAGTCAATTAAGCTTCTTTTCTTTATAAATTACCCAGTCTCCCACAGTTCTTTACAGCAGTGTGAAAATGGACTAATACATGTAGCTATCCTGGAACTCTAGTTTGAAGAACACTAACTTCCAGACTATTTAGCTTGACACAGAGAAACTGCACATCTTTGTTAGATTCTGATAACCATACTATCTTTGCATCTTTAATTGCAAGGAGCCATTTGTCATAGGAGAAGCTGAGTGAAAGCCTAGAGATGGTTCAGAAAATCTATTCACTGTTTTGGAGAAATAATTTGGACCAACTGAAACATCAACTATACAATACTTGATAAAATAGGGATACATCAGTAGAGAAGAATCCTGGGACTCCCTTTCTCACTTTGCTCATTTTTGAGTTCTGTCCTTTATTGTATGATTTGGTCCTCAAAGAACTTTATGTCTAGATTACGTCTACTAATGACTTTTTAAAAAAGAGATAAGCATCAATGTCTTACTTCTTCTCTGACTCTAACACTCTATATTGTGTTTGTGTCAGAAATGCATACAATATACCGACTTTCATCAAATTGTTCCTGGATCCACTTAGTTGATGTTTATTTCATAATATTTTAGATCATAATACTTTGAAACATAGATATTTAACTTTTTTAGAATTAAAACACTTCTTTTTATATGTTTTGTTGTCTCCAGTCACGCTTTCAGGAGTGTTGATCAATTATTCCACACCTAGATGCCCACATAATGGAATGACAATGCATTTTTCACGTTCTCACATTCACTACAATAAAAAAGCTTTCAAACTCATTCAACCTTCTTCTGTGTTACTGCATGGCAGGGTTATTGGTATCTGATGTGTCAGACATGAGGAAAATTCTGTCTTTCCAAGCATGGACAGAAATGTACTTCACTTAAGTGTAAAATTATGAAGGATGTAATTTTGCACTCAAACTTCAATTACGATAATTCTTTCAATTAACATGCCCTGTTTCTTGTTTGCTTGGGCCCTTAAATCTGACAGTCTTCTCTTCCATAAGAGAACACATAGAATTTTACCTAAATACAGCTTGGAGAGAAAAGTAGAGTTGGCAGTTTTATTATTCTTTCTTATTTTTATTACTCTCCAAGTTTAACTCCTATATTTTGACAGCTTTCAAAAAAGTATTCACAAGACTTTGCTGTATTCCAAGAATGACAAGTTCATGGAGAATTTTGACTGCTTTGTCAGAGCTGGGTCACATAAGCACATGGCCCTTTTTGAGGACTTCCTAGGGCAGACACAGAAAGGTAGTTACCCGAAAACTTCAGTGGGTGAGTATGAAGCCCTCTCCCTGTGGTCTGTAAAGTCGGGGTACCATATATTCTGGATCTGGGGGTCCAGTCTTAGGTTGAGAATCTGTAGCAGCCCGTATATTCTCCTGACTGGGCCCAGGAGAGCTTAAATGTTGAGATATGTAGGTAGGTTATCTGCCATATTTGGAGATTAAAACCAACCCAAAACATATCTCTGAAAGGATCTGGACCTCTTTGAGGGTCTTCTAGGCAAATCTTATCAAAATGATGGTGGGCCCAAAAGAATTTCTTAAGAGGAATGATGAATGAATGATGGATGCTTCACCTAGAGGGGGAAAAGACTCAGTAGGGGACCCATTAGCTGTCTCCAAGGGTTTGGAAGAATGCCAGGTGTTGCTGTCCATGTGATGAGCCAGCACACTGGCTCTTTTGATTATGACAGAACCCTTAGCACCTTGAGCTGATTTTTATTGTTTGGAAGTAGTTTTGTCTCTGGGTTTGAGGAGTAGGGTTGCCGTACAACCCTTTCCCTGGAATTCAGCCAGCCCCTTGAATCCAGCTATGGTATCATTGTCCTGGCATTTGGTTTCAAACAATAGCATTCTCTTAAAAAAGTATTAAATTTAAAACTAGAGGAAAGATCTTTACTGTTTTTCTCTTTTCTAATGGGAACTTCTTGTCAAAGCAATAAATGCTGAAAAATTATTAAATTTTAAACTAATAATGCCATAGGAAAGGTATCTGCCCAGTGGGGTTTCCAGCACACTCTCAGTCAAGGCCTGCCTCACTGTTCCAGCAAGTCTCCAGCAGACTCAGTGACCTTTTCCTGGGACCCTCTGCAATCCATGGGGTGCTTGGTAGAAATTTGTACCTCCATGCTTGTCAAACTACTGCCATTCAGTGAATATAATGGATGATACAATAAAATAAATTATTTAAATAGTAGTCATAGAACAAAAAGCACTGTACATTTTTGGAGATACAGTATCGTTGCTGGAATAAGCAATTCCTTGAGCAGTAACTAATGCTAATGGGAAGGCACTTTGGCTGCATGTCATTCTCTGAGTTGATCTGATTCTGAGGTTCAAAGCTACTATTGTACAATCTGGGACTTTTACTGGTCTGCAAGTCTTAGTCTTCAGGGTACACACACTCAGAAATCAAGTAACCAACCTCCTTTTTTCTCTGTTGGAACTTTCTCATGCAAGCTTAATATGTTTCATTTCATGAGTAATTGACTTGAGAATATGATTGTGACTTGCTGTAGTCCTTCTTGTCATCTGGGCAGAAGCCTGCAAAGGGATAATATCCTAATGGATTCACCTCTATTGAAAGTCAGGCTTTCAGTATTACAGTTCCAAACAGCAGTCCTTATTTTTTCCTTAGAAGAGTACTACGAATCAAACTCATAATAAAATGATTTATAAACCAGAAAATTAATTTCCATGAAAGTTCAAACCACCTCCTTGGACTGGAGAGTCGTTTTCTTAGATCGCACATCCTGTCTCATTAGGCAAATCTACATGGGAAGGGACTTGGTAATTGGAGGGTCACTTTGTGACTATGTCATCAAAGCAGAATGATATTTATCATTTAATGGCATCAAGCAAAAGTAGTTAACACTTATGGAATGCTTACTATGTATTAGGCACCTCTTGCAGGCTCATGATTCACCTCTGTGGTCTTTATGTATTAGGCAGTGTTCTAAACATTTTTACATATTAACTTATTTTATTATCCATGACGTCAGTTTTATTATCATCATCCCATCTTACAGATAAGAAAACAAGCCCAGAGGGGTTAGGTAACTTGTCTAAAGTCACTGGTAAGTGGTAGAACTGGGATTTGAACAGAGAACCCTCACTTTTACCCAATACACTCCCTCTGCTCCTTGGGGATGCATCTAATACACTTTCATGCACTGATCAATGGGCCTCTCCTCCCAGGTGAGTAACAGGAACTCAAAATGTTGCCTCTCACACTCATTTTCTGGATTTCCAAGCTGCTGATCCCATAGTGTTAACACATGCTTTCTTAGAAAATGTTAACACCATTGATTGGTCATTGCCAAGATCTGATCTTGTTGCTTTCAACTTGAGCCAGGTTTCTTAAGGTGACTTTTTATGTATCAGATCTCACTTACCTTGTGCTGACTTTATTAGTCTACCTCCTGGAACCCTGGGAATGCCAGCCTAACAGTATGGTCCACACTGTACTACCTACAGTTACGTTCAAAACTGTCAGGAAAACATGCACACAGTGAAACACATTGATCAAAAGTTAAAAGGGAAGAGACAGCATAGGAAAAATGGGATGAACAAAATCCTAACAGTCTACATAGACAGGCCTGGACTCTTTACAAATATGATCTGTCAGTGCAGCTTTCTTTTTATTTAACTTTTTCTGAGCACCATGCTCTGCAGCACATGGCTAGTAAGAAGCAGTTACTGAAATCTGAGAACTACCGAAGAGGTGGAGAAAGAAATGGGGGTACAAACCGTACATAAGCCAAAGAGACAGTTTACAATTATTCCTTCACTTCTCTGGGGAAAAAAATAGCAAACATCAGTGGAACAGGCACTTGCAATGACAGAATTCTGTCAATACCAATTGGTGGAGTGTGTTCTACTTGCTCATCGATGCACTTTTTGATAACCAGAGTCCATAGCTGTGCCTACACAATGGCAAACAAACTGCTCATTCTAAACAGCCAGGGGCTTCCAAACTGCCCAATATTTATTATAACACAAGAAGAAAAAGAATTTTCAGTGTCTTTCTCATATTTTATTAGAAGGTTTTGACATTGTGAAGGCACTATCTGAATCTATACGGTGTGACTCAATGGCTTGTATACATTAAATATTCCATATGAAGGTTCCATAGCAAGCTGAACTTTGCTTATTCCTGGAATTATTTTGCAATTACTGTGGTACTTAACTACAGCTAAATGTTTTAAGTATAGGTTAGTACAAATGTAATTGCGGTTTTTGCCATTAAAAAGTAATGGCAAAAACCGCAATTACATTTGCACCAACCTAATAGTTAGACGTAAAAGGTAAAACAGGTATTTTAAACGCAATTATGACTATATTACAAATCAGAATTAATATCATCCTTCAGAGAGAATTTATGATTAAATACATGTTAATATGTAGAACAACTGAACAGTACAGAAAAGAATTAACTGGAGCACAGCAATGATATTTAGCCAGTATATTCTCACTGGTTGCTATTAAGTCCTGATTTGTTGTCTCTCTTCCGATTAGTGAGTGTCTGGTTCTGGGTGGTTGATTCCTTTCAATTGTTAAATATTTGGATTGACTTCTGATTTCTGAAGCAATTGTTAACTATTTTGAATATCACCTCTACTTGAAGATATACTATAATACCATAGAGCCAACAAACTCCAAATCATCAAAGGGTTGTTATAAAGCAACACTTTCTCTAGCAATAAAAAGGCACACTTGGATATATTTATATTCTAAAATAGGTATCATAGAATAAATACCACAATGAAAGTCACACAGTGGGAAAATAAGTTGGGAACTTAAAATCAATGGCTTATGTATAATGATAAACACACAGATTTACTATGTGCCAACCACTGTTTTAAGCCCTTTACATACCTTGACCCATTTACTCTTCACAGCAACTCCTTGGGATAGGTTTTATTATTATCACCTTTATACAGATGAGAAAATTGAGGCACAGAGTGATTGAACAACTTACAGGAAGTTACCAACCAATAAGGGGCAGAGACTCTTAGTCAAATCCAGGAGTTTGGCTCCAGAGCTATGCTTTCAATACTTATTCTCTCTGTCTTCATTACAAAGATATGTAGAATTCAAATAAATATACAAGTCAATAAGTGTTCAAAAGAGATAAAGACCCTTTCAAGGAGCTGGAAGTGGTGATACTGGAGTCCATGTCCTGACAGGAAGTTGTAAAAACAGTCTACAACCTTGCAGTGATTAACTGCGAAAGAGATGAATGGAGAGTTAATACATGAAGAAATAAATTCAGTAAATAATTACATTAAAATCCCAATCTTTGTTGAGACTAGAGAAATAAGAATTAACAGTCATTCAACAAATTTCTCAAATTAGCAACAATGAAAAAATATGAAGAAGCTGAATTTCATCGGGGCTATGAGAAGGCAGGCTCACGTCCAGTGGCTGTTGCCATAAAAAAATTGACTGAAGCTTTCTGGAGAACCATTTGGAAATAGGTTATGAGAGCTTCTGAACAAGAGTTTATTTTTCTTTCATGCAGGAATCCCAGTTTAGGGAAAAAATGCCTGAAAGAGAATAACCCAAGGATGAGATAAATAAGTGCTATCTTACAAAGATGTTTGTGTCATTGACGTGTAAAACGGCAGAGATTTTATAATGCCTGAGATGCACTACAAAAGGGGATGAGCTAGACAAGTTGTGGTATGTTAAGAACACAGAACGTCATTCTTATTAAAATAGTAAAATAAAAATTTGTGAGCTTTATCCATATGTAGAAATATATAAGTGAAAAAATGAATCTGAAAATGAAATACACACACCGATGGCAACTATGGAAAAATATATATGCATAATTTGTTTAAGGCCTCGAAAAGAAAGGGATGGATGTTAAGAATTGAGTCTCTATTGGCGCGTGTTTGCCTCTTTATTAATCCTATGTTACTTAAATTGTCATTGGCTTGCTCTCTTGTGTGTGACAAAACAAGTAAATGAAATAAGGAAACACATTTCTAAAATGAACGTGTTTTATCTGAACTAAATTACTCTCTGTATCTCTGATACGATCCTATATGGAGCTGCCTGGGAACCCCATCTGATAGCAAACACCAGGATAGGGCACATGAGGAAGAAAAAAGGAGAAGTCAATGCATGTAAGGTCAGGAAAAATAGTCTGAGCATTCATCATACTTGGCTGAAACATACATGCAAGAACAACCCCACCCATAACTAGTCACAAATGGTCTGCCAAATGAAAGACTAAAATAGCAGCATATGTTGGAAATCTTGCTGTTTTTATGATATGCAGAGAGACATTTTCTTTCATACATTTCTTTCTTTTACACTGCTGAGATCCAGCCTGCCATTTGCTGTGATGTCTTTCAGACTTTTTCTGGGCAAATTTTCGCCTTTCTTCTCACCCTACATAGTGATCTTCAGCATCCAGGCTGAATGTGTCTGTTTGATATTTCAAAAATATACGTGGTCCACCAGAGCCTCTATTTCCATTTAGTTTCCTCCAAACTCCTCACCACCACCACCACCACCACCATTTACCATTTACTGAATAGTCTACATATAGTCACATTTGCTGCAGTTAGTGTCATTATGAATATTAAAAATAGAGTTTTGAAAGAAAATACATATACCCTCTGTGCTGTGCATTTCTCCAAAAAGCACAATGCTGCATAATTTCTCAGATGCAAACTCCATTTTCATCTTGCCAGCAATTTGGCGGTTCTCAAAAGGTTACTGCTCTGAATTTGTTTTCTTTGTAGTCTTGCAGTCCATTTGTTCTGCCTTAATGCTGAAAATCTATGTGGGATCTTGACATCCATATGCCATACACCAGTAGATTTACCCTTTTCTTTAAAATTTTCCTCTACATTAACATAAGAAGAAGAATGGGTTTCATGGTTTGTTAAAATGGCACATGGGCTAAATATTTAAGGTTAAAATCTAGGCGATCTCAAACCTGAGGTGAAACCTAATTACCTGCTGTGCCTCTAAGGGCTGATTTTTTGAGAATTAAGAGTATCTTTCCAAATTTCTAAGACACATTTAAAACAAATTGTATCCCTGAAAAGAAAGGTGCAGTCAATCTACCAGACCAGTTAGTTACTTTGCCCTGAAGGTAATGCCACCTCAATTTTAATGACCACATAAAAAGGAATGATTATACAGTCATAAACCAAAGCCAAAAAAGTGAAAGCTGGTCCTACATGCAAAATAATGGGGAGATAAACACTTAAGTGAAAAGTAAACTTGCTCTATGGCCATTTCCTAAGTGTTTCCTATGCATCTGACCATTTTCTACACATTTATGCACTAAGTTTTCCCATGTGTTTATCTTGGTGCCAGGTATTATGGGGCCAACAGAATTATTAAGGCGAGTTCCCCAACCTCAAGAGATTTATTTCTAATTGGAAGAGACAGGACTAACACTCTCAAAATAATTAGAAAACCAGTAAATGCGAAACCACCTGGCTCAATAGGTATTTAGGGAAAGGAGAGAGCTGCTGAGCTGCAGAAGTAGGGATGTTTCATAGAGGGAGCAAAGTGAGAGGTGGGCAGTGGAGAACATGAAGGACAGAGATGAGCAAAGAGGAGATGAGAGGAAGAAGAACTGGTGCATAGTGATGGTGTTACAGGAAAGGGGTCTGATCCTGACCCCAAGACAGGGTTCTTGAACCTTGCGCAAGAAAGAATTCAGAGCAAGTCCATAAAGTGAAAGCAAGTTTATTAAGAAAGTGGAAGAATAAAAGAATGACTATTCTACAGGCAGAGCAGCCCCAGGGGTTGCTGGTTGCCCATTTTTATGGTTATTTCTTCATTATTTGCTAAACAAGGGGTGGATTATTCATGCCTTCCCTTTTTAGACCATATGAGATAACTTCCTGATGTTGCTATGGCATTTGTAAACTGTCATGGTGCTGGTGGGGGAGTAGCAGTGAGCATGACCAGAGGTCACTCTCATCACCATCTTGGTTTTGGTGGGTTTTGGCCGGCTTCTTTACTGTGACCTGTTTTATCAGCAAGGTGTTTACGACCTGTATCTTGTGCCGACCTCCTATCTCATCCTGTGACTTAGAATGCCTTAACCGTCTGGGAATGCAGCCCAGTAGGTTTCAGCCTCATTTTACCCAGCACCTATTCAAGATGGAGTTGTTCTGGTTCACACGCCTCTGACAATGGAGTACTAGGTAGAGGGACAGCAGGGGCACAAGCCCAAGGGAAGAAAGAAGAAGGTAAATGTTGAGGTGGGCCTAGCTATATAGAAGATCCAGGTAGGGAATGTGGCTGCATAAGGATGGGTGATGGAGGGCTGGACTCAGTGTGGTAGGCACTGGGGAGAGTGGCTGGGGCTTTCTAAGGGAAAATGGTACTTTAGGAAGAATAGTCTGGTAGTGGCTGGGGGCTGGTGAGTACAGAGATTAATGCTAGAAAGCTACTCCCCTTATTCAGGGAGGTATGAGTTCAAAGAATGCTATTTTCTTGGAGAAAAAGAACAAAGGGGAAGTTTGAAAAATACTTCAAAGAGGGAAAGAGAAAACTTGATGAAATCTTTAACTCGTAGCAGTTATATCTTGGGAATAAGGTGAGAGAGCAGAGGGTACTGGGGATTTTACATTTGATCTTATACACTGCATACACTTCAGGATAATTATACATATATGTATGTATATGTATATACATGTATATGTCTACATGTGTGTATATGTATATCTAAACATGTGTGCATATGTGTATATATACAAATATGCATATATATTACTTTTAAATAAAGGTCATACTTTTTGTTATAGCAAATTTTAAAAATGCAATCCTAAGATTTAGGAAAGACTTCAAAAATAATGACATCACTAACAAGTGGGTTAACTGTAAGAAGAAGCTGGCCTCCTTTCTGATAGGTGTATCCGGCATCAGTGCGTGCATGCACACACGCACACACACATGCACACACACACTCCTCTAGGTCTGATGTGCACATCATGCATGTCCTTATTCACCACTTTCTGCTGCTTAGATCCTTATGCTTTGTGGGCCTGCAGCTGTTTTGCCTCCTGCTCCCTTTCCCGATGTCTCTGCCACTCTGTCTCTGATTTCTGTATGCCAGAAAGATCTGGTTTTTGCTGCTGCTACTTCTCTACTGTCAGGGTCTCCGTGAAGATATTCTGCTGAGTCTCTCTTGAGTTTCCTCAGTCTGAAGTCACCACTGTCCTTCACATCCTACCAGAGGCATGTGGACTACTCTGCGATCAATCTTCCACACTTGTCCAGCTCAGTCAACCTGCCTTGCAGTCAAAAGTGATCCACTGCTGGTGGGTTGGCTCGAGGCTAGGACTTTGTTGACTGCAGCCTGGGGTGGAGTAATGTTCAAGGAGTTCACATTCACTAATAAACAATTAGGCTTTCCAACTGATTTCAAAATTTATAGAAGGGATGTCCCTGCCCCTGTAATATACAGCAGTGGCATCATACATATGAATTAAGAGGCTACAAACAAATCAAGCCCCAGAACCTTTAGAGGCTGCATATGCGCCAGCCGGTCAGGGGAGCTTGTGATACAATCAGTAAACAGTGAAGAGGCCAGGATTCTTTATCTAAACTCCCTATGCACATATGGCCTTGCACTAAGAAAGCTTGGGGGAGAATATACCACATTTTACGAGAATGGACATGGGGTGGAGAAAAAAAGTGGTTGGAAGTGGTGATTTGGCCAGTGATGATTATAGAAGAGCAACTGTTTTCTTAAAATAAAGTTAAAGATCGTAATGCATGACCACAATAGATGCACATCAGAAGAAAAGGTGAAGCATCTTGTGTGTCATTTCTGCAGATTTTGCTTTTGAAACTATCAGTTGTATAATCCCTCTTAGGGATTTTTTGTTTCCTGAAAGTTCTGAGTTTTTTGAGAGGAATAATGTACCTACCATATAACAGGATTTTATCTAATGCTTTCTTTCATCAATGCATGCAAAAATAATTAAACTAAAAAAAAACTCAAGAGCTTTAAAAATTATAACATAGTTTCTGTATGAATTTGTAGGACAAGTTTACAATTTTAATTTTCCAAAAATGAAGCATTTAAATACAGCAAAATCTGTCACTTTTGAATAACTAATGAATGAATGTAATTTTTGTCTCAATCTTAAATATTTTGGCATCTTTAAAAAGACAAAAATGTTTTTAAAGTGAGATGAAAATCTATAATATTTCCGAGATTTTAAAAATAAAATCAGAATATTTGACAAAATCCTTTTAGTAATTTTATACTTCAGGAAATAATTTTGTCTCAAATAGTTGAGATGCCAGGAGATTCTAGGCACTGTACCCAGAGCTGGATGCTAAAGAAGGCATAAGTAAGTCCTGCCCTCTTAGAGCTTCTGTCCTAGGGGAGGAGACAGAAATCAAAAGTAAACACATACATTTGATAATGATAGAATATGACACTTGGTATGAAGACAATAAAGTGAGTGTTGTTGAGAAAGCTCAGAAATAGGAGACAGAGTGGTGAGTGAGGGCCTCTCTGAGGTGGTGATATTGGGACTGTGATTTGAAGCATGCAAATGAGCCAGCAATGTCCAGATGAAAGGAAGCATGTTCCACGTGGAGGGAACAGCCAATTGCCTGGTGCTGAAGGTAGGGGAGTAAGGGCAGGAAGGGAGGCCCTGACCAGCTTTTGTGGGATCTTTTGGGCTACCATAAGAAATCTTCATTTTATTCTAAGTGCTAAAGAAACTCATAGGAAGATTTTTGAGTAGGAGGATGATCTGATCTGATCTACATGATCCCATTTTAATTTTTAAGAGATCACTCTGGCTCCTTGAGGGAATTGGATTAGAGGGGGCAAGAGCTGGAAAGAGAGGCCCCGGGAGATTACTGAGGTAGACTAAGGGAGACAGGATGGTAGCTTAATGGAGTGGGAGATAGGAAAAAGGAGAGAAGTAGATGTGCTTGAGCATGTCTGCAGATAAAACTAACAGGACTCGGATAGGGACTGACACCCAGAAGAGAGGAATCAAGGATGTCTCCTATGTTTTCAGCTTTACCAATGGTGGACAGTGGTGCTATGTACAGGGGTGGGGAGTCTGGCAGAGGAACAGGCTTGTAGGGGAGGAGGAAGAGGATCAGGAGCTCTGTTTTGAATCTAGCCTGAGATTCTTGTTTAACATCCAAGTGAAGATGTTAAACAGGCAGTTGGATACGGAGTTCAGAGTAGTCTATGTTTGAAATATAAATATGGAGACCACCAGCATGCAGATATAGAGCCAAAGGTCAGAATGAGGTTAGCTAAGGATAGTGGGTACATAGACAAGAAGACCGAAAACAACCCAAAAAAGAAAAGGTAGGTAGAGAAAACTCCAGAAAAGGCATAACCTGGAAGATAGAAAACCATGCACGTACAGTGTTCTGGACACAAGAGGGAAGAGTGATCAATTCAAGTAAGATGAAATCAGAGAAATAGTCATTGAATTTGGTAATCTCAAAAATAACAATTTCAGTGAAGAGTGAAGCCAGATTGAAGAAGGTGAAGAGTGAATGAGAGATGCAGCTATAGATGCAGGATGTGTAGCAACTCATTGGAGGAGTTTGGGTCAAAGGAGAAACAGGAAAATAGGAAGTAGCAGGAAGGGGAATGATGAGGTCACAGAGGCTGCATTTTTTTTTTTCAAAGACTGCACATATTTAATACAGAATTGGCTAAATAAATTATGGTATATAATTTATATATCATATACACGATAATATATATATTATATACATGATGCAACTACATAGCTATAGAACAGAAGGAGGAAGCCAGGTATGAACTAACATGAAATCATCTCCAATATGTCCTGTTAAGTGAAAAACACAAGTACAGAACAATATGTGCAAGGTGCAAACTTTGTTTTTAAGGGGGAAAAAGGAATATACATATTTGTATATTACTACACAGATGCATGAAGTATTTTAAGAAGGATAAAGCAGAAGGTGAAAATGCTGGGTGTCTATAGGGAAGAGAATGAGGTAATTTGAGTACCTTGGGAAAGGGGAAACTCGACTTTGTAAATATTTTTGTACCTTTCAAAATTTGTAGAACATGAATGCCTTCCCGTCCCAATAAATAAATAAATAAATGTATTTGCTAAAAGCACATTTGAGAGATTGAGTAGAGAAAGGGACAAAGTTTCATAGTGCAGGAAATTGAGATGAGAACCAAGGAGCAAAGTCTGGTAGAAGTGGGAGGAGGTATATACCGGAGTCCTGGTAGAAGCGGCCCACCAGACTTCCTCTCACCAGACAGAAGCAAGGACACTTTCCCGTACAACAGAAGAACATGTAAGTTTGTATATTTGATAGTGGGAAGATGAGTATGTTCTGTTTGCTTGGTATTCATTCTGTGAATGAAAGAAGGGGCATCAGCTAAGAGTTCAGGGGAACGGAAGAGGTGGGGCAAGTTTAATGGTCTCAAAAGACGGGCTATCTTCCTTTGGGAAACAAAATATATGATATCTGGGTAAAAGCATGGTGGTCACAAATTCAAAAAGAAAGTAGTTAGACTTGTTACTTAATATTTTTCCAGTCACTCTGAGCTAGCTAGGTGTATGTCCAAGGAAGAGAGGTGATTGGGGTTGTTAACCCAAAATCTATGAGGTCTCAATCAATTTAGAAAGTTTACTTTGCCAAGGTTAAGGACGTACCTGCGACACTGCCTCAGGAGGTCCTGACAACATGTGCCCAGGATGGTTGGGGTACAGCTTACTTTACACCTTTTAGGGAGACATGAGGCATCAAGCAATGTGTGTAAGATGTACATTGGTTCAGTCGAGAAAGGTGGAACACCTTGAAGGGGGAGTGGCTTCAGGTCACGAGTAGATAAGAGACAGACTTTCACTGAAAACACCACCTACCTGCGAGGTGGGCAGATAGAGGAACAACCATTTATGCTTTAGTCTGGCTCAGTGAATCTACATTTTTACATAGACAATAAGGCAGAAGAAGTAATCAGATATGCATTTGTCTCAGGTGAGCAGAGGGAGGACTTTCTGTCCTGCACCTGTGAAGAAGATAAGCTATTGATGTTTTAGGGTAAAGATCTTGAGGTCCACAAGGAATGTCCTTGTAGGTAAATTTTCAGGGAGGTATGTAGCTTTTTTAAAAAAATAATATTTGTAGCTATCTTATTTAGGAACAAAATGGGAGGCAGGTCTGCCTGACAGAGTTCCCTGCTTGACTTTTCCCTTTGACTTAGTGATTTTGGGGATTCCAAGATTTATTTTCCTTTTACAGGGTGTTACAATTCCAGCATGACTGAGGCCGAGCAGAGAAGTTGAGGATGTTTGCAAGAGAGTGATTCGAAGGGACTTTGGAATTTAGCTGGATAAACTGGAGAGTGAAGACCAGGATAGGCAGATCTGAATATAGATAGTTAAAAATAGGTGGTTTCCACAGATTGGGGGGTTTCCAGTACATGGATGAATTATTGCAATGGTGTGGGGGAGGGGTGAAGGGAGTTCAAAAGGAAGTGAGCTGGAAGGACAGGAAATGGCATCTAAGAATGAGAAGTGAAGCAATGACAGGCAACACAGATCAGAACACACCAGGGGACAAGGTAGCTGAGAAGGATGGAGGAGCACACTGGGGAGATGGGGAGGCACCACCATGAATAGACTGAGCTGTGGAATGAGTCCCTGGGATGAAACAATAGCCTGTGCAGAGGTGGAGAGCCAGTGATGTGAGTGCTAGGGGACTTAATGAAGGTGAGGATGGGACGGTGGGGACTGCCAAACAGCTGATGAAGGGCAGTGGAAATCATGAGTTTCCTCTGAACTGGAGTACTTAAAGGAAGAAAGGGAAAGGGATCAGAAGCCACATGGCAGAAAAAAGACCTAAGGAGTGGCATATGAGAAAAAATAAAAAGCACAACGGCCTCCACTCGTGGGGACTGCAGCGGAAACATGGCCCTCAGAAGAAAGTAAGACAAAAAGGGTTCAGGAGCAGTGAGAAGAGTTGCAGGATGCAGAGGCATTTCCTGAGCAGGCAGGCATGCCAGAGTGCACAGTGGTATGTAACTGATATACATCTTTTACCTTCTTTAACCTCGTCTCTCTGCCATCCAAACGTCTACACCTTTGCACCTGGAGCTAAGACTCTTATCTTTTGACCTCAATCCCCTGGCTCATTACAAATTCAGAGATGGGCCAAGTGGGGGCCAGCCATGGCTCCTTCTTAGTTTATAAGGTTTGGAGGACATTACCTGCAACTCTGAGTGTTCCCAGTGGTGACAGAGTATAGCCCCAGGAAAAGAGATTTCATGCTAGCCATGTAAGGCAAGGATTATAGCAAATGACTGTAGCCAGAAGTGGAATATATGGTTCTCATAGGCAAGCAGGTAGAGCAAACCTGCCCTGCATACCCAGGCCTCTGCCTGTGCACAGAAATGATGAATGCACACAGGCAGTGTAGACTACAAGAGGTATGGGACTGGAATTGGAAATGATAAATGGAAAGAAGAAATTACATCAAACAATTGTTTACCAATTTTAAAAGCAGGAAAAGGAAACAAGGAAGAACCTGATCACCCATTTCTGAAGTGGTGGGATCCATAGTTTGTAAAGGTTCAAGCTGGGCATGAGGGTATCTGCCCTTAGAAAGAAAGGGCCATAGGAGGTCACTATAGGATGCCTTGGGTCTTTTGCACACATATCCTAGCAGCTTGAGGCACTGAAGAAAGTTATCCGAGGAGCCCAAGCATCAGGATTTCCACTGCTGGGGAGTTTTATTTTAGAGAGTTTGAGGGCTGAGTTACCTAAGCAGCCCTTAGAGCTAACCCTCTCTGCTTGAGGCACTGTGAGAACTAGGGGGCCTTCAAAAAACTTTCCACTCAGCCTGAGCAACTTAGCAAGTCTTTAATTTTGTTTTTTTCTTTTTTTTTTAATTAGCTGGGCATTGTGATTTGCACCTGTTGTCCCAGATACTTGGGAGGCTGAGGCAGGAGGGTCATTTGAACACAGGAGTTTGAGGCTGCAGTGAGTTATGATCGCGTCACAGCATTCCAGTCTGAGTAACAGCAAGATCACGTCTCTGAGAAGAAAAAAAAACTTACCACCTGTTCCTCCTCTTTCTGTACCCCCAAACTTTGCAACTCTAATAAAATCCCAAAGAGCCCTTAATACACTTGCTTTATCACTTACTTCATTAACTTGCATGTATTTCAATCTGAGTAAATCAAGTGACTTTGCTCAGTCTCCCAGAGTTTCTGGTTATAGCTACTAGCTATGACTTCTAGTATACAAGATTCTGAGTTCAGTCTCTTTCCGGGCCATCTGGCATTCTTGCATTTCAAGATCAAAGACTCACCTATGACTCTGACCAACTCTGGACAACTTTAAGCCCAAGCAGAACCGTATCAGAGAGTCTTGTTCATACTTGTTGCTCAACAAGGGCTGTTTTACTTCCTCCACTACCATGGCCTCACCAGTCTTGGGGCATTCCTACGAGCAGTTTGGCATTTCCCTTCCTCCCTACTCCTTCTAAACCTCTTAATATTGCAAATAGATACACACACATGGTTGAAGTTTTATTCTCTTCTACTCTCAGCAATTAAGTAGCTAAATCTGGAGGGATCAGAGAATTGGACTATCATGATAAAACATAAGAGCAAAATCCAGGGTGAGGTTCTGACTCACAAGCCACCAAGTTAGAACTGAAAATATTTAAACAATTATTGAGGGAAGCTTTGGTTGGGGTAAGCCTGTAGGGTAGATTTGCCACCAAATAGTGTAGCTCTTGATCATTTGGAGAGAAGTGTTCTCTCTATCAGTCAGAACATGTAGGGAATGGTGAGAAGAGAACGTGCAGGACCAGACTTCTGCCACAGGACCAGACTTCTGCCACAGGCCCAAAAAGATGTGGGAAAACCCCTGACCTTAGGATACTCCTGTAAGAGAATGGCTTGTGTCATTTTGGTTTCTATGGGCACCATTCTGGTCCCACAATTATGGAATATTGGTGCAACTGACTACACAAATGATTGAATGGCAGAATAGCAGCTCACTGCTAGGGATTGGCCATATCAATTTTTCCACCCATAGAGCAAGAGAAAGTGTAGCTTTTCCACGAAAGAGTGACACAATTAGCCTAAGAAACTGGTCATCTTCCAAGTCAAACAAAGGCTTTTTCCTTCATTCTAGAACTTCCTTCAGGCTGAAAGATTTTTTAAAAATGAAACACAGCCTGTAATCCCAGCACTTTGGGAGGCCGAGGTGGGCGGATCACGCGGTCAGGAGATCGAGACCATCCTGGCTAACACGGTGAAACCCCATCTCTACTAAAAATACAAAAAATTAGCCGGGCATGGTGGTGGGCGCCTGTAGTCCCAGCTACTCGGGAGGCTGAGGCGGGAGAATGGCGTGAACCCGGGAGGTGGAGTTTGCAGTGAGCCGAGATCGCGCCACTGCACTCCAGCCTGGGGGACAGAGTGAGACTCTGTCTCAAAACAAACAAACAAACAAACAAATAAATAAATAAGTAAATAAAACATAGCATAGTTTCATGGGAGGAAATTGAACCTTGTGTCATTGCAAGGTACTCAGCCAGCCACTGCAATGCTTGTCCAGAGAAGAATATGGAGGCACTGGGCTGGTGGGCAGCTTTTGGAATTGACGGACCTGGCTAATCACAGCCACTAGAATATCCCTGGCCCGGGAGAAGGCTGTTCAGAGTCGGTGCTGCTTGAAAAACATCCCTTAGTCTCTTCCCAGTGCATGTAAAAATCCTAATTACTCACTACTCACTGTCTTTTTTGTACATTCATTCTCTCTGATTTGGCAAAACTGAAATGTCATCGAGGTGACCGTGATTTTCAATGGGAGGATATGTGGGTAGAAGGAATGTGTGTTGATTTCAGTTTGGAACATGCAGTAAACACAGCTTCCAACACAAGGGCTCTAAATTAGGTCGTTGAATAAAAAAATCATGCGATTCCCATTACAATAAACTAGAGCCCTACTTGTGCATCTATAACTAGGTAACAGTAGAATGGATTCCAGAATTAGCTCGTTAGACAGCCACCTCTTGGAACCTTAATTTCCTGTTCAACCTTCTCCTAGAATGTTGAGATTGTACAACTGATAAAATCATGGGTCTCAGGTAGCAAAGACAAATGTGAAACTTAGTTTACTCAATCTATAAGCAGGCTGGCTTTCTTTATTTAAAAAAATCAGAAGAATCCAAGAAAACTCCAGTGTAACTTTTTGGTACTTGACAGCCATGGAGCATATTTTCCTTTTCTAGGAGTTAGAAGCATCAACTGGGGAAGTGAGGGAAATAACTGGATATTAAAGATTACCATAACCGAACCCATATTTCCCTCAAGACTGAAAAAGTAAAGTACCACTTAATAATACATGACACAACTTCTACCCTTGGCAAAGCAATATTTTAAAACTAAAATTATATTGTAATTAGCCTTTCAAAAATGTGAACACTTCAATATAGGAGTCCATTAATAATCTAACTGCTGCTGCAAAGCGTGTTCCTCCCACACGAGTAACTTAATTAAACTTAGAGCTTCTCATTCCAACCGTCAGATCGTCATGAAAAACAGGTGGCTCCCAACTTCCAGATAATGGAAGGATGGATCTTGTGATGACTTCGCACACCCAGATGAAATTATCTAAATGTCTTCCTTGTTCTTTCTTCTGGTAATTTCTATTGCAAACACAGATTTGCTTCTGCTTTATAGGATTTAAAGTTCAAGCGCTACCTAGGACAATTCTAATGAAAATTAAATGTAGATTTATATAATCATCTGGGTCATTCCTTATAGGAAGATCTCAAAAAAAAAAAAAAAAAAAAAAAGAAAGAAAGAAAAAAGAAAACCCTCTGTTACTTTCTTACAGAGCTGGAAGGTTAGGTAAGTGCTAAGAATAATTACATCCTACATGGTGTGATTTCAAGGACACTGACAGAATAGCAACTAAAGGCAACAACTTCTGAGAACCTTCTCTCGCTTCTCTAAGGGCTACAGGCCAGGTATCATAAATTCAAAACCCTGCAGAAGGAGGCCAGTGGCTGGAATGGGTGAAGATGGCTGGGCAGAAGGGTGGCAGGGATGTGGTTAACTGGAGAGTGTGTGTCCTGTGTAGACGGGCAGTCTCCACTCGACTTCAGCAGATCCTCGTCTTGCCTTCAAGAGGGTTGAGTTACCGACTGAGTAGAAGGAAATTCCAATTCGTAGGTTAAATTTTTTAATATTGCAAAAATTTGACAACTAATTTAATATTTTAAACTTTGAGTGGTCCAAACCAAATAATATATGGGCCCAGGACCACCTTCAGAGACTGATGTGGATTAAGACTTCAATGCATTTTCCCTCCTAAGAAGGGAGACAGTTTATCAGTCATCTATGCCTTGGAGTATATCCATAATCTGAGAAGAAACCTTAAAGAGAGGAGGAGATATTCCACCAGTAAGTGGGGAAGGAGAGCATGTGAGAGTGCTAAACTCAGAAGTAAGTGGAGAGGGGGTCTTTTACGATAAAAAGATAAACATCGCCAGGAAATTGGAGAAAAAAATTGCACAGAAAAGTGAGCTAAGGTCCACCTCTATGTTCTCACTGAGTAGGTTTGGCACTGTAGTTGATAGTGTTGATTTTGAAGACAGATGTCTGCACTCCCCTGGGCACTCCTGCCCCCATTGGCCTTCCTTAGTGTCCTCAGGCAAGGACCCAAAATGCAGGGGGCTTTCCCTGAGTCTAGAGAGTGCCAGAGTCAATCTCCTCTAGCCCCAAAGGAAAGACCAGCTTTCAGACATTAATGGGCAGGGGTTGGAGGATTGGTACTCCTGCTCCTCTGCATTCAGTGGATCACTCTATACTATCTCCCAGAGTTCTTCAGCACGGCATCAGTAAGCCCCCAGGGTCCACAGGTAACCTGCTCCATAAATCAACCATTACTGTCTCCTTTCCCTTCCCTGTCGTCTTTCCCCACTCTCCTCCTCATACTTCCTGGCATCATCTCCCAAACCACTTAAAGTCTAATCTATGTCTCAGGTTCTGCTTCACAGGGAACCCAAATAAGACAAATGAAGGCCCATGAGAACATCTCCTAGAGCTCCTGCTCACCTAAGCTCACCTCAGGCCCTGGATGCCATTTTTATATGACGTAAGTACACAGTATTGTATTCCCTTATCTACAAAACGGGGATGATTTTGTAAGAGCTGCCACTCCAAGCTCAAAGTATTGTTATGAGGATCAAATACTTAAATATGCTTCCCAGATTGTAAAGTTTTATACAAATGCCGTTTTTAATAACTGTTAATAAGATCTAATAATGATGCATCTCCAGGAGCAAAGATGGAGAGATAGCGGGGGAAAATGAATAAGGTGAGGTGCTTTTCTGAACTGCTTAGTAAGTCTCAGAACAAGAATATCTGCCTGGATATGGCGGCTTTTATGAGATGCCTTCAAATTTATGACACCACAACAAGGTGGATCAGTCCATCGAGGTGGTGCTATGAAGGCATGTACTATTTACAACGCATTTAATGTGTTTGGAAACTGAGTTATTATTCCCAGGACTGGGGGAAGGTAAGAGTGGCTGACAGAAGGCATAAAATCACAGCTTCGAAGAGAATTTCATCTGTGTTAACTACAGTGACTAATTCAAACAATGAAGTATTTAGTGCCTGTGACTATTTATAGTAGAAACTAATGGCTCTTTTATACCTGATTTAACGGCCATTTAAAAAGAAAAAGTGTAATCATAGGACAGTCAATGGAATAAGTGATATTTACAGATCGAATGATTAGCTATAGAAAGAGGGAGACATTTTTTCCTAGCACTTTCAACAGTTGAATTAGACTTGAGCTGCAGTTGGAAATAACTTAATTTTTAGACATGTATGTATCTGTGTGTGCGTGAGATGCTGGACACCTTAAACACTGCAGGCAGCAGGCATGTGCTTTTTGCCTTTCATAGCAGCTGAACTGCTTTTTTAGAATTTTCTTTAGTAGATAGTGGTTTCAGGTGATTCTCTTTTCTTTTCCCATGCTGCTAGGTATGCTTTTATTTTTCTTTTTTTTCTTTTTTTTTTTTTTTTTGAGACGGAGTCTTGCTCTGTCACCCAGGCTGGACTGCAGTGGCCGGATCTCAGCTCACTGCAAGCTCCGCCTCCCGGGTTCACGCCATTCTCCGGCCTCAGCCTCCCGAGTAGCTGGGACTACAAGCGCCCGCCACCTCGCCCGGCTAGTTTTTTGTATTTCTTAATAGAGACGGGGTTTCACCGTGTTAGCCAGGATGGTCTCGATCTCCTGACCTCGTGATCCGCCCGTCTCGGCCTCCCAAAGTGCTGCGATTACAGGCTTGAGCCACCGCGCCCGGCCGTATGCTTTTATTTTTCATGACCACACACATCCTTTTCAAGAGGAAAACCTTCAACAATTTCATCAACACTTAGATTTTTCACTGGCTGCACAACTTTCCCTTTGCTTTGATGGTTTTTAGCAAAGTATTTTATGTAAAAGGGAGTCTTGCTGAAGTATTTAAACATGACGTCTCTTCTTCGAGAGAGAGCCCTATGTCAGAGTTTCTTAACCTCAGCACTATGGAAATTTGGGGCTGTATAATTATTTGCTGTGGGGGGTTGTCCTCTACACTGCATGATGTTTAGCAGCATAATTGACCTCTACCCACTAGACGCCAGTAACATTCCCCAAATTGTGACAACCAAAAACATCTCCAGACATTGCCAAACTGTCGTGTGTGTGTGTAAAACCACTGTGTGAATCATCAGTGGACACAAGATATACCTGAGGTTTCTCTCACTTTGGGTTCATTGGGCTGTATGAAGCATGTTTTTGAGAGACAGGGGACTTGCTGTGACCGAATGATACAAATTCCTCATCTGTCATTTGCACTTACCCTCACAGGGTTGTGTGAGAATTAGAATAGAAAGTTAGTATTTATTGAGCATTTACTACGTTCTAGGCCCTGTTCTAGATGTTTTAAATAATTCATTTAACCTCTGTAACAGTCTCATACCATCCTTTATGGGGTGGTATTATAATGATAACCATTTTATAGCTGATGGAATTGAGGTACAAAGAGTTTGAATAACTTCCCCAAGGTCATAGAGCTGGTGAGTAGCGGAGTTAGAATATAAACCTAGGCTCTGTGGTTCTCAAGTCCCTGTCTCTACCTACTTATCACACTGTCCCTCTAAGTTAAGTGTATATAAACAGTTTAGAAATGTCAGAGCAGAAAATCCATTGTTAATAAGCTTCCTATGCATACCCAGACCATGCTCTCTAGGGCTCAGACATCCTACGCATCTAACAAGGACCCTCTTTCATGGTATTCCCATTTGCATTGTTTACTTTCCATCTCTATAGCTTTACATTCTATACATCCTTTGAGGCCAGACTCAAATGCCACCTCCCAGGAGCCCTTCCTCTTAATTTCTTATAATTTCCACATCAGGTGCTCTAGTGCTTCTTGAAGTGCCTTCCTGTTTATACTAATTCCGTGAAACTCATCTGCCTCTCTATCAGTGACATGTATGTAACATATCCCCTTCTAGCAGCAAACTCCTGGTTTTCAGCAGGGACCTCACAGTGATAGTCCCTTCCAGTGGCCAACATGGAGCTGGGGCATTCTATGTATTGAAAGAGAAGGATTTCTAAATTGATGAATGAGTTGAGCAGATTATTGGATTGAATAATGACAATTTCTACCTATAACTGTTTATCCCTGTTTTACAGATGAAACAACTGGGTTGGAGGAAGTCACACAAAGAGGGATCTTTGTATCCTTCCCATCCCCAGAAACAGCAAGAAATGCAGATGTCCTAAGCATATAGTGCAGAAATTAGCTGAGCATGGCCACTCGCCTAAGAGTGACTGAACTCTGCTGGATGAGCAATTCATGACAAGAGGGTCCTAAAAGTCCTAATCTACTGTAGGTAATACTCTCCTCACACCAGAGGCCATTTTCTCATTGTCCCTACCTCCACATTTTTTAGGTCATTGCTGTTGAGCATCACCTTCCACTGATAGATGATTTGCCACAGATGTTGAAAAATATCTCATTGATCAGGTTTCACTAACTGTCCAGGCAAGAGATCACGAAAGGAGAGACCAGTTGACATGGGCCTGATTACTTTGCTTACAAAAGCTTTTTGTAGCTGTCATTATCTGGGCTCTGTGCCTGTACTCTACAGTGTCAATTTCTTAGAGAGATTGAGCAGGGCTGCCAAAGGCATTCTCCTTTGTCAAATGTTTCACTTATTATTGAGTTTGTACCCAGGGAAACATTTATCTCTTGTGGCAGCATTGCTGCCATGCTTGCTTTGGACGCAGGTTCACTCCCAGAGATGCTTAAGGAGGTCTTGTTAGAGCAGAAGGAATGGATGTTGAGTGAATGAGAGTAATTAGCTTGAAGATGTGTGATCAGAGTGTCGGCATAGTAACTTGCCACAAGGAGTGAGAATCAGAGGCCTTCCACAGTGGGGGGCATGATCCTAGTTAGCTCGCTGGAGATCACTGAGTATTCCTTAGACACACCTTTGGTTGACCTTTATTTCAGACTCTGTTGTTAAAGGATGCAATTCTACAAGGATTCTCTATTAATGAGAAGCAATAGCTGTATTTTATTCATTGGCGATCTAAAGGGGGTTTTATCACAATCTCACTGCATCCTAATCCAAAATATATTAATGTCATCAAAACACACACAATATGTTCAGAGAGACTGTGGTTAAAATGGCATTGTCTCATGGACTGTTTTTTTCCCTTTTCTGTCTACTTTTACAATAACCATGGGACCAGTGCATCCCTGAAAGAAGCAAAGTCTCTATTACATTATCAGTTGCAAACGAAGAGCTACATGGAACCATGTTTTATGATGCAAGGGGGAGAAAGAGTATAATTTCTACTTCTGATGCAAGAGGCAGAAATAGTCAACTTTGACGAATGATCCATGTTTGAAGATGCAATTAGAAAAACCTCTCTCTTACTTGTAAGATGAAAAAGCATGATACAGATGAGACTGAAAGAAATATCTAAACCTTAAGCATCCTGATCTTAGGAATTCAGCTTGATTTTTCCCTCAAGGCACAGCAATATTGGGGAAAAAAGCTCAGAAACTTGTTTTTTTTTTTTTTTTGTCTTTTTTAAGATTTGTTCCAAGAAACCAACTTTCTTTCCATCTCTGACTTTTCACATCATATGAATTCAAAACACAGCCCTTGTTTAAAAATAATATTTCTTCAGAATAGAAAAATAAACTTGCCTGTACATGGAACATTTCCAAAGAGAGAACATGAACAAACAGGTTTTTAATTTTAGGTGGAAAGCAGACCTTTTGGCCCACATTTAATTGCAGATAAGAAACTCCTGGATCCAGGAATTAACCAGCTGTTTTCCAAAGGTCGTTTATTTTAAATGAAAATTAAGATCAAGCTATTTATTTACAGAGGAAACAATTAACCATATACAACACACAGCTCATTAAAAGATCTTAGCTTTCCAGAAATCAAGTAGCGAAGGAAGTTTTAGTCATCATCTTATACCCTAGGATCATGCTCTCCTCCAAATAAGTAGCATTAAGCTGTTTCCATGTAAAAATTCAAAACCTGAAGAGCTGTACCTTATGAACTGAGTGGGGAAGTGCTTGTGTGACAGCTTCCAACCGCAGTGAGAGTTTAATGCTTATGAACTGTATCTTTACCCATATGACTTTCTATTCCAAAGAGCAAGAGTCTGACTTCTTCCGTTTTATACTCTGCTGGGTTTTGAAAATTGGAAGCACATTGTTCAATTAAGAACCAATTAATGTGACATTCCAGCATGAAAGAAGTGTTAGGCAAGAGGAACCCGCTGCAAACTAATCAGTTTAAAGTTTCATTGACTCATGATGTACTGTTTCTTAAAGGCATGAGTGTTTTGCATTTATATCACCTCCAGCTCTTGGAACTTGACTGACTTTATAAACTATGCAGGGTCAAGTTGAGTCAGGATTGCATGGCGACCTTCCCAGAGTAGCCCAATTTCTGCAAAACTGTGCATACCATGGGTGTGTTCTTTCTCTCACATTGGTACTAAGTCATTGTTTTGCAGCTGATACTCCTATTTACCATGTGACTCAAGATAAATAGCAACCAAAATCTCAAAGGACCTGCAGTGTAGTCTCGTTCTCTCAAACACAGTGTGTGCTCGTGAACTTCAGTTTCCTCATCTCTTAAATGGAAGCAACAGGATCTGTTAAATGGACCTAAGTTGCTGTGTCACTCACTGTCTGAAAAGAATAAACCCTGGTTTTTTGAATAAATGCCAGCTTCAGCAATTAGTCCATCAACTTAAATTCTTCTTGCAATTTCCATTAGATTGAGAGAACCCTTCCCTGGTTTCCACTCAGGCTGTTGTGCAACATTTTTGCAAGGCTAACAGCTGTCTTATTCCACCCTGGAGAGAGCTCTATTTCAGCTACTCATACATTCCTAGTTCATAAAGCACTCCAGGATCCAGTGGGTGAAAGGCACTGTTTAGCATCACAAGATGATATTTGTTAGTAGTAAATAAGCTATGGCAAAAATGCAGACAGTGATTACATTCTTGTTAACAAGTCACTCAATAGTCTAGTTGGCATCACTGTACCAAGGTCTGGTTGAATATTGCAGAACTTGGAGTGGTATATTTTTTAATGCTGAGAGGGAGGGAGGGAGGGAAACACGACAACAAAACCCCAAAGATAGATGTTCATGACCTGTCAGCATCATCCCCCATTTCAAAATGAATGTGCAAGGAGATGGT
Source organism: Theropithecus gelada (assembly GCF_003255815.1). Classification (NCBI taxonomy): domain Eukaryota; kingdom Metazoa; phylum Chordata; class Mammalia; order Primates; family Cercopithecidae; genus Theropithecus; species Theropithecus gelada. Next base: position 81,192,623 of record NC_037680.1, on the reverse strand, counting down.
CTACACAGTTGTTTAGCAGGTTTTTTTCTTTTAACATCATGTATGGCAGGTTTCCAAATAATATTATAAGAGAAATAACTTCCCCAAAATTATATTCAGACCCAGAGAGTTATATCCTATTTCGTTTTCCTTCATCCTCTCCTTTTCCATCTTCATTTTTCTGTTCCAGCCATTCTTACCTCCTTCCACTGAGTTCCTTTTCACACTAAAAGACCTCAGCAAAGCTCCTCAGAATCTCCCTTCAACATTTCTGTTGCTCATTGTCCACTTGCATCCTTGCCCTTCCTTTCCCTTCTCTCTCCTGCTCTGAATCAGGGAGCCTGACCTGACCGTGGTGCCTCATGCACCCAGGCTTCTTTGACAGTTGCCTTCAATCGATGGGAGGCGGTAAGAGAGGTATTTATTCCCTATTCTTTCGCTGCTTTGGCCATGGCTTTACTACTGAGCCTGTTGATAGCTCCTCATCTGGGGCTACAGCTCTTACTGGGTTCTGGTAACAATATTTCCTCTCCTTGCCCTTCTGCCTAGAGGCAATAATAAATTTCTACTATTTCTAGTCTCTGGCTGCAACCACCTCGCTGATTCCTGACTCCGGTTCATACTTCTGCAATCAGCAATCAGACCCTTCAGTAAAACCACTTGAGCTGGATTCTGAATCCTGCCAGGACTCTGGTTCTGCTCTCCTGCCTCCCATCTTTTTCTTTCTCTCTCTCTCTTTCTGCTTTTTTTTCCTTCCTTCCTTCCTTCCTTCCTTCCTCCCTCCCTCCTTCCCTTTCCTTTCCTTTCCTTTGCTACCTCTCCTTCCTTTCTTTCATTTCTTTCTCTCTCACACACACAAGCAGACAGAAAAAGAAAAAACCAAGACTATATTGAGATGTATGTGGAGCTTCGTACCTAATTTGAATTGATTCACTGCCTGAATTCTCTCAAAGTCTGATACATAAGCCCTTATTTCTGTATTTATTGTTCATATAATGCACATGGAAGAATCAATCACTAAGAAATTTTACTTTATTTAGTGGTTATGCTGATATAAAGGTAATAACAAAGTAACCATTCAAAATGCGAAAATTATAATTCGTTTAGTTCAAATACATTCATGACAGTGAAATATTAGCCAAAATAAAATTTCTATTTATTTGTATAATGAGTGTCTTTTATATTTATTTTAACCTAGTCATACTAGTAGCTCTTTTAGGGATTAAGACTAATTTCAGAATACTCCCAGAGGAGTCCTATTAATTTAAAAGGCACTATGTATTTAGGGAGAGGACTCAACTTTAGGAAGTACGAATTTACTCTCATTATATTATAAAATATATTAGGTATTTTATTTTATTTTATTTTATTTATTTTATTTTTGAGATGCAGTCTTGCTCTGTCACCCAGGCTGGAGTGCAGTGGCGCCATCTCAGCTCACTGCAAGCTCCGCCTCCCGGGTTCACGCCATTCTCCTGCCTTAGCCTCCTGAAAAACTGGGACTTCAGGCGCCCACCACCACACTAGGCTAATTTTTTGTATTTTTAGTAGAGATGGGTTTTCACCTTGTTAGCCAAGATGGTCTCGATCTCCTGACCTTGTGATCTGCCCACCTCGACCTCCCAAAGAGCTGGGATTACAGGTGTGAGCCACTGCGCCTGGCCAATGTTAGATATTTTTAAAATGGTAATGAAATATTTGTAGCTTGCATATTTCCTTTCTCATTACAATATTTGTCATGAAGATGAATTAATGTGTCATTTTCCATTCTCATTACAATCTTGGTCTTGAGATGATATACTGGATGTTTAATGTCTTTATGAATTGTAGCAGAAAACTGTATGATGTTGACCTTTTTAATATTCTGGTTTCTGACTGGCTGGCATTTCTACTCCTCCTCCCCCTGAAACAGTTCATACTAATATGGAAGAGAGATTTAGGATAGATAGCCAATGAGAGAGCAGAATATTAAAAAGGTCAACAGAGTACAGTCTTTTCTATAAATTCAAAAAATGTACTAAGACATTAAGATTCAAATACTGTAACTCATACTTACAAGCAAAATATATAATCATAATTGTTTAAAAAAACCCTGTTTTAAAACCTTCTCATTACTGTGATAAAAATAGAATATAATTATTCAAGATTAAAAATAATCTCTTAAATATTTTATAAGAGATTGTGAATGTTTTTAAGAAGTCACAGTTACTAAAAATGAATATACAGATCACTTTATTTGCTTTCCTTATGGTAAAACATTGTATTATTTCTTCTGTAACAACACTAATACCAACAGATAACTGTAGAAATGAAAATTTACTTTGAATGAATGCAATGCTATCCATGTTTCAGAATAAAGAAATTTTTAATTTAGATTTTGGAAAATTAACACAAAAAGATTTCAGATTTAGGATTCATATTCATCATTTTATTGGGCATTTTTTAAAATTATACTTTAAGTTCTGAGGTACATGTGCAGAGCGTGCAGGTTTGTTACATAGGTATACACATCCCATGGTGGTTTGCTGCACCCATCAACATGTCACCTATATTAGATATTTCTCCTAATGCTATCCCTCCCTAGTCACACCTCCCCAACAAGCCCTGGTGTGTGATGTTCCCCTCCCTGTGTCCATGTGTTCTCATTGTTCAACTCCCACTTATGAGTGAGAACATGCTATGTTTGGTTTTTCTGTTCTTGTGTTAGTTTGCTGAGACAGATGGTTTCCAGCTTCATCCATGTCCCTGCAAAGGACATGAACTCATCCTTTCTTATGGCTGCATAGTATTCTATGATGTTTATTTTCCTTATCCAGTCTATCATTGATGGGCATTTGGGTTGGTTCCAAATCTTTGCTATTGTGAACAGTGCCACAATAAACATACATGTGCATGTATTTTTATAGTAGAATGACTTATAATCCTTTAGGTATATACCCAGTAATGGAATTGCTGGGTCAAATGGTATTTCTAGTTCTAGATCCTTAAGGGATTGCCACACTGTCTTCCACAATGGTTGAACTAATTTACATTCCCACCAACAGTGTAAAAGTGTTCCTATTTCTCCACATCTTCTCCAGCACCTGTTGTTTCCTGACTTAGTAATGATCGCCATTCTAACTGGTGTGAGATGGCATCTCATTGTGGTTTTGATTTGCATTTCTCTAATGACCAGTGATGATGAGCTTTTTAAAGTATGTTTGTTGGCTGTATAAATGTCTTCTTTTGAGAAATGTCTGTTTATATCCTTCACCCACTTTTTGATGGGGTTTTTTCTTGTAAATGTATTTAAGATGTTTGTAGATTCTGGATATTAGCTCTTTGCCAGATGGGTAGATTGCAAAAATTCTCTCCCATTCTTCACTCTGATGATAGTTTCTTTTGTTGTGCACAAGCTCTTTAATTAGATCCCACTTGTCAATTTTGACTTTTGTTGCAATTGCTTTTGGTGTTTTAGACATGAAGCCTTTACCCATGCCTGTGACCTGAATGGTATTGCCTAGGTTTTCTTCTAGGGTTTTTATGGTTTTAGGTCTTACATTTAAGTCTTTAATCCATCTTGAGTTAATTTTTGTATACGGTATAAGGAAGGGATCCAGTTTCATCTTTCTGCATATGGCTAACCAGTTTTCCCAACACCATTTATTAACTAGGGAATCCTTTCCCCATTGCTTGTTTTTGTCAGGTTTGTCAAAGATCAGATGGTTGTAGATGTGCACTGTTATTTCTGAGGCTTCTGTTCTGTTCCATTGGTCTATTTCTCTGCTTTGGTACCAGTACCATGCTGTTTTCGTTACTGTAGCCTTGTAGTATAGTTTGAAGTCAGGTAGAATGATGCCTCCAGCTTTGTTCTTTTTGTTTAGGATTGCCTTGGCTGTGTGGGCTCTTTTTTGGCTCTATGAAGTTTAAAGTCATTTTCCAATTCTGTCAAGAAAGTCAATGGTAGCTTAATGGGGATAGCATTGACTCTATAAATTACTTGGGCAGTATGGCCATTTTCATGATATTAATTCTTATCCCTGAATAGACCAATAACAAGTTCTGAAATTGAGGCAGTAATTAATAGCCTACTAACCCAAAAACAAGTCCAGGGCCAGACGGATTCACAGCCAAATTCTACCAGAGGTACATAGAAGAGCTGGTACTATTTTTTTCTGAAACTATTCCAAACAATAGAAAAAGAGGGAATCTTCCCTAACTTATTTTATGAGGCTAGCATCATCCTGATACCAAAACCTGACAGAGACAACAAAAAAAGAAAATTTCAGGCCAATATCCCTGATGAACATTGATGCAAAAATCCTCAATAAAATACTGGCAAACCAAATCCAGCAGCACATCAAAAAGCTTATCCATCACGATCAAGTCAGTTTGATACCTGGGATGCAAGGTTGGTTCAACATATGCGAATTAATAAACGTAATCCATCACATGAACAGAACCAAAGACAAAAACCACATGATTACCTCAATAGATGCAGAAAAACCCTTTGAAAAAATTCAACAGCCCTTCGTGCTAAACACTCTCAGTAAACTAGGTATTGATGGAATGTATCTCAAAATAATAAGAGCTATTTATGACAAACCCACAGCCAATATCATACTGAATGGGCAAAAACTGGAAGCATTCCCTTTGAAAACTGGCACAAGACAAGGATGCCCTCTCTCACCACTCCTATTCAACATAGTATTGGAAGTGCTGGCCAGGTTTATCAGGCAAGAGAAAGAAATAAAGGGTATTCAATTAGGAAAAGAGGAAGTCAAATTGGCTCTATTTCCAGATGAAATGATTGTATATTTAGAAAAGAAAACCCCACCGTCTCAGCCCCAAGTCTCCTTAAGCTGATAAGAAACTTTAGCAAAGTTTCAGGATATGAAATCAATGTATTTGGCATATTTTAATTGTTCAACATATATTATTGAATAAATGTATATGTAGGAAAGGTAAAACAAACTATAGAATTACAATAGAGGTCATATTATTTTTGGAGGGTTTTATGAATCCCTAGAAACAACTCCTGACCTCAACTGATCCACCTGCCTCAGGCTCCCAAAGTGCTAGGATTACAGGCATGAGCCACCATGCCCGGCCCTCATCAGCTAATTTTTCATCTGCCCAGCAATTTTTCCTTTTGTTTTATTGTCCAGCCCCAGTTAAACCATCCAGCCCCACCTTTCCTCACATTATCTTGGTTGACAAATCAAGTCTCTTTCTCTCTGGATACTCAATCAGAGCCAAAGCAGCACACAATGGGGGGCTAATATGGATGCTGAGTGAGAAAAGGGTTGATCTCTTATCCTGGCTCACTGGCTGGAAGGACAGAACAGCCTTGGAGTTGCTGTAGCCATCTCTGCCACTAACTAGGGAAAACCAACTGCAGAAGGAAGCCAGCAGAGAAGAAAGCACAGTGAAGAGCTGGAGAGAGAGAGAGAAGGGCATGGTGACATCATGTGAATGCTTGGACTGGGCCTTATTTAAAACTAGTGCCTCCTCTTGAATGTCTCAGATATCAATTAATTAATTCCCTTTTTGCTTATGGCAATTTGAGCAAAATATTTGTCATCTACAATTGGAGGAGTCTTAACTATGGAATTTACAGCAAAGAATTCTAAGATCCATATGGACCCCAAGCATTAAATAATTACTGAATAATAGATACAACCACTTTGAATGAATATGGTTGCTTTTGTTGATAAATTATAAATATATATTAATTCAGAGTAACTTTTTGTCAGTATTGAATTAGTGTATATTAAACCTATTAGTGTGTAAACTCTGTAAATACATTCTACACTTGGGGGGAGGTTTTTGTATTTATACAGATTGGAAATCACTATTTAAGATAACTATAATTAATTTTCAAATTAGTACTATAGTTAATCACAACTAGTTCTCATAAGAGCTATCAAAGTTTCTCTGATCTAAGAACATGGTTGCTAGTCTTACCCTGCCTATGAATCAATTAAACAGCTTTCATTACATATAATATGCAGAGCACTCTCTACGATCCTAAGGGAAGTCCAACTTTATAGCTGCCTTCAAGAAGCTGAACATGAAGCTCATATACATGATAATCAAACCAACACCATCATGTCAAAATAACTTTTAAGGGAATGGTGACAATCACAGTTCCCTAAGAACTTAAAATCCATCTAGTTTGCATATGTAAGAATGACAAAATGGTAAAAAGAACATACCCTAGGGAAGAGTACATGAGAGAGAGAGAGAGAGAGAGAAGCTACCAACTCTATATGAGGGAGGGAAGCCACCCAATTTATTCTACTGTAAAATAGTTCAAAGCTCATTCTTAGAAGCCTGACATTTCCTGAGCATGCAAGCCTACTTTGTTGTGGCCAAGACTATTCTAGGATGTCCTTCAGTGGAAAGTGGTCACCTATAGTGGTAACCTCTCTATGACTCCCCTTTCTCCTACTTCTGTTTCAAGGCCCGTCTCCAACTTTTTGTGTATTTTGCTGAATAATGTCATTTACCCTGACCTTCTTTACCCTGCCCTCTGCCTCTGGAGTCTGAATCTTAGAGATTGCATCAACTGAGCTCTCTGATCTCCTGGCTTCAAATAGGGCTCAGCCAGTGGGAGACATCTATGGGAGAGGAGAGGGTGGGAGGGAAGTCAGGGTCCAGGGTGTTTACTCCCCTGCCTCCCTCCCTATTGGGTCCCTACAGGCTGACTGCATCCTTCTACCAAAAGCTAAAACTACTTTCTCTAAGTCCTGGTAGTGTTCCTTCCTCTAGCTTCTTTTAGGCCTCAGGGTGGTAGAGGGTCCCCACAGTTGATAGCTTCACCATCTGTTGTTGGTTTCCTTAACCTTGCCCATACTTTTCTAAGTCATTCCTTCATTAATCTCCCTATCATTCCTGCCTCTTGAGTGTGCCATATCTTTCTTGCCAGGACCTGACTGATATGCGCCCTTTTTGAATCCTGCCTGCTGGTCCTTCATTGATGGCCAGTTGAAGTGACCACTGCTTCCTTCGTTTCTCCTCTTGTCCTGTGCTTTCTTGAATCATTGCTCTGATCACACTGTGTTGCCCACATTTGTTCCCATGTTCATCTCCTCTGTGGCCTGGAAGCTCCTTGAGAGTAGATAGTGCCTATTCCCCAATCCCAGGGTTTGTTGCAAGGTACTCACAGGCTGAATGAATGAATGAACAACTTAGAATACTGCCCTCCATCGAAGTCAGTATACTAGGCATTCATATTAGAATACTTAGAATGTCACCGTATTTTGGAGGGTCTTATACCTGCTTCATCATGGCTGACTCTAGCCAAAGATTTGATCATTCAAGCTTATCAGGTTTGAAAAGTCAATTCTTTCTCAACTTTGACTCTAGTTAATTGGGTCAAACTTACCAAACTCAAGAGATGAGGATTTCTATATTAAAATAATCCCATATTAATAGTTGATGATAAAAGCTATAATTGCCAGCCAGGTGTGGTGGCCCACACCTGTAATCCCAGCACTTTGGGAGGCCGAGGTGGGCAGATCAAGACCATCCTGGCCAACATAGTGAAACCCTGTCTCTACTAAAAATACAAAAATTAGCTGGCGATGGTGGCGGGCGCCTGTAGTCCCAGCTACTCGGGAGGCTGATGCAGGAGAATGGCGTGAACCAGGGAGGCAGAGGTTGCAGTGATCTGAGATCGCACCACTGCCCTCGAGCTTGGCGACAGAGCGAGACTCTATCTCAAAACAAACAAGCAAACAAAAAACACCAAATATAATTGCCAAGTGAACAGCAGTTAGTGTTCTTTTTCTGATTTTTATTACCAAAAGTTTCAAACATAAAAAACTTTGAAAGAACAAAACATCCTTATACTTACCACTTAGGTTTACTATTAATATTTTTCATAGTTGTATCACTTAAGCATCTATGTTTATATGTATATATATGCATATATATGACTTTTTTGCTGAATCATTTGAAAATAAATTACAAACATCATCAACACTTCACCCCTACATAGTTCTGCATGCATTTCTTAAAACTAGGCCAATTCTTCTTCTCTGGTATCATGCCTAAGAATGCTAGCAATAATTCCCTGATAGCATCTAATATGCATTGATAGTATGTCAGGCAGACTGGGGGAGCAGGGGCACCTTTGGCCCACAGAGCTACTCTGGTTTAATCTCAATTTGATCTGGCCTGCAGCATTTTTTTTCTAAATGTCAATATCCATCAGCTTCTGCTGCAACTGTTGAGATCAACAAATTTATGCACATACCTGAGAGTTCCTTCTGGGTTTCTCTCTGGAAGCACATTCTCAGAGATGAGGCCAGGACTGCTGGAGACAGCAAGCAGCAGGGGCTCAGCAAGAAAGAGCTTTAGTTTTCTCTCCTTTTATTTCTTTTTTTCCTAATCCCAGCCCAAAATATCCTGTTTTCTTTCTCTGGACCAAAATTTATTTCTGTATGTTTTTCTTTAAAAAAGGAGAGAGAAGCGAAGTGCGGTCACTCACACCTGTAATCCCAGCACTTCGGAAGGTTGAGGAGGAAGGGTTGCTTGAAGCCAGGAGTTCAAGTCCAGCTTCGGCAACATAGTGAGATTTCATCTCTACAAGAAAAAAAAAAAAATCGTTGGGCATGGTGGCAAACACCTCTAGTCCTGGCTGCGCAGGAGTCTGAAGTGGGAGGATCGTTTGAGCCCAGGAGTTTGAGGCTACAGTGAGCTATGACAGCATTGCAGCACTCCAGCCTGGGCAACAGAGTGAGATCCTGTCTCTTGGGGAAGAAAAGGGGAGAGAAAAATGTAGATGTAAAAGATGACCCCAATGTGGAACTTTTAAAATAATCCAAGCAACTCCATGACTCTTGCCGGGGAGCATCATGGCCACCTTCTCTTGTTGACACCCAGGTTCCCACAGGAGTGCTGGGACATATGCTTTATTTGTTGCCTCAGGTAAAAAACTTTAGGTCCCTCATTTGTAATTTACAGAAAAGCAAGTGAAACTGCTGAACAAACCTAAATGGCTTTGATTGGCATTTTCTCCTCCCCTGTGGATCAGTTGACCAACTATTAAAAATAAAGTTTCTTCATCCTTTTGGTTGAGATTAACTACATGGAAACAGAATTAAGGTTTAGGCATGAGGGATACTTGGTGAATGCTGAATTTGCACAAAGGAAAGTGGATGGTCTTCAAAGATCTCCATTATGTTAGAGGCAAGTGGTGTGCCAAGCACACTGTCAGAGACCATCTCCCTTTCCCTTCTCCGTTTACCCGACAAAGGATTGGTGGCAGGTGGGGAAAACCGAGGTATTTCTCTGCTTCTTATGGGATCTCTAGCTTGGGGCCATCTGCACCATGACTCCAGTTCCAGCAGGAAATCCATTCCCTCCATCGCCCTAGTTCCCATCAAACACCTCCAGTAACACCACCTTCTCCCAATTTATCTTCAGTCTCATGTTACTAATCATCTCAGAGGTGCCTTCGCACCCTGTTTATCTTCCCAGTTCTTTCATACTGTGTAGTCAATTTCCTTTATTAAATACCCCCTGTAAAGATGTAGAATGGTTTCCATTTCCTTGGCTGGACCTTGACTTCTGGATCTCCCCATAGGTTTGCCATGAGGATGAATTAAAACATGAATTAATCCAAGTTCCTATTTCAAGGAGCTCACAACTGAGTGGAGGAAAGAGATCAGTATATAATTTTAATAAATGATGATAAAAGGTATGGGGACACAGAAAGTGAGTTCAAAATGCCTTCACAGTTGTTTTCTTGTTTATTAGCTAGCTTTGGTGGTATGGCATAGGGACCTTGGCAATTATAGTTTTTATCATCAACTATTAATATGAGATTGCTATAAGAATGGTCAGGACAAATTCAAAATAAACATGAATTTTCTATGTTACTAAGTGCCCTCTACGTGGAAGGCACTGAGTCTAGGCACAAGGGAAGAAAAAATGAATTAATTTAAGTTCCTATTTCAAGGAGGAATAAAAATGAATTAATTTAAGTTCCTATTTCAATGCAGGAAAGAGATCAGTATATAATTTTAATAAATGATGATAAATTATATAGGGACACAGAAAGTGGGTTCAAAATGCCTTCAAGGTTGTTTTGTTTATTGGCTAGCTTTGGTGGTGTGGCATAGGGAGATGGGCACTCACTAACAGCCATGAGAATTAGGCTCTAGGCTGGCTCTGCCACTGCTAACTTTCTGTGTGGCCTTGGGCAAGTCATTAAGCCTTTCTGGGCTTCCATTTCCTATTTATAAGAGATAATAGCTGAGTTTTCTTTTGGATTGCAAATGTTATTACCATAACCTTGTAATCACTCATTTAACAATTCTGAGAGCCCACTATGTGCTGGGCATGTATTTTGAAATTCCTTCCAAAGAGTATGACTGAAGCCTGGCCTGTCTTTATTTAACCCAAGAGTCCTGCCTCTCCAATCCACTGCATAGCACAGGAAAACATGGACACACATCCACACACACACACACCTAAATACACTTTATCTCTGCTACCCACCACCTCTATGTCCGGGGCATCCCACAGACCTGTTGAAGGGATGCATGGTTAGCAACCTAGTAAACCCAGCACGGCACACATCACCATCTGAGAAGAATGAGAAGGTGGGCCCCCCAGTTGTGGGCTCTGCACACCCTAGTGGGATGCATCTAGCTTGGACAAGGATAGGTCTCCCTGTTTGAGTCCTTCAGAGACACCCCCATGATGCATTTCACAGCCCTGTGTGATGGCTCCATTTCAGTGGGCACAAAGCAAGTACTTTATGGGGAAGCTAGCAAAAAACATGAAACATTTTCATCTATTTTCCAAGTACATTCTCTCAAGCAAACATATCAGACACCTTCCCACTGATATGCTTTTCCAGTTATTACATCATCGGAAAAGTAGGTATCTTAATCAATTAAACTTATTGCAATTGAATATTTAATTCCTGCCACTGTACAATTTAAATAATCTCTTCCAAATAATTTGCTTATGGTCGTCAGACTTACAGAAGGCCCTCACAGAGTGTGTCTCTGTCAAAGCACAACAACTTATTTTGCTGATGGCAAGCAGACCATATGTAGAGGGGCATTTCCAGCCCTATCCCAGCATCATATCATAGGTGCTGGAGGTACAGTGGTCGACAGACAGGCAGGCATTTCTTTATGGCAATGTAATGAAAGAGAAGAAAATCTAGAGTGGAGGAAAACACAGTGATTTGATGTATTTTAAGGTGGGCCTTAAAAGAAAGTAAATTTGCCATATTATAGAGTTCTGATTTAAAATGTAGTATTTAAAACCGACTTGCAAATAGGGGAAAAAAAATTCTGCCCCACCTCTACTGAGTGGTTGACAAAAACCAGGTTTAAGTTCCAGCAGCAAATTGAACTTTAGAAATGACCAGCTGAAGCCCTGTGCGGTCCAGCACCTTTGCTCCCGTCTTCTGTTAGAGAGGGGAACTGTGTGCACTTTATATGGCAAACCAGAGTCTCTTCCTTTTGGTGCAGAGAGTGGGTTTCGCCTCATGGGAGCTTTTGCTATTCTTTCCTCTGCACTCTCCTAAGGCTTGTTCTCAGAATGCGAGGGCCTCCCCCGGCCTCCCCGTCCCCTTTTCCCACAGCCCTAGATTCTGTGTCCCATACTTCCTGGCAGTGATCAGCCACTGGGTTTCTTGTGTGTCTTTTGTGAAGACAGGAAACACAGAGGTGGTGCCTTGGAAACGGAGGGCCGCTCTCCCAGTGGCACGGCCTCTGCTCCACCTCTCCCGGCCCCATCTTAGGCACTCTGCCAAGGGCACAGGGGCAGCCATGTGACTGAACGCGGTCCTCAGACACACAAGAATATCCCTGTTCCCACCCTGGCTACACCAGTATCAGGCTGCTAGAGCCAGTTTTGTTCCCTTAAAACTAGGTGTGGAGTCACAAGGGCTCACTGGATGCAGAGATTCTGCAGAATCCACATTGAGACATTTATGACATTCCAGGCACACAAAAAAGCCAGGATTGCACACTTCACACTGTCTTGTTTAAACTAGTGCCCCCAGCCAAGAGTCTCACAAAAGCTTTTAATTGCTTTGTTTTGCTCTTAGCCGTGGTCTCAACCCAAATAATGGAAGGATGAAAGTATCTATTAAAAAAATTAGTTTTGCTTGATATAACAGAAACACCTCAATAATACTGACTTACACATGTAGAAGTTTAACTTTTGCTCACATAAAAAAAAAAAATTGACATTAACTCAAGCTGTCTGTAGTTCATCTCCCCGTTATTTATAGAGTGTGGAATTAAACCAGCTTTCAAACTTTTTGGTCTCGGGATCCCTTTACACCCTTAAAAGTCATTGAGTCCTGCAAAGAGCTATTGTTGACGTAAGTCACTATAGTAAAAATTAAAACCAAGAAATTGTTTTACAGATTTTATTTATTTTAAAATAAAAATAATAAACCTACTGCATGTTAGTAATCACATGGATTAGTGAAAAATAATGATGTTTTCTAAGACAAAAAAATTAGTGGGAAGAATCATCTTTTTACATTTTTATAAATCCCTATCTGACCAAATAGAAGACACTTTGAATTTCATATATGCCACTGTATGCAATCTGTTGCAATATATTGTTTTGGTTGAAATTTATGAAGAAAATTCTAGGTTTGAGATAGATATATATTTGGAAAAGGGAGGATTCTGTGGGCCTCCTGAGCAAGGCTTTTGTTCTCTGTGTCCTCAGCCTATACTTTGAAAATTGCTGTCTTAAATCCCATAGTCTAAAATAGCTGCTGGAGCTCCAGCCATTATATTCACATCCAAGGTATCACGATAGAGGAAAGCTTGAAGGAAGAATTGGTATTCTTCCTTTACGGAGAATTCCTGGAAGGCACACACAGCATTCCTGCTTACATCTCTGTAGTCAGGACTTTCACATGGCAACATCAAGCCACAAGGGAAATGTTTTAGTGGGGCAGTGACGTGCTCAGCTAAAACTTTCTTAAAAAGAAAAGGAGAAAGGCTACTGAGAAGCAATTAGTAGTCTCTGCCACAGGAAGCGCGAGTTAAAAGCATTCCAATGACCATACACTTCATCTGTTGTTTCCATAGCTGCAGATGGTCAAAACACCACAGAGTCCCCAGGAGTTCCCTGTGAAGAAATTATTGTTTACTTTGCCAAATGATTCATCTGTGGTGTTCAAGTGGATTTTAAAGTGTCTATGAGGGGCAGGGTGTGGGATGGGAGTTTCAGGGGCAGGATGTGGGAAAAAAGGCAGCATGATTTGGGCTGATCAGAAGTCCCCCCAAAGAAGTGCTGACCAGAACCATGTTGTGAAATGGAAATGAAAAGTCCCGAGAAAAGAAAGGCTCTCCTGGCAAGATGTTACTGCAGCTGGACAGATATTCCTCTATTTTGAGAGACTGAATGACACTCAAAGAATAGCTGTCAAGGACAAAATTTATTGGGAAAAAAAGGAAAATGTTTTCTCTCTAGCAAGAAGTAAACACCACAGGAGTTTCTAGTTAGTAAGAAAGTGTTAAGAAACGAACATAGCATACTTTCACTCAGCGTTTGCTTTGTGCCACTCAGATTCTATGCACTTTACATGTATTATTGACTCTTTTGATCCTCATGGCAAACCTAAGGGGAAGATACTATTAGTATCCAATTTTTCTGATAAGAAATTGAAGCAGAGGGAAGTTAAGTGACCTGCCTGAGATCACACAGTTGGGAAGGTTGTATCTGACTCTATAGTCTATATTCTGAAACTACTAAGCTACACTCACTTATATTTTGAGAAGGAGCTTGGAGCCAAGGCTGAAGCTTGAGAAAGTCCATTGGATGAGATAAAACTTTATCACAACATAATTTAGTACTCTTGAAATTTACTCTTAGGTCCTATTTTACCTGTAACTGGATATTATAGTTTGTTTGCATGTGCCTTTCAATTTTCCCTGTGTTTAAAAGGAGATATTAGCATTACTAAAAAGGAATATCTCTATAGAAGGATTGGTAGTGCATTAAGGAAATCCTCGTGTACTTTCTCCTCATTTCTTTCAGTAACCCAAACCTAACGAGGCATACTTCATCACAGCCTGTGGCTTCATATTTACCTTCCATCACTAACCCGGTGGTAGCTACCTAAAATGTGAGCATGGTGCCTAGCAGGAAATAATCAGCCTTGTGGGATGTATTTTAATAATCCAAACCTTTCAGCAGAAGGTGCAAATTGGTAGCCTGCGGCTAAAATTTTGCTTATGGACATGCTTTATTTGGTTCATAAAATATAATTTTAGAAAACAGATTTTTTTCTGACCAAAATTCAAAACGTAGATTTGACTTAAGAATCCAGAGGAGATACTTTGCCTTTAAGATAGGCCATGTTCTCCCCGGTTCAGCTTGGCCCCCAATACCCCAGCCTGTTAAAAGTGGCCTTTTTCCTGCAATTATGTTACCTGTCTGTCCCCTGAAGGCATTTGAGTTTGCAGCCTTTTCTTTACAGGTATTAAACTTCAAATCATACTAAACCCCATATTTTATTGTAGCAGAACCTGTTCTGGAATTATTCCACCTGCAATTTCCAGTTGAACTAATTATGCTGTCACAGCTTATCCACATGGTGGGTTCTGCAATCAATGGAGACACGGAAGTTATGATTCCAAACTGCATGCGGATAAATAAATGATGGGCTGAAAATGATGGGAGAGGGTAGAACCCCAAAATAATGGGATAAATATCTGCAGTTTAGTAATACAGATCCTGCCACATAGTCCTAGAGTTTAAACAATTGTTGCTGAAGGTTTGATGGTACACAGGCAGAGGTTTATTAAAGCTGCTAGGACTTCCGTTTTGCCTAGACTATCACCATAATCACTGACAACAGTGATAATCAGTCATTGATGCCATTCACCAAGTATTTCTGGCTATGTGACTTCAGGTATATAAGAGGATTGCATTTCCTGCCCCTTGAAGTTTGGGTGGGGGCATGAGACTAGTTCTGCCAAATGAGGTGTGAGCAGAGCTGATATGTGTCCCTTTGGGCCAGATCATGTAACTGGCAAGTCACCTTCCAGAGCAATCTTTCCTCTGACATGGTGACAAGCAGGGTTTGAGATGGTGGCAGCTCTAGTAGCCTAGGTATCTGGGCGACTACACTGGGCAGATGCTGCTGCAAAACTGCAAGAGACGTTGCACAAACAAGAAACAAAACTTTGTTATTATAATCCACTAAGATATTTGTTTTCTCTTTTTTAGCAGCAGCATAACCTATCCAATCCTGATTAAAACAGTCGTCAAATGTTCACTAACAAGTACATACTAAGTTAAGATTTCTAAAAATCTGAATTCAGTGACTTGGGCCATCACTAATGTTGAAATGAAAATCCTTCTTTGGGCCTTGTGTTTCTGTGATTCACTGATTCTAGGTCCATTTTCTGAAACCTCGTGTCACCCATGAACTCCCCTCTAGCTGTTTCAGCCTTTATCCTTTGCCACTGAGCTTGTCAATAATAGAGCTTTTCTTCTTGCTTAGGGAAAGACATCCATCAAGCATCAAGAGACAGAGTCGCTCTGAAAGCAAATGTGCAGGGTCTTTCCCAGAGCTGTATTTTGCAGCAGGATTATACTCTCAGCCCACAGACAATAAAAACCATTTGTATCTCAGCTCTGCAGCAGCTTGGTGCAATCCTTCCTATTAGGACTTGTGTGTGTCTGATGGTAACAGAGCTAAGGAAAAGCCCAGGTCCTACTCCTCTTTTTAAAGACCAGGTCCTGATCAATCCAGTCAGCAGTGTAATCCATTTCTTACAGGTTTCTTTCTGCGTCTGTATATTTTAACACTGCTTCTGTAATTAAATTTACTTTCTGAACTAGGGATGTATTTTCTTGTTCTTGCTATCAATATTTAAAAAATAAATCTCTTTTAAGTTTATTGTTTCAAAATGCAAGAAGTGTCCCGCAGGACCCACCTACTGGGAAGCAGATGATCTCATTTGCCAGCGGAAAATGCCTGTCTGGATAGTAAGAGCTTTACTTGGTCCTTATTTTCAACATTTTTGGTCTGAAAAATGTAAGTTTGGGATGGTCAGTCATGGTTTTAATATATTGCTGGAGAAGCTGGTGTTCTGGTTAGCTCTTTCTTCATGCTGAGCTTTTTAATATGATATTTTAAAGAATTTCAGTAAATCTCTCAAGTGGTGTTAAGTAGGTGGGACTGTCGAGTTTTAAGTTTCAATATCCATGTACTTAATCAGTGAAAAAGTTATTGAACAGTTGGCTCAATAAATGACTTCTTCAATGGGAAAGATCATGTCTTATTTACATCTCACCTCTACCACATAGCCCAATGCCTATATTGGGTTGCCCAACATGTGTTTTCACAGTTGCTAGTCAAAGTACTATGCTAATGCACCCCGGAAAATACAAGAAAGTCCTCACACTTTATGACCTAATAGTCTGGTGGTTTAGATAAAATAAGTGTGCAGTTAACTATACTCTGTAGCTGGGAAGAAAACATTATTTGCTGAGAAGTGTGATGGAAAAGGATGTTCGATGGGTCACACAAATAATGCAGGAATTTGGAGTCCCTAGGTTTTACCGAGTCTCCACTGCACTCCACTAGCAGTGCAGCTGTGGGAGAATTGTTCAGCTTTTCTGGGTTTCTGGGACTCCAACTGTTAAATGAAGGAGTTGACAAAACAATTAGAAACTTTTTGAAATTATAGCACTTGAACACATTTTCATAAATTTCAAACAATGCAGGTAGAGCCAAACTTCCTCACAGCTTTAGCTGTATTCTATAAGGTTTGAGTATGTTTGTTTTCATTCTGATTTATCTCAAAGTATTTTCTAATTTCCCTTGCGATCATTTTTCCTTTGACTCACTGGTCACTGAGAGTATGTTATTTAATTTCCTTATATTTCTGAATTTGCCAAATTTTACTTTTTATTTATTTTTTTTCTTGAGGCAGGGTCTCACTCTGACTCTCAGGCTGGGAGGCAGTGGTGTGATCACATCTCACTGGAGCTTCAACCTCCCCAGCTCCAGTGATCCTCCCTCCTCAGCCTCCCAAGTAGCTGGGACTACAGGCATGTGCCACCATGCCCAGGTAATTTTTTTTCCTTTTAGAGACGGGGTCTTGCTATCTTGCCCAGGCTGATCTCAAACACCTGGGGTGAAGCAATCCTCCTGCCTTGGCTTCCCAAAGTGTTGAGATTACAGGTATAAGCTACTGCTCCCAGCCTGTTTCTTTCTTATTTCATTTCTTTGTGCTTCAGGAACGTACTTTGTATTATTTAAATCCTTTTAAATTTATTGAGATTTGTTTTATGGCTTAACATATGGTCTATCCTAGAGAATGTTCTGTGTGTGCTTGAGAAAAATATTTATTCTTTTGTAGTTAGGAATTTTCTATAAATGTCTAGTTGGTTTATAGTATTGTTCAAGTGTTCTATTTCTGTGCTTATCTTCTGGCTAGTTGCTTTATCCATTATTGGAAGAGGAATATTGAAGCCTCCAATTACTATTATTTAATTGTGTATTTCACCCTTCAATTCTGTCACCTTTTGCTTCACATATTTTGCAGCTCTGTAAGATGTATATACACTTTCATTATTACATATTCTTGCAAAGTGACCCTTTGATCACAATCAAATATCCTTCTTTGTCTCTAATAACAATTTTTTTTCTTCAAGTCTAGTTTGTCTGATATTAGTATAGTCACCCCAGTTCTCTTTTGGCTACTGTTGTATATTTTTGTATTTATTTGCTTTCAATCTTCTGTGTCTTTGAATCTAAAGTACAGGACACAAACAAATGGAAGAACATACCATGCTCATGGATAGGAAGAATCAGTATCGTGAAAATGGCCATACTGCCCAAGGTTATTTATAGATTCAATGCCATCCCCATCAAGCTACCAATGAGTTTCTTCACAGAATTGGAAACAACTGCTTTAAAGTTCATATGGAACCAAAAAAGACCCCGCATTGCCAAGACAATCCTAAGTCAAAAGAACAGAGCTGGAGGCATCACGCTACCTAACTTCAAACTACACTACAAGGCTACAGTAACCAAAACAGCATGGTACTGGTACCAAAACAGAGATATAGACCAATGGAACAGAACAGAGTCCTCAGAAATAATACCACACATCTACAGCCATCTGATCTTTGACAAACCTGAGAGAAACAAGAAACGGGGAAAGGATTCCCTATTTAATAAATGGTGCTGGGAAAATTGGCTAGCCATAAGTAGAAAGCTGAAACTGGATCCTTTCCTTACTCCTTATACGAAAATTAATTCAAGATGGATTAGAGACTTAAATGTTAGACCTAATACCATAAAAACCCTAGAGGAAAACCTAGGTAGTACCATTCAGGACATAGGCATGGGCAAAGACTTCATGTCTAAAACACCAAAAGCAACGGCAGCAAAAGCCAAAATTGACAAATGGGATCTCATTAAACTAAAGAGCTTCTGCACAGCAAAAGAAACTACCATCAGAGTGAACAGGCAACCTACAGAATGGGAGAACATTTTTGCAATCTACTCATCTGACAAAGGGCTAATATCCAGAACCTACAAAGAACTCAAACAAATTTACAAGAAAAAAACAAACAACCCCATCAAAAAGTGGGCAAAGGATATGAACAGACATTTCTCAAAAGAAGACATTCATACAGCCAACAGACACATGAAAAAATGCTCATCATCACTGGCCATCAGAGAAATGCAAATCAAAACCACAATGAGATACCATCTCACACCAGTTAGAATGGCGATCATTAAAAAGTCAGGAAACAACAGGTGCTGGAGAGGATGTGGAGAAATAGGAACACTTTTACACTGTTGGTGGGATTGTAAACTAGTTCAACCATTATGGAAAACAGTATGGCGATTCCTCAAGGATCTAGAACTAGATGTACCATATGACCCAGCCATCCCATTACTGGGTATATACCCAAAGGATTATAAATCATGCTGCTATAAAGACACATGCACACATATGTTTATTGCGGCACTATTCACAATAGCAAAGACTTGGAATCAACCCAAATGTCCATCAGTGACAGACTGGATTAAGAAAATGTGGCACATATACACCATGGAAAACTATGCAGCCATAAAAAAGGATGAGTTTGTGTCCTTTGTAGGGACATGGATGCAGCTGGAAACCATCATTCTTAGCAAACTATCACAAGAACAGAAAACCAAACACTGCATGTTCTCACTCACAGGTGGGAACTGAACAATGAGATCACTTGGACTTGGGAAGGGGAACATCACACACCGGGGCCTATCATGGGGAGAGGGGAGAGGGGAGGGATTGCACTGGGAGTTATACCTGATGTAAATGATGAGTTGATGGGTGCTGACGAGTTGATGGGTGCAGCACACCAACATGGCACAAGTATACATATGTAACAAACCTGCACGTTATGCACATGTACCCTAGAACTTAAAGTATAATAATAAAAAAATTAAAAAATAAAAAAAATAAAGTACCTCTCTAATAGACAGTACATAGTTGAATCATGTTTTTAAAAATTCATTCTGCCAATCATTGCCTTTTGATTGGAATGTTTATTTCATTTACATTTACTATAAGTAGTAAACATAGGATTTATACTTGACATTATCTAATTGTTTTCTGTGTATCTCATGCTTTCTGTTCCTCTATTCTTACATCATTGCATTCTTTTGTGTTAAATAGATTATTTTCTACGTACCATTTTTTTTTATCATTCCCTTTACTATATATTTTTGGGTTATTTTCTTAGTGGTTGCCCTGGTATTACAATTAATATCTTAATTTAAAACTGTCTGATTTGTATTAATACAACTTAACTTTAACAGTATATAAAACCCTTGTTCCTAGGGATGTGAAGGACCTCTTCAAGGAGAACTATGAACCACTGCTCAAGGAAATAGGAGAGGACACAAACAAATGGAAAAACGTTCCACGCTCAAGGATGGGAACAATCAATATCATGAAAGTGGCCATACAGCCCAAAGTAATTTATAGATTCAATGCTATCTCCATCAGGCTGCCATTGACTTTCTTCACAGAATTGGAAAAAACTACTTTTAGTTGCATATAGAACCAACAAAGAGCCTGCATAGACAAGATAATCGTAAGAAAAAAGAACAAAACTGGAGGCATCATGCTACCTGACTTCAAACTATACTACAAGGCAACAGTAACCAAAACAGCATGGTACTGGTACCAAAACAGATATATAGACCAATAGAACAGAACAGAGGCCTCAGAAATAATGCCCCATGTCTACAACCATAGGATCTGTGACAAACCTGACAAAAACAAGCAACGGGGAAAGGATTCCCTATTTAATAAATGGTGTTGGGAAAACTGACTAGCCATATGCAGAAAGATGAAACTGGATGCCTTCCTTACACCTTATACAAAAATCAACTCAAGATGGATTAAAGACTTAAACATAAGACATAAAACCATAAAAATCCTAGAAGAAAACCTAGGTAATACCATTTGGGTCATAGGCATGGGCAAGGACTTCATGACTAAAACACCAAAAGCAGTTGCAACAGAAGCCAAAATTGACAAATGGGATCTAATTAAACTAAAGAGCTTCTGCACAGCAAAAGAAACCATTAGCAGAGTGAACGGGCAACTTACAGAATGGGATAAAATTTTTGCAATCTATCCATCTGACAAAGGGCTAATATTCAGAATCTACAAAGAACTTAAACACATTGACAAAAAAAAAACAACCCCATCAAAAAGTGGGTGAAGGATCTGAACAGACACTTCTCAAAAGAAGACACTTATGCAGCCAACAAACATATTTTAAAAAGCTCATCATCACTGGTCATTAGAGAAATGCAAATCAAAAACACAATGAAATGTCATCTCATGCCAGTTAGAATGGCAATCATTAAAAAGTCAGGAAACAATAGATGCTAGAGAGGATGTGGAGAAATAGGAATGCTTTTACACTGTTGGTGGGAGTGTAAATTAGTTCAACCATTGTGGAAGACAGTGTGGCGATTCCTCAAGGATCCAGAACTAGAAATACCATTTGACCCAGCAATCCCATTATTGGGTATATACCCAAAAGATTATAAATCATTCTACTATAAATACACATGAACATGTATGTTTATTGTAGCACTGTTCACAATAGCAAAGATTTGGAACCAACCCAAATACCCATCAATGATAGATTGGATAAAGAAAATGTAGCACATATACATCACAGAATACTATGCAGCCATAAGAAGGGATGAGTTCATGTCCTTTGCAGGGACATGGATGATGCTAGAAAGCATCATTCTCAGGAAACGAACACAAGAACAGAAAACCAAACACCACATCTTCTCACTCATAAGTGGGAATTGAACAATGAGAACACATAGACACAGAGAGGGGAACATAACACACTGGGGCCTATTGGGGGACTGGGGGTAGGGATAGCATTAGGAGAAATAGCTAATGTAGATGATGGGTTCATGGGTGCAGCAAACCATCATGGCACGTGTATACCTATGTAACAAACCTGTACATTCTACACATGTACCCCAGAACTTAAAGTATAATTTTTTAAAAACCCTTGTTCTTATAAAATTCCTTTGTGTCATTATTGTAATAAAATTACATCTTTGTATATTGTATGCCCATCAACACAGAAGTATAATTTTTTAAAAACCCTTGTTCTTATAAAATTCCTTTGTGTCATTATTGTAATAAAATTACATCTTTTATATTGTATGCCCATCAACACAGATTTATAGGTTTTACTTTATACAGTTGTCCTTTAAATCACATAGGAGAAAAAAAGTATTGCGAAAAATATGTATCAATACTGTGTTGGTTTTTGTTTATTTGGGAATGTCTTAAATTATTCTTTGTTTTTAAAAGATAGTTTTGTCTGATATAAAATTCTTAATTGACATCTTTTCTCTCTCAGCACTTTAGATACATTGTCTCACTGTTTTCTGGTCTTCATGATTTCTGATAAAAAATTCACTTAATCTTACTGAAATTCTTTGTATGTGATAAGTCACTACTCTGCTGCTGCTTTCAAGATTCTTCCTTTTCTTTATCTTTAGAGTTGTTTGGTTATGATGTGTGTGGTTGTGAATTCCTTTGAGTCCTTGAATGTATACATTAATATTTTTCATCACGTTTTAGAAGTTTTCAGCCAATATTTCTGCCCACTTTTCTCTCTCTTTTCCTTCTAAGATTCCTATTATGCACATGTTTGTACATTACAGGTCTCTGAGGCTTTGTTCATCTCTTTTCATTCTTTTATCCTTCTGTGCCTCAGACTGGATCATGTATGTCGACCTATCTTCAAATTTGTTGGTTCTTTTGCCTGCTCAAATCTGTGGTAGAATCCCTCTCATGAATTTTTTAAGTTATTGTACTTTTGAACTCAAGAATTTCTATTTGGATCTTGTTATAATTTCTTTTTTAAAATTTATATTCTCTATTTGGTAAGACAGCATTCTACTTCCCTTTAGTTCTTTAGTCATAGCTTCCTTTGGTTCTTTGAATATATTTAAAAGTTTCTGATTGTCTTGTCAACTCCTTCATTTAACAGTTGGAATCTCAGAAACCCACAAAAGTTGAACAATTCTCCCATAGCCACACTGCTAGTCAGTGGAAACTCAGTAAAACCCAGGGACTCAAATTTTCTGCATTATTTGTGAGACCCATCAAACATCCCTGCTTCTTCAATTGCACTTCTCAGCAAATAATGTAATGCAGCAACTCTGGAAATCAGATCCTTCTTTCTCCCCAGAGTTTATTGTTGTTGCTGTTATTTGTAGTAATAGTTGTTTGCTTAGTGACTTTTTCTGAACTAATTCTGTCTCTGTTCTTTGGCATGTCAAAGCTACTGAAGTCTACTTGCTTAGTTTTACGGTTGGCTAATGACTCAACAGAGATCTCCTTAACCAAAGGTGAAAGCTTAGGGTCTTCTCAGGATGACAAATTGTGTGTACAGCCCTAAGCATGCTTATAACACTGTGCATAACTTGTATATGAAATCACTGAAATGACATAATTTGTATGTCACAGCTTGTACATTCATATGTATTTCATTCTTAACAGAACAGTGGAAATACTGTACAAAACTAAGTTGACTATTTTGACTTCACCTTTTTCATACATGAATATTCTACCAAACCTCTCTACCTTTGGCTTACTGATAAGGAACAACCGATAGGAAAAGGAATTTGGGTTTCTTCCTTATTTCCTTTCCCCTATGTAATCATAGTTGAAAAAGCTTAAGAGTTTACTTCACGCAGGGAAAGGTAACATGAGTTAGAAAGGAGATGATAGGGTTCCTAGATCATTTGTGTTTCTTCCACACTGTTATCTTCTCTGTTTGTACTAGGGTCTGGTTTTAATGGAAAGCACAGCCTCTCGGGGCTGTCAGCACCCCCACTTCTTCAGCTATAGATGTAACAACAATCTTCCTTTGCACTCATTTTAAGTCTCACTAAATTTTCATGCATCGTGAGTCTATCAGAATTCTTTACTCCTGGCATATCATGAATGCTACATGCAAATGGGGCAAGGACCAGGGAGCATGCATATTGTACATATCTCTTCTGCTCATGGATGAGTTCCATTGTCCCTTTGGACTTCACTTATAAAATACAAGTTCAAAGATAAAACTATTAAGCATTTCAAGATGGCCATAGAGGGCATTACACCATGTATGGGGTCTTATGTGACTGTATAAGCCTCACACCCATGAAGCTGGCCCAGTGGGGCAGATGCTGTTGAATGCCTTCCTAGCCAGTTTCCCTTTCTTCTTGATGGAAAAGACAAACTTACTATCTGCTTACAGTGTCACTGTGCTCAGCTAAGAACCTACCTGTCCTATCCCTTTTATTCCATTTTTTTTAATTGACAAATAAAAATTATATATATTTATCACATATACCATGTTGTTTTGAAATATGTATAACTGTGGCATGGCTAAATGCAGCTAATTATCATATGTATTACCTCACATATTTATCCACTTTTTTTTGTGGTGAGAAGACTCAAAGTCTACTCTCTTAGCAATATTTAAGAGTATAATGCATTGTTCTTAACTCAGGTCACCAGGCTGTATAATAGAGCTATTGAACTTATTCCTCCTATCTAACTGGAATTTTGTATCCTTTGACAAACATCTCCCTAACCATCCATCCATCTTCCCTCCCATCCATCCATCTCTCCTCCCATCTGAACGTCTCCCCTCCCATCTGTCCGTCTCCCCTCCCATCCATCCATCTCTCCTCCCATCCGTCCATCTCTCATCCTTCCTTTCTTGAAGCTACAGAGAGGACACGACACAGTTCTGACCAATGAAATGGAAGCGGAAGTCTCGGCCCTGCTGGCACTTCTGGAAAAGTTCTGCATCTAAAACATAGCTCTTCCTCCTGTTTATTTCTTTCTGAAAGGGGAATGCACCACTGAAGAAGGGGCAGCAATGTACGCATGAGGTGGTAAGCATGAAAGCAAGAACTTGGGACAAGGAGCAGAATTAGAAAACTGAAGGGAATTCAGATCTCCAAAGCTTTGCAATAACTTTTAACTGCAATCCTCTGTATCTTGTTATGTGAGGAGAGTAAATCCCTGTTTGATTAAATTACAGTTTTTCAGGTGTCTGCTACTAGCTGTAGAACATAATCATAATTTATATCCATTAATTTTGAATACCACATTTATCATGCACAAAATTCCCATAGATACATGATTTTCTTTCTGTATTCTTAAACTGTCTCACTGATTTTTAAAATACATTTCTGTGCTGAAATCATATCAGTTGATTGGCTATAGATTGATAGTACGTGTTGTAATCTGTTAGAGCAATGACTCTTCTCTTTGTTCTTTTTTAAAAAGTCTTATTTTTATCTGTATTCACTTCCGTATGAATTTTAGAACATCCTTGGTACATTAAATGAAAATTAGTCGAATTTCGATGACGATTATGTTGAATTAAAGGCTTAATTTGTGAAGAATTGAAATCTTCTACATTTTCATCATTTCCGTCTAGGAACATAACAGAACTTTCCTTTTATTCAGACCTTTCTTCTATCCTTTGGTAGATTTTGTTTCACTTACATAGATTCTGCACTTTCCTGCTAACTGTATTGCTAGGTATTGTATCTTTGGTTACTATTATAAGTGGGATTTTTTCCCCACTGTATTGTCGAATTTGTTTTTTTCAATATTATAGTAAGGTTAATTTTTTATTAACCTTAATTTTGTACTCAGCCAGCTGGTTGGATCTCCATTTCCCCTAGATGCTTTCTAGGATCCCATTTCAACCCTAAAAACGCTAGAACTTAGGTGTTATAGAACTTTGTCATTGGAAGAATTTACATCTGGCCCAGGTCAAAGGAAAAGCTTCATGGAAGGGGTAAGATTCATTGTCATTATCATTTAAGACTGTCTAACTCTTCTGGTGGTAATGTCTCAAATTCCGTTTATTTATAATTTTTAGTGCCAGGCTTTTTAGGGTCCCTTCAGACCCCTCTGCATTTCTTCATTGTTTAATGCTACCTCCACAATTGTTCCCAAAGCTGATATGACATGACAGGCTGAGTAAGGACTGCTGTAAAATAAATCCCCAAACATGTCCTCTAGTGCTCACAGTTTTCTTAGTGGTGATCAATATCTCCTTTTGTCCCCCAAACCAAAGCTCCAAAACCTAAATTCAGATTCCCTTCTCAGTGAATATAGTGAAAGGCCACAGCTAAGTTTTTTGTGGAACATTTTAGAGTTTTGGCACACTAAATTAAAATTGAACTTAGAACAATTCTGAAAGAATGGCTGTTAGCCAGGAAGTCATATTATCTTCTCTCACTCCACAACCCCCACTCATATTCCCAAGTCCCTAAGAAATAAGTCACCTATTGCTGGTGTTAAAAAATTAGCAATCAACCCCCAATCATGAGTCATGGGACTATACATGGTTTAATGAGCCAGTCTTCAGACATGGACTTACCATAACAGCCAGGAAGATGTCATCCATGCATTTCCACATCTGGAACGTTTTAGGTCCTTCCTAAATGAGAAGGGGAAGAAAGAAGTAGGAAGAGATGAGAAGCTTTATTTTCCAAATAAGTTCTTGAAATGTTTCCTGAAAAACCTTTGAAGGCCCCTCTGAGGCATGTTGATTTTAGAATCAAGAGACTTGTATTAAAACCTGGCTTTAAGACTTACTATCTATGCTACTTCCGTAATTCATTCTCAACCTCCTCAATTCTAGTTTTCTGCACACAAGAATGTTTAGAGGACAATATGAAATGAAGTTGACAAAAGAACCATGTAAACTGTAAAGTGCTTTGCAGATATGAGTTGTTAGTAATTTTTGGCATGTTGAACACTTCCCCTTGCCTGCTATATAACATGTCTGGGGATGTATAATTCAAAGGGGAAAAGAACCCTGAAACGGCCTCAATGCATGAGAAAATCATACTTAAGCATGATGGAAACCTTTACAAAATATATACTTAAAGTAAAATTTATGACTTCATGATAAAATATTGATGAAAATGATCAAAAACAAGTCATAAAATATAAATGCGAAGTAGTTAGCATTGTTTTGATGTTTGAACTAATGGCTTAGAAATCTAAAAAAAAAAAAAAAAAAAAAAATGATGACAGGGTGATTTAATCAAGTGCACAGAGTTACCTAGTTTTTACCAAGCCCCCTACCTGACAGACCTCCCTAGGGCTAGAGAGCATGCACTTCTCTGGTTGGATAGACTCAGTTTCTTCACTGTGTCAGGGAGGTCTGGTTTTCAGATTGTCAGCAACAGCAGTATCATTGCATTAATTTCCTGTTGCTGCTGTAACTGATTAGCAAAAAATAAGTGGGTTAAAATGACATGGATTCACTCCTTTGCAGTTCTGGAGGTCAGAGGTCCAAAATGGGTCAGCAGGGATATGGTCCTGGAGGCTCCAGGGGAGAATATTTTTCTTGCTTTTTAGGCTCCCAGAGGCTGCCTGCATGCCTTGGCTCATAGCCCCTTCCTTCCATTACTCTAAGCTCTGCTTCCACAGTTACATCTCACTCTCTGACTCTCCTGCTTCCCTATTATAAGGACCCTTGTGAATACATTGGGCCTACTGGATAATTTAGAATGCTCTTCCTCATCTTAAGATCTCTAATCACAGCCGCAAAGTCCCCGTTGCCATGTAAGGTAACATACTCATAGGTTCCTGTGAATGTGAACATCTTTGGGGGTAGAGGCATGAGCCAGCCCATAATAATCCTCAACAATAATGAACACTTATTGAGCATTTTTAAAATGTTACAAGCATCATCCTAAGTACCTCATACACCTTAAATCACAAAAATCTTATGCAGAAGATATTATCATTCTCTTCACTTTAGGGTCATGACACTGAGGCATGGAGAGGTTAAACAATTTGTCTAGTCACGCAGCTAGAACATTAACCTAGGTGAGCTGACTCTGGATCCCAAACTACTCACAAATATCCCCTTAAGAAGTGAATAGATTGGCCCATTAGACTTAGAGGACACAGAAGCCCCTAAACAGTTTTTGAAGAGGCAGTAATTTTATAGTAACAACTAAGTAAAATATAAAATACTAATAGTATATTTTTATAGTGGTTCACAATATCTAAAACATTCTCAGGATGTTCTACAAAAATTTCTCATAATTCTGTAGCTCAAAACAACATTTTCCTCCATTAAATCCCTTTCTGATTTATCTAAATAACAAGGGCTCATATTATGCCTTTTACTGGAATTTGTGTATCTGTTTGTCCTGTTAAACTGTGAGCTCTTTAAAGGTAGAAACAACCTCCCCTTCAAAGAAAACAGTATTAGTGAGTTGAATGTATTCAATGAATAGGTGTTGAACTGAATAGTATACCTGAGGCAGAATATGGTTTTGGGTACTGTAAACCTAAGACATAAGTGGTAGACCCTTCCTTTAATGAACCATGACTTCCAGTATTCATGCCCTTGTGTAATCACCTCTCAACTTGACTTGGGATGATATATAACTATTTTAACCAATTGAATATGATGAAAGTGATATTGTGCCAGTTCTCCAGCCCTTCCTTGACCTGGAAGTTTCCCTTTTCTCCATCTTGATATTCTCACTCCTGGAATACTGCTTTTGGAACTCAACCACCATGCCAGGAGGCAGCCCAAGCAGCCATGTGGAGAAACCCATATGGAATAGGACTGAAGCCCCCGACCAACAGCACTGAGTTCCAGTAGACCCTCCAGATGACTACAACCATCTGACACCACAAAGAACAGAATTACCCAGACAATCTGCAGAATTGTGAGGAAGAATTGTTATTTTGAGCTTCTAGGTTTTGGGGTGATTTTTAGTGTAACAGTACATAATCAGAATACCAGGACAACCATATATGTGCAGCACAGGGACACCATGCTCTGTCTTCTTCCTGCTGAAGCACTCTTGGTGGGACCATAGATCTAGGTTGAGAAGGCAGAGACTCTGCCACCTCTAAGCCATTGAATGGTTCCTGCAGCTTGGAAGAG
The DNA here is from genome assembly GCF_003255815.1 of Theropithecus gelada. NCBI lineage: Eukaryota > Metazoa > Chordata > Mammalia > Primates > Cercopithecidae > Theropithecus > Theropithecus gelada. The sequence continues at coordinate 81,164,153 of NC_037680.1, read as the reverse complement.
AGTCTTCTTGCAGTTCCGGAGCCTGAGGAGTATAGGCTAAATGTGGCTTTCAGAGTCTGGGGACATGAATAGTCGGAAGGAGGATTGCTGGGACCTTGTGCTGATTTGAATTCCTCAGAATCTGACTCTAGCTGTCCTCTCTTTTTATCCTCTGAAGACTTAGTAACTAACTCACACTTTCCTTTCTCCTTTTCCAGTGGTTTCACCTTCTCCTGACAAGGGGGTCTTGTTTCTTATTGTTGAGAATGGCAGTCTTGTGTGTGCAGTCTTTTGATCCCTAGTTGGCCACAAAAGAATAAGCTCTGGGCTGGGAATACTTCTTTACCAAGAGCTAAGGAGCCCACCCGCCTATGCTGGGCTTGCCACCTGGTATGGAAGTTATTTTCCCTGTTTGGACCCATTGTGTACTCCTTTGTTCTGCTTAAGTGCATGTGCCCATCAATGGGTCTCAGATGTGCCCCAAGTTTTCTGCATGTCAGAGCTCACAGGGGAGAGCTGGAGTCTTTCTACCTCAGCACATAGTAGGGTACGTGCAGCCAACACTGCCATCATGGGCTGCAGAGTAGACCCACCCACCACTGGGGACGGAGGCATTGCAAGGGGCAGGATGTTTCCATGAGCACTCTCTCCTCTCTTGCTCTAAGTAAATGCTGAGGCTGCTGTGTGCTTTGTTTGTCATCAGTGACCTTGAGCCATGTGCTGGTTTGTTCCCAGGGTGGCACTTATTTGCCTTTTAACCTTGGTGCCACTCATATCCTATCCTGTGACACAGCCTGACCACCCAGGGAATGGCAAAACATTTGCTTTGCAGCCTTTCAACTTCCCTCTTGACTTCCTGTCTTTGATTCTGTACTTTTTCCGGTTCTAGTTCTCCAGTGTAGGGAAAAACAAGAAATATAGAATAAAACAGAATCCATCCCTGAAGCCAAGTGACCCCAATTGCCTAGAGAGACATTCCTGGAAGGCACACCTGTCTGACCTTGCACATTCCTGCAGAAGATGCTGTGCTGTTGATTCACAATAAGCTCGTGTGCTATTAACAAGAAGGCAAAACCAAATGACCACGTGGCTCAAAAAGATGTGGCTCAGGAGCGGGTTCTGAAAGACGAAAGCACCCTTCCCACTCCACATTCTTCCTTCCTCACCCTCCACCCACTCCCCATTTTAAGACCCTTTAGGAAAAGACAAAGGCATTGACTCCATGAGCATTCAGTCCAGCATGAGCTTCTTGTGCTTGTGTGTTGTTTGGGGAGGGAGTGAGATGAATGAGGGATGGAATGGAGCCTGTGGTTTCTGTGAGGGACAAGTGGGAGGGGCAGCAGTGGTGACAAGGGTGGGGGCATGCATGCAGCTGAGGGTCCCCCTCCCTCCTCCCACTCCCTTTATCTACCATCTGCCAGTGTAAACTCCCGTTCTACACTCACACTGGTATAATGGGAGGGACAAGAATGGGTGTGGTGTAAGCAATTGTCTCAATTAGCAGCCTACTGCTACTGTGGGAAGGGAAAAAGGAGGCTGGGAAGATAGTTGCCATCATTGTTTCTAGGAGAGATTTCAATCCCTCATTCTCTAGAACAAGGCACAATTGTTTATGTAAAGCATGTATTGACAGCTCGAAAAAAGTTTGGTCAGATTATTTATTTTGTTAACAATTATTCTATTGTCTGCCAAGTCCTGTTCTAAGCACTTTACAAATATTAATACATTGAATCCTTACAGCAACTCCATGAGCTAAATACTTAGAGGACAATATTATTATTTTTCAGAGACAGTCTCACTTTGTCATCTAGGTTAGAGTTCAATGGCATGATCTTGGCTCATTGCAGCTTCAAACTGTGGGGCTCAAGAGAGCCTCCCACCTCAGCCTCCTGAGTAGCTAAGATGACAGGTGCATACCACCATGCCCAGCTATTTTTTTTAAAAAATTTTTTGTAGAGACAGGGTCTCATTATGTTGCCCAGGGTGATCTTGAACTCCTGGCCTCAAGCAGTCCTCCTTCCTTAGCCTCGCAAAGTAGTGGGGTTACAGGTGTAAGCCATTGCACCTGGCCTAGATACTCAGAAAATTCTATTTTTATCTCCATTTTGCAGATGAGGAAACTGAGGCCTACAAGGGTTAAAGGCCTTGTACAAGATAAGAGTCGCCAGATTTCAGAAATAAAAATAAAGAAAGCTCAGTTAAATTTGAATTTCAGAATAGCAACTGATAATCTTTTAGTAAAAATATGTCACATATAGTCTGCTCACAAATTCTTGCTACCAAATCAAATATTGTATGCAACATCTAAGATATACTAAAAAAAATATTATTTATTTGAAATTCAAATATAACTAGGAATCCTGCATTCTATCTGGCAACCCGAGCTCCAAGAACAGACTTCCAATAAGTGGTGGATCAGGGCTTGAACCTTGAAAGTATGGCTTTCTAGTCCAGGCTTCTAAGAACCTTGCAATGCTGCCTCTCTATTGAACACCGGAATGCTAAGGAATGCTAATTGGCTAAACAAAACACTAATAAAGTTGTGTTTTCTCTCTTGTAGGCTATTTGTGAAAGAATAAACACAGTTTTCTCATTCTGTCTCTTGGAAGGGTGGCCAGAGATTTGTGTCCAGTGGCCTAAGCTTCCCTGGATCCAGGAGAGAATTGAGAAGCTTTTATTTTTTAAATTCTGGGCCCTTGAAGCCACTGGACTAGCTCGTCTAGACGTGTTTCTCAGGCTTAAAGGACTTCAAAGACTGAGCTGTTCTAGGCTCTGGGAGGGCATAGATCTGTACCAGGGTGGAAGGAACTCAAATAAGGATAGCTGCACATATACCTAGAGAGACTGGACACCATGACACACTTGGGAACCTCAGCCTAGAGCCCCATGGTCGAAGGCTGGTACGAAGTGGGCAGAGCCATGTCCTCCCAGTGGAACAGGAGGGCTATGAAGCGAAGAGCCCACAAAGGGCTGCTGTGATCCCACCCTAATTTTTCTGAACTACTTAAACCATAGAATTAATGACTTCAAAAAGAAAAAAGAAGTGATTTTCCCTTCTACGCTGTGTAGAAATCCCACTCCAGTTTTGTTAAAATGAATATATTAGCAAGCAGTTACTGTGTGCCTGGTTCTTACATATTATACTTTCTCATTTGATCCTAACAGCCCTGATACCATACAGACCTAGACATAGAGCTGGAGAATGTTTGCTCTTGTAAATGCAGATTATTTCCGTTGAAAACATAGGGTCTTAATTACCTCCATTGTACTACCTCTCTCCATTCAAAACCCAATTTTAATTTCTTGAGCCAAATTTAGATGTTTGATCTCCTGATGCTGGAGGGCGGGTGGGAAGGGGTTGTAGTTCAAGAACCACATATAGAAAACATTCTTTTTAGACTCTGTAGAGGAAAATTATTCTCAAACATCAAATACTATTGGATTAAAAAGATTGTATTTCAAATCGTTGTCTTTTTTTTTTCAGAATTACATACCCTCTTTTTAATACCCTGAATTTAAAAGTTTAAATATAGATACCTAGTTTGTAAAGCATTGCAGAGAACAGGCTTCTCTCTATAACACAAACTCTGGTGTGATGTAGCCTGGTCTTAGTCATGCCCCTCATCTACATTGCTCTGCTACAGCCATGGTTGAGTCACCATTTCTTGACAGTCAGAGCTCCTGTGGACCCCACGAAGGTCCCTGCGGGAACCAGAAATGCAGTGCACTCAAAGGAGCCAAAGATGTTTACAACATGAATCAGCAATCCATAGCAATTTTTCCCCCTAAAAGTCACATCTTTCATATAAGCAATACTAATTATGCTGTTTAGTTTTGTTTTTCCAAGGCGAATGACAAGAAAAATGTATAACCAAGGGACTGGTTGACAGAACTGAAGAAATATGAGACAACTAAAACAGAGAACAAAAAATAATGAGATAAATGATTAAAAGAACTGAATCGTGTGGGTTGCTCTACTGGTAATGAGCCTGAACTAAATGAAGAAGTTGCATGTATTTATGGAACCTGCAGGAGAGATAAGGAAGTAGTTTTCTCTTAATCTCTAACTGGATTTTGTTTTCCAACTGGATGGATAATGAAAGCAGCATGAGAAATCTGTCCTGGGGTCACCCCTGCAGTAGTCCTACAAGGCGAGCTAGCCTCATAGATAATTTTTGCTTTTCCTCGCCCCTGCCTTTGGATCCCACTCTGCCTGGACTTACTTGGAATTTCACAGCAATTCATACCCAGTTGCGTCTTTCCACACATATATATTAATTGCCTCTCCACACTTACCCAAAGGCCCACTTAACAAGAGTCTTATATTTATGTGCTCCATCTACCTCCCACTCTGAATTAGTTTCTTGTGGCTGTGCAGCAAATCACCCCACCTGGGTGGCTTAAAAGCAATATAAATTTATTCTCTGGAGGTCAGAAATCTGAAATTGTGTGTTTGTAGGACTTCACTCCCTCTGAAGGTTCTAAAGGAGAAGTTTTTTTGTCTTTTCCAGCTTCTGGTGGGTCTAGGCATTCCTTGGTTTTTGACTGTAGACCTCCAATCTCTGCCTGTCTTCACATGACTTTCTTCTCCCCATCTGCCTTTATCTTATAAGGATACTTGTGATAGCATTTAGGGCCCACCCAGATAACCCAAGATTATGTCATCTTGTGACCCTTAACATATCTGCAAAGACCCCTTTTTAAAATAAGCTTATATTCACAGGTTCTGGGTGAATGTATCTTTTGAGGAAAACCATCATTGAACTAGCTATACTCCCTCTCCTAAACACAAGTTACTCTTACTCCCTAAGAGGAGTAATCAAAGAAGAATCAATTTGTAATTCACCAAGGCACTTTTAAACATCCCCTTTCCTCACTGCTCCAATTTTCTTATAAGCCAAAGCTATTTAAGATCATCATTGTCTTGTAAACTTTCAAAACTCCCTCGAAACTTAAGGTGTACTTTGTCTTTGAGTTCCATATATTCAGCTCTCATTCTAGTAGGCCTACCTTCCACAGTCCTTCCTCCATTGCTGAATTATGTAGACCCACTTGGCTTTCCAAACCAGTGGCTATACATCCTGGTTTACAGAGTCAGTTTGGGCTTAAGCCTGTTTGTCCCAGTGTCATTTCTTGTTGGCACCCCCTCTTTAATTCTCAAAATCTACTTCAAATGATACCCCTAACTAGAACACTTTCTCTTTTGTTGAGAAGGTTTGAGGGACAATTTACAGAAAGAATTCTGTTGAGTGAGTGATGAGTGATGAGTGATGAGGAGGGGGAATTTCGTTGCCAGAAGTTGCAAAGTTGGGGGCTAAAATAGGAATGGGAAAGGTCTGAAGGAGACAATTGGCATACAGAATGTATTATAGTGCAATTTAAGACAAGACTTCTGTTCTTCACACTGGGGAGAGAATGAGCATCTACTAGTAGCTTGGGACTTCAGTTTTCTTATTTAAAATAGTCTATGAGCAATTAGCGTCTGAAGTTTGAGTCTCAGATGTAATTGTATTATTTGGTTTGGTGAAATATGGTCTCTATAAGTTTGCAAGCAAAACATTCCCTAGTAGTGCCACTGAGCTCTGCGTGGGGGCCCAAGGACAAGCCCACCTGGGTCACTGCCACCACTACTGGTGCCCACATGTGCTGCAAGGGAGACTGATGACCTGCCCAGTCAGTGCTTTTGCATTCCCCTGCCCCAGGGACCCAAAACTGGCCTGCCTAGAGTTTCCATCCCCAGAAAAGCTTTGTCATAGCCTTCACAAAAACCACAACCTAAACTATTGACGAACTCACAGGACACTGCTGATACTGATTATAGCTGAAGAAATTATATGGAGATTACATTAGCGCAGCCACCCAGAACCAAAGCCAAAACACCCTACTCAATTGGCACTATAGACAGTTCTATAAGAAAAAGTCATTCCCTATAAAAGCTATTGAATAAAAGTGGAAGAAGTGTTTGGTACACCAGATGCACAGATATCAATGTAGGAAAAGAAAAAGCATAAAAATCAAGGGAACATGGCATCTTTAAATGAACATATTGATTCTCCAGTAACAAACCCCAAAGAAAAGAAAAATTTATACAATGCCTGAAAAGGAATTCAAAACAATGATCTTAAGGACACTCAGTGAAATACAAAGAATACAGACAATACAAGGAAATCAGGAAAACACTTCATTATCTGAATGAGAAACTCAATTCATTCAAATTCATCTATCAAAGAGACAGATATCATAAAAAAGAACCAAACAGAAATCTTGAAAAGCCCAAGAATAGACAGTGTTACTGCTGAATTCTGCCAAATTTTCAAAGAAGAACTAAACCAATTCTTCTCAAACTATTACAAGAAATTGAAAAGAAGGGACTTCTTCCTCCTCATTCTACAAGGCCAGTATTACCCTGATACTAAAGCCATATAGGAACACAATTAACAAATATAAAACTATAGGCCAATATCCCTGAACATAGGTACAAAAATTCTCAACAAGATACTAGCAAACTGAATGCAGCACACCAAAAAAATAACACATCATGATCAAGTGGCATTTATTGTAGGGATGCAAGGATAGTTTAACACATGCAAACCAATAAATGTGATGTATAATATCAATGGAAAGAAGTACAAAAACCATATGATCATTTTAATGGACATAGAAAAAGCATTTGATAACATTCAACATCCCTTCATGATAAAAGCATTAAACAAATTAGGTATAGAAGGAATATATGTTGACACAATAAAAGCCATATAAGAGAAACCCTCAGCTAACAGCAAACTGAATGGAGGAAAGCTGAAAGTATTTCCTCTTAAGAACTGGAACAAGACAAAGATGTCCACTTTTATCACTCTTCTTCAACATAGTATTGGAAGTCCTAGCCAGAGCAGTTAAACAAGAGAAAGAAAAAAGGGCATCCAAATTGGAAAAGAGGGAGTCAAATCATCCCTGTTTGAAGATGACATCATCTTATATCTAGAAAAACCTGAAAACTCCACCAAAAAACTCTTGGAACTAATAAATGAATTCATAGCCAGGCACAATGCCTCATGCCTATAATCCCAGCATTTTGGGAGGCCAAGGTGGGATAATTGCTTGGGTCCAGGAGTTCAAGACCAGACTGAGCAACATAGTGAGACCCCACATCCACTAATTTTTTTTTTTAATTAGCTGGGCATGATGGAATGCACCTGTAGTCCCAGCTACCTGGGAAGCTGAGGTGGGAGTATCACTTGAGCCCAAGAGTCACAGGCTGCAGTGAGCTATGATCAGGCAACTGCACTCCCACCTAGGTGACAGAATGAAACCCTGTCTCTGAAAACAAAACAAAACAAAACAAAAAACAACAAAAAGCCACTAATAAAAAAAATTTAACAAAGTTTCAGCATACAAAAATCAAAATCCACACATCAGTAGCATTTCTATACACCAATAACAAACTAGCTGAAAAAAGAATCAAGAAAGTAACCCTATTTGAAATAACTACAAAAATAAATAAAATACTTACGATTAAATAACACACTCAGGAATAAATAAAATAAAATCAAGGAGGTGAAAGATCTCTACAATGACAACCATGAAAAGAAAGAGAGAAAGAGAAAGAGAGAAAGAAAGAAAAAGAGAGAGAGAGAAATCAATCAATCAATCAATCAATCAATCATACTGAATGGGCAAAACTGGAAGCATTCCCTCTGAAAACCGGCACAAGACAAGGATGCGGTCTCTCACCACTCCTATTCAACATAGTATTGGAAGTGCTGGCCAGGGCAATCAGGCAACAGAAAGAAATAAAGGGTATTCAAATAGGAAAAGAGGAAGTCAAATTGTCTCTGTTTGCAGATGACATGATTATATATTTAGAAAACCCTGTTGGCCAGGTGCAGTGGCTAATGCCTATAATCCCAGCATTTTGGGAGGCCAAGGTGGGTGGGTCACCTGAGATCAAGAGTTCAAGACCAGCCTGGCCAACATGGTGAAATCCCGTCTCTACTAAAAAATATAAAATTTAGCCAGGCATGGTGGCAGGTGCCTGTAATCCCAGCTACTTGGGAGACTGAGGCAGGAGAATTGCTTGAACCTAGGAGGTGGAGGTTGCAGTGAGCTGAGATCGTGCCATTGCACTCCAGCCTGGGCGACAAGAGTGAAACTCCATCTCAAGAAAAAAAGAAAAAAAAAAAAAAAGAAAAGAAAAAAGAAAACCCCATCATCTCAGTCCCAAAACTCCTTAAGTTGATAAGCAAAATAGGCATTATTATACCCAGTTTGAAAATGGATGAAAATGCCTCAGGTTAAGTAACTTGCCTGAGATCACACAGCAAGTAAGAGCTGGAGTTAGGACTACAATGAGTTTTAATTCACCCCAAAGCCTAAGTTCCTTTCATGACACGTTCATATGGAGGGTGACAAAAGAGGGGGAACGTTGGAAAATTGTTGAATTGTTTAATTTTCTTTATTGTTTTTGTGCAATGTAGTCTGAACACTGGCTATAACTTATCCATATTATATACATAACTTAAGATTAAACTTATAAAAAGAAAACAAAAGGCCAACATTCTTCAGAAAATTGGGTGACAATTTAAAGACTATCTTTTGCTTCCTCTACCCAAGGCAACAAGAGATTTTGACTCTATGGGGATGTGCTCACAGACCTCTGGCTTTATCTTCACCTGTCTCCCTTAACATACAAAACATAGGGAGCTGGTTAAAGGTTCTAGCATGTTGTTCTTTGGTTCAAGAGAACACACTTGACTTTTTCTTATTATGCTGACACTCCAATAAATCACCAAAGGGGGTGTAAAATTGTCCACTTCAGAACAGTGTGGCAGCCTCTTAAGATGCTGAATATACGCCTCCTTCGTGACTCAGCAGTTTCACTTTTAGGTATTAAAATAAAAATATATATTCATAACAAGAGTTGTACTAGAATATTGACAGCAAAGCTAATTATAATAGCCAATAACTGGATAAATCCCAAAAGTTAGTTAACACAAGAATTGATAAACATGATATAGTCACATAATGATTAGCCATTTAACAAAAAGAATAATTGATTCAATCAATCAATCACCGGTCCTAGAGATTCCCCCTCCAAATAGACCTGCTTCCCTCCTTATCACCACCCTTGTCTAAGCTTTGTAATCATCCTACGTTCTGAGGAATTCAGTGGTCTTCACCTATATTTCCTTAACTGCTCTTAACTTTCTTAGATTCATTGACCACAGAGCAGCCAGAGTGATCTTCTAAAAACACCACAAACCTGATCTTGGCACCCACTTACTACAGCTCTTCAGTGGCTGCCTCTTCCTTTTGGATGAAGTCTAAGATCTCTGCAGGCCACGAAGACCTGCAGAATCGATTCCATCCCCTTGCTCACTGTGCTGCTGCCACCTGACCTTCTCGCCCAGCCTCCACTGTGTCAGATTTCTTTAGGCATTGGACAGCCTTGCTGAGGTTGTTCTGCCTGCAGCACAGCACCCCCATCTTCTCCTGATGAATTCACCCTAGGCCTCCTCCAGAAAAAGCGAAATCGAGGGAGGTTAGCTCAGCCCATTTTAGGTTCGGCCTCTGTGATGCCTCGTCATGGGATTCTCTGCTTTTCTTTCATGGCACCAATCACATCGATAGTGATAGAGGGTTTCAGATAATTATTTGCCTATTTTTTTGTATTATTTTCCCCTGTTGCTGCTGTAACAAATTACCACAAACTTACTGACTTAAAACAACATTAATGTATTATCTTACAGGTCTGGAGGTCAAAAATCTAAAATGAGTTTCAATGGGTCAAAAGCAAGGGCTGTTCTCCCTCTGGAGGCCTTAGCAGAGGATCCATCCTCTTGCCCCATCCAAACTGCTACACATCACCTGTATTCCTTAGCTCATGGCCTCTTCCTCCATATTCGAAGCTAGCAGCAAAACACCTCTCCTCCCTGCCGTCTGCTTTGTTATTCTATCTTCTCTCCCTGACTCTGATCCTCTTGCCTTCCTCTTATAAGGACCCTGATGCTTACATTGGGCCCACCTGATAATTTAGGATCATCTCCCCATCTCAAGATCCTTAATGGAACCATGTCTGCAAAGTCTCCTTTACCATGTGAAGTAACATATTCACAGGCTCTGGGAATGAGGATGTGGCCATATTTGGGAGACCATACTTTGAGCCTACCACGTTTGACTTCTCCCAAGGTTTTAAGCTCCATAACAGATAGGAACCATGTCTGTCATGTCTACTGCTGAACTCTGACTTCCTGGAAGGTGCTTTGCACAAAATAGGTGCTAAATAATTCATTTTCTGGATAAAATAATAGCATTGAAGCCACTTGTATGCAAATTGCTTAAATTTTGTAATATTTATTTTTCAGTTTCATTTCCAAGTTATTTTTCAGTTTCATTTCCACATTTCAGACTGCGTCACCTTTTGTGGTTCTGTAACCAATAAGGAAGGAGGGCCTGTTTTACCTGAACTTCCTAGTCTCATCAAAATGACTCTAAAAAAATTACCTGAACCATGATTCAGTTATTTACCAATTCTGTTTGAGTTCTTTGTGTTAAATTCTCTTTGCCTAATCATCTAACACCTAGGAGCAAACACTCCTGAACTCCTCCTACTTTAAAAGTATTCTCACCTGCATCACAAACTCCAGAATTCATGTGAATCAGCATGCATCCTCCAGCTCAACAGGCTTCTAAGAGATTTATGCCCCTGCAGTGCTTCTATAAAGCCGGCTATGTTTTTGTTTTTGTTTTTTTTTAATTCCTACTGTAGGTTCAGGAGGTAGATGTTCAGGTTTTCTGTATAGTTAAACTGCATGTCATGGGGGTTTTGTGTACAGACTATTTTGTCACCTAAGTAATAAGCATAATACCTGATACATAGTTTTTTTATTCTCTCCCTCCTCCAACCCTTCACTCTCAAGTAGTCCCTGCTGTCTGTTGTTCCCCTTTTTCTGTCCATGTGTTCTCATTTAGCTCCCACTTATAAGTGAGAACAGGTAGTATTTGGTTTTCTGTTCCTACATTAGTTTGCTTAGGATAATGGCCTCCAGCTCACCTATGTTGCTGCGAGGGACGTGATCTCATTCTTTTTTATGACTATATAATATTCCATGGTGTATATGTACCATATTTTCTTTATTCAATCTTCCATTGATGGGCACTTAGGTCTTTGCTATTGTGAATATTGCTGCAATAAACATTCACAAGTATGTATCCTTACGGTAGAGCAATTTATTTTCCTTTGGGTATATGCCCAATAACGGGATTGCTGGGTGGAATAGTAATTCTGTTTTAAGTTCTTTTAGGAATCACCACACTGCTTTCCACAATGGCTGAATTGAATAATTTACACTCCCACCAACAGTGTGTAAGCATTCTTTTTCTCTGCAACCGCACCAGCATCATTTTTTGACTTTTTAATAATAGCCATTCTAACTGGTGTGAGATGGTGTCTCATTGTGGTTTTGATTTGCATTTCTCTAATGATTAGTGATGTTAACCATGTTTTTTTATACGCTTTTTGGCCACATGTGTTTCTTCTTTTGAAAAGTGTTCACGTCCTTTGCTCACTTTTTAATAGGCTTGTTTTTATTCTTGTAAATTTTTTTCAATTCCTTATACATGCTAGATATTAGATCTTTGTCAGATGTGTAGTCTGTAAATATTTTCTCCCATTCTTTAGGTTGTCTGTTTACTCTATTGATAGTTTCTTTTGCTGTGCAGAAGCTCGTTGATATAATTAGGTTCCATTTGTCAATTTTTGTTTTTGCTGCAATTCATTTTTGTGTCTTTGTTATTAAATCTTTGCCAGATCCTGTGTCCAGAATGTTATTTTCTAGGTTATCTTCCAGAGTTTTCATAGTTTTAGTAATAGGTTTTACATTTAGGTCTTTAATCCATCTTGAGTTAATTTTTGTGTACAGTATAAGAAAGGGGTGTAGTTTCTTATTCTGCTTACGGCTAGCCAGTTATCTTAGGACCATTTATTAAATAGGGAGTCCTTTCCCCATGGATTGTTTTGACTTTGATGAAAATCAGATGGTTGTAGGTGTGTGGCATTATTTCTGGGCTCTGTATTCTATTCCATTGGTCTATGTGTCTGTTTTTGTCCCAGTACCATGCTGTTTTGGTTACTGTATCATTTTAGAATAGTTTGAAGTCAAGTGATGTATTGACTTCAGCTTTGTTCTTTTTGCTTAAGATTGCCTTAGCAATTAGGGCTTTTTTGGTTCCATATGAATTTTGAAATAGATTTTTCTAATTCTGTGAAGAATGTCATTGGTAATTTGATAGGAATAGCATTGAACCTGTAAATTGCTTTGGGCAGTCTGTCCATTTTAACAATATTCATTCTTCCTATCCATGAGTATGGAATGTGTTTCCATTTGTTTGTGTCATCTCTGATTTCTTTGAACAGTGTTTCATAATTCTTGTTGTAGAAATCTTTCACCTCCCTGGTTAGCTGTATTCCTAGGTACTTTATCCTTTATGTGGCTATTGTGAATGGGATTGTGTTCTTAATTTGGCTCTCAACTTGGATGTTGTTGGTGCATGGGAATGCTACTGATTTTTGTATGTTAATTTTATATCCTGAAACTTTGCTGAAGTTGTTTATCAGACCAAGGAATTTTGGGACAGAGACTATGGGGATTTATAGGTATACATTCATATCATCTGCAAGCAGGCATAGTTTGACTTCCTCTCTTCCTATTTGAATGCCTTTTTTTTTCTTTCTCTTGCCTGATTGCTCTGGCCAGGATTCCAGTACTACGTTCTGTAGGAGTGATAGAGAGAGCACCCTCTCTTGTTCTGGTTTTCAAGGGAAATGATTCCAGATTTTGCTCTTTCAGTATGTTGGCTGTGGGTTTCTTATAGCTGGCTCTTATTATTTTGAAGAATGTTATTTCAATGCCTAATTTATTGAGCATTTTTAACATGAAGGGATGTTGGATTTTATCAAAAGCTTTTTCTGCATGTATTGAGATAATCATGTAGTTCTTGTTTTAAATTTTGTTTATGGGGTAAATCACATTTATTGATTTGTGCATGTTGAACCAACCTTGCATCCCAGGGATAAAGCCTACTTGTGTGTGTGTGTGTGTTGTGTGTGTGTGTGTGTTCAAAACAGAGACACGTCAACTGTACACTGAATACATTTCAAACAGAAAACTTTCATAAATAAGTGAAATGAGCGAATACTTCCAATCAACAAAAATAAAAGTAGAGAAAATAAAGTCGGCCAAACCATTTTCTTGATACAATTTTTTTGGTCAGGAAGAGAAAAATTTATTATCAGTTGTTCTGATTCTACATGGACGCAATCTGAATATGGATACTGCTATGGTTTGGATATGTCTCCCAAAAGTTCATACCCTAGAAACGTAATACGCAGTGCAACAGTGTTAAGAGGTGGGACCTTTAAGAGGTGATTAGATCATGAGGGTTCCGCCTTCATGAATAGATCAATGCTGTTATTGTGGGAGTGGGTTCCTTACCTCAAGAGTGTGCTCCTGATGAAAGGATAAGCTTGGCTTCTATTTATTCTCTCTCAAGTGTATCCATGTATTTGCCATGCAATGCTTTCATGTGGGGATACACACAGATGAGCAATTAAGGATGCAGCAAGAATATTCTCACCAGATGCCAGTGCCAAGCTCTTGGACTTCCCAGCCTCCAGACCCATGAGCCAAATAAACTTCTTTTCTTTATAAATTACCCAATCTGTAGTATTGTTACAGCAGCAGAAAATGAACTAAGACAGGCACACTACCCATTTGGCAAATAAAATAACCAAACAGATTTAGAAGATCTTAAACCTAAGTATGCCCATGAACTTCTTATTCTACCTGGTCTGTTTTGAATTTTTGTCTTGGCTTGCTTCATAAGGACCTTACAGAGAAGCCCCAACTCAGAAAAAAAAAAAATCACCTAAATAAATAAATAAATAAATAAACCAGTAGACAATTTGTTAAGCCCATTGTCTCTTCTACCTAGCCTTGCTTGGCCTTATAGGACATTGCCTGGACATATGAGACTGTGGAACGTTATTTATTTCTCACAGAGAAGTTAAGTGAGTTGGAATTAGTCTCAATAATGAACGCTTTGATTTAGCCAGGAGTGAGGTTCTTCTCCAATACAATGCATGTACACATTTAGCTAATTGCTCATCTGTGCATATCCCCACATGCAGAGAGAACTTTTACAACCCAGAGTGACAACCATGCACCATGTGTCTCTATTCCAACCAAGGTGAGGAAGGAGAATGTTCAGTTGTCTGCTTTTTATCTCATTGACTGCTTATCCTCGAATCAATTAATTATCTGGGCAAAGGACTAGAGTGTACTTGGAGCCTGTATACAAACCACTTTGCTATTTATTAAGAAATTTTTATTAATAAAAAACCATTTGACTTAACCTCAGATGGGGACAAAGGTATCCAAACATCATAACCAGAAGTTCACTAGATAAATTCTGGAAAATTACTTCCAGAATTACTTGGCCATTTTTACAGTTAACCCTTTTTCTCCACTTATCTCAACTCACCACCTGCCTTTTCTTTTACCCTAAAGTATTATTTGTAAATTTCCTACTTCTTTACAAGATTGAGAGTTACTTAGAAAAGCAGATTTTTTAAAAAATTATTACTGAAACAATTTTTAAAAACTGGACAAAACATATGGCACAATGGTTGGAAACACTTTGGATAAAAAAACAATGTTTTTTATTCTAGTAATAAAAAATAATGAGCCCAGAATGATGGGAAACAAATGCAGTGAGCCCCCAATTGGCCCAGTTTGCTGCCTGGAGAGAGTGTCTGGCTGAGGCACAGAGTGACATCCCAGCAGAGAACAGTGGCCTCCTGGAGTGGGGAAGAGACAAGAGTCTGCATGGCTAGAGTTTACAGGATAGAGAATAGAGAGAAGAAAACAGCGATCTACTGAGGGCTCTGCTTCCATCTTCAGCTGACTCCTGGTTCCTGTATGTTTCAGAGAACACTATCCAGGTCTGGGGAAAGAACTCTCTGAAAAGATGAAAGGGACAGTGATAGGCCCACACACAAAGCCAGGAATAGTTCCTGCTCCTACCAGCGAGGGTGGAAAACCTCATACTTCACAGGCATTGGGTCGAGTTTTCAGAAAGTCTTAGCTCGAGTCTTGAAACAAAGATACATCTAGATTAAAGGCTGCTCTAGTTCCACTTGGCAAAGCTCAAATGCAAGTTCTGAAAGGATCAAACTGTAAGTAATTCAAGTGCATCCCAGAAAAAAACGTCAAGAATATTTACAAGAACACAAACATATCCACCACCCAAAAAGGTAAAACTTACAATGTCTGATAACCATTCAGCAATTAGCAGAATTACAGTCCAAATTGGCATTTGGAAGTAGGAAATTACGATTTGTAATGAGGACAAAAATCAATCAATTGAAACTGACATAAGAATCATACAGATGATAGAATTACTAGACAGGACATTAAAATAGTTAGTACAACGGTATTCCTAAAGTTCAAGAAGCTAGAGGAAAGATTGCACATGATGACTAGAGGCATGGAAGACCTTCCAGAGATAAAAACTACAATATCTGATATGAAAAATAACAGCAGATTAAACACTGGAGAAAAAAAGGTAGTAAACTTGAAGACATAGCAATAAAAGCTATCCAAAATGAAACTAGAGAGAATTAAAAAAAAGAAAGAAAGAAAATGAACAGAGCATCGGGGAACCAAGGGACAACTTCAAACATCAAATATACATGTAATTGGAGTTCCCAAAGGACAAGAGAGATTGTTTCCAGTTTTGAGCAATTTTGAATAAAACTTCTGTGAATATCTACATATTTATATGGGCATATGCTTTCAGTTCTCTTGGGTATATACCTGGGAAAGAAACTGCTGAGTCCTAGGGATTGTATATATTTAACTCTTAAAGAAATTCTCAAACCATTTTCCAGGAAAGTTTTGCCATTTTACACTCCTGCCAGGGTGGATTAAAATTCCAACTCCTTCACATCCTCACCAACATTTTATAGTGTTATTACTCATTTTAATTTTTTTAGCTTTCCTTGTGGATGTGTAGTAATATCTCATCGTGGTTTTGATTTGCTTTCCCTGATGACTAATATTGTTGAGTATCTTTTCATGGGTTTGTTGGCTACTCATATATATATATATACTTTTTATGAATGTCTATTGAAATATTTTGCTTTCTGTTTTATTGGGTTATTTGTCTCACCAAGAGTAAGAGTTCTTTATATATCCTGGATATAATTCAAATTTAATTATTGCACATATTTTCTCCTTTTCTGTGGCCTTCATCATTTTTGTAATGATGACTTTTTAAACAGGTTTTTGAGATGTAATTGACATACAATAAACTACACACACTTACAATATAAAATCTTCTGTTTTAACATCTGTTTACATCCCCGAAACACTGTGTACAATCAAGTTAATGAATATATCCTCCACTGCCCAAGTTTCCTGGTGCCCCTTTTGAATACCTCCCTACTACTCTTCTATCCCCATCCTCAGGCAGCTATTAATCTGCTTTATGTCACTACAAGCTACTTTAAATTTTCTATAATCTTATATCCATGAAATCATATAGTATGTCTTCTTTTTGTTTGTTTTCTTTCATGAGCATAATTATTTTCAGATGCATCACATTGTTCGTGTAATAATCTGTCTCCTTTTATTGCTGAGTAGTAGTCTGTCATATAAATAATAGCACATTCATGTATTTATTTACCTGTTAATGAACCTTTGGGTAGTTTCCAGGTTTGGGCTATTAAAAATGAAGCTTCTGTGAACATTTGTATAAAAGTCTTTGTGTGCATGTGTGATTTCATTTCTCTTTGGTCTGAAATCAATGACCTCAGCATCCACCTTCACATGCAGGAAAAAAGCAAATGAAAGGTATAGATAGCACATGAAAGGAAACAAGAATTTGAGCACGGATCAATGAAATAGAAGACAAAAATGACAGATAAAAATCAATGAAAACAAAATCTGTTTTTTGAGAAGATAATAAAATAGATAAAATTCTGGCAGACCGATCAAAGAAGAAAGAAGACACCAAAAGATATACATTTATATTGTTATTGATATCAATATATCTTCATCAAAAGTTAAAAATTCTGTTCTTCAAAAAAAAATAGTGCTATGAGAATGAAAAAAGAGGATTCCGAGTAAGAGAAAATATTTTCAAATCATATATGTGAAAAAAGGCTGTATCCAGAATATACAAAGAACTCTCAAAACTCAAGAATAAGGAAACGAACAACTCAAGTAAAAAATCAGCAAGAGATTTGAAGTGCTACTTCACTAAAGAAGATAAACATGGCAAATAAGGACATGAAAAGATGTTAACATCATTAGTTATGAGAGAAACACAAAACCACCGTGAGATACAATTACACACTTATTAGAATGTCTAAAATTAAAAAGATTGGCCACATCAAGTGTCGGCAAGGATATGGAGAAATTGGATCTTTTATGATTTGCTGGTGGGAATGTAAAGTGGAACAATGACTTTGGAAAATAGACTGTCAGTTTCTGAACAGGCTAAGCATACACCTCCCAAATGACCTAGCTACCCCACTCCTAAATATTTACTAAAACCCCACATTAAATCTGCAAATTTGAATAACCCAACCATGGAAGGGAGCTTCAAATTTGTGGTTTGGTTTTCCTCACAAGAAAATGTTATTCAAATGTTAATGTAGATAAAATATTATGGTTACTTTGAACATAGGCTTTCTTGCTGCTGGCTGGAGAGCCACATACAGAATTCTAGGTTGAAATGTCATTTTACGTCTTTCAAGTCACAGCATTATTTGAAGAACATCATTCATTCGTTCAACCTTTATTATGTATCAATTCTTCTTAATAACAGCTTTTTCTGTATGCATATTGAAAGGTCTTAAGCACATGTCTGAACAAAAATTCTTTAACTTGAGCACTTTTAGACTCCCTTTGATGATACCATTGTTTTGCATATTTGCAAAGTGACTATTCCTAAAAATCTGAAATCCTTTCATAGTTTAACTACATTTGGAGTATGTTTTCCTTGGCCTGGCTCAGTTTTTCTATTATAATATCCAGTTCATATTTTCTAGTGTGTAAAAAATCATTTTTTAAAATAAATGTATCTTCATTCTGGAGTCTTCAAGATAAAAATTTTAGCCATCAGGAGCCTGACTGATTACTTTGAGCCTGAAAACCAATTCGATTCTTGTTTCTTTTGTGTCGTTGTAACTCTGGACATGCGTAGAAGCTGGGTTTACAGATCAGTAGGTGTGATATGAGAAATATATTGGGTCAAGCCTCTATCATGGAATCAGGGAAATTCAGTTTGCACTCCAATAAAAACAGAACAACTTGTTTTCGAATTTCCCAGCTTCCAATAATCCTCAGTGCTTCCATTTGTTTGGTGAAGCAGCCCAGTCTCACACTCTCCTGCTGTTGTCAGAGTCTTTGTCTCTGCCTCTGCAGTGCAAAGACCAAAGGAGATCTCAGAAAAAGCAATGGGTAGCTGCATCTCTTGCAGTGGGGAGATATACGTGATTTCACAGTGAGAAAAGATATCTGATCTTTCTAGTCCCCTTTGTTTCCTCTCTCCAAGTTTTACAGCCCTTTTTATCTGTAAATAATAATAATAATAAAAAGTTGTACATACATTTTCAAAATGTGCTGCATAATACAACTTCATACATTTAGGAAGTTGACAGCTGCCCTCTGAGGTATAGCCTGACAGTCTAAAATCCAGAAATCAATCATTTAGATAGAGCGATGCCATGCTATTGCTCCCGGTATGTATTGCGGCACCCAGGAACCACTTATTTGAGATATGCCATCGTAACTCTGATAGATTAAAGCACCACATCCAGGAAACAATTGTGTGTTGAGGGGAGGGGGGATGCGATCATAGATCTGCCATGTTACAGCCCAGAATCCAGCAGCCAACCAGGCAAGTCTGTGCTGAATCGGAGCTTCCAGAAACCTGCGAAGCAGCAGGATGACAGTTCTGTTCTTCAACAGCCCATTATGAACTAATTAGCATACATGAATTGCAGATTTGAAGTATTAAAGTGATGTACAAATCATTAATTTTTTGTCAAATCTATGTCATCCTTGTGTATGCCTTCCTATTTTAATGTTGCATGACAGTGAAGAGAGGTACAATCCTCTGTATATAAAGAGGAGAGATTTGGTGTAGCTGATATAATGAGATATATTTAAACACTATGTATTTTTCAGCTTTGAATATATCTGCTTGGAAAAAAAAAATGCTACACTTGTCCCATTAGGGTTAATTGTGAAAGGATGTTAATATATTCAAAACCCCAGGGGTAGTTCTACATATTGTCTGAATGAAACAGGAGATGTAAGACCAACTTCACATTTGAGCTTTCTTTTATAAAAGTCCTCCTTCTGAGTAATAAAAGGAGCCATAAAATCTTGCTCACTGGCTGTGGAAGGTGTAACTATCTAGAATAACAGCTCAGCTTTTAGGTGTGTGAAAGCTCCCATGCAGCAAGCAGATCTATTCTTGTTAACCCAATGCCAAATTTAATTTATAAAGATGTATAATGTAATGCAGTGGAAAAGGGAAAACAACATCAAAGTCGACTTTCATACTGCAAAAGGTTTCTAAGTATTAATTTGCAGTTTTCTGTATTGTCTCTATGTATTTAATTACTAAAGCTATTTGTGCTTAAACAAATGCTTGGTATTTCATTTGAATTTCTTATTTCATATTACAGTGGAAATTTGTTAGTACTGTAATAGTTTCCATGGTAACAGAGTCTAATGTTATACACAAATATGTATGTGGCATGTATACATGTGTGTATTATAAATATATTCTATAGGTGATTATGACTGTATTCCAAGAGCACATCTCCAAAGAATTAGCTCTTAAGGAAAACCCTAATTTAGAATGCTGGTATATTTTGTGAATCTAAAGAGATGGTTACAAACTGGGTTCTCTTTCTCATATGGGAAGAATGTAAGTTCTGAGAAGCAGGGAGGTAACTTGCTTTCCCTCTTCTCATAAGTTCTCTTCTGTCTGGGAGCAAAGCCATCCATGCCTAGGGTCCATACTCTATGGATTTCTCTTCTCCCTATCTGTTTCTCTACCAACCTTTTTAACAATAACTTTCCAGGAAGCTCTTACCCAAAACCCATGCTTACTTAATTGCAATTGGCCAGTCTTGTGTCACATGGCTACCAGGAAGGGAAAGGAAATCTGTGGAGTGTGTCATTTTAACTCAACCTAATGTTGCCCATAGTAAAATGAGGGTCTGCTTAGTAAAGAAGAATTGGAGTACGGTTATAAAGTGGGCAATGAGCAGCTGTCATCTGTGATAGATATTTCTGTGTGACTTCACCAAAATACACACTGATGTAGGGAAAAGGGCCTTTGCGTCACGAGAAATAACTAAACGCATATTCTGGCACGGAGTTAAACATCAGCTGGACATTACTCATTTCTTGCTATTTCTTGAATCTTCAGTTTCCATTCTCAGGCTCCTTTATTTACTCTCTCTAATTTGGAGTACTGATTGGCTGCCTGATTGGTATTTGACCTTTTGCCTGTTCACTTGATACCTCTACAACACTAGTGAGATGGTAGCTCTGTGCACAGTTTGATGTGTTTTGCAGAAGCTGTGCAACAGAGTGGTTGTATTAGTCTGTTTTCATGTGGCTGATAAAGACATATCTGAGAGTGGGCAATTTACAAAAGAAAGAGGTTTAATGGACTCCGTTCCATATTGCTGGGGAGGTCTCACAATCATGGCAGAAGGCAAGGAAAAGCAAGTCACATCTTACATGGATGGCAGCAGGCAAAAAGAGAGAGCTTGTGCAGGGAAACTCCCCCTTATAATACTGTCAGGTCTTGTGAGACTTATTTGCTATCATGAGTACAGCATGGGAAAGACTTGCCCCTATGATTCAATTACCTCCCACCAGGTCCCTCCCACAACACATGTGAATTCAACATGAGATTTGGGTGGGGACACAGACAAATCATATCATTTTGTGCCTGGACCCTCCCAAATCTCATGTCCTCACATTTCAAAACCAATCATGCATGCCTTTCCAACAGTACCCCCAAAGTCTTAACTCATTTCAGCATTAACTCAAAAGTCCACAGTCCCATGTCTCATCTGAGACAAGGCAGGACCCTTCCCCATATGAGCCTGTGAAATCAAAAGCAAGTTAATTACTTCCTAGATACAATGGGAGTACAGGCATTGGGTAAGTACATCCATTCCAAATGGGAGAGACTGGCCAAAACAAAGGGGCTGCAGGCCCCATGCATGTCTGAAATCCAGCAGGGCAGTCAAACCTTAAAGCTCCAAAATGATGTCCTTTGACTCCATGTCTCACATCCAGGTCATGCTGATGCAAGAGGGGGATTTCCATGGTCTTGGGCAGTTCTGCCCCTGTGGCTTTGCAGGGTACAGCCTCCCTCCCAGCTGCTTTCATGGGCTGACATTGACTGTCTGTGGGCTTTTCCAGGCACATGGGGCAAGCTGTCAGTGGATCTACCATCCTGGGGTCTGGAAGATGGTGGCCTACTTCTCACAGCTCCACTATGCAGTGCCCCAGTAGTAACTCTGTGTGGGGGCTTCAATCCCACATTTTCCATCCTCACTGTCCTAGCAGAGGTTCTCCATGAGAGCCCTGCTCCTGCAGCAAACTTCTGCCTGGACATCCAAGTGTTTCTACACATTCTCTGAAATCTAGGCGGAGGTTCCCAAACCTCAATTCTTGACTTCCGTGAACCCACAAGCTCAACACCATTTGGAAGCTGCCAAGACTTGGGGCTTATACCCTCTGAAGCCACAGCCTGAGCTGCGTCTTGGCCCATTTTAGTCACAGCTGGAGTGGCTCGGATGCAGGGCACCAAGTCCCTAGACTGTACACAGCATGGGGACCCTGGGCCAGCCCATAAAACCATTTTTTCTTCCTAGGCCTCCAGGCCTGTGATGGGAGGAGCTGCCATGAAGACCTTTGACATGGCCTGGAGACATTTTCCCCACTGTCTTGGGAATTAACATTCAGCTCCTGGTTACTTATGCAAATGTGTGTAACAGGCTTGAATTTGTCCTCAGAAAATGGGATTTTCTTTTCTATTGCATTGTCAGGCTGCAAATTTTCCAAACTGTTATGCTCTGCTTTCCTTATAAAACTGAATGCCTTTAATAGCACCCAAATCACCTTTTGAATGCTTTGCTGCTTTTGAAATTTCTTCTACCAGATACCCTAAATCGTCTCTCTCAAGTTCAAAGTTCCACAAATCTCTAGGGCAGGGGCAAAATGCTGCCAGTCTCTTTGCTAAAACATAACAAGAGTCACCTTTGCTCCAGTTCCCAACAAGTTCCTCATCTCCATCTGAGACCACCTCAGCCTGGACCTTATTGTTCATATCACTATCAGCTTTTTTATCAAAGTCATTCAGCAAGTCTCTAGGAGGTTCCAAAATTTCCCACATTATCCTGTCTTCTTCTGAGCCCTCCAAACTGTTCCAACCTCTGCCTGTTACCCAGTTTCAAAGTCACTTCCACATTTTCAGGTATCTTTTCAGCAATGCCCCACTCTACTGGTACAAATTTACTGTATTAGTCTATTCCCATGCTGTTCATAAAGACATATTCAAGACTGGGCAATTTATAAAAGAAAGAGGTTTAATGGGCTTATAGTTCCACATGGCTGCAGAGGCCTTACAATCATGGCAGAAGGCAAGGCAAGGAGGAGCAAGTTACATCTTACATGAATGACAGCAGGCAGAAAGAGAGAGCTTGGGCCGGGAAACTCCCCCTTACATACCATTAGATCTCATGAGACTTATTCACTATCACGAGAACAGCATGGGAAAGACCTACCCATGATTCAATTACCTGCCACCAGGTTCCTTCCACAACACGTGGGAATTCAAGATGGGATTTTGGTGGGGACACAGCCAAACCAAATCAGTGGTCAAGAGCTAAGGAGTCACAGAACTAGGTTCAAACTTGAGCTTCACCTCTTATAACCTGTGTGATTCTAAGCAAGTTCCTTAACTTTTCTAAACTTTGATTTCCTCACCTTGTAAATGAGGACAATGAAAACACCTTCCTCAGAGGGTTTCTATGAGGAGGAAACAAGTCAATGTACATAAAGCATCCAGAGAAATACCTGACCTATGGTAAGCATTTGAGCAATGTTAACTGTTACTATAATAATTTCTGTCAGTCAAGTTATCTGCCATTTTCTTGGACAAGCTACTAAAAGTCTTTGTTCCTCAGTGGATCATATGGAAAATCATTACTTCACAAGGTTATAGACTGTAGATATGGAAAGTACCCAATAAAGTGGCTGATGAATAGTAGGAATGGTAAACCCTACTAGTTAGCTGGAAATATCCATTCTTTTTCTCCCTGTCAGAATTTCATTTTGTTCAGAATAGTGATATGCTCTGCTAAAATAACTTCACCCCCATTTGCAGCTAGGGGATGACGAAGTTCTGGCCAATGTAATGTAAGTGGAATTTTCAAGAGAGATTTCTTTCCTTAATAAAATGGCAAAAGCTTACCTTGTGAAAACCCTTTCACCTCTCTCCTTCCTCTTTGTACACCTGGAGATGCTGCCACCATCTTCAAAGCATGAGGACAAGAGCCATGAACAAATGATGACAGAGCAGGAATGTAGACCTTGGATCTCTGACAGCATCATTGATCTTCCCATTTCCCAGCTCTAGATTTATAATACGAAGAAAGCAAACCTAACTGCCTTAGGCCAATATTCCTTGAGTTTTATTTTATGTGCAGCCAAACAGAATGGGTTTTTAATACAGGTTTTTCTGTCAGGTGGAAATTACACTAATAGTAATCATCATCATCTTCACCACCTGTATCTATGACACAAACCCAGGATATCCATATCTGTATTCTGTTCTTACAGCACTTACCAAAAGGGTTTGATCATGGCTTTGTGAAAGAAACTTAGCAGGAAATATTGATGAGAACTCCTCTAGGGTCTTCATTTTTCTGGAGAGAACAGGAAAAATCCTAACAGCCTCTGGGACTTGGGGGCAAGGACCAGGCAGCAGTCAGACCAAGTCATAGGGTCCTAAAGTGACTGCTAATCCAGGATAGCCCTGTGCCTACACTGAATCCCACTGAATCCCTCTGGATCTGTAGTCTGGAGATCTGTGAGTTTTCTACCCTCTAATTGCCCACAGACACCTGGGTAACATTAAGAACATCTGGGACGAGCTAAAGCAAGATCAAATGCTGAGTGGAGGGTAATGTTGCAGATTATTTTGTTGATAACAGTGACTACCGATAAGTAGACATGGGTGGTGAATAACTGTCTCCCCCACAACCCTTCACTAGTTTATCTTGAAAGCAAATCTCTGACCAAATTTGGCCACATATAAAAATGTCACAAAACAGCTCATGTAACCAATTATATAAATTTGGATGAAATTCCAAGCTGTTGGATGAAATTTCAACCGTTGGCCTTTTAGGTATCCTAACTGCACTGGTGCATGCAATGGTCACTTGAAGCAGATATGATCATATTCTAGAGGCTGGGTTCAATTTGTCTTATGGTAGACATCGGGCAACTCAAGAACTGAGGATTGAGTCAACGATCAGACTCAGGACAGTGCGGAAATCAATCTCCAGAAAATATCCCTAAAGGTATAGGACACAGAGTTTTCTACATTTTTATTCTATTTATGCAAGCAGGGAGAGTCTAAAATATTTTACACATCTTGAACATCACTATTTTCACCAGTGAAATGCCATTTCTAGCATTCAAATGCTAATTGACGAGCTATTAATTTAACCAATGAAAACCCATTTTTAACATGCATTCTGCTAATTAAGAATAACTTGGTGGTATTCGGAGTTTAAGATAGCTGAATCACCTCTGGAAGATGGGCTTCTAACTAGAAGTCTAGGTGATGACACCTAGGGTATGAACTTTCGGTTTGGGCAAATGACTGCCCCTCAGGAATGGCTTAAGCTGACTGACATTTACTTAATTTATACTGTCTATAAATTAAGCGGAGGTTTAAATTACAGACATTCTGTTAAGTAGTCCATGCAATTAGTAAAAGGCAAAATCAGAAGTAACCCTTGTATTTTCTGACTCCCAAATTTCAAAGTCTTACCACTGTAGCATCCCAGCTAGTGTTAATCCGACAAACTGTCCACACTCATTGCCTTAAGAAGTAGCCTTTTCTAAGTTAGACTATTGATATCATAAAAAATGTCCCCACTTAGAGTGAAAATAGCAAATTTAGTTGCTGATATTTTTCTTGGAGCAGTCTGCACATAGAATAAGGCAGGGTTAAAAAACAGCATCAAATAGTAAAAGTTTGGATTTATAAGAAGTGGTCAAATGTAAAATAACAAAGCTGGTTCCTAGAAAGCTAAAAGAAAACAAAATAAGTGTTGACTAAGAAGTTCAAAGCAAACCTTGTCTTGTTATCATCCCTCCTTTATTTTGACTCTGCAGTGTCCATACTTTGCAGGCCCATGCTGATTTCATTACTATTTATGTTCATCTCTTTGATAATTTCTCTTTTATTAGTAAGCATCCACTCCATGACTTCTAATTTATTTTTACATGGCAAATTATGAGAAAGCAATGAAAGAATTCCTAAATGTGATAAATGGTTTCTAGCGGCTTTGCTTACGCTTTCTAAGAAGCTAAGAGATTCCAATGTGGGGATTCCCATGGGGGATTCTGACATGATTTTCTGAAGAAATAAGGAAGGTCTGTATCTACCACCCCAGGCCTCTACTTAGCAAACCATGTTCCTCCCTCGGCTAGGCTCACCATCCCACCCACACAGAGGGGATGCCTTCTAATTCCTGCACTTGCTTTATGGCTTTGTGTAAATGTGTTTAGTGCCTTTTGGCTGTTCTTCTGAAGAAAACTCATCTCAATTGTGCTCCCTGGTTTGTTTAATTGTTGTCAAGGTGAAGGCTGGATATTGCCAACAGAGCCTATCAAGAAGATCTTGTTTTACTGGAGAGTATGATTCAGGAAGAATGAGCACACTGATTGAAGCCAAAACTATGATGAAGTTGTTGGATATTTTTGAGAGGGTGCCGAAGGATGGGTAGAATTAATTTCCACCTGAAGAAACTGGTACTTCTCTCCCCACCCCTAAACAATGGTATATTGATATATTTTCTCCATCTGTAAAACAAAGATACTTTTTCAGTCTCATTCATCAAAATGGCAAAGGCTCCTACAAAAAGCTCAGTAAGACACTAAATGTTAAGTCAGTGCTTAATGATAATCTACCGGAGTCTTTATGGCTTGATCTTCTGAGAATTAAAAACCACTTGGCCTTCCCCGAAACGCTCCACTGGGAATAGCAATGGCTCCTAGATTCTGTGTAATTAAACTTCCTGGAAAGGAGCGGGCTGGGAAGCTGTAGACCACTAAATCAATAGATTAAACACAACAACAACTACAGGTAAATGGGTTAAATGGTTAAGTGGTAATCCATCTGAGTACTGGCCCTTTCTCTAATAAACCTAATATCAAAGAATGAATGCCATGATACGGAGTTCAAAAAGCACCCTAAACCTAAAACACCTATGGAAAAACCAAGCTGGTTTAACTCACATGATTATTGTGGATTCATTGAAGTCTGAACAGCAATGTATTTAAAGCACTGTCAGGAAATATTAAATCTCCCTTCTGAGACTAGGATTGAAAAAAGGTAGGACAAGGCTCATTTTTTACATTAAAGCAAGATTGGGCCTGATTAGTATTTGAAATATTTCTTTCCCAATTTTGGACAGCATTAGATTTTAGCTAGTGAAATATAAATGAACATCAATTGTATATGACAAATGCTGATCCAAGCCACTTAAAATTCCCTGAATGTCCTTTTCTCTCTTAGACTGACTGCTAGAGTCTCATCATCGAAGTCTGCAGAGCCAACCAGAGGCAGCTCTGTGGTAGAGGCCCCGCCTAAGCTGTGAAGAGTTAGAAAGATAGCTGTTTGTTTTGTAAGGACATGAATCACTATCAGGACCATAACAACATTGCAAGCTAGGTCACAGGACTCCAAGTCAGCGTGCATTTTGCTCAGGGAGAGGGAGCTTAGAGACTTGTTGCTGCCTTTTTGTTTCAGTGGAAATGAAATCCATTTGTGTCACCATTTCCTCCTGTTTCGGGTTGAGACCAAAGAGATTAAGAGAAACACACTAGTGTCAAACATTAAAGCCACAATAATAAAGATGGCCAGTGTACCTAGTAAACATTTTTGTTCACGATTTGGAAAATGAAAACTGAAAAAAAGGAAGGACGCTTCGGTTTGTCCTGGAGAGAAATGTAATTACGGTTAGTCCTTGGCCATCATAATGGGTTCTTTGAAGCAGCTTCCTGGACCAAAATAAACAGTTCATTATATACAAATTCAAGAGATAAGGTTGATTTGGCTCTTTGGAATCAAGGTCCTTATCTTTCCATTAGTTTAGTCTAGAAATATGGTAACCAGATTCACCCAAGACACTGACTCTCTCCTCCCCCCTCCAAGATTTGATTGCAAGATCTTGTCTATAAGATCTATTAGAACAAAGAGTCCACTAATTAAGCAGCTAACCCCAAGACTATGCTGTTAGCCTGGGGGGACTTGTTTTATTCCATTAATTTGAGAGCAGCTACTTTATATCCAGTGGTAATTGGTGCAGGACTATCTCTGTCTACTTACGTGGGAGGAAATACCACAATTTACTCAATTTGAATTAAATATTCTACAGTTTAGACTGGCTAGCCCCACATTTTTCTTTGTTAGTGATGCTGAAGAAGCCTCCTTTATAGTGTTCTGGAAGATTGCTCCATCTTTATCTATTAGCCATGCAAATGTTTTGTATTTAGCTAAGGCTGTAGCTGATAGAACCAAAATACTTAGCAGATTTTGGATTGATTCTGCTCTCCACAGCCCAGTCGGCTCTTTGCTGTATGAATTGAGCACGAAAGGTCACAGTGAATCAATGCCAGCCTGGCTTTGCAAAAATGTGACTAGAAGGTAGTCAGTCATGGTAGCTCCCTTTTGTGAGAAGGTTATTAAAGTTCACTGGAAAACAATTTCCCCAATCTCACATTTATAATTGAATACTGCTGTTGTGAAGTTTCAATGAGATAAAGTATGTGAAAGTGTTTTGTAAACTCTGTAAAGTAAAAAGTCTAAAAGAAGAGCTGCATAACCATTCACTGTGGTTCATGCTGAAAAGTGAGATTGTGGGGGAAACTTCACTGTCTCACTTGTACCCTTCTCTAATGTTTAAAATTTTAAAGCTTCAAATGTGTCTTTCTCATAAAATCAGGAAAATAGATAAGAATCTTTCCCTTTTTTCCTGTTTTACACAGGAAGGGATGTAACAGTAGGCTACCTTTTATCTTTAAAACTTACTGTGTCCTGGATTTCGGATGACTAAAACAGGGGTAATTATCAATAGATTTTCAAGGAGAAAAAACTCAAATATCACATACATAGCACAGAGGAGGAAAACTAAAGCTAGACTTTTCCAGAATCATATCATATTCCATAGATATAATCTTAAAGTTGCTTTTGAGAAAATTTGAAATGATATCTTGTGCATTTAGCTCAGTGTGTAAAAACAACACAATTGTGATTATTTTGAGGAACATGTTTGAGAATGGAACATTAGGCGATTTCGGGACACCAACAGGATTGTTCTGTGGTTCAACATAAAGAAGATGAGGACAAATATAAAAATGGAAACCCCAGGCCCACGGGGCAGCCTAAGGAGGCCCCATTATGAAGGGCACAAGCACCTACACCTCCTGTACCATACTCAAGATGTCCTCACTCTGCTGTTCTCTTGTTCTTTAGTGTTCTCTTTCAGGGCTCCTCAAGCACCAATTCTAGGTCTGCCATTTTCTCGCAGTTTGAGGTTGGATCCATGCTTTAAGCTTATTGGGCCGCCTCTGCTAAAGTTCTATGAGAGTTAAATGAGATTCATAACAAAAGCAATCCAGGAAGTGCATATCCACCTACAAGTGTAAGGTGAAGTATTACGTATTTACTTTCTATACCAACTTGTCAACATTTAGGCAACTGAAGCCCCGTTGCCTCAGGACTTTGTTTACAGTAGTTAATCTGATAAACTAAATACTGCTTACATGTTGGGGGTGCTAATGAGCTAACTTAATGGCCATTTCAGGTAATACATTTACAATAGGAAGGAACTAAAAGGAGCTTTTCCTAGTTGGGTTAGGGAAGGGGAAGAGAAGCGGGAAAGCGTGTCTACACTTAGCGCCTTATGTGCACTCTAATGGGAACTCTATATGCATTGCGTTTTAAATCCATATGAGGTATGTACAGGTGCAAGATTTCATAACCAGCACTGGCGATATATAAGTGGATCAGTTCATTAGGGAAACTTTAAGATTGTAATGTGATCAAAGCAGGAACTGGAACCACAATTTGGAACTTGGGTCTTAGGAAAAAAGCTGTCACTTGCAGTTTTTCTGCATTATTTTGTGCTTTGTTTATCTCAATAATAGGTCATCAGGTTTATAAGAATGCAACCCAAGGTTAATGATAGTTCTAGAGGGGATTGGAAAAGAAAAAGACTTTCTGTTTCAGTAAAAAATTTCAAACAACAAAAAGACACAATAGTATAGTGAAACTCCACGTAGCAGATTCAATCCAGATTCAATATTTATCAAGATTTTCCTTCACTTATTTCATTTATTCCTCCCTTTTTGTTCTGAAGCATGTTAAAGCAAATAGTTAATATAGGAAAGTTATGTTAAATGTTTAATTTCCCCCGAATTGTCAATTGTGAGAATGCAGTATTATATGCAAGTTACCTCCAACCTGACCAAGGAGGGGTGTGTGTGTGTGTGTGTGTGTGTGTTTCATTTTGATTTTGTTTTTATTGCTTTGACTACCCTCTCTTTGTTTGAGCACCATAGCAGACGCATAGGTTTTTTCAGATATTCAATTTTGTGGCAGATGTTGTCAATTCCCTGCCCAAGTCATCCCAACACTCACCATTCCCGAATAGAAAGAAGGAAAGCACCTGCAACTCCCCACCTGAGGGTTTTACATCCTCCAATGCACAAGGCAGATGGAAGAGCCAAAGAATTAACATATTTTGAGCATTACCTCCATTAGTAATGTAAGAGGACAAGTCTGAGGTGTATTCCACACTATTTCCCAGGAGTCCTGGCAGGATCGAGCCCCTGTTGTCCTGCACAGTAACCTGCTTATTAATACACCTTATATTCGCTTCCTACATTTTCCTGTCTTGCTTTATTCTTGTCTCCTGCAGTCATTCCCCAGTAAACCACATGCACTCAAATCCTTGTCTTGGGGTCTGCTTCTTGGGGAACCCAATCTAAGAAAGTTGATCCAAGAGTGGTTATAGGAAGCTGATTGGAGGGATGGAACAGCCCCTACAACTGGTAAATGGGGCAATGATTACCTCTGGCATGCATACTATTACAATTTCTTAGATTACACCTACAGTGGATTGAGATGGGGAACATGAAGAAGGGAATGTACTGGCTTATGCAATATGTCTAATGGTTGAAAAATATAGGCCGAGAGAAATTATGAGGATTGGGGAATTAGTTGTTACTAACAGCCACAGGAGGAAAGAAAATAACAGACTGAGATCAGTAGTCTATTAATTCAGGACATGATATGAAAGTTAGAATGCTTTAATAATAGTGTTTATAGAGGCCACCATCTACTGCATCCAAAAGGCTGTGCAAAAAATCTGGGTGCCATGTTTACAGAGACCACTATCTCTTGCACCCAGTGGCTGAATTGAAAAAAGGCTAAGTCCACAGCTCCTATGCTACAGTGTCTCCTACACTAAAGTCAGGACGGACCCTAAGACGTATAATGAGAACTGGGTGGATGTGCTTGACCACTGCCAAGGCCCAGAGAGTCCTCTGAGCCCTCTGGTCCAGGTGGGGTGATCTCCTTCTGCTGGCTTGTGGGAAGCAACCTTCCATTTTTCGGCGGCCATACAGAATACTTACTTGAGATGGATTCCCTTCAAGATGGTGTTTCTTCTTTTTAAAATCTCTACTCCTTCCTGACTCCTTTCATTGCATTTAGATCTGTTTTGTCAAATCCAGTAGCCACTAGCCACATACAACTATAAACCAATTGCAGTAAAATACAATCAATTTTTTGGGGTCTTATTCACAGTAGCCACATTTAAAGTAAGTCAATAGCCACACGTGGCTAGTGGCTACCACATTGGATGGAGGACAGATGATAGAACATTTCTATCATTGCAGAAAGTTCTACTGGACAGCACTGATCTAGACCAGAAATTGGCAAACGTATTTGAAAGAATCAGATAGTAAGTACTATAGTGTTTGTAGGCTATATGGTTCCTGTCACTACTACTAAACTCTGCCATCGTAGCGTGAAAGCAGCCCTAACGCATATATAAATTAATTAGTGTGGCTATGTTCCTTAATGTTACAACAGTTTTAAGTGTCAGGCCAAAGGGCCTTAGTTTGCCCATCTCTGGTCTACACCAAAAACTAGGGTCAACTCTTAGTATGGTGCAAGAAAGAAGTATTGTCCACACTACAGAAAGAAAAGGAATTATTCACTGAAGGGCTTATGTGTACCAATGTGTTTCAGGACAACATGCCCGGGAATGCATCTTGCAGCTGCTCAGAGGAGATGATTACAAGGTTAGTGGGAAAGAGTGTACTGATATGAGTGCAGGCAAGATTTGACATCCCAGAAAGGACTTCTGGTGCCAAGCGTAACAAATGGCTTCTTAACTCTCAAGCCTACCATTCTCTGGAGTCTTATAGTAAATGAAATGGAGATTCCAGAACTGCCTTGGCAGAGTACTAGGGAAAGGATGAAAAGGATCAGAGACGTGCCAAACAAAAACAAAAGTAACAACAACGAACTCCAGCTATCTATGTTCCCCAGGAGGGCCCAGAGGATATCCCTTCCCTAAAGCAATGAGGAATGGAAGGAGTTAATATAGTCATTTGTGGGCCAGGAGGTGGCAGGGGAGGTTGTTACAGACCTAGCTTACTTAGTATCAATGGAGATGATAAACTTCTGGCATAAGAGGGGCCAGGTGGTAACACTTAACCATCAGAAGCAAAGTGAACGTAATTTCCATAACAGGCAGTGCAGCTGGAATGACAACGAGGAGCCCTTGATCCATAGGAATCTGTGAAGATGTTCAATACACCATGGTATTTTAGTTGGGCAGCTGATCATCAATTGTGGATGATCAGAAAGCTGCCATATTGGAAAATCATGATCTCTCACACCATCCTCAGGCCCAGAGTTAATTGAAGGGAAGGCTATTTCCCTTTGAGGAAATATGCTATAACGCTACCGTAGCTATTTTCCCAATCCATTCCCAATGGCTTTATGTTCATTTACCAAATAATTGTACATTGGGGGAAAGGAGATTTTTCAAGGGCTGAGGGTACTGAATTGTAGGTGATACCGATAAATGAAGAGAATCAAAATGCCTATGGGCTATGGAAGCCATGTGATAAATAGAGTCTTATCCCAGCTCTATCTCACAGTGAATACAATTAATCTGTTTTCCCACCCTATGATGATGTTTTTCCAGCCCCCAAATGCATCATCAGGATGAATTTACCTAGAACTTGGTAGAACCCTCATATTTATGACTTGATTTTGTGAAGTAAGAGGGGTATGATAAGGGAAGTTAGTGGAAGTATTGTAGGCAGAATAATGGCCCCTTATATATGTCCATGTCCTAATCTCTGGAACCTATGAATATATTAGTTTATATTGTAAGGGGTAATTAAAGTTGCAAATGAAACTAAAGTTACTAATCAGCTGACTTTCAGTTGAAGAGATTATTCTGGATTATCTAGGTGGCCCCAAACAATCCTGAGTCCTTATAAATAGAAGAAAGAGGCAGAAAAAGAAGTCAGTCAGAGATTTAAACATGCTACGCGGCTGGCTTTGAAGGTGGAGGAAGGGTACATGAGAGTTCTTCCCTGCCTGCCAAGGAATGCAAGCAGTCTCTAGAAGCTGGAAAAGTCTAGGAAACAAATTCTCTAGACCTCAAGAATAAATATAGCTCTGCTGAAAACTTGATTTTATTTCATTGAGACCCATTCTGGACTTCTAATATCCAGAACTGTAAGATAACAAATTATGCTGTTTTAAGCACTAAATTTGTGGTAATTTGCTACAGCAGTAATAGAAAACTAATATAGGAAGCTCTTAAATTTGTACCAATAACCTCCATCCCTGCAAGAAATTAGAACTTAAGAAATAGCATGTCCCAGATGAATAACAGAGATGAGCACCACTCTCAAGGACTTAAAAGATGTTGAGGTGGGATGTCATATTCTATTTTAACTCACTGAAATGAGTTAAAATAGAACCCCCTGAAAATAAAATCATTTATGGCAGAGCGTGGTGAACTACCATAAACTTAAACAAGTGGGACCTGCAGTTTCAGCTGCTATGCCAATGTGTTATCTTTACTAAAATAGATCAAAACAGTATCTGGTATACAGAATGCAGCTGTTGAGCTAGAAGACGCATTCTTTTCCATTCCTGTCATGAAGGAGAATCAAAAGAAATTCTTGGGAATGACAGCAGTACACATTCATTTACAGTTGTGTCAGGGTGATGCTACTTTGCTAGTCATGGTAGTCTTTATATTGCAAAGAACGTTATGTTGGCCCAACATATTAATGATATTATGTTAACCAGACCTGGTGAGCAGGAAATGTCAAGTACTCTGAATGCT
The DNA here is from genome assembly GCF_003255815.1 of Theropithecus gelada. Lineage (NCBI taxonomy): Eukaryota > Metazoa > Chordata > Mammalia > Primates > Cercopithecidae > Theropithecus > Theropithecus gelada. Next base: position 81,130,387 of record NC_037680.1, on the reverse strand, counting down.
CTGAAACTCATGTGCATACCAGGGTGAGGAGGAAATCTTATCAAGGAAGTCTTATGAAGACCATATTGGTGATGTCTTTAGGGGTCCAGTTGTTTGCAGTGTGCCATGACATTCCCTCCAACATAAAACACAAGTTATTGCATCTTGAACATTCTATCACCAAGAAAGAGATAGGCCTTTTAGAATTATTTATTTGTTTAATTTTTTTCATATAGTAAGAAATCTGACTCCTAAGTGTACAACTGGTTGAATTTACATATATATATATACACACACACACATAGAGAGAGAGAGAGAGAGAGAGAGACATCTCAAATATTTATGATGCATATCAAGAACACTCCTATTGTCCCAGAAAGTTTTCTCATGCCCTGCTCAGTCAATAGTGTCCCCCAAAGGTAAAAATTATTCTGACTTCTATCACCTTATGTTAACTTGACCTATTTTTCATCTCCTCTAAATGAAATCATAGTGTGCATAACTTATATATTTTACTTATTTTGTACAATATGTTTCTGATATTTATCTATGTTGTTTTTTGTGACAGTGATTTGTTCTTTTTTATTGAGGCATAGTATTCTATTGTGTGGATGTACAAAACTATATTTATCAAGTGTCTTGTTGATGGATGTGTGTGCTGCTTTCAGTTTTGGGATATTATGAATAAAGCTTCTATGAACATTCTTGAACACTGTTTTGTGGACATAGGCACTCACTTATTTGGGGAATACAGCCAGGGGTAAAATTGCTAGTCAAAAAGTGAGCATATATTTAACTTGTATTAGGAACTGTAAAACAATTTTCCGCAGTGGTTTTACCCTTTTATACTTTTACCAGTAATGTATCAGAGTTTCACTTGCTCTGCATCCTTTTCAACACTGGTTTTGTCAATCTTCTTAAAGTATTAGCTATTTTGTGTACTATAATAGCATCTCATTTAATTTTCAGTTTTCTAATGATTGCTAATGTTGAATGTCTTTTTGTATGCTTATTGGCCATTTGGATATATTCTTTTGTGAAGTGCCTAGTAAGTCTTTTGCTGTTTGTTTTATGGAATATTTGTCATTTTCTTATTGGTTTGCAGTTCATTGTATATTCTAGATATGAATCCTTTGTCAAATATATGTGTTTAAAATACTATCTCACAGGCTAGCACTTCCATTCTTACTCTTTTAAACACATCTTTTGATGAGAAGTTTTAAGTTTTTATGAAGTCCTACTATTATTATATTTTCTTTTGTGGCTAGTACTTTTTGCATTCCACCCAAGAAATCTTTCTTCACCCCAAGGTCACTGATGTTTTCTTCTAGAAACTTTACGGTTTATGTCCTTCCATTTAGGTCTGTGATAAATTTCAAATTAATTTATATGTATAGTTGAATTATGGGTCAAAATGTACTTTGTCCCTATAGGGACAGCCTGTTGTTTCAGCATTGTTTATTAAAAAGACATCCCTTTCTTCACTGAAATGCACTGGGGTCTTTGCCATAGGCATGGGCAAGGACTTCATGACTAAAACACCAAAAGCAATGGCAACAAAAGCCAAAATGACAAATGGGATCTAATTAAACTAAAGAGCTTCTGCACAGCAAAATAAACTACCATCAGAGTGAACAGGCAACCTACAGAATGGAAGAAAAGTTTTACAATCTACCCATCTGACAAAGGGCTAATATCTAGAATCTACAAGGAACTTAAACAGATTTACAAGAAAAAATCAAACAACCCCATCAAAAAGTGGGCAAAGGATATGAACAGATACTTCTCAAAAGAAGACATTTATGCAGCCAACAGACACATAAAAAAATGGTCATCATCACTGGCCATCAGAGAAATGCAAATCAAAATCACAATGAGATACCATCTCACACCAGTTAGAATGGTGATCATTAATAAGTCAGGAAATAATAGGTCCTGGAGAGGATGTGGAGAAATAGGAATACTTTTACACTGTTGGTGGGACTGTAAACTAGTTCAACCATTGTGGAAGACAGGGTGGCGATTCCTCAAGGATCTAGAACTAGAAATACCATTTGACCCAGCCATCCCATTACTGGGGATATACCCAAAGGATTATAAATCATGCTGCTATAAAGACACATGCACATGTATGTTTACTGACACACTATTCACAATAGCAAAGACTTGGAACCAACCCAAATGTCCATCAGTGATAGACTGGATTAAGAAAATGTGGCACATATACACAATGGAATACTATGCAACCATAAAAAAGGATGAGTTCATGTCCTTTGTAGGGACATGGATGCAGCTGAACACTATCATTCTGAGCAAACTATCGCAAGAACAGAAAACTGAATACCGCGTGTTCTCACTCATAGGTGGGAACTGAACAATGAGAACACCTGGACACAGGGTAGGGAACATCACACACTAGGGCCTGTCATGAGGTGGGGAAGAGGGGAGGGATAGTATTAGGAGATATACCTAATGTAAATGATGAGTTAATGGGTGCAGCACAACAACATGGCACATGTATACATATGTAACAAACCTGCATGTTGTACACATGTACCCTAGAACTTAAAATATAATTAAAAAAAAAAAAAAGACCTCACTCTAAAGCGAAAAAAAAAATTCAAAAAATTTTTTAAAAAAAATGCATTGGGGCCTTTGTTGAAATCAAGTAATTAAATGGATGTGGGTCTATTTCTGGATTTTTTATTCTGTTCCATAGATCTATATATTCATATCCAAACAGCACACTGTCTTAATTACATAGCTTTATTAGAGGTCTCAGACTCTGACAGTGTACATACGGTAAATTTATCTTCAAGATTGTCTTGGCCATTCTAAGTCCTTTGTATTTCCATATAAATTTTAACGTCATCTTGCCAATTTACAAGTAAATATTGCTAGATTTTGACTGGAATTATATTAAATCTTTAGATCAGTTTGGTGGGGTTTTTTATTCACCTTGCTTCTACTCTGTTTTATTTTATTTTATTTACTTTTAAATTTTATTTTTCCATACATTATTGGGGTACAGGTGGTATTTGGTTACATGAGTAAATTCTTTAGTGGTGACTTGTGAGATTTTGGTGCACCCATCACCTGAGCAGTGTACACTGCACCGTATTTGTAGTCTTTTATCCTTCGCCACCTCCCACTCTTCCCCATAAGTCCCCGGAGTCCACTGTATCATTCTTACACCTTTACATCCTCATAGCTTAGCTCCCACATACCAGTGAGAACATATGATGTTTGGTTTTCCATTCCTGAGTTACATCGGTTAGAATAATAGTCTCCAATTTCATCTAGGTCACTGTAAGTGCTGTTAATTCATTCCTTTTTATGACTGCATAGTATTCCATTTTATGTACACATATATATTTCATTATATATGTATTTTTATATATATATAACGGTTTTTTTACCCACTGATTGATTGATGGGCATTTGGATTGGTTCCATGATTTTGCAATTGTGAATTGTCCTGCTATAAATGTGCATGTGTAAGTATCTTTTTTGAATCTCTTTTGAATAATGACTTCTTTTCCACTGGGTACCCAGATACCCAGTAGCGGGATTGCTGGATCAAATGGTAGCTCTACTTTTCGTCCTTTGAGGAATCTCCACACTGTTTTCCATAGTGGCTGTACTAGTTTACACTCCCACCAACCGTGCAGAAGTGTTCCCTGTTTACCGCATCCATGCCAACATCAACTGTTTTTTGATTTTTTGAGTATAGCCATTCTTGTAGGAGTAAGGTGGTATTGTGATTTTAATTTGCATTTTCCTGATCATTAGTGATTTTGAGCATTTTTTCATATATTTCTTGGCCATTTGTATATCTTCTTTTGAGAATTGTCTATTCATGTTCTTAGCCCACTCATTTTAATAGGTTAGAGATTCCTTTTGATTCTTTATGGATACAATCATATCATGTGCAAACAAAGACAGTTTTATGTCTTTCTAATCTATGTCTATTAATTTCTTTTTCTCACTGGTTAATACTGGCTAAGACCACAAGTACAAGAGTTGAATAAAACTGGAGATAGTGAAAATCATTGCCTTGTTCCCAATTTTATCAGATTTACTAACTTGTAAAGAGTTCTCCCACTAATGTCATATTTAAAATACAAAGTACTTTCCCAAACTTTGGAGAAAGTGTGCTGATCCCCCCTCACAACTCTCAGCTTTCTGAATCATCTAGTAAATGGTTTGGAGCAATATTCTAAGCTGTGAGATACGCTGTCTGGATTTCCACTGCCAGTTAGTATGCAGACTTTAACAGATCATTGTTCCTAGGGTGAAAAATGAAAAATTAAATTTAATAAAGTCATATTTCTAATAGATCTATTTTTAGAGCACTTTTATGTTCCAGAAAAGTTGAACAAAAAGTACAGAGTTCCCAAATAGCCTCCCGACTCCCTGCACACACACATACACACAAGTGGCTTCTCCCACTAACATCTCACACCAGAGTAGTACGTATGTTATAAATGATGAACCTACATTGGAATACCATTATCAACCAGAGTTCATAGTTAACATTAGAGCTCACTTTTGGTGTCTTACATCCTAAGGGTTTTGACAAACATGCAATGACATGCACCCATCACTGTAGTAGTGAACAGTTTCACTGCCCTAACAATTTCCTGTGCTCTGCCAATTTACCCCTCCCTTCCCTTAAGCCCTGGGAACCACTGATCGTTTTCTTGACCCCATGGTTTTTCTTTTTCTAGAATGTCACAGTTGGAATCATACAGTATGCAGCCTTTTCAGGTTGGCTTCTTTCACTCGGTAATATCCATTTAAGTTTCCTCCATGTGTTTTCATGGCTGATAGCTTATTTCTTGTTAGCATTGGATAATATTCCTTTGACAGTGCATACCACAATTTATCCTACTGAAGGATACCTTGGTTGCTTTCAAGTTTGGGCAAACATGAATAAAGCTGTTATAAACATCTGTAGGCAAGTTCCATACGGACATAAGTTTTCAACTCAGTGAGTAAACACCAAGCAGTTTGATTGCTGGATTGTGTGGTAAGGGTATGTTTAGTTTTGTAAGAAACTGCCAAACTGTCTTCCAAAGTGGCTATACTGTTTTGTATTCTCACCAACAATTAATGATTGTTCCCATTGCTCCACATCCTCACCAACATTTTGGTGTTGTCAGCATTTTGAATTTTGGCCATTCTAACAGATATGTAGCGGTATGTTATTGTTTTAATTTGCAGTTACCTAATGACATATGATGTTGAGCTCTTTTCATACTCTTATTTGCCATCTGTATATCTTATCTGATGAGAGATCTTTTCAGGATTTTTGCCCATTCTTAACACACGTTGTTCATTTTCTCTTTGCTGAAGACTGAATATTTGTGCCCCGCTATAATTCATATGCTGAAACCTAATCCCCAGTGTGATTGTATTTGAAGATAAGGTATTTGGGAGGTGATTGGGTCATGAGGATAAAGCCTTCATGGATAGTATCCATCCTCTTACAAAAGAGACCCCAGAAAGCTCCCTCATTCCTTCCACCATGTGAGAACACAGCAAAAATATGGCTGTCTATGAGCCAGGAAGCAGGCCTTTATCAGACACTGAATCTGCTGACACCTTGATCTTGAACTTCAAGCCTCCAGAACTGTGAGAAATAAATGTCTCTTGTTTGTAAGATAGATAGTCTATCATAAAATTCGGTGATACCAACCTGAACAGACTAAGATATTTACCATTGAATTTTAAGAGTTCTCTGTATATTTTAGATAGTAGTCCTTTATCAGATGTCTTTTGCAAATATTTTCTTTCAGTCTGTGGCTTGGCTTTTCATTTTCTTAACAGTGTTTTTAAGTAGGGCAGAAATATTTAATTTTAAATAAAGTCCAGCATATCGATTATTTCTTTCCTGGATTGTGTCTTCAATGTTGTATCGAAAAAGTCACCTTCATACTCAAGGTCACCTGGATTTTCTCCTAGATTATCTTCTAAGAGTTTCATAGTTTTCTGTTTTACACTTATAATCTTTTTGAGTTAGTTTTTGTGAAAAGAATGAGGTCTGCATCTTGGTTCTTTTTTTTGCATGTGGATGCCCAGTTGCACCAGCACCATTTTTTAAAAAGACCATCTTTCTCCAAGATTATAATGTTTGAAAACATATTAAAACACTATGGGTGCAAAGAAGTCTATAGGAAGTAAATTACAGAAAGCAACAGGCCTTTCCTAGATGGGCAGAGATTTCATTTACTCTTCACAACAGCTCCATGAAGTAGAGATTATTATTAAATTACTTGTTCAAGGTCACATAGCCTAATTCCCACCAGTATAGAGTAAATGGAAAAAAGCCCAAGTGACCTCCTGTTTGCCAAAATCAATGAAAATACTTCAGCTCTTATCTCACTGGCAACATTTTGGCAATGTTCTTGAAAATCCTCTCTTTTAACTCCTATGACACTGAATTGCTTCTCTTTTCTTTCTGGCCCCTTTTCCTCATCGCTCATCTCCTGAGTTGTCAGTATTCCAGTTTCATCTTCCGCATTCCTCTCATTTATGCCTTCCCTGAGTAATGACATTTCTTCACGCCAGTGGCCCAAGCCAAAGCTAAGAGTTCCCTAAATATTTACTACCAGCTTAGATATTTTTCCTAATGGCATAGCAGGATCCCCCTTGAATTATGCCTATCCAACAGCAGCCCAAACCCAACCTAACTGAAACTGACTCCATATTTTATGTTGTCCACTTTAGGGAATAGAACTACCTGAAAAGTTCTCTCAAGCCTGAAAATTGGACATAAGCCTAAATCTCTCCTACTACTACTTTCAAACAGGATTAATTCGTCTCTTATATATATTCTTTCTATTCATTCCCCTGCTAATATCTTGTTCCAGATCTTTCTCATTTCTTGCCTGCTTTTTGAAACAATCCCTTAGCTTTTTTCCTGCCGCTAGCCTGATTTCTCTCCAATCCATCATCTGTCATGCTGTTACAACAATCTTTCTAAAGCCACATTTGTTCATGTGCCCCCCACAACTGAAAACCCTTCAACAGCATCCCACTGGCTTTGGGGGGAAAGAAAACACATCTCATAACATGGTGTCAAAACCATTCAAGGGGCATGAATCTCTAATGTCATTTCTTATGACTCCCATTTTCATTTTCCTAAGTGAGACAAACTCTCCCTTACCTAAGAAATGTATCGTGTGCCATTTCTTCTTCCTGCTAATTAGAATGTTTCTTTTTTGTGCTTCCCTCCTATCCTGCTATGTTATTCATTGTGCTTTATTTTAATTGTGTGTTGACTTCTGGCCTTCCCTCTTAACCTGAAGACACTCAGGGGCAAGCACAAGTTGACTTTAGCACCTCCAACCTCTGTAGTTTGGTTGGCACCTACTTAATGGGTGAGTGAAGGAAATCCCCCTCCACAGCTGAGCTTCCTACTCTGCTGACAGTGACTGACTATTCTGCTTTTTGTCTGGGGCTGTCTATGCCTCATTGTGACATTCTTGCTCTTCCTCAGTAGACTGGTTTTATCATATATAAAGTATTGCTGTGGTTCCTGTGTGATGTTCTATTACCACCCCACTCACTGGCCTGATAGTTCCTGTCATTGACAATGTAAGCACTGGCCTGCAGGTTGGGCCTCTTTGAAGGAAGCACTCTATCCCATGTAACCTCCATACCCAGTTTAATTCAGCCTGGAGTTCCCCTAGCTGCAAGCTCAAAACTGCCTAAAGAGCTATACTCTGACACCTACTGGCCTCTGCTTTCCACCTTAATAGTAATTGACACTTGAGGTCTAAGCTACCTAAAATTATAAATATCATCAAGATAATTATACCAAGGATTTGGGATAGAAGGATGGTTACTAATGTATAATTTAAGGTTATAACTTAGGTACATGTCTGGCAGAAATTGTTGGCACAAATTAAGGGGGAAAATAAGATGACTTTACAATTAGCAAATGGAAAAACTGAACCCTCCACGTACCTTTGCCACAAGGAGAGAGGGAGCAAGGAAAAGCAACATAGAAAACAATAACCAGTGTAGAAATATAGGAGCCAGGAAATAGTATTTCTTGCTAGGGTACTCCTAGAAGTAACTTTGAGATAGTTGTTCAAGTGGGATCCTCAGAAGAGGCTTCCAAGTCATGGTTTGAGCCTCAGGCCTCTCTGAGAATGACATGAGAGGAGCTTCAGATCTCTGGTAAGTGAAGGCAGCAGAGCAAAGGGTTGGCTGATATGGTGGGGAGTGGGGTCTTGGGGGTGTGATGAAGTGGGTGGAGAAGTTTTTCTGCAGCCAGACTACCTGTTTCTGAATCCTGTTTCCACCACTTACTAGATCAAATCATTAACCTTTTTTTGCCTCAGTTTTCTCATACACTCATTGGGGATATCACGACACATCAGTATATAATGAAGATCCCACGAAATAGCTGATGTAAAGTGCTGTCTCAACACACAGAGTTCAATAAATGTCAGATGATGGTGATGTGATTATTATTTTCCTTCTTGTGCCAACATTCTTAGCACTGAGTTGGCGCAAGAAAAATCAATGGGGATTTGGATGTACCCGCTTCACTGCTGAATTGTGCCAAACATTGGAAGAATAACGAATGCCAGTTCTCAAATTATTCCAAAAAATTAAAGAGGAGGGAATTCTATCTAATGCATTCTATTAAGCAAACATCACCCTGATACCAAAATCAGATAAGGACACAACAGAAAATAAAACAGTAAACCAATATTCATGATAAACATAAGTGCAAAAATCCTCAACAAAATACTAGAAAAGCAAATCCAATAGCACATCAAAAAGATTATACACAATGATCAAGTGGAATTTAACCCAGGGCTGCAAAGATGGTTCAACATACACAATCAATAAACGTAATACATCACATCAACTGAATGAAGGACAAATACCATATGATCATTTCAGTAGATGCAGACAAAGCATTTGATAAAATTCAACATGCTTTCATGATTAAAAAAAAAAAAACTACCAATAAATTAGGTGTAGAAGGTACATACCTCAACACAGTAAAGGCCATATAAGACACACCCACAGCTAACATCATACTTTTCCTCTAAGAACTGGAACAAGACAAGGATGTCCACTTTCACCACTCATATTCAACATAGTACTGGAGGTCCTAGTCAGAGCAATTAGGCAAGTGGAAGAAATAAAGTACAGCCAGATTGAAAGGAGAAAGTCAGATTTTTCCTGTTTGCAGATGGCATAATTTTATATTTAGAAAAACCTAAAGCCTCTACCAGAACTAATAAAGTTCAATAAAGTTGCAGGATACAAAATCAATACACAAAAATCAGTAGCATTTTGATACATTAATAACAAACTAGCTGAAAGAGAAATAAAAAATTCTCATTTACAACAGATACAAAAATAAAATACCTTGGATTAAATCTAACCAAGGATATTAAAGATTTCTATAAAGAATACTATAAAACACTAATGAGAGAAATTGTAGAGGACACACACAAACACAAACACACATAAACATAAACACAAACACACACAAATGAAAAGACATCCCATGTTTGTGAATTGGAAAAATTAATGTCATTAAAATGACCATACCATCCGAAGCAATCTACAGATTCAATACACTCCCTTTCAAAATACTAATGACATTCTTCACAGAAGTAGAAAAAACAATCCTAAAATTTTTTATAGAACCAGAAAGGACCCAAATTAGACAAAGCAGTCTTGAGCATAAAGAACAAAGCTGGAAACATCACAGTACCTAACTTCAAAGTATACTACAAAGCTAGAATAATGAAAACTGCATGGTACTGGCATAAAAATAGACCCAAAGACAAATAGAATAGAACAGATTGAGACTTACAAAATAAATCCACCTATTCACAGCCAACAGATTTCTGACAAAGGCACCAAGAACATACATTGGGGACAGACCACTATCTTCAATGAATGGTGGCTAGGAAAACTGGACCACCATTTGCAGAAGAATAAAATTAGACCCCTATCTCTCACTATATATAAAAAGCACCTTAAAATAGATTAAAGACTTCAATGTAAGTCCCAAAACTATAAAACCACTAGGAAAAAAATAGGGGAAATTCTTCAGGACATTAGTCTGAGCAAAGATTTTATGAACAGGACCTCAAAAGCATAGACAACAAAAGAAAAATTGGACAAATGGGACTATATCCAGCTAAAAAGCTTCTGCACAGTGAAGGAAACAATAAACAGAGTAAAGAAACAACCTGTAGAATTGGAGAAAATATTTGCAAACTATTTATCTGACAAGGGATTAATATCCAGAATATACAAGGAACCTAACAGCAAAATCATCATCATCATCATCATCATCACCATAAGAGCAAAAATGTGCAAATTATCTGTTAGGTCAGTGCAAAAGTAATTGTGGTTTTTGCCATGACTTTCAATGGCAAAACTACAATTACTTTTGCACCAACCCAATACATAGACATTTTTCAAAAGAAGACATACAAATGGTCAACAAGTATATGAAAAAATTCTCAACATCACTAATCATCAAGGAAATACAGATCAAAACCACAATGAGATATCACCTTATCAGTCAGAATGGCTATTATCAAAACATGTATCATCTGTTAAGATATCATCTTAGCCAGTTCAAATGGCTGTTACCAATATGACAAAAAAATAACAAATACTGGTAAGATGGGGAGAAAGGGGAACTCTTATTTGCTGTTGATAGGGATGTAAATTAGTACAGCCATTATGGAAAACAGAATGAAGTTTCCTCAATAAACTAAAAATAGAACCACTATATGATCCAGCAATTCCGCTACTGAGTATATATCCAAAGGAAAGAAATCAGTATGTCCAAGAGATACCTACACTTCTATGTGTATTGTAACACTATTCACAATAGCCATGATATGGAATCAACCTAAGAGATCATGTACAGATGAATGGATAAAGAAAATGTGGTATATATAAACAAAGGAATACTATTCAACCATAAAAATGAATGGAATTCTGTCATTTTTGCCAACATGGATGAACCTGGAGGACTGTGTTAAGTGAAATAAGCCAGGCACAGAGAGAGAAATATGTTCTCACTCATATGTGGCAACCAAAAAAGTTGATCTCATAGAAATGGAGTAGTTACCAGAAGCTGGGAACAGTAGGGGGACAGGGAGAAGTTGGTTAATGAATACGAACTTACAGCTAGGAGGAATAAGATCTAGTGCTCTGTAGCACTGTAGGTTGATATTTTAATTACCCTGATTTGATCATTACACATTGTATACATATATTGAAATATCACACTGTACCCCAGAAATATGTATAATGGTTATGTGCCAACTAAAAAGAATAGTAATTTCAAAAATTTCTTTTAAAATTGTTCAATAAAAAAGTGAACTATGCCATTTTTGTGGGAAAAAAAAATTGCAGGGTTGGATGCATTGTTCCATCCCAGCAATTTCATTCTTTCCACTCTATGCCACTTAGTCTTGGCCTATTTGCTCTCAGATCCATCCCGGTCTTCTCCTTGTTCCGGTCTATATTGCAGGCTAGCATGCCAGGCTACCATATCTGTTGCCTTATGGTTCATTTAGCGTGACACTGCAAGATGATTGGAGGGTGGGAGGAAGGGAGGCCAGAGTATTTCTTCCTCTCCCTGTCTGCTCAGGAGGTGTCTCTGGCAGTCACCAAGTCTCTTCCTTGGCTCAAGATGTCATCGGACAAGCCCATCATGGTTTCAACTTCCAAGGAGCTTGAGTAACTCTGCCTTTCCCTTTTCCCTTCCACTCCTAGGTGGTAAGGGGCTTCCTACTCTGGCTAATCTCTGAGTTGTCTCACTGTTTCCTATTTCATTTTTTTCTTCCCTTGCCTGTGCAGCCAATCCCTTGAATTAAATTCTCACTTTTTAAAAATAGAGTGGTTTCTGTTTTCTGGTTTGGAGTCAACTAATACTCTCTCCTTTCCTGTCCCAGCCATCCTATTACTGTCTGTGGGCTGATGAAATTAAGGGACACTGCCTGGAGCTTGTGCAGCTTGAAGAAAGGGATGATGACTGATTCTGCATCCCTCTCACTTCTGGGAATTCTCAGAGTCTGGGTGGGAAGTCCCTCTGTACACACAAAGGCTGTTAAGCAGAAGCATTCCCTATCCTGAGCTGTGTAGGATGATTCCCCAACAGTCCCAAACATTGCTGCTGTCTATATGACAGCAAAGAAATGTTTTGGCAGAAGCCAGTCTGGGCATCAAAATGCGGAGGCCCATATGTTTCTGCTAACTTCCTGCCAAAATGTTGTTGTTTGAGTTATGAAAAATATAACTTTTTAATTCAGAATAAAAAGGGGATTCTAACCCAGGATACATTTTAAATTGAAAAAAAAAAAGCAAATAGAAATTAGTTGAAAAATAATGAAAATAATAAAAGAGAAAGAGGGATTGAGAATGGGGCATGCAGAAAATGTTGAACAGGTTAGAAGTTTCTGCTGTCTGCCACATCCTGGGATTTTAACCTCAGTGGCTTACCCCTGTACCAGCTGGGGTGAATGTACCAGATGGGCGGGCCTGAGCCCTTCAACATGCTCCTACCAAAGAAGGAGAATTTGGACCTTACAAAATATAGACAAAGAAAGAAAAGAGTGACAGAACCTAGTAGAGAGAGAAAACACAGCAGTGGACTGGGAAATAAAGCAAATTTTGCAAGTGTAACCTTTTCATTCCTTGTCAGAAATCATAATTTACAAATCATAAGGTACATTCATGAGTTGGTAATAATAAAAAAGAAATGTTAGTAAGGGTTTTGGGATGCATGGCCCCAGTGATTGAGAAATTCTGAGGGGCATCGTTTTAAACATAGGTTCCTGCTGTTGGTCCCATCCATCCCCCAGGCCCACTCCAGAGGTCACCTGCATATAGTTTCCGGATATGCTGATGGTGTCTTGCCTCTCTCTGCCTGTGGGGTTCCTCTGGCATGTTCATTTGTGCATGAGGCAGGCTGGAAGTGCTGGGGAGTAAGGATAGAGAAAAAGAACTTCAGCCATGGAGAGACAAGAACTGATGGATAAACATCCAGGTTTTTCAAGCCCTGATGGGACAATTATAAAGTGTCTTCCACAGTGACCTAGAAGGTCCCAGGGAGCCCCCAATTTCCCACATGGTAGCCTAGTCATTAATACACCTTTTACAGCCTTTACTTCTTTCCTGATTTCTCAGCTCACCACTACTTCACCATGCTTCCTGGGATCACCCCCAGATAAACTAATTGCACTGAAATCCTTATCCTAAGTACTTCCTTAGGGGCAACCCAATCCAGAGACAATATTATTCCCTCTAGCTCATGGGTCAGTCCTTCCTACCACATCCTTCAGTAGTTATCCAACCTACATTTCAATTAGGGCTTTTAAAAACTCCACTAAGGAATGCCAAGAGCAGAACAAAAAGCTAAAACCTTAATGTTAATGTTGCAATCCACGTACTACTGAAAGGGAACTTACAGGGCTGACAATGGTCAAAACAGCTTTCTGTAATTATTTTATAAAGAATGCTAAGTCTGAATATTAAGCCTGAATATCCCTATGCATAAAACCTAGAACAAATTAGAAATACTCTATCGAGATTTTATTAACCTTTTTAAAACAGGCTATTTTGCATCAGATATTATGCTAAGATTTTATATGTTATGATATTAAATCCTCACAATCATTCCATTATGATTAAATAAAATTAAGCTAATTTTCTAGTTGAGAACACAAAGAATTAATGGTAAAACAACTTGTGCAAAACTTTAGATTTTTTGTGTGGGTAATTTTGGATTTGATGTCTGTCTTAGTCTGTTTTCTGTTGCTTATAACAGAATGCCTGAAACTGGGTAATTTATAAAGAAAAAGAATGTATTTCTTACAGTTACACAGGCTGAGAAGTGCCAGGTCAAGAGGCCCTATCTGGTGAGGGCCTTCTTGCTGGTGGGGACTCTCTGCAGAGTCTTGAGATGGCAGAAGGCATCTAATGGTGAGGGGGCAGTGTGCTGGCTTAGGCTTCTTTTTCTCTTCTTATAACATATCACTCCCATTATAGTCCATTAATCCTTTCATTGATTAATCAACCATTCATTGATCAATGAATAGATTAATTCATTCATGAGGGCAGAGTCCTCAAGACCCAATCACCTCTTAAAGGCCCTACCTCTCAGTACTACCACACTGGGGATTAAGTTTCAACATGAGTCTTAGAGGGGACAAACATTTAAATCATAGTAATATCTTTGGGGATATATGTACAGAGACTGAGTACTCTGCCCTTCAATCCATATGCTCCAAGGTGTTTCCTAACTTCTACAGTTTGGTTGGAACTAATTAATGGGGTCCTGGCCAATGAGAAATGAGTTAAAATAATGTAAGCCTCTTCCAGAGCATCCCTAAAGTTTTCCAGTGTGGTTATCCAGCCCTTTCATTCCAAAACTTCAGCAGTGTTGGAGGCCAAGTATTCACAATGACACAGCTATAAGATAGGAGAGGGCTACCTACCATGCATTACACATTATGTGAGCTGAAAATAATCTTTATTGTCAATGTCACTGAAATCTGGGAGGTTGACAATTTTGCAAATCAGGGATTTTTTATTTTTGTTTCTGTTTTTCATTACATCTCTGGTACTCAAGCTAGTAGCACATAGCATTGGATTCATGGGTGGCCAGTAGGTGGTGAAGAAACTAACAGTGGAGGCTAGAAAAGTCTTGATTTATGTCATGCAGTGGCAAAACATTTGAAAATTTGTACCTGCAATAATTTGCAAGATGGCCTATGTGATTACTGACCTGACATCTCCAGGGGAAAAGGTTGGAAAACACTAAGTTAGTATTGTGTGTCGGTTCCTATTGGCTGTGTTTGGCAAGAATTATATAGAAGAGATGAGTTCAGAAGAGAACTGATGAGTTTATAAACAGAAATCAAGTCCAGAAATTTGAGGCACTGTAGGACTGGAAAAGCCTACTGCTTCTAGATTCCAAAAGGTAAAGGTGGAATTTAAAAAGAGTTTGATCAGCAAATATCTAGCAAAATGTGAATAAAATTATTCTGAGCACAGATCAGATTAAAGGAGTGACCTTTCTCTCCACACTGGAAATATGAACATAGCCACTATTAAGTTAAAATAAAAAATAGAGGTAAGAGAAGAGTAGATTTGAGGACTGTATCTGGAAGATAACTTTAGATGTGTTTATTAGCACATGGAACTGATTAGAATCAACTAGATCAAAGGTCTGCTGAATTTTTGAAGGATGTTATTTTCCCCACAAAACTTTATGAGCAAAAGGGAGGGGCCAAGATGGCTGACTTGAAACAGCTGTGGTCAGAGGCACCCATCGAGTAGGACAAAAACAGCGAGTGAATCCTGCACCGGCAACTGATGAGCCATTAACCAGAATAACCAGTTTGGAGAGGAAGATAAATGACCTGATGGAACTGAAAAACACAACACGAGAACTTCACAAAGCAACCACGAGTATCAATAACCGAATAGACCAAGCAGAGAAAGAATTTCAGAGCTTGAAAACTATCTTGCTGAAATAAGACAGGCAGACAAGATTAGAGGGGAAAAAATGAAAAGGAATGAACAAAACCTCCAAGAACTATGGGATTACGTAAAAAGATCAAACCTACGACTGATTGGGGAATGGAATCAAGTTAGAACCCCAACCTAACAAGACAGACCAACATTCAAATTCAGGAAATCCAGAGAACCCCAGTAAGACACTCCATGAAAAGATCAACCCCAAGACATATCATCAGATTCTCCAAGGTCAAAATGAAGGAACAAATATTAAGGACAGCCAGAGAGAAAGACCATGTCACCTACAAAGGGAAACCCACCAGATGAACTGCAGGCCTCTCAGCAGAAACCCTACAAGCCAGAAGAGATTAGGGACCAGTATTCAACATTCTTAAAAGAATTTCCAACCCAGAATTTCATATCTGGCCAAACTAAAGCTTCATAAGCAAAGGAGAAATAAAATCCTTTCAGACAAACTAGTATCAAAGGAATTTGTTACCACCAGGCCTGCCTTGCAAGGGGTCCTGAAGGAAGCACTAAATATGGAAGGGAAAAACCATTACCAATCACTGCAAAAACATACTGAAGTACAAAGACTAATGACTCTATGAAGCAACTACATTAACAAGTCTCTAAAATAACCAGCTAGCATCATGATGACAGGATCAAATTCACATATAACAATATTAACCTTAACTGGAAACAAGCTAAATGTCTCAATTAAAAGACACAGAATGGCAGGCTGGAAAAGTAGTCAAGAGAAATCCATCTCATGTGCAAAGACACACATGCGCTCAAAATAAAGGGATGCAGGAAAATTTAACAAGAAAATGGAAAGCAGAAAAAAGCAAAGGCTGCAATCCTAGTTTCTGACAAAACAGACTTTAAATGAACACAGATCAAAAAAGACAAAGAAGGGCACTACATCACCCCTGTAATCCCAGCACTTTGGGAGGTCAAGGCAGGTGGATCATGAGGTGACGAGTTCAAGACCAGCCTGGCCAAGATGGTGAAACCCAGTCTCTATTAAAAATACAAAAATTAGCCGGGTATGGTGGCAGGCACCTGTAATCCAGCTACTCAGGAGGCTGAGTCAGGAGAACTTCTTGAACCCAGTAGGCAGAGGTTGCAGTGAACTGAAATTGCACCACTGCACTCCAGCCTGGTCAACAAGAGTGAAACTCCATCTCAAAAAAATAAAAAATAAAAATAAAAAAGAAGGGCATAACCTAATGATAAAGGGATTAATTCAACAAGAAGAGCTAACTATCCTAAATATATATGTATCCAATATAGGAGCACCCAGATTCATAAAACAAGTTCTTAGAGACCTACAAAGAGACTTAGACTCCTGCACAATAATAGTGAGAGATTTAATACTGGGAGACTTTAACACCCCACTGTCAACATTAGACAGATCATCAAGACAGAAGATTAACAAGGATATTCAGGACTTGAGCTCAGCTCTGGATCAAGCGGATCTGATAGATATCTTCAGAACTCTCCACCCCAAAACAACAGAATTGTTCTTCTGGGCAACACATGGCACTTACTCTAAAATCAATCACATAAGTGGAAGTAAAACACTCCTGAACAGGTGCGAAAGAACTGAAATCATAACAGTCTCTCAGACCACAGTGCAATCAAATTAGAACTCACTATTGAGAAACTCAATTAAAACCACATAACTACATGGAAATTGAACAACCTGCTCCTGAATGACTCCTGGGAAAATAATGAAATTAAGGCAGAAATCAAGAACTTCTTTGAAACCAATGAGAAAAAAAGGACAACATTCCAGAATCTCTGGAATACTGTTAAAGCAGTGTTAGGAGGGAAATTTATAGCACTAAATGCCCACATCAAAAAGCTTAAATGTAAAACCCAAAACTATTAAAACCCTAGAAGAAAATCTAGGCAATACCATTCAAGGCATAGGCATGGGCAAAATTTCACGATGAAAACATCAAAAGCAATTGCAACAAAAGCAAGAATTGACAAATGGGATCTGATTAAAAGAGCTTCTACACAGCAAAAGAAACTATCACCAGAGTGAATAGACAACCTACAGAATGGGAGAAAATTTTTGCAGTCTATCCATCTGACAAAGGTCTAATATCCAGAATCTACAAGGAACTTAAACCATTTAAAAGAAAAAAACCAACAACCCCATTAAAAAGTGGGCAAAGGACACGAACAGACACTTCTCAAAAGAAGACATTTATGCAGCCAACAAACATAAGGAAAAAAGCTCAACATAACTGATCATTAAAGAAATGCAACTCAAAATCACTATGAGATACCATCTCACACCAGTCAGAATGACGATTATTAAAAAGTCACGAAGCAACAGATGCAGGCAAAGCTATGGAGAAATAGCAACACTTTTACACTGCTGGTCGGAATGTATTTAGTTCAACCATTGTGGAAGACAGTGTGGTAATTCCTCAAAGACCTAGAACTAGAAATACCATTGGACCCAGCAATTCCATTACTGGGTATATACCCAAAGGCATATAAATCATTCTATTATAAAGATACATGCACATGTATGTTCACTGCAGCACTATTCACAATAACAAAGACATGGAATCAACCCGGATAGATGGGATAAAGAAAATGTAGAACATATACACCATGGAATACTATGCAGCCATAAAAAGGAACAAGATCATGTCCTCTGCAGGGACATGGATGGAGCTGGAAGCCATTATCCTCAGCAAATGAACACAAGAACAGGAAACCAAATACCGCATGTTCTCACTTATAAGTGGGAGCTGAAAAATGAGAACACATGGACACAGTGAGGGGAACAACACACAATGGGGCCTATCAGGGGAGGGAGGGGGACAAGGTGGGAGGTACAGTATCTGGATAAATAGCTAATGCATATGGGGCTTAATACCTAGGTGGTGATGGGTTGACCTGTGCAGCAAACCACCATGGCACATGTTTACCTATGTAACAATCCTGCACATCCTGGACATATATGCTAGAACTTAAAATAAGATAAACATTTTAAAAAATCTATTAGTATGGAGTATAAAAAGGCCTTTGATGGTTTGAGATATACAGCAATTCTTGGTTCCTCAACCTTCCATAAGCAGAAGCAGGTGTTGAAGCTATGCAGCCTGGAGGAGGAGATGATTCCTCACAAATTTCAGATGAGGACAAAGAAGATAGTAAGTAAGGGAAGACCCTCCTGGAGGACAGAATTAGGGCTAATCCAGGAACATCCCTCTCCCAGGATAGGAATCTTCAAAATGTGTTCGGCGGGATTTCAGAACTCCAGATCTGTGACTGCTTTGTACCTCCCTTTCTTTTCCTAATAGGAGCATTTATTAAGGGGTGGTTAGGGTGGTACCCATTCCACCACTGTACATTGGATGGGACAGAGAATTCATCTTTTTAAAGTTCATAAGTCTCTGAAGTCACATCTAGATTTGATAGAGAATAATGTGTATTACCCAGAGATCCTGGACATTAAGCTAAATGCACTGAATTAAGGATTAGTTCACATCTGTGTGTAGGATAAAGGGGCAGAGGGGTACTCAGAAATGTTGGATTAAACTAATTTGGCCTGAAGCTGCCTCCATACTTCTGGTCCCTACAGAACAAACTACAACCTAACTTAGTACATGAACTAACTGAAAGCCTAACTTAGGAGTGTACTCCTGTAACAGATAGCTGAATCTCAACCAATCATAGCAGCTGAGCTTCAGTCAGTCACAGGTGGCCAACTGATCAGACTATGTTCAAATAAGGCAAATGCAGAGTGTGGCCAATTAAACTGTTTCTGTATCTAACCTCCATTTTCTGTTCCTAAATTTTCTGTTCCTAAATGCTGCCTGCCCACATGGCAAGGCAGAATTCTCTTCACCTCTTTTGGTTCAGAGGGTTGCCTGATTTGCCAATAGTTCTTTGCTTGATTAAACTTTGTGAAATGTATGTAAAGTTCTTTTAACAGTTACCATAAAGCAGATTGAGGCAGAGCTGCTGGTGCCCTATGCCTATGCTCCTGCGGATTTCCAGCCTTTCTAGTAGTTAGGTTGAGGTCATGTGACTGGGTCGTGACTCTTGGATGTAAGTAGAATCCCTCCCTGTGATTTTCCAGCTTCCTCTTCCTCTATCATGGTGACCTTGGAGGGCTCAAGTTCCTGATGGTGTGTTGACAAGACAAAAGAGACTACCTCACACATACTGGGCTTTGTGTGAGCTAGAAATAAATGTATATTCAATTAAGCCACTGAGATTTTAAGGTTTATTGGTAACTATATCACAGCTTAGCCTATTCTGAATAATATCCTCTCCTATTCTATCAGAGAATATTAATAATATGGAGAACTTGGAGATACTTTTCCAAGACTAGGAAAATGGGTGGTTTTGAAACATACCTGTTCCTATTTAAGGTTGAAACTATACTGACAGTTGACTGTAAGCAAATTTGGAATGAGGGTAGGCAGAGTTCATTTTTTAATTTCATAGTAGAAATTATATACAAAGTAAAATAATATTTTAGGATTTTGTGAGATGATAGTTTACATAAACTGAAAATTAAATCCAAACAATTTTTGGAAAAAAAAAGCTATTTTGAAAACAATTGTACTCTGCCATTGCCGTAAGTATTGGTTCAGCCACTCTGTTAGATTTATCTTGCCTCCTCAGCATAAGGTTTGTCTTCACACTTACAGTCTTTTCTCTTCTGATGCACAAATCCATGAATTTGCCTGAGAAAAAATTTTAGCAGTGTTCTTTCATCTCTGGGTCAGGGAAGAGATTTGTTCAAGAATTACAGCATCATGTTTAGCAAAAAATGAACAATGTGGGGCTCTTTAAACTGTAAACATCTTCAAAATCTTTGACAATGCTGTAGACTGACACTACTACCTGAAATTCTGGATATTTTATTATCAAATGATATAAAGTAACTATACCATGGCAGAATCCAACACCAACCATCTGGGTATAACAGTCCTGTTTCAGATATTATATTAGATTTTATAATCAATCTTTTTGGCATCTCTTGATTGAAAACTAAAAGAAAGACTAGTCATTATAGGATGCTACAGTTCTGGTCCCAGAGAAAAGTCTGAAGCAATGACTGTGTATACATTGCTGAATTTCATATTGCCCATATAGTTGGAATTTGGCATTTGTTAGCTTAATAAAGCTTGAATGACAACCACAGCTGTGCTGTGTCCATATTAACCAGTTTTCTGATATAAGCCTTGAGATGTTCAATTTGGACTCTGTGTCCCATTACTCTATACTATTATCTTATGGTCAACATTATATGAACAACGGAAAGCTCTGTTAGTCATTGAAATAATTAATGATTTTCTGGTTATGAAATTGAAGTACAGATCAGAAATTACTTGCTCGAGCACTTGGTCTGACATTTCTTTCTAATCACCAGTGTATTGATCTGTTTGGTGTTGCTAAAAAGGAAAACCTGAGGCGGGGCATGGTGGCTCATGTCTGTAATCCCAGCACTTTGGGAGGCCAAGGCAGGCAGATCACCTGAGGTCAAGGGTTCAAGACCAGCCTGGCCAACATGGTGAAACCTTGTCTCTACTAAAATTTTTTTTAAAAAATTAACTGGATGTGGTGGCACTGTAGTCCAGCCACTCAGGGAGGCTGAGGCAGGAGAATCGCTTGATCCCAGGAGGCAGAGGTTGCAGTGAGCCAAGATTGTGCCACTGCACTCCAGCCTGGGCAACAGAGGGAGATTCTATTTAAAAAAAGAAAAGAAAGGAGAAAAAGAAAAAAGAAAGAAAAACCTGAGGCTGAGTAATTGATTTTTTTAAAAAAAGGGGTTTATTTGGCTCACAATTCTGATGTCTCGAAAAGTTCAAAGATATTGAGCATCTGCATTTGGTGACAACCACAGACTCATGGCAGAAGATGAAGGGGAGCCTGTGTGTGCAGAGATCACACGGTGAGAGTGGATGCAAGGGAGCGCAAGAGCCAGAGGGGCAGGCTCTTTCTAACAACAAGCTCTTTCGGGAACTGGCAGAGTGAGAACTCACTCACTACCCGGGGAGGGTATAATCTATTTCCGAGGGATTCACCTCCACGAGCCAAACACCTCCCATGGGGCACCACCTCTAACACTGGGGATCAAACTCCAACATGAGGTTTCAGGGAACAAATATCCAAACTATAGCAATCAGAAAGAGCATAAAACTCAGTGTTGTTTTGTTTTCCTTCCCACTTTCCTGTCAGTATTATCACCTCCATATGGCTGCTCCTTCTTCCAGAAATCTACTTCATTATTGCCAATTTCTGTCAGGCATGGAATTTTACCCTCCATCCACATAAAGCCCTCCTTTCTGACAGTGAAGCTGCTATTTTTCATGGCCCCATCCAGGAAAACCCATTGTATTAGTCTCTTCTCATGCTGCTTCTAAAGACATAGCTGAGACTGGGTAATGAATAAAGAAAAAGACGTTTAATGGACTCACAGTTCCACATGGCTGGGGAGGCCTCACAATCATGGTGGAAGGCAAAGAAGGAGCAAAGGCATGCCTTACATGGCAGCAGGCAAGAGAGCATGTGCGGGGGAACTGCCCTTTGTAAAACTATCAGATCTTGTGAGACTTACTATCACAAGAACAGCACAGAAAATCCCACTCCCGTGATTCAGTTTCCTCCCACTGGGTCCCTCCTGTGACACATGGTGATTATGAGAGTTACAATTCAAGGTAAGATTTGGGTGGGGACACAGCCAAACCATGTCACCCATCATTGGGCCCTTTGCCTTTGGTGGTCCCTCTGCATGGGGTAATTTCCCTCTGGATAACCCATAACTAGGTTCCTCACTCTTAGGTTTTTGCTCAGTGTCACTTTCTCAGTGAGGCCTTCTCTGACCACCCTATTTAAAATTTCAGTTCCTAACTCCACCCATAGAATTCCATATCATCTTTGTCTAATGCATCTGAATTACTGTGTATTTCATTTTTTTATTTCTTTATTTTCTCTTTCCTCTCCCACTTAGATGCAAGCCCCATGGAGACAGGGTTTTTGTCTGGTTATTCACTGTGCTATCTCTAGCACTTAGAATAGTGCCTGGCTTATAGAATACACTTTGTGAAATCAGTAACTGACTTGAGCTGAGCTTGTGATTCTGCAGTCACACTGGGGTCTCTGAAGGGTCAACACATTTTAGGGATATACTAGGAGGAGTGCTCGGGGCCCAGGAACACAAAGTAAATGCTGGGTCAAGCCATTTGGGGCCAGATATGAAAGAAAAAGGCAGTAGCATTGGTCTTGTCTTTAACATTTTGATATCTTATTTACCATGGTTTTTTTTTGCATAATTTTTATTTTTCAAAATATTGTAAGATACCATTTATGTGATTACTGAGTCCTTTGTGCTGCCTTAAATTTTGTGCCTGAGGCAAGTGCCTCACTGGCCTCCCCTAGTCTTGACCCTGAAAGAGGAGTAAAGGGCCCTAGAATTGGTCACTAAATATGTGCTGAGATGGCCTGGAAGACCTGTTGCATCTCTTTCCAAGATGTTCTCGAAATGCTTCTGATTATACAATGTGTGAAAAAGGCTGATGCTTTAAGTATAATCTTTTAAGGGGAAATCTGAGCAGAATGCCAAAAGAGGGGTTTTCCAAGCGACAATATAAAGTTTTGACAGACTATTAGTAGAGATGATGTTTGTTGGTGATGATGATGACGATGTTGACAATGATGGCATTTAAAATGCCAATGTATCTTATGAAAGAATTCAGATATTAAATCAAAGCCTAAGGCAAAAATGACATTTTATTAGTTTTTTCCCTTGATATCTTAGAGAGTCATGCTGGAGACCAAACCACAATTCTGCATAAGCCTAACTTTAGTTGTTCTTCCATTATGAAAGCAGATTGGTGTTTCTTCATGTGTGCACCAGATGAAGTCTCTGGTTTCCATTTAAAGGACTTGATGTATAACAAACATATACTTTATAAAGACCTTCTCGGGGGCATAGAGATGCTCATGGTATGAGAGGCATGCAGAGGCTGACACTGACTGAGAGACCCACAAACTCACAGATCCCTTCTCATGCTTACTTCAAGTCACACACACAAATCAATAGATATTTATTTCTCTTTTTTCTTGTTCTGTTGAAGACGTATGTCAGGCTGAATTAGCCCAGGCTGAATGTGTTAAGGTAGGACTCTACTATCTTGAGTACTTGCTATGTGCAGATATTGTGCTATTTGCTTGTATGCATTACTATTTAGTTTTCACAACTGTATGACATAGCCACCCTTATTATGCTTCTTTAACAGATAAGAACACTGAGGATTGGAAAAGTCCGTTGTCCTCAAGGTCACATAACTAATCTTGAATGGGGAATTCAAACAGATATTCAAAGACCTTTTGCTTCACCACTCTACAGCCCTGTCAACTTTTGCCTCCAGGTCTCTCCAGTCTAAAAGATCAGAAAAACTTGACCTTAGCCCCATTTGCTGTCATGCCATGTACTATCGGGCCTTACCTGCCTTTTCTCCATATATTATATAGAAAAAAAACACCTGGCCTGGAGTATAGCTCACTAAAATTTTTCTCTTTGTTCTGTCACTGGCTTCATTTGTAATTTTAGGCAGGTTCCCCAGTTTCTTAAGGACTAAGTTAAGTCTATTGTAAAATAAAAGTTTTATATTAGATTATCTTTCATATAATCTTTTTAGCTCAAGTTTTCCATTATTCCATTTCATGATTTAATGCATCTGTAGTTGCCACAAAACTCTTAATTGGAAAAGTCATATGGCAACATTTCATTGAACAGTTGCCACCACTTTTAAACCATTGCTCTAAAGCCAAGGTAAGATTTAAAAGTGAGGTAGGGAACAATTACAGAAGAAAGAGAATTTTAGTGAAGGGGATGCATTCAGCCTCAAAGACACTCTTTGTGAGTATGTGTGCCCCAAAAGCCAAGAATATCTATGCCACTCCTTTGATACAAGGGCAGAAGATATTTTGAGAGAAGAGAGGCCTTTTACAAATATATTGCTCTGCGGGACTCCCAGTGCTCCAATGTTAACACGGTTTTGGGTAAGAACAGTTAAGAAGAAACCAGACATTGTATGTGTAGAGAAGTAACATTACTGAACTCTTTACCCTTGAGAAAGAAAGATTGAAGCTTAGGGGCTGAGTGTTCATTTACTCAGACAGAGTAACTGAAAGATTTTTGAAATTCACACCAAAGCACCAGTGCCAGTGCAGGATCTTCAAGGAAGGGAGTTGGGTTGAAGATATAGAACGGCACAGTGATCTTGATTATGGCCTGATAATACCACTTAACCCAAGACCTTCATCAAAGCCTTGGCAAGGGATGATGCACAGCGAACAGTAGAATCGCACTTTACAATATCTATTGTTGTGCTCTCTGTTCACACTTAACTGTGATTTTGTCGTGTGTGATTCACTTTAGAGAATGAATTTAGCTTTTCTGAAGTAAATTTTAAATTTCCTTCTAAAGTCCCTCCTTGCTTCTCCTCTTTAGCTCTCCCTCCATCTCACCCCTTCCCCCACTTTCTCTCTTAACATATATTTATTGGCTACCTAGTTGGTATTCAGATGCTGTGTATACAATGGTGAACAAAAAACAGACATTGTTCCTGCTTCATAGAGTTTTGGGGCTTTGGGGCCAATGCATAACCTCTTCCAGTCATATTAAGGAGGGCTAGATAAACCAGGGGAAAATAACTGACATTTCATTCACTATTATGAGTCCCCAGACTGGTAAGAAATCCTTGTACAGAAACTTCCCTGTCGAGCAATATAGCCCTGAATAGTTCTTCTATATGTGTCATCTACTTCATCTCCTAGAGAAGCAACAGGCAACATAGTTAATAATGCAAGAAGTTTCAAGAGTTACTTTCACTAAGGTAGGGCATGACTCTAGAACAAATACTTTAAAGCAGGGGACCCCACCCCCAGGAAGTGACCCGTAGCCTGTTAAAAACTAGACCGCACAGCAAGAGGTGAGCAGTGGGTGAGCAAGCGAAGCTTCCTCTGTATTTACAGCCACTCCTCATTCTTGCATTACCATCTGAGCTCCGTCTCCTCTCAGATCAGCAGCAGCATTAGATTCTCATAGGAGTGCAAACCCTATTGTGAACTGCACCTGCAAGGGATCTAGACTGCGGGCTCCTTATGAGAATCTAATGCCTGATGATCTGTCAATGTCTCCCATCGCCCCTACATGGGAACATCTGGTTGCAGGAAAACAAGCTCAGGGCTCCCACTGAGTCTACATTTGGTGAGTTGTATAATTATTTCATTATATATTACAATATAATAATAATAGAAATAAAGTGCTCAAATCATCCTAAAACCTTCCACACCTGCTGCCCATGAAAAAATTGTCTTTCACAAAACCGGTCCCTGATGCCAAAAAGGTTGGGGACCACTACTTTAGAGCTTCCTCAAAAGATTATTTTATGCCATTTAAGTTCATTTATTTCCGCATTTATTAAACACATACCTGGTGTTACCTACCAGAGCACGTGCTACAGATTAATAATGGAGCACACACTACTATTCGTTGTTGGACGTTCCAAAGTGATTGAGACATAGTTACTGAGAGTGATGAGACATAGTTCACATTGTTTGCAGTGTAGCTGGGAAGAAAACACAGAAATCATTACAATAGAGGGCAATACAGGGCAATGATGGAAGTATTGATGAGGTACTGAAGCAGGGCAGAGAAATGAGGGATTAATTCTATCCTGGCCAGGGAAGGGCTCCCAGAGTAGAATGTTTTTGGAGAGGGTTTAGAAAGCTGGACAGGAATTTTCTAGGCTAAGGGAGTAGGAAGCTAAGATGGAGGGAGGACTGGTAGAGTGGTAAGAGCATTGCAAGCAGAGGGAACAACATGTGCAAAAGGCATGGAGGTCTGCAGTGAAGGAGAAGACATTAGTAGTTTGTGTTTTGGGAGCATAAAGTGAGCTGGAAGATGAGGGTGAGGCTGTAGATAGGATGATGATCCTTATGTGTCTGTTTATTTATTTATTTGTTGATTTATTTATTTTAAAAAATAGAGACATGGTCTCACTGTGTTGCTTAGGCTGGTCTTGAACTCCTGGCCTCAAACAATCCTCCTGCCTTAACTTCTCAAAATGCTCAGATTACAGGTGTGAGCCACCATGCCTGGCCTCTGTGTCTATTTAGAGTTTGGATTTTTGTCTTCTACTCTGGGCAATGCAATCAGTTGAATACAGGAGAATGACAATGTTACATTTGCTTTTCCCAGTTTCCCTTGGACTGTGTCAGATAAGAACCTGTTCATAGGACCATGCAGATCACACTCAAAATTGTTCCTTTCCCACAATCATCAATCAGTGTGCCACGGTCCAGATGCTTCAAGTCTCCCATACCTCAGAGGGACTCATTCTCTGAAAAGCTGTCCTCGGCAAGTGACTCAAACCTTATGGCCCAGGGCCTGACCTTTTGTCCCGTTTCAAATTCCTCTCAGAGAACCCTTCAGGTCTTCATGAAAAGGACTTTGGTTCCTGAGAGAGGTTAACTTGTTCAGTTTCCTCTTGAGGGCCAATATATTATATGCATAATCCCTTAGGTATAATCTAGTTGGCTGAAAGTAGCAAAGTCAACTTAATTTAATAAAGAAAAATAAACATTTTAAAAAATATTATTTAAGAATGCAATGGTAGCTCAAAGAACGTAAGCGCAGTGATGTAATCAGACTTCAAGAAGAACTCTAAGTGGGAAATGGAACTTTCAGATGCACGGCCAGTACTCTCCCTTTACCTCATTTTAAAAGTCTCTTTCTAACCTGCACGTTATGCACGTGTACCCTAGAACTTAAAGTATAATAATAATAAAAAATAAAAAATAAATAAATAAATAAAAAGTCTCTTTCTTTATATCTTCTGTACTTTCTATTAAACCCATAAACAAGCTTTCTTTGCTCCCTGTTTCTTATGGAATTATGTGGAAAACTTTAATTTCCAACTCTCTGTTTTAGATGCAGTCATATTGAAAAGCTGCCTAAGTGAGAATTCCAGATTCTCCAGAGAGGATTTGATTGGCCTGTCCTGGGTCAGGTTTTACTGCTGGTCCAATCAGCCATCTCTAAGAATAGGTGTCACACTCCCAAGATGGCTGACAGGGCCCCACACCTGTGACTTCAAGGATCACATGTGGGGTGGAAGAAGATGGGGCTGTGGGGAGGAGGGGGAGGTGGTTCCTGAAGGATTGACCAGAAACAGAAAAGGAAAGTCCCAAAGTAAAGCATTGTAAGTTGAGAGCTGGGCAGATGCCCTGAAATGTCCTATAAATACAAGCACAATCACACTGATTTAACTTAATAAAGAAACATGCCACACATACATGCATTCCCCAATAAGTGAACAGCAGCCAAATGTTACCACTATTTAATAACTAGTTAAACAAAATGATGATTTATTGCACTTCTACAGTCAAGAAAAATATATTGTATTGCTTTAAGTAAAATTTTACCCTTGTGATAGCTTTTTTATTTCCCTCAACTAAGGAGTTGAATTCTGTAACCCCTAAGTTTTCTTACAATGCTACAATTCTTTGATTAAAGGCATGAGGGATTGTCAGGCACAGTGAGTGAATTTCCACATATCTTGCAATTTTCAGCAGGAAATTAACTGAGCTCAGTAGACCTAAGATGTTACTTAAACTAACACATAGCTGCTCATTCACTAGTTATCTTGGGTCCAGATATATTTGACTATTTGCCAAAATCAAATCTACCCTCACATGACAAAAAATTTCCTCCATTGATGATATTCAGTCAAAACTACTATAAGTTTTAGTAGCAATTCTGATGATGGTGTTACAGCAAAACAAAACCAAACAAAACCATGGTTGAAAATTAAAAGCTAAAATGCAAAAACTTAGCCTTCTAAGTTGTCTACTTTTAAGGTATAGGTATGTAAAAGTCTGGGCTATATATACAAGCTCTGGCATGTTTCTTTTTTTTTTTTTAAAAAAAAGCACTATTCCCTTATTAATACTACACTTCAAATATATAGGTCCTAACTTGATTTTTTTTAAAAAAAGGACTATTATGATGTTCAAACATTTGACAATATCACCCTTATACTCATAAACACACTTAATCTTTAGTTACCTTCCTGCTTTCTCAGCCTAAAAGAAGACAAGGGGTTAAGAAGATAAACACAAAGATCCTGAGGCATATATTAATTCCCATGAAAATGGAAAAGAAAGGGAATAGACAATGTGCATTAATGTCATTTCAGCCTCGTGCATAATTTAGGGCTCTCTGCAGACTGATTTGGTTTAGCTCACTGGTCCTTCACATGACTATATTCACATAGCCTTACATTATAAATCTACTTATTAATTTTTGCCGAAAGTATTCTGGAGACAATTTCCAGTCAGGGTTCTTCACACGGATGATAATGGTAGACATGTCATCTAAAATTCTTCTGATTTCCCTTAGTCTAACAAGTCATCTCTTCCCCTCACATATTTAGAAGGCCCCAAGCACACAGGGCAAAGCAGTCTTTTTAAATGGACAAAACAAAATCTTCGTCCTATATTTATTTCCATTAGGAAGAAAAAATATGCAAATCTCATCGTGGAGTGCAGCTGAGGGATACATAAGCAATTGATGAAAAGACATTCATTTGAAATACAATTTCTCTGCAGTTGCTGGATCCCCCTCCCCACCCTCTCTCCAACTGTCTGGACTAGACGGGGTAGAGGTTACTCAGCTATGAATGTATTTCCCATATTGGATAGGAAGCAGGAGTGGAGCTAATGTACTGTGTATTCAAATGAGACTCTTTAAAGCAAAGTAGAATTGAACTCAGATGCAAATCACAGTGGCAGGAGCACTTTCTGCTGCCCTTTGTCCTTTCTGTCTGTGTCCTTAAGCACATAGTCAAGGACTCCCAGCCGAAATGTTTAGCCTTCTGAGAAAGTAAACAATCTGGGCCTCCCTCCCTTAATATAGACACATTCATGATGTGCCCTGCCTGCTGAAAATGTGTGGGCAAGATCGTTCTCATCTGAGATGGGGCTGTGGGGAGGAGGGGGAGGTGGTTCCTGAAGGATTGACCAGAAACAAAAAAGGAAAGAAGGCAAGTTCTGTAATGGGGAACAGAGAAGTACTGAAAATAAAGAAAGGTGGTAAGAAGAGAGAAGGACCTGAGACTCCTTATCAAGAAAGGAGAACAAATAGGAAGGAAGAACACTTTAGACATGAATAAAATGCTGCATGGTATTTGTAACTATGCATAATTAGTTTCTCTGCAACTTACAAGCACTCTGAGAGAATGCTCTGATACAAATCAAACAAAATATAGAAAATTTACCCCAACCTCCCAACCCCTAAAAGGTGGTCTATGTTTGGTTCTTAAGGGGAAAATGCTATGTCTCCTATGCCCCCTCCATTCCTGAAAGCCTTCCTGCTTGGCAAGGTGTTTCCATCACGCATGGTACTCCCATTTGACAAGGAAGAAAAGAGGCCATGGGCACTCACCAAGAGTCACCCACAGTCAATCAGAATGAAGCCAAATGGAAATTTCTCATTCCAAATGCTCCCTTAGCCCCTTGTCTTTCTGCCCCTTCCTCCTCTCATCTTCTGCCCCCTCCCCGGGATAAGTTAAAGATTCACTGGAAAAATGATGCATGGCATTGAGAAAATACCATTCAGATCATTTGGCTGAAAACGGAGCCCTAAATAGCCTTTTAAGGAGAGGCGGGGGTTAGAGGAGTGGAGGCTGTCTGTGTACTGTATTAGTGGCTGAACTAGTGCAAGAATAAAATAGTACGTGATTTCCTTTAAAAAATGCTGAATGAAATTTAGCAGGCTTAGTTAAATATATGAGCTAATTATCTGTTGCAAGTGAATTAAAAATGTGGAAAGTTTCACAAAGCATATTGACTTTTTGAAGAAATAATTTTACTTCTGCTAACTAAATGTCAGCTTAGCTTCACTTGTAGGATTCCATCAGATTCTTTTTAGGTTTCATGATTCTATTTATTTTTCACAAGAAAGGAAAGGTTCCCATGTCACAATTCTGTAATGTAAAACATCCTGCTCTGGGTGGACAAAAAAAGCAAAATTTTGGAAGGGTTAATTCCTTATGGCTTAAACTAGCGTGTTCACTTTGTTGCAACACTGAATGTCGTGTGTGTACAAATTGATTTGGGCTGACTGGGCATATGTATAGAGTCAGTATACACTGGATATGCAAGTGATGCGGTTATTATGGAATTTTGTCCACCACAAATATGGTCCCAGTTTCTTATCCATGTGATGAGTTTTGGTCATGATATCAGGCCTACCACAAAAAGGGGGACTGTTATTGTTAATAGCATGTGGCCTTGCACACCTGAAGTTGGTCATAGCTTCCTTATTTTCCATTGCTGGTGGCTGCTGACAATTCTTCCCCAGTGTGGGCAGAACTTCATTTCACTGAAAAAGACTTCGTTTTTCTATAACTTGTAGTGAGTTGGAGGGGTCGAGGCTGTATTTTTAACCCCTGTAAAGGAAATTACCCACCCTTCCGGATGCCAAGTAGCATCTATATCACTTCAATTATTTTATCAAATGGAAAACCGGGATAGTAAAATGCCCAACAACACACTGCGTCAGAGAGACCCCTGAAATCAAAAGAAAATGTGTTTCTGATGGGTAGAAGACAAGAGGGAAGGCAGTACGTTTTGGAAGACAGGCCTCTGATCACCAAAGGCAGCAGGTAGCGCCTTCAGAACGCCATTTGGAACTAATTTACAGTGTCAGCAATGAGCAAGAATCATCTGCAGGCCTCGCTAGCCTGCTTGGCCAAAGATAAGTGGTACCTGTCAGGCAATACCATGCCTTTGTTTTGGGAACTCAAGAGTAAGGGTGATGAAAATGGGGGAGATTTGAGAATGCAGCCTGTAGGGTACAGGCAAAACAGTCTTCACTTGTTGCCTTGACCCAGATGAGGCTTCCTTCGGAGTCAGAAGATGTAGCAGGTTTCCATGGGGCCTCTGTACATGGAAGGGAAACGGCACCAGGCTCAAGAACTTGGGTCTGAATGATACTGACATGTGCTCTGTCTCTCTCAACACAACATAGTTTTCCCCATTTTTCAATTAATCATCTCTTCCCAGAATCTTTTTTGGGTAAATGAAGGATGCAGGAAGGTATTTTGTAGGGCTGCTGGGAGGTTGGGAGTCAGACATAGAAATAGTGTTGAAGAAATAATTAATTAGCTGACATGCTCTCAGAAAACTCTGTTTGGGAAAAGTGCAGAAGAATAAGCTGAAAGAAAATAGGAAAAGAGAAAGGAAAGAACAGATGAGGGAATGGAGAGAAGATTTACAAAAGGAAGAAAAAGTAAAATTGCTTTTATTTGTCCTTTCAAAAGCATTTTAAAGAGACCTTTCCTGCAACCTAATCCACAATATTCCTGTTCTGTCAGTGTTATCAAGTTGTTTTTTTTCCCCCAATGAATAAAGAGCAAACTGTTTCTTCAGGAGTAAATTGTATTTACTGCATACACAATTAACCATAGTGCTCGCACATCTTTAATGTTGCTTTCATTCACAGTCAGCTTGTGTGGAGGAACTTGGAATACACAAATGATCAAAACTCAGCAGAATTTACTCTATCATCTATGCCAAAAATTCAATCTGCTGCCCCAACAGCCTTTCAAGATGTCAAAGATGTCCTTGACCCTTCATAAATAATGAACGCTAAAGGTTAAAAACCTAATTATTTATCTGACTTTCTAAGACTTTTTTTTTTTATTTTGGGGGGCTTCATATATTTGGCTGCACTCTTCAAGAACAAAAGATGTATCTATTTACGATTGACCTTTCCATGGTTCCTCCAAATTGTCTATATTCTTTGTAAGTGGCCATGTGGCTAGGAAATGGGGTGAGGTTTAGAGGAGTTAGGTAGTGCAGTCTGCTGCTTAATTTTAAGTAATAAACAGTGACATAGCAGTTATGGAGCTATCTGGTGGCACCTCCACTGTGTGATTTCTGGCCCATGCAGAAGATGGTGTTTTTAGCAAAACCATTCTTGACAAAACCTGAGAAATAGAAAAATGATCAGTCAAGGATGGACTATATATGTGCATTCATATTTTTGACTGATTAAATGAAAACAATTAAGGATGGTCTAAGGGTCAAGAGGTTTTCACGTCTGGAAGAAACAGAAATCCAGGGTTGAGATCAAGGAAAAACTTAAATCCGAGCAATTCCCAAAAAACAAAAAAGAAAATATTTAGAGATGACATAATAATTTAGCTACAGTGTCGGATCCTAGATTTCGGCTCAAGTACTTGCAATGATAACATAGCATATAGTATGCCCCAGGTGCTATTTAAAATATTTTATGTGTATTAATTACCTAATTCTCACAGTGGCCCTATAAGGGAGGTAATAGAGTTATTCCCATCTTACAGATGAGGCAACTGTGGCTTGGAGACTTTAAGCAAGTTGGCTTCTATAGCAAGCGAGTGGTGGAGATAGACTTGAACTCAGACAGGCCGATTCCAGAGCCTATGATCTTGGCTGCTTCATGAACCTACTCAGATATAGGAATGTGTTTTTCTGTCTTTATTAAAGGGGATTTTTCCATATCTACAATTACCTTCAGTGCTTATCGCTTCCTGAATTGAGAAGCTGGTTCTGACACATCTACTGCCAAATTTCAAATATTCAACAACAGGAACATGTTATCAACTAAAACATTAAAAGATGATTTTTTAAATCTTCAATGGAACTTCTTATTCCCGGGGTACCAACTCCCAAGTCCTTTGTTATGCTAAGTAGGCTTGTTGTGATTGCAAGCTTGTACATTTCAACCTGCACTCAGAGAGAAAATACAGTCTGTAATTCACACTCAGTACCGGGTTCTTTCTCAGAGCAGTATCACAACTGCAGTGAATTACTTGTTATTTGTTCAATGTGGACCTCCCTTGCTGAGATCATCACTGAATTTCTGGTATACACCAGAAAATGCTCAAGACACAGTAGATGCTTAAGAAATATTTGTTGAGCAAATGAATGAATGAATATGGCCCAACAGCATCTTACTAGTTCATCAAAGCCAATTTTCCCTCTAGAAATTATTATCCCATGGAAATGGGGGCAACATATGGAATGTTTACCCTTTACTCTTACTTGGCAATTCATCACGGAATTTTTCTGTTCACCAGCAGATTCACATGCTTGCTTTGTTTAAGAGGGATTTCAGTGTGTTACACAGGGGATTTTTTTCCTAAGGATGTGATTATTCCCGGCTTGATCCTGCTGCTGTGATATGGCCATGGCTGGCACAGAGCTCACGTGGCATGGGATTAGGCTGTCTTCATTGTGTGAAGTGACTTGGACACGTTGCTGTGGTTATTAGAGTGGGGTATTGTGGATCACTTTACAAAGGCAACAGCTGCAGCCATTACTCCAACAGTTATGTCATAATTTGGTGTGTGGAACACCTCTGTACGGCGCATGCAACAAAAACATTTATTCTTCTCATCTGTCAATATATTTGTGCCTCTCATCTCTCTCCTTTTTTTTCTCTTTTTGCTTCTTTTCACAAGTGGCAGAATGCATCCCAATTCCCAAACAATTGGCTTCTCTGCAGAAATATTCTTAAGGCAGCTTCTTTCTTATTGCACGTTTTTGAGTGATTGCATATTTTTTTTCTTAATAAGAAACAGGCATTTTGAAATGCAGTGACAGTTTCAAAGCACATAATGATATTCAATTAACCAAATATGGGCTACACCTCAGTGGTGTGGGTTAGTACAAACACTCTGTTTGACTCTTGGGAAAACGAAGACTTTCATGGGATTATCTGGTCTAAAACACACTGAATCCTTAAAACAGGCCAGAGGAGGGCACTTTTCATAATGTGCTCATTCCACCTCTGCCCCCAAATGATACAGGATCTGAGATGGTGTGAGATAATCCCCCAATTAGGATCTGGGGGAAACTGGGCTGAAATGCCTTATCTGAAGTCACACAGTTAATCAACACAAGAGCAGGATTAAGCTCAGGGTTGCTGGATCACAGCCATGTGCATATTATACTTCTTTCAAGCCATTAGTCTATGAGCAAACTTGACAATCATTGGTGTGGCCAGGGTTGAAACATCAGGCTTAGGTGCCCAGAGTCAGGCACGACATGAATACATGGTGAAGGCACCACTGGTACACGGCAGCAAGTTTTCTGACAACTTCATTTCTTCCCTGAGAAGTGTGACACTCTAGCCCTCTGCACTGTGTGCCTCCCTGTACTTACAGAGCTAGGAAGTGTGGGGCTTTCTTTGAATCTGGACAGTAGGCTTTTCCTAATATGAGCTTCTCCAGCTGTCAGGGTGTGGGTAGCTGCAGGCAGGGCCAGCACCCAGCTAAGCTGAAGGATCTGATGAATACCCAGGGGGAGGAGGAGGTGTGGGCCAGGGAGGTCAGCTGCGGCAGTGAGGAGGTGAAGGAGAAGACAAAGAAAATGATATTTATTGTGTTTCTACCATGTGCTGCCCATGATGAGAGGTTTTCTTATTCTCATTTTATTGATGAGACAATGAGGCTTTGGGAAGATGCATGACATGCTCACTTTCTGGTAAAAGCACAAGGCTTTGAGTTTTAGTTCATTTGATCCCAACACTCTTGACCAGGGGCATCACTGAGGGCTGTACCAGTTGTGCCCTGGTGCAGAGATGCCAGGCAGAGGGAGTAAATGGAAGATGAAATCCCGCTAGGACTCACCACACTATTTATTTGGGGACAAAAGCAGCTTTTTTTAGCAGCAGCCTCTTCGTAACTCTTTCACTTCATCCCGGTATGTCCATGGACCGAGTAGCCAAAGAGTGGGAAATCTACTCTGTAACCAAGAGCTTACAGTCGACAAGGAGACAAAGATTGCCCCAGGTATAAGGATGCTCTGATACTACAGGGAGAGTTTTACTTTGCTGCCGCTATTATTGCATGTTGGTTTCCTGATGGTTGTGGATGGCCAAGGAATGTTGTTGATCGCAGTTGGAGAAGACCCAGGCTGTTCGGATGAATCTTGGTTCCGATGGAAACAAGTCCACACATGCCTGAACTTCCTGGAGAATGTAATCGTTCAGTTTTCTTCATCCTTTGCTTTTAGCTCAGAAGTGTTAGGAAGAATCTGGGGCTAAAAGAGTTGGCAGCAAGGCTCGACTCTTCTTCCTACATACTGAGGACTCCAACAAAACTGGTAGAAGCAGCAAAGCAAGGCCATCCGGACTGCTAGTTCTGAGACGACGAGGAGCAGTATAGGATATTTTCAAAAGAAATGGAGGCTTCATCTCAGGGTGATCAGGTCAAATCATTTTTAATAAATGAGAATAATTTGTATCCAAGGTTTAAACTAGACTATAAAGCTAATTTAAGAATACAACAATTCCAGCCAGATTTCGTTAAACCATAGGGCAATTTATCATCTCACGCAAAAGGAAGTTCAGAAGTAGAGAAGGCTTCAGGGTTTATTGATTCCACAGCTCGGAGATATTTTCAGACCTAGGTTCTTTTTGGCTTTCGCTTTGCTGTCAGTGGTATCAGCTTTATCCTAAAGCTGGTTCCCCACATGGTCACATGGTGGCTGCCAGCAGCAACTGGTACAGCATACTTTTGTGTTTATTTCTAGTTGGATAGGGACAGACTGACTTTTTATTTCCAGAAACCCCAAACAAGCTTCTTTTTGCATCTCATTGGCTTAAATTGAATTAGTTCAGCTCTGAACCAATCCCTGGCAAGAAGTTTGGCATAAACTAATTTTCTGGGGTAGAATAAATGTTGGGAAGTTTTCCAGGTCTCCTCCAAATCATCACTACAACCTGAAATCTCCACCTAGTCTATCTGTCAAGGTTCAATCGAAAGGAAAAAGTGCTGTGAGCGACAAAGAATAAAGGATTTATTATAGTGATTTGGTTTTTTTCAATGGAAGGCACTGGTGAAGCCTCTGTGCAGGCTGCTGCCTCTATATCTAATGTTTTGCCTGAAGTCACTATAGTCAACTAGACTAGCATTTGGGAAAGAAAGCTGGTACCCTTTGACACAGGACTCAGAAAATAAAGGAGTAGATCTGGAGGAGCTGTTGGTCTGAATGCCACCTACGCCAACAAGGTGAGCTAGTAAACCAGTGACAGTATGCATGGGCTGCCACAGTGCCTAGGGCTCTGCACCGAACTTCAGAGCATACCCAAACAGCTGAGGCTTCACTCTAACTCCCAAATCTCATGTGAAATGTCTCTCATGGTCTATGCCAATCTGGAACCATACAAGGGAGGACATTCTGGAGAGAACGAGCTCCAGTTTAACTAAGTTGCTAACGCACAACACAACCACAATAAGAACAATCCAGTGCGATGATTCCCAACCAGGGGTGATTTTACCTCCCAGAGAACATTTGGCAATGTCTTGAGACTTTTTTTTTTTTTTTTTTGGTTGCTACGACTAGGAGACAGCTACTGGCATCTGGTAGGCAGAAGCCGGGGATACTGCTAAACATCCTACAATGTACGGAACAGCCTGTCACAACAAAGAATTATCTGGTCCAAAATGTCAGCAGTGCCAAGGTTGAAAAACCCTGAGCTGGAGTGACTGCCAACTGGAAACAAGCCTTATTCAAACTTTGTCTCCATTTCAAGCTCATAGAGCAGGGAGAAACCACTGCTTAGGTTTATTTAGTAGTGGGAACTAGTAGCATATGTCTACATTTGAGGATATAGCACATGCCCAGGACATACGGCATCTGTACATGTAGCTAATAGAAGACGCTTGCTTAAAATCTATCATCTGTCTATCTATCTATCTATCTATCTATCTATCTATCTATCTATCTATTGAGTGTGCGTTTTATATATATATATAAAAGGTATATTATATATAATATATATATAAAAGGTATATTATATATAATATATATAAAAGGTATATTATATATAATATATATAAAAGGTATATTATATATAATATATATAAAAAAGGTATATTATAACATACCTTTTATCCCCAAATTTGTTTGCATGTCCATAAAGAATGTAGATAATCCCTTGTGTTTGTTGACCCGCTCTCCCAACCCACATCGTAACTTGTATCCAGGTTGATACCTGTTGTTTCTTGCCTGCTTTTGCCAAGGCAGAGAGGCTCAACCAGCCCTTTACATCCAACCATGCTGATGTATACACAAGATCTATTTGTAGCTAGAAATTATACATTGCACCAGCAGATGGAATCTTGGGCCTCTTGAGACATGGTTTACAGGTACAACGTGGGTGCTTTTCTGGGAGGACTTTTATCATGTTGAAAAAGAAATTGGAATGCCAGTATTGATATTTCCAATTAAATTCTCAGCAAAATTCTTCCTGGTGATTTAATGGCAACATCTGAGGCAGATGTCACTTGACTGATGAGATGGAAGTTGCTGGAGAAAAATCTAAGCCAAGAAGGGTAGTGTGTCCCTTCAAAGCTTCCATTTTCTATTAGATTGTTGGCACTTCCAGAGAATTCCATGGCATGGATTCTGTGACAGCCCAGGAAGCAGTAGGAAATAGAAAAAATGGGAAGAGACACTGATAGATGGCAAATTGCTTATGGATGTGATGCTGAAACTAACTGATACCTTCATAATGTAGCAGGCAAGTCTCAGCTCAATGATTGCCAATCCTATGTAACTAATAGGAGGAACCATACTTCATGAAATCCATTCCCTATTATTAGAATTTAGGATTTTGCTTTAAAAATTGTAAGTAATCTCCATTCAATATGCTGGTTACACAAAGCTGTGCATTGCTGTGCACTTGAATATTTATTTCTCTAAGATAAATTTCCATAAATGGAGTCACTTGGTAAAAAGGCATCCTAGTTTAAGATTGGGACAAACATTTCAGTATGCATATGCTTACTCCTGGAGGAAAGTTGTGTGTGAATTGCCGTCATGGGTTTTGTTGGGTATAAGTATACCTTTGCAGAAGCGAATGTGGCTGCCAGCAGTAAATATTAAACAAAACC
Organism: Theropithecus gelada; assembly: GCF_003255815.1. Classification (NCBI taxonomy): domain Eukaryota; kingdom Metazoa; phylum Chordata; class Mammalia; order Primates; family Cercopithecidae; genus Theropithecus; species Theropithecus gelada. The sequence continues at coordinate 81,091,877 of NC_037680.1, read as the reverse complement.
TCAGTTCTGCAATCTGGCACTCAATTGTTCATTTCCTCAACAGAGTAGGAGAAAACATGGTTTTGATAGTGTAGCAAACGCATTGAGCTATTGAAGTACCACCACAGACATATTTAATTTCTGTGAAATAAAAAAGGGTCTGCAGCAATAATTATAGCTATCAAATTGTTTCTTCCGAAAAAGAAAGGAAAGGGGATTTAAACCATTAACTATCAGAGTCATAGCTCTTTGGATCCTCAGGAAAGAAGCATGAAATTTGCTCTTGAATTGGGGGTGGGCAGGGAGGAAGAAAGGAAAGGGGAAGTCCTTGTGGTGCCATCATCCCCAACACACAAAGGGTTGGCAGGATCTCAAGCTCCATCCATCTGTCAGCTCTTAGCTCTTGGCCTCAGTCGAGGGCTAAGGGGGCAAAGGTAGGGGCAGTTGCTGAAAGAAGAGAGGCTTACATTTTTGTGCCTTCTACATTGCAAGGACAAAAGCCACGTGGCCTCTAGTTACAAAGCTGGTTGATGTAGTTTCACATGTTCTCTTACATAATCATCCCAACTACCCTAGGAAGTTTGTACTATTATATCTATTTTACAGATGAGGAAATAAGGATCAAAGAGATGAAAGGCTGAAGTGGTTTGCAGTTGCCATATAAGGTATAACAGAGAAGGAAATGGAGTTTGAACCTTGATACTGTAACTGCAAGGGTGTCATTTTCTGTTAACTCACTGCTCTCTCTATTATTTTTTTCTCCTATTCATTAATGACTCCTATGTACCAAGTACTTTCACACAAATATATTTAATTCTCAGAAAAATCCTATGAAGTAGGTGTTACCATTTGCATTAGTTTAGTAGGGCTGCCATTAAAAAGAACCAAAAACTGAGTAGCTTAAATAGCAGAAATTTATTTCTAAACAGAAGCCTCACAGTCTGGAGACTCCAAGGTGTACAGGTCCAAGATCAAGGCGTTGGCATGTCGTGCTCCCTCTGCAGGTGCAAGGAAAAGGTCTGTTCCTTCCAGATTTCTCTCCTCCTACCTTCTGGTCCTGCCTTCTGAGAATCACTTGACCTGTGGCAGTGTAACCCCACACTTCACATGCTGCTCTCCCTGCATGCGTGTCCGTCTCCAAATTTTGCTTTTCTATAAGGACACCAGTCATTTTGCGTTAGGGACCTACCCTACTCCAAAATGATGAGTGTGAGTTAGATGAGTATGACTTCATCCTAACTTAAGTAATTGTATTTACAATGACCTTATTTCCAAATAAGGTCACAATCTTAGGTCCTGGGGGTTAGGACTTCAGCCTATAATTTTTAGGAAGGAAAATAATTCAACTATCTCAATTTTTCATAAAGCAAAACTGATTGATCTAAGGTTGCTGATTAAATAAATGTCAAGGCCAGGATTTGGAGTCAGCTTTTCTGACCAGGAGTCCACAATATTTTGCTCTTACAGTTTCCCTCCCCCTAAATAAATATGGATGAGATCTGAACCAATCTGACTGAGGCATAAGCAAATATCATGCAAATTGTACATTTGAAATGCAAATAAAATGTGATTACAAAGATTATTTAATCCTAGGCCAGCCTATTTTGTGGACTTAAAAGGACGTCAAAAGTCATCAGAGACCTCGATTTGGAGAATATAGGACTTTTTTTTACTAGGCAGGGGAAAAGATAATTGGAAGCTGGGAAGAGAATAAGCTGGCTCTATAGCCAATTGGAAGAGAATAAGCTGGCTCTTTAGCCAATTGATAGGTGCTGAAGAGGAGAAAATGGAGGAGGGTGCTAAGTGGGGTGCAGAGAATGCACATGTGAGGCCTGAGTATCCCCAGATTCACAATTCCCCTGTGAAATTCATGATGCACCTAGGCTAGGGGGGAAAGAAAAGAGAGACACCAATAGTGTGAGCTGGTTACTAGAGGTGATGCATGCCCTGGTCTGCCTGGGACTGAGAGGTTTCCCAGAATAGGATTTTCAGTGCTAAAACCTACACAGCATCAGGCAAAAAGACATGGTTGTCACCTACTAGGGAGTGAACTTTTGAAGTTTGATTAATTAGTAAGGAGGTGGGGTGTCTCCTGGTTTAAGCCTCACTATAGTGTGTTAATAATTTGCCACAGGGATGCTTCAAACAAGAATGCTGTTAAGATACCACAGCTAATCAGTGCCTAGTTGTCACCCCCTAGAAACCCACCCTGCAGTTGTGTTACATTGCTTTTCCCTAGCTGAGCTGGAGGTGTTAGGAGATGGGGTATCTCTTTAAACAGAAAAATCACAGACAGGCTTTGGGCCTTTGTTGGTAACTGCGAAATATATGCAAGACTAAACCCTCCCCATTGAAGGAACTTTCCGTTTCACTCCCTTCTCTCCAGTCTCCACTCAGGTCCCTCGGGTAAACAGGTAATGAGAAGATAATTTTTCAAACGTTTCTGATCAGAAACCTCAATGAAGGCCCTTGGTAAAAACACAGATTCAGACACTAATTTATTCAGAATCTCCAGGGAAGAGCCTGAGGTTTTTATATTTTTTATTTTTTTGAGACGGAGTCCCGCTCTTGTTGAAGCGCAATGGCACGATCTCGGCTCACTGCAACCTCCGCCTCCCGGGTTCAAGCAATTCTCTGCCTCAGCCTCCCGAGTAGCTGGGATTACAGGCACCTGCCACCATGCCCGCTAATTTTTGTATTTTTAGTAGAGACGGGGTTTCACCATCTTGACCAGGTTGGTCTTGAACTCCTGATCTTGTGATCCATCTGCTCGGCCTCCCAAAGTGCTGGAAGAAGCAGTATTTTTTAAAAGCAAATTCCCCAGGTGATTGTTGGAAGTGCTGAAGTCCTGGACACAGAGGACAGAGGACAGAAACCCTGTCGGTAGGAGACTATGCATTCTTCCTGGGAGAGCCTCCCCGTCCATGTGTTCATATCAGGATAAGACACAGGAGACAGGAGCCGGAAGATACCCCTTTTCTGCATCACCTCCCCTGCGTCCATTCCAGGGTATATATAATATATATTAATATATTTTATATATATACACACACATATATACACACACACACATATACACACACATATATACACACACACACACATATATACACACACATGTATATATATATTTTTGAGACGGAGTCTCACTCTGTCGCCCAGGCTGGAGTGCAGTGGCGCAATCTCAGCTCACTGCAAGCTCCGCCTCCTGGGCTCACGCCATTCTCCTGCCTCAGCCTCCCAAGTAGCTGGGACTACAGGCACCCGCCCCCACGCCCGGCTAAATTTTTTTTTTTTTTTTTTGTATTTTTAGTAGAGACGGGGTTTCACCTTGTTAGCCAGGATGGTCTCGATCTTCTGACCTCGTGATCCACCTGCCTCAGCCTCCCAAAGTGCTGGGATTACAGGTGTGAGCCACTGCGCCCAGCCTCCAGGGTATATTTTTTGTCTCAAAACAAGCACCAAGGAAAAAGGATAGATAGGAGTTTTGTTTTCTTTTTCGTAATTTGGCTATGAGGGGGATCTTTAACTCTCCATAGATCTGCTAGCAATGTTTTTGGCAACCAAAAAGAGCTTAGGAAGAAAACGGGGTGGTTTGATCTGGGGTTGCTAACAGCGCCTCAGCTCACAAGGCCGGTTAGAGAGGCTGTATCTGTGTTGCGTTCAAGTCTGGGAGGAAGAAAGGGAGGGTTCCAGATTGTTAACCAGCGGCAGCTGGCAGCTTTATTGTTTTTTAATTAAATAACCCCCAGCCACAGGAGCACACACCAATCCCCCACCTCCTCCTCCTCATGAAACCTCATTAAGCAAGAGGACTACAATTAAGCCCCGAATCCACAGTTGACACTCCCACCATCCGTCTATTGCTTCTGCACAGGCTGTGGGCAAGAAAAGCAGCTCTCTCTTCGTTTCATGGGCAGAGGGTGATAACAGGGAGAGGCCATCTTTATTTGTCACTTAATGGGCAACCTGGCCCTTGCTTCAGGGCAACCAGATGCATCTTTTGTCCTTAACCACCTCCACGTGGATGGCTGCCCATCAAATAAAGCAAGACATCTGCCTGGAAGGGCCAATTTACCTCAAACAGGTGAGGACTTTGATTCGGAGAGCAAGGGAATTTTCCTGATGTTCGTTTGCCATGCATTTGGGCCCAATATGTCAGAAGTATTTTCACATGATTGGTGGTAGATAGCCGTCAGCATGCTTAACTGATTCTGCCTCCTCATTGCTAGGCTGGTTTCTGTTTTGCCCCTTGCTCTGTTCTGCCTTCCTCACTTGGGCTGTCTTATCCTGTACTTTACCCCTTGCCTGTGTTCTTTCCTTCATCTTCTTGGTCTGCCATTCTCCTATTTCTGAACTCTCTTGCTTTCTTTTTTTTTTTTTCTTTAGACCTCCCCTGTGGTCATCTTGCTCCCAATTTCTATTTCAATAACTGCAGAGCCTATTAGTATAGGAGTGGTGGCTCCTCTCATTGATATTAGGAAACCAGTTTCTTAAGATAGGAAGAGACTCCTTTAGAAATTCTCCTTTACAGGGTGAGGCATGGGGGAGGAAATGAACACGGAAAGGCAGAGCTGTTTTCTATTGTATAAAGCCAAACTCCTCTCCCCACTCCCAGCTTGGGCAAAGCTCTGGTAATACTATTTCCAGCAAAGCCCCCAAACCCAGTGAAAATGAATTTATCATTTACATCATTTCTCTTTGTAGCTCTGACAATTCATATTACCCCAGAACCTGACATCTCCACTTTCCTCCAATTGATAAATAATCTCTTTTTGATTTCTGTAACTGAGAAACATCATAAGCCCACATACAAAGGAAGATTCATTGGTCTTTTATTTCACATGTGAGCTCCTTGAAAAATTGCGTCTGCGTTGCCATTTGGGCATTAATTCCTGACACACCACTTATCATATTTTGATTGTTTCCAAGAGAACATCATATTTTAACTCTTTGGGAATGATTTAACTGATCAAATACACGGCATCTGGTTGTTATGGTAACTAAAGTTCTAAAAATAATATAAAGAAAAGACCACCTTTAATTGAAATCACAAGAAGTTGTTATGGTAACTGGAATTTTTTTAAGTAACTAGGTTAAACTACATTTCATTTTATCTAGCACTGCACAAACAAATTCTGATTAAAATATCAGGTTTAATTTAATCAGTTAATTAATGTCACTAAATGTCATTTATCTTATAACTCTCATTTACATTCACTGCTGAATTATCCAACTTGCTAATTTATAACCATTCTGCCTTAAATTTAACATTCTAGAACCTGGGGCAAAGTGTGTAGTGACAGTGTGAAGCTAGGCTTGGATGTCGACCTAAGTTCTGACTCTGCCTTTTGTCAGCCTTCTGAACCTCTATTTATTTATCTGTAAAGTAGGAATGATATAACCAGCTCTACTTTTGCCACATAGTTGTATGGATCAAATAAAATTATGTACCTAAACATGTTTTGGTATCCTAAAACCTACTGTAAAGTAACACATTATTGTTATACCACTGTAGAGGCAGAAAAATTCCACCTCCATTCTCTTAGGTTCCCAGCTGGGTTTAAGAGGTAAATTGACATAACATAGATTAATAGAAGAAAAGCATAATACAAATTATACATGCATGGGAGTCCTCAGAAGGAAATGAAGACCTGAAGAAGTAGAGTCAGTTACTTATACAGTGATTGGGGCAAAGAAGCAGCTAAACTATGCAAGAAAGCATAAAAGATAAGCGTTATTCTAACAAGGTCTGTACAGTATTCTCTTGATTTTGATTTCTCATCCTGGGGAAAATGTTATATCTTTCTAGTATGGGGAGGGCATTTTTCACGCAAGAATTTCATCTTACATATGAAGGTCAAAGTGACCTTTTTGTACCTGCGGTTTTCAAGTGCCTTTAACTTAAATAGTCAACATGCCAGAATAACACAATTTAACCCCTTCGCCACATTCTTTTGTCTACACATTTCTTGTATGTTGAATTTCAAAAAGAAGCCATATGAAAATAAACTACAAATGTTTATGCTTACAACACTGACCACAGAATTGTGAATCTAGTGACTAAATTCATCAAGAAATTAAAATCTAAGAAATGAAATTATTCTTATACATTAAAACTCTTTAGAAAAATTGGAGGTGTCTTGAAGATAAGAATGGTAGTCAACCCTTCTTTGATAAACTCCCTTTAGTATCTTGTACATGGAAGGTCCTTGAATGTGTCTTTAATGAATTTACATTAACATACAATGTTTTAGTAGTGTGTTGCACATGCATGAGGACCTGTGCTGAGATAATAAACTCTTACAACATTCAAAATATTCCTGTCTTGAAAAGGGATGCTGACATGTAAATAAATAACTCTCAATCAAACTTCACATTTTTCGTGATAGAAGAAGGCATCAGCCCTACAGGAAGGTGGTGGTGTGGGTGGATTTAAGAAAGAGCTGATGAGAAGGTAAACCCTGAAGAGTGTGCACCAGGATTGGGAGGGTTTGGGAATAACAAGTATAGAGTGCACCCTTGACATAAGTAACTCCATCTTAGAAAAAGACTCCATCTTACATTTCATAGGGCACTTTACCAACAGGGATAAGATGTTTTGCCTGATTTATAAAGACTGCATTCAACCAGATAAGGATATAAGCAAGCACACCTTTCCACTATCAGTTCTCACCAGAGGACTCTGTGGCCATAAACAGAGCAGGACTTCAGGAGTTCAATATGGCTGTCTTAACTGACACCATCTTCCTGTCACTCGTGGTGAACCCAGCATCTCCTGCTGAAGACTCTGTTCACATCAAAGACTCTTCCTTGCAAGACTGAAGGACCTCTTGGCTCAAACCAGGAGATGCTTTTTGTTTTTGTCACTCCTCCTGGACTAGTTTGTTAACCCCTTTTTCCTATCCCCTTTCTCTTGATGTTAAATGTTACTTTTTTTGTTGTGGGATGTTTAATCTATAGCATTTATATATTGATTAAGTATACTATTATGTAGGGTTTGCAATATTGACTGCATTGCGGAGTGACTTGAGCCTGTGTGTCCAAGGCTCTGACCACTGAGTGAACGGAAAGTACTAAGGAGAACTGCCTCCTTGGGAACCATGTAGTCCATTGCTTTTGTGATTAAATAGCATCAGTGGAAGTCTGCCACTGTGGAAAGACACAGACACAAATGTGTGTGGACCTCGTTATCTCTGACCTTGCACCACTCATGAGACTGAAATTCCATGAAATTCCATTCAGTGGGAGCAGCGTGCATACAGGCTCACAGAAAGCTATCTTTGGTGATATCCATGAGAGACAGCCCTGGGCCACTTTGCCAACTAGCACTAGAAAAACTGGAGTTTAGCATTATGGACCTAAAAAAAAAAACATTGGTTCCAAGAGGAAAATTGCAAAATTGAATTTAACAAATGTTTAAACATCTACAAAATGTAACATTGGGCCAACTTCATTAATTGTCATGTTTACTACTCCTAAATATTTCATTACACTTAAAACAATTTGAAGGTTAAATTTTTCTCACTTTGCAAGAATTTCCAACTATGCAAAGTAATTGCCAAGAAATCATAGCCAATCTCAAATTAAATTAGTGATCTGTAGCCAAATTATTTCAAAAGCAAAATCACACTTTTTCTATCCAAAAAGTAGATGCACATTAATACATTTGCTTTGGTGTAGGGTGGAACCTCCAGAAGTAAGACTTCCAAGAGCCTATATAAGTTTTAAAAGTACAGGAAAGTGTGTGTGTGTGTGTGTGTGTGTGTGTGTGTATGTGTGTGTTAAAAAGTAAGCCTGGGACTTGAGAGGAAATGACATAGCAAAACAATGATCAAGACATGGGTATGTACATCAGAACAATGACAGTGCAAGTTGAATGAGAAGAAACAAAGCTGTATCATAGAAAGATTGGTGAACTGAGAGGAAGACCTGAGTTATATTCCTGGCTCCGTTTTCAAAGGAGCGGCTGAATAAATTGCTTGACTTCCCTGAAGCTCAGTTTCACATACTTCAGTGCGGTAGGCAGCTATAATCAGCGCCAGCATTTCTCAAATGATCTTGCAATTTCCTCACTCTCTGGAAGCTGGAAGCAAAGCTGAGATTAGGTGGTAGCTTTCTCTGGTTTGCTTTCCTCCAACCTTTCCAATAGCTTTATAACTACCCAATCTCTTGCATTAAGCCCCTTTCTACTTGAAATGCCTGGCTCTGATTTCTGTTTGTCTGACCTAGCCCTCATTGATACACTATTATTGCTTTTATAGTTCTCATTATTCCAAGAATTATTCCCCATTGGTTTTAGGAACAAGATTTTGTCTTATACACCAAATATCCCTTAAACCAAGTATGGTGACTTGTGAAGAGATGGCAATACATCTTTGTGCTACTTCCTCCTTCTTTGTCTAGGGCAGAATTCAATTGAAAATCAATCTGGCTGAGCCAGAAAGGCGTTTTCATTCTCAGTACAGGGTTCCAATCAGCTACTATCAGTCACTAGGAGATGACATTAAATATGAAATCTATTTGTCATTCCTGACCCAGCAGAAGAAAAAGTTTGTTGAAAGAATGTATTCATGCATTAATGTAAAACAACCATTAACTTAGCTCTTTGCTCTTTTAAACACAGAACACTCATCTCTTAGCTTACTGCTGATAGCTGTGGTTGCTGTTTAGAAGTAAGAAAAAGTAAAAAATAAAGGCATAGAGAATTATGAAGAAAGTTACTTATTTTTCCTCAAATACAGAAAAGTAGAGAAGAATTGATGAGATGAGCAATATGAAAGTAAGTAGAGTGGTATTTATAATAATGGTGTGATTTTATAATATCTTACAAAACGTATCTCCAGTCCAATCTACATTTACATCCCTCCGTTAGTTCATGTCCCAAATATATAAATGCACTACACAACGAAGAAAAGATTTTCCTTTTCCTTTTCTTAAAAACTAGAAACAGGATGTCGATAGGTGATACTTCAGTTAATGGCTTATAAATGAGGCCTATTAATGCAATGGCTTTTAAAATTTTTGTTTTTAATCATAGAATCTTTAAATCAGAAAAGTTCTCAAGGCGTCTGAGGCTCTAGCCCTCTGCCTTAACCTAAACGTTCTCAGACTAATGATCATCATTTCTTCCCCTCAGTGACTTGCTTCAAAGTAGTTAATTTCACTTTTATCTTTTAAAAACCCCCAACTTTGGTCACTGTTTTTCAGTAATTAACAAGTACGTTTTTAACTGGCTTAGTCATGTTCCCTCTCTCAATTGGATTTTTCTTTTCACTGGTTTTTAAAGGATAGCTACCCAATCTTGAGTTGAACTTTCCTTGTCAAGCCATCATTTCACCTACACCATTTTTATAGTTAGGCCTCAAGTATCTGGACAAAGATAGTTTATTTTTATGCCATTTAAAAAATTACTTCTGTTAAAAAAATGTTCAAATCTCTGATGCTGTGTATTCCAGGTGACAGTAACATCACAGGCTTATGTATTAATATTACCTACTTGTACATGAATACTCGTAGAATGACTATGTTGTTAAAAGTCACTATTAGGTGATTTTCATTTTTGGCCATTATTGTAATTACTGGTATTAGAATTTCCCTCCCAATGAAAATAACTAGAAAGCAAGACACTTTTCCAGCCATTTTTAGACAATAGGCAATACAGTACTATGATCCATAGTAGAAGGCCAAAAACAAGTGGAGCCCTAGACTCACAGTGACTTTTTTTTTTTTTTTTTTGTTAGATGGAGTCACTCTGTCGCCCAGGCTGTAGTGCATGACACGATCTTGGCTCACTAAAACCTCCACCTCCCGGATGCAAGCAATTCTCCTGCCTCAGCCTCCCCAGTAGCTGGGATTACAGGTGCATGCCACCATGCCCAGTTAATTTTGTAATGTTTAGTAGAAATGGGGTTTCACCACACTGGCTAGGCTGGTCTCCAACTCCTGGCCTCAGGTGATCAGCCTGCCATGGCCTCCCAAAGTGCTGGGATTACAGGGGTGAGCCACTGCACCTCACACTGGCTTTCTATCTGAGGGCATTTCCTGGCATTAAAAAGGTATCTCTAGTCCAACTACATTGATATTTCTCCATTAGTACATGTCCCAAACATATAAATGTACTACACAATGGGTAGTGCATTTATATTTTTTGAATGGCAGAAGAATTTAAATGTTAAATGCTATAATAAAAATTAAGTATCTTTGCCTAGATATTTAAGGCCTAACTCTAAAAATGTTTGTTGAAAAAAATTAATTAATGCATGAATGTAAAACAATCATCAATTTAACTCTTTGCTCTTTTAAACACAGAACACTCGTCCCTTAGCTTTCTGCTTTCCTTTCCCAGGGAAGGAAAACCCAAGCGGAATACAGTGGTCTTACTAAATTTAAAAGATGGAGTTTGGAATTTGAGCAGGATGAGGTAGCTGGGATTTGTCTTATAAGAAAAAGTACTGGAGAAGAGAAAGATATGAAGAGAAACAACTCCAATAATGAATTCCAACTCCACTATTGTCTTATTCTCTAAGCCTCTTTGTTCTATATTTTCAGTGATTGTTCTAAGACCTACAATATGTATCCTTGACTTATTCTTGATATAGGGCAAAGCAGTATATAAAAAGCATAATATATAATGACCAAAAAGGGTTGTTCTCAGGAAGCAAGGTTGTTGTAACGTTTGAAAATCTATTAATGCAATTCTCCATTAACATAATAAGGGGGGGAACACATAAGAATCTCTCAACAGAAGCAGAAAAAAACCCATTTTGACAAAATTTAATACCTCTTCTTGATAAAATCTCTCAGCAAGTTGGGAATAGAGAGAACTTTTTCAATACGGCAAAGGGCATCTATTTAAAAAATAAAGGAGCAAATATCACTCCTAGTGATAAAAAATGTTTTTCCCTTATATGAAGAGGAAGGCAGGATTGTCTATCACCACTTATATTTAAGGTTGTACTGCAAGAGCTAGCCAATACAATAACAGGAGAAAACTAAGTAAAAGCCATACAGAATTGAAAAGCAGTCTGATACATACAGATTTGAAAAAGATGTTTTGATTTGCAGACCATGTATGTAGAAAATTCTAAAGTAGGTTAAAAAAGAAACTGGAACTAATAAGTCAAATTTATCAAGGTCACAGTATACAATATTAAAAATCAAACATATTTCTATATACTATCAATAAACAACTGAAAAAATAATTTAAAATGTACCATTAGACATATCAAAGGACATGAAATATTTAGACATAAATTTAACAAGTTATATGTAAAATCTGTACACTGAAAACCAAACACTGCTAAGAGAAATTAAAGAAGACATAAACAGATGAGGAAGTATATCAAAGATCAAATAAGAATTTTCCTCTAAATTGATCTTTACATCTAATGCAACCCCTATAAAAACCCCAGCTGGGTTTTATGTAGAATTGACAAGCTAATTCTAAAATTTAAAAGATCTAGAATACCCAAGACAATTTTGCAAAAGAAGAGCACATTTGGATGACTTATACGCTCTGATTTCAAGGCTTATTATAAACCTAAAGTAATCAAGACATGGTAATATTTTTGTGAGAATTAACATATAAATCATTAAAACAGAATGAAGAGTACAGATGCAGACCCACACATGATTTCCAACAAACATGCCCAAGTAATTCAATGAAAAAAGTTGTCATTTTAACCAATGATTGAATATTGGAAACAGGATGTTGATAAAGGAAACAAATTTTGACCTCTTCCTTGCTTGTACTTTGACCCTTTAGAGTTAATCTAAATGGATCATGTTTTTAAGAATAAAAGCTAAAAATTATACCCTTAGAAAAAATATAGGCAAAAGATTTGTGACCTTAGAATCAGCAAAGATTCCTTAGACACAAAAAGCACTAATTATAAAAGAAAAATATTAATAAATTGGTCTTAATATTAACATTTTTTCTCTTTATAATAAAGCATTCTCAAAATAGAAGGATAAGCCACAGACTGATTGCTGATATTCATAATACATATATCTAACAAAGGATTTGTAACCAGAATATATAAAGAACACATACAATTCAATCATTAGAAGACAATGCAATAAAAACTGGGCAAAAGATTTGAACCTATATTATATAAAAGAAGACATGTGAATGGAAAATAAGCACATGAAAAAAATCTATTTCATTAGTCATCGGAGAAATGTAAATTAAAAGTATAATATGATGCTACTACACACTCATTAAAGCAACTAAAATGGAAAAGACTGACATACTAAGTGTTAACAAGAATGTTGATATGGTTTGGCTGTATCCCCATCCAAATCTCATCTTAAATTATAACTGCCATAATCCCCATGTGTCGTGGGAGGGACCTGGTGGGAGGTGATTGAATCATGGGGGCAGGTTTTTCCCATGCTGTTCTTGTAATAGTGAAGAAGTCTCACAAGATCTGATGGTTTTATAAAGAGCAATTCCCCTGCACACGCTATCTTTCCTGCCACCATTTAAGACGAGCTTTTGCTCCTCCTTCACCATCCACCATGATTGTGAGGTCTTCCCAGCCATGTGGAACTGTGAGTCAATTAAACTTCTTTCCTTTATAAATTACCCAGTCTCAGGTATGTCTTTATTAGCAGCATGAGAATGAACTAATACAGATGTGGAGCAACTGAACTCATAAAATCCTGGTGAGAATGTAGAATGATGTGCAGTCACTTTGGAAAACATCTTGGCAGTTTCTATATATTTACCATACAACCCAGAAATTCAGCTTCTAAGATTGGACCTGAGAAAAATTTTTTAAAATATCCATACAAAGACTTGTAAACATGTGTTCATAGCAGCTTTAAAAAAATAATTTTCAAAAAAATTATGAGTGTGAGACATAAATCTTGGAGAGTGATGGAAATGCTTTGTCTTGATTGTATTGGGTTACTAAATGTGCATATTTATTTGTTAAAATGCATCAAAAAGTACATCTAACATGGGTTATATGTATGTACATTTTGTTGTATGTAAATTAGATCTCACTAAAGTTGAAATATCTAAAAAATAAAATATCCTTATCCTGTTACTCTCTCAAACTCACTCCTTTTCTGTTTTGATTTGTATATGAAGTCAATTATTTTGTATATAGCTAATATATCTGTGCTATGAAAAATCTTATATACATTATATATACATTATACATAGGCATACATTAATAGGGACATACCTTTCTGGGAGAACTTTAAATCATTATTTACATTACTGCTGTATTTTCTTGTATTTTTCTGAAAGGAAAATTCTGTATTGATCTTACCATATACCATTGAATACCCTTTACCAAAATTAATAAGGATAATTTAGGAGATGTCTGACCAGTCAGTGAGCAAAGTCTTCTCCTTTCCTTAAAGGCATGAGTCCTCAGCAGCCATTTTTTAAATCACACGACACCACCCTCCTGACCATCACTAATCAGTTCTGACTTAGAATTGTTTCAATTTGTCACGGCCAAAAGGACAAGATAACAGAATAGAACCACGACCACTGAGGAATCCTACCCCTATAAGTTGGGGAATTCCCTTAAAGGAGATATATGACTTCTTTGACTTTTGATATATGACTTATCTAGAATTGTATGTGTATCTGGGAAGAAACACCCACATTTTCTGCTGTTTTACCCTTTGATTGCTCAGGGCACACATAATTTTGTCAACACACATAACTCTAAAGAAACTCCTCTAGGCAGTCATAAACACTTTTCAACAAGAAGTAACCCAAAGACACACCAAGAGCAATATGTAGGTGCAGGAAGTCAATGGACCACTCCCTTCAAACCATGATCTCCCTCAGATGTGCATTTCTTCTGTACTTTTGTTGTGATTCCTTCTTCACTCTTTTCTTCAACCAGTGAATGAATCAAATAATTTTACCGTCATACTTGATATATAGTAGTATGAAGAAAAGGAAGAAAAAAGATACAAAGAACAGTGATAGTTCCTAATCCAAAGGGAAAAGAGAAAAGGGAAAATGATGGATGAAATTATTAAGTCTTTGAACACTCTAGCAGCAAGGGCACAGAAACGGAAGCTATAGTTCTTAATGCTATTGGTGCAACTTATGACCTTCCTTCTTCATTATCTACTCCATCATCGTCTCACCTTTACTCAAAACCTTATCTTGCCTAGTTTCTTTGCTTGGTGTAGTTCTGAGTTCTAAGAGAGCCTATTTGTAGGTTATACCAGTTTTCCATTAACCTTTACCCTTGGCCATAATGATATAAGACACCCCTGAAATTCCTTGAATTCTATCCACATTGTACAATAGAAATTATTTCTTGAGAGTCAGCACCAACAATTTTAACTAACAGTGTATATCCCCCAGTCAAAGTAGGTTTTTAATTACCAAAGTACTATTGTGTTCACTGTAGAAAAAAATCCAGTGTAGAAATGCATAAAAACAAATCCTTACAGATGTAAATAAAAAGCAAATAAAAGAATGCAGCAAAATTTATTTTCTTATCCCTTCCCTTTCTTCCTCCCAGAAGTAGCCATTATTAACAGTTTAATGTGATTTCTTGAAGATTCTTTTTAACACATATACATGTATATATTTTGTGCCCCTCAATGTATGATGCCATGTCGAAGGCTCAGGGTTGGTTGCTATTGCTGCCTTTGGTATATGTTTACAAGTACTAAAATGGCCAAAGAGTAAACAGTGGGAAGTAAATATGCACAAGCAAAACACTTGGTTAATTTGGTTAATCAACTCTATCATAAGTAGCCTGGCCTTGGCCACTCAGCATGCTGTAAGCTCCCAGCAGGGAAGAAGGAGTGAGCTAGCAATAGGGGAAATTAACTGATCATCACATCCCATTGAGCCTGATTGATGCTGTTGTCTACATCTGAGGGATCTGATTGGAGGGAATGGGGTGAGGAGGAGTTGCAGGTGCTTTAGGACAGCAGCAGTTTTGGTTTTAGTTTATGGAGATTCAGCAAGGAGGATGCAAGGAATGTCAAAAACATTAAACAGATATGGGGGAAGGGTTTCAGTCTATTTGGCCCAGATTCAGAGTCTGGCACTTGGCACTGGCTCTCAGTTGGTTCATTCTTATCGGTGGTTAGGTGACCCTGGAGATAGCAGGTACAAAGTAACATCAGTGTAATGCAATCTATAGATTTTTCACTACAGAGATTTAGATTTTAGTTCTTATTAAAGATTGTAAAATAGGTTTCTGAATAGATCTAGATTCATGGAAAAGTTTTGAATATGAGAGTTCCCATATACCTCTCACCCACTCACCCCTATGAGCATCTTACGTTAGTATGGTACATTTGTGATGATTAATATTGATATGTTATTAACTTGAGCCCATAGTTTATTTATTCAGATTTCTTCCATTTTTACCTAATGTTCTTTTATGGTTCCAGGATCCCAAGCAAGGTACTACATTAAAGTTTGTCATCTTATCTCCCTAGGCTCCTGGTGACTATGACAGTTTCTCAGACTTCCCTTATTTTTGTTGACCTTGACAATTTTAAGGAGTACTGATGAGCTATTTTATAAATGTCCCTCACATAGAATTATCTGATGTTTTTGTCATGATCACATTGGGGTTTGGGTTTTAGGGAGGAAGACCACAGAGATAAGGTGCCATTCTCATCGCATCATATCAAGGACACATTCTATCAGCATAACTTATCACTGCTGATGTTAACCTTAATGACCTTACTAAGACTGCGTTTGTCAGGTTCTTTCACTGTAAAGTTCCTCTCTTCCCCTCCCCGTCCATAATGTACACTTTGTGGGAAAGTCACTATGCACAATCCACCCTTAAGAAATGGGATTTATACTCACCTACTTGAAGGCAGAATATGTGCAGAAATTATTTGGAATGCTGTTTGGGAGATTTGTCTCTTTTCTTGTTGATTATAAACAATGCTACTTTATTTATTTTGTTCCTCTGAAATTGTTCTGGCTGTGGCCACTGAAAGTTCTTTCAATTAGCCCTTCTGTTTCTCTGACATACCACTGTTATTGTGGCGTTTTTGGTTTTTTTTTCCACTTCTTTAATTTCTGTCACTACAAGATACTCCAGACCCATCTTGTATATTTCTTTCCTCAGGCTTGCAATAGTCAGTTCTCCCAGGAGACCTGGTTCCTTTTATTGAAGCATGGAATTATAAACTAAATCTGGGTGAGGTATGCTTGTTGCTACTGGGGTGTCTTTCTTTCTACTCCCTCTCAACTAACAGAGGAAGGAAATAGATGTGTGCATACTAGCTCATATATAGACAAATATCTATAAATGTTTCTCTCTTTGTCTCTCATGTCAGCATGAGTTCACACTGATGTCTCCAACTCTTATCCATTTCCACATGGCTCATTCTAGCCTTCTGCCCTTGCTCATCTGGAAACCTCCACACTTCTATGTGGAACAACTTCATCAATTAGAGTATAGTGGTTTTGCGCACTTTCATTTGACCTTACAGACCCCACTCATTTCCAGAGTTACTTGGGTCAGTATCTTTCCCCTACCCTCTTCCATGATGTTTGACACATTGGTAATGCTGTTATATGCTTTTGAGATGCAGCTATTTTGTCATTCCATCCTAGGATGCCCCATCTGCCTAATGGTTTGTGTTGTTGTTGTTAAATCCACATACATTAAGGTTCACTCTTTTTGTGATAAAGTTCTATGGGTATTGACAAATGCATCATGCAATGGAACCACCCTTACAGTATTGTTACCGGCAGCGAGTCTGTATGGGTCTGCAGCGACCTCAATTCTTGCCTCCTCAGAAAAAAGAATTCAACTGAGGGGACACAAGGCAGAGAGAGAGACCAAGGCAAGCTTTAGAGCAGGAGTGAACATTTATTAAAAAGCTTTCGAAAAGAAATGAAAGGAAGTAAAGTACACTTGGAAGAGGGCCAAGCAGGTGACTTGCAAGATGGAGTGCCCTGTTTAACCTTTGACTTGGGGTTTGATCCGTTGGCATGTCTCTGGGGTCTTGCATCTCTTCTTCCCTGGTTCTTCCCTTGGGGTGGGCTGTCCACATGCACAGTGGTCTGCTAGCATTTGGGAGGGGAGGCTGTGCAGTGTGTTTACTGGACTTGTACACGTGCTCACTTGAGGCATTCTTCCCTTACCAGCTGAATCTTCCTAGAAGGTCATATACCAGTTAAACTCTGCCAGTCTGCCTCTTAATGTGCATGCTTGAGCCCACTCACCCAGCTCCTGAGATCTTATTAAGAAACTGCTGATCACCAGTTTCAGGTTTCCTCTATTGGGAGACTGCCTTGCCCTGGCACCAGCTATGACCAATTATTATTTTAGAGAGACAGTTAATAACCACCTGACCATCAGCTGACAGTCACCTGACACTCCTGGTTGGGGGTAGGGAGGAGGAGCCCTCTCTCATCCTGCTTATGCCTGACTAGCTACCTACTATAACAGTATCATTCAGAATAGTTTTACCATCCTAAAAAATTCTCCTGTGCTTTACCTATCCAGCCCTTCCCCACTGGCTCCCTACAACACTGGCAACCACTGATCTGCTTACCATATCTATAGTTTTACCTTTTCCAAAATGTCATGTAAATTGAATCATGTAATACATAGCCTTTTTCAGGTTGGCTTCTTTCATTTAGAACTTGCATTTAAAATTCATCCATATTTTGCATGACTTGCTAGCTCATTCCTTTTCATTACTCAATAATATTTAGTTGTATGGGTGTTCCACAGTTTGTTTATCAACTGACCTATTGAAGGACATCATGGTTATTCTAGTTTCTGGCAATTATGAATAAAGCTCTCATAAACATTTGCATGCAGGTTTTTATGTGGACATATGTTTTCAAATCAGTTAGTAAATATCTAGGAGCACAATTGCTGTTTGGTATGGTAATACTCTGTTCAGCTTTGTAAGAAACAGCCAAACTGTCTTCCCAAAGTGGCTGTAAATTTTGCATTTCCACCAGCAATGGATGAGAGTTCTTGTTGCTCTGCATCCTCACCAGCAGTTGGAACTGTTAGTTTTTTTGGATTTTAGTCATTTAGCAATAGGTATGCACTGGTGTTGCTTTCTTGTTTTAATTTGCATTTCCCTAATGATAAATGATGTCGAGCATCTTTTTCATATGCTTATTGGCCATCTGTATACTTCTGTAGCGAAGTATCTGTTTCAGATCTTTTGCCCATTTGTTAAGTAGGTTGTTTGCTTTCTTAATGTTGAGTTTTAAGAGGTTTTCATGTATTTTAGATACAAGTCCTTTATCAGACATATGTTTTACAAAATATTTTTCTCCCAGTCTGTAGCTTTTTTTTTGTTTCATTCTGTTCACATTGATTTCACAGAGCAGAATTTTAAAATTTTCAAAAAATCCAAAATGAAGAAGAAAGGAGAAGACTATCACTGTAGCTCTAGGGGTAGAATTGGAATCCAAGACTTTTTCTCCGGAAGAAGGAACATAAGAGGCATGGGTAGATTTTATTATACACTGAAGTCACCATCGCCCTCAGCGTCAACCTAAACTTTCCTCTTGAAATGACATTCTTCTCATAGTCACCTCTGTCGTAGGGCATTTGTGATATGTACTATTCTCATCATTGTTAATTTGTTTTTTCCTTAATTGTAGTGTTAATTTTCTCCTTGATTCAACAAATGAGAACAGGAACTATATACTTTTGCCTTTTTCTAATTGTATTGATGCATGATCTTTTTATTTTTTAGTAGGTGTTATATTAGTATTGAAAATGAAGGTATATTTTATAATTATGCGTATCAACTGATTTATATTTTTATTAGCCTGTCAAAAAGAGAAAGAGGTATGTTAAAATGTCCCATTGATATTGCACTTCTGTCCATTTCTAATTTATAGCAGATTTCACTTTTTGTATTTTGATATAATGCTATCTGATGAATAAAATTTCATGACAGTTTTATATTCATTGTAAAATATCCTTTCTGACAGGACATCTTTACCTCATTTAATATTTCTACTTTAATTTCTATTATATTTGTTGTTAGTATTGGAATTCTTTCATATTGTATTTGCCTGGTATGTTTGCCACATTTTAATTTTTTAATGTAATTTTTAATGTATTTTTTATTTAGTAATTTTGTGGGTCTTTGGAAAATGTCACATAGATGGATTTCCCTTCTCTTATACAATCTAAAGATATTCTCTTTTAAAGAAGGGGATTCCCCCAATTGCATTTATAGACTTCATGAACATATTTGATCATATTTCACCACCGTTTAAAAAATTTCTCCTGATGTTTCCTTCTCCTTCCTTCCTTCCTTCCTTTTTAATGCCTTTTATATGACTATATGATTTTTACTTTTACTTTCTCCAATATTTTTGAAGGAATCTATCATTATTTTAATTTTTTTTTTTTTTTTTTTTTTTTTTTTTTTTTTTTTTTTTTTTTTTGAGACGGAGTCTCTCTCTGTAGCCCAGGCTGGAGTGCAGTGGCACAATCTCGGCTCACTGCAACCTTCGCCTCCCGGGTTCACGCCATTCTTCTGCCTCAGCCTCCCAAGTAGCTGGGACTACAGGTGCCCACCACCACGCCTGGCTAATTTTTTGTATTTTTAGTAGAGACGGGGTTTCACCGTGTTAGCCAGGATGGTCTCGATCTCCTGACCTCGTGATCCGCCCACCTCGGCCTCCCAAAGTGCTGGGATTACAAGCGTGAGCCACCGCACCCAGCCTATTTTAAATCTATTAATTGTTACTTTAATTTAGAAATCTACTTCAACCCAGGGATGGCCAGTGTGTGACGTCATTCTCTCCTTTTCCAGTGAAGACAGTATAAATGAATCAGAGCAGTTTCCCATTGAGCCTGATATGACCCCAGCAAAGCCCTAAGGCAGTCATTGCCAGTTAAGAAGGGCTGAAACACAAGCTGAAATCTACTTGCCATTCTTACTTTTTCTATTTATTGAGTTAAGCCGGTTGATCCCAAATGTTGCTGCACATTGGAAGTGGCAGAGAAGCTTTCCGGCACCCCATACCGATTAAATGAAACCATGGGAGGGTGAAAGCCAGGCATCAGTGGTTCATAAAGATCCCCCGCTGATTCCAATGCACAACAACATTTGACAACTATTGAGTTTAAGAACAATTTTAGGTTGTGCTTAAACTCAGTAGTTTAAGACTTATCCTACCACCTCTCTGTCATCATTCATGTAATCAAAACGTTAAGTGAACTTTTTTGCTCTCCCTCTCCCTTTTCTTCTTTCACTTCTATCTTCCCACTCGCACTTCTTTTTTCCTTCCAACCATTATATATCTTCTAATTTAAAAATGAGTTTTGAAATTGGCATCCACTTTTAGAATAACATTTACAAAAATTAATTTGGATATCTCTCAATTCTAAACGGTTCAATGTTTGCAGCCAGATGGTTTATACAATTATCTTCATATTTCAAAACTTTGAAAATTTTGTTCTTTCTCTCAGGCATTTCAATTACGGCTTCAAATAATTTTTTTTCACATGAATGATACATTGCATATTTGTGAGTACTTTCTTCTGTTGCCTTCACACACAAAATTTGACTAGGTACAAATTTCTTACATGATAATTGTTTCTTTTTCTTTTCTTTCTTTTTTTTTTAATGGGGTTTCGCTCTGTCACCCAGGCTGGAGTGCAATGGCACAATCTCAGCTCACTGCAACCTCCGCCCCACCGGGTTCAAGTGATTCTCCTGACTCAGTCTCCCAAGTAGCTGGGATTACAGGCATGCACCACCACGCACAGCTAATTTTGTATTTTTAGTAGAGACGGGGTTTCTCCGTGTTGGTCAGGCTGGTCTCGAACACCCGACCTCAGGTGATCCGCCTGCCTTGGCCTCCCAAAATGCTGGGGTTACAGGCGTGAGCCACAGCGCCTGGCCACTGTTTATTTTTAAAATTCTATAGACATAAGTCCACTGTCTTCTGGTATGTCGAGTTGCAGAAAAGGTATTTGAGGTCAGTCTTACTTGTATTTCTTTTAATCTATTCATTTGTTTTGACAAGGGGCTCATAAATCCCCTTCATTCTTCTAAGTTTTCAAGTTTGGCCAGGATGTACTTTCATTTGGGTCTTTCAAAAATCATTTTGCTTCGATGTAGTGGGTGCTTTCAATCAGTAAATACAGATCTTTTTTTCAGCTCAGAAATATTTTTCTCATCTTCGCTTTGGTTTCTCTTCTATTTATACTGATCTGAGAACACCAGTGATCTGTTTGCTCTCCATTACATATCTTCCATATCTATCCTCTGTTTGCCATTTAGATCTCTTTGATTTTGCTTCTGCAATCCAGGAACACTTTTCAAGTTTAACTTTCATATGACTGATTCAGAGTTTCACAGCGTCATTCAGATTTTTTCTAACACTCATGTAAATTACATTTTTCCATAGTATTTTATACCCAAAGCTTTGTTATTTTTGTTTGTTTGTTTGTTTCTTTGTTCCATTTTTAGGGCACCCTGTTCTTGTTTCATGTATACAAATCTTTTATATTTTGAAAGATACTCATTACAGTTTACTTTTTAATATTTTCTTTTCCCTGCACATTGCCTTTTTCATCCAGTTTCCTTTTTTCTCTTGTTTTCTCCTCCCCCATCCCCCACCATACTACCTGCTTTTCTTGGATTTATGGAAAACTTTGATTGTTTGCTTATATTAAAGAGCAGAGGGCTAAACGGCTGCCTGAAACTCTGCATACCTAGATGCAGACTGTCCTCTGTGAATCACTGCAGAGTGCTTACTATTCCCATTGTCAATACAGTGATCGCTTAGTATAAGCAGGGATTGGTCCAAAACTCCTGTGGAACCAAAATCCACGGATGCTCAAATCCTTTGTATAAAATGGAGTGTAGTATTTGCATATAACCTGTGCACACCCTCCTGTTTAACTCATCTTTAGATTACTTATAATACCTAATACAATTGAAATGCTATGCAAATATTTGTTATATTTTATTGGGTTTTTTATGTGCACCTTTTTTTTCCTGAATTTTTGCAATCTGCAGTTCATTGAATCTGTGGATGAGAAGCCACAGAAAAGGAGAGCCAACTATATGGTGGGGGCTTTCAGCACCACGGAATGATCATGTACCCCAGAGAAGACTCATCCATCTCTTTCATGGGAAATAAAGTTCCCTTCTGGGAGCCAATGGAAGAAGAAACTAGTGCTCAGCAGTCAGTATGCAAACAGGTACTTAATCTTCCTATTTTTGGTACAAAACCTGAGAGGTCTCCATTGTTGTCTTCAAGCTGAGAGTTTCTATTTTACCCTGTCTATAATATAAACCTCCAGACTTCTGCTGGGGAGAAGAGACGGCATCCAGTGGCAATCTAAGGGAGAGGGAAGGCACAGAGATCTAGTTTCTTCCTAATTTTCTCAATCCTCCTAAGTTTCTGTCCTGCCCTCTTTCATCCTGGCTTCTAGAAGGACTAGTGCTGCTAATTTCTGAGTCTCTGGATGGGGACTGTGGTGTAAACTGGGTTGGTTCTCAGCTTTCCCTACCTATAGTTGAGGATTCCGCTTTTTCAGATCTGTTAAGTCTGTTTCCATATGTCTGTCTATTTTACAGCATCAAAATTTTGCCACTATTTTCTTTGCTTCCATTTTCTGTACCCATGTGGACTGCTATATGAAAACAAGACCAAACAAAAATCTCTCTATCATAGTGTTATAAGGGTTTGGGGAGGGAACAAAATTAGATGTGTTTGTTCAAATCTCCATCTTTACCTGGCAGTCCCATTTAGATCTTTTTAGATCTTTGGGGCTCCTTGTTAATTTCACTAATCTGAATTTTAATTTCACCTTTAATCTGAGCTATCTTTCTCCTTAAGCTCCTGATTTCTAGTGGCCTGTCTTTTGGCATTCTTTCAAGGATTCCCAATGGTTTCTTGATAGTCTTCTTAATCGCATCATAGATCATTTTCAGAGATGAACCCCCTTGAGTCAAATATTTCCATTTCTTTCTGCTATAATATGTTTTCACCAGTCTCATTCATGCTTCTAGTATCTTTATTTATGCTAGAACATGGATAAATATATCCAGACTTCATGTTTATCAAGACAGGGTGAGTGAATTACTCTCTTTGCCTAGCTGTTTGATGGTTGAACTCCCTTCTCAGATCTTGAGCTGGAGGGAAGGTTGACACAAACATCTTCTAGTCTAATTTTCTGTCTCTATCAGAGTTTTTAGGGTGTTACTGCTCTATCAGGGTGTCATTTCCTCCATCACCTACTGCCTGGTTATTTGGTACCCAAGTCGGCTTACTGCTTGAAAAACAAGAGATTGTGCTGCTGCAATGATCATTATCTGCCTATTTTCTCCCATAGACTTTACCTATGAGGATTTTAAGACCTTCCTCTCCCAGCTCATCTATGCTGCTGCCTCTTCTCCCTCCTACAGTCCACTCTATCTCACAAATGCAGTTGTTTATAGGGGTTTTCATTCTCAACATGGATGTAGAAGGATAAGGTGGGAAGGAAGGGCAAGGCCAACAGGCCTCTGCTCATTTCATAGAATAACATCATATAGTAAGGGTGGAAAAACTACTTAGCTTTTCTAATTGGACCATAAAAAAATCTTTCTTTTTAAAAAATCATCTCTATGAAACCTGAGTAGATGTTTCTCATCCAGATCTATTTGCTTAAAATTTACATCAAATTTTTTCTAGATTCTGGCATGCATTTTCTTGCCCATCTTAGTTTTGGAGCAGAAATCTGAGCTTTTATTTTTTCTGTGACTTCATGAAACACTTGCCCTACTTCCCAGCTCAGCATATAGGCTTAGTCCAAAAGCTCATCCCTTCCTGGTCACAAGATGATGACACCTTTCAGGGCACGTCTTCTTACAACCAATCCAAAGGTAGGAAAGGCAGCTTCTCCCTTACTGTGTCTTTTTATCAGAGGGGAAAATCTTAACCAGGAGCTTCCCAGCATCCTTCTTTTGGGGTTCCATTGGCCATGATTAAGCCATATGTCCAGGGGAGTCTGCAAGACTCATTATCTAGCATTTTCAGTTTGTGTGCACGTGATGGTGGAAGGAGTTATTTGCAGTAAGGGTAAAGGTAACAAGGAATGGCTGTTACATAAGCAACAAATAGTCCTTGCTATCAGCCTATGAAAATCATTGCATTCTACATAAGTATCTTGTAGTTCCTGACTAGGACAAATCAAAGTCATCTTTACGTGAGAAAGATCTGTGTCATTTCCATACCTGGTATAGCCCTCCTCCTTCATGAGCAAGATCAACATAGACCTTGTCAATCATATGATAAATCCATTTTGTTTCCAGTTTTATTCAGGTTTCTAAGAAGCTCTGAGACAAATTTATGATCCATCACTGGTAAGTAAGCATTATTTCTCATGGTCTACATTTTCTAAACTTCCAGTTTCATTGAACTTCCCCACCTTAATTTTCCCTAAACTCTTCTCATGTAATCTTATTTTATTTCATTTGACCCACTGTATATATTTTCAAGAGTATTCTTACATCTTAAGTCCTTTTGGAATAAGGCCAAGTCTAAATAATAATTAATTAACTACTGATGTTTTTATATTCTGGTATTAAATTATACTCGAGAATTGGGACTGTGTTTTGCTGATCTTTATATATCCTATGTTTCCTTGTCTAAAGTAGCACCCAGTAAATGTTCATGGAATTGAATTGATTCATCCCCAGGGCTACTCGAGTCCACCAATCCTCTAAATGTGGTCTTCCTTTTATTTTCTAGGGGATTTTAGGATTACAGGCATCAACCAGTTGATCTTGTATGCACAGACAGATAACTGGAAACCAGTCCTTTCCATCCATGTGGTTCAATGTGTGAATTCTTGGACCGGCCTGAGATTGTTATATCAAACAAATGCTTACAAGTATTGATCTGCTTTGACTGAATAGCAGCTCAGCCAAGCCAGCACACAGCTGCCAGAGTCACACTGGGCCACAACAGCTGGAGACAGACATAGGAAACTAGAAATCATTCAGTTGCAGCCCCTCCAAACCATGTTTGACATGCTATTTATCTTCTCCCACTGAAACTCTCTCTTTCCAAATAAATGAGGGTGGGTGATAGCTTGGGGGTTGTTTACCTTCTACTGAACAAACAAGTCTGAATTAGGAATTAGAATCAGTGAGTCTAAAATGATGAACACGCTTACCCTAGCATTACTTAGAAAATGGGAAAAATAAATTAGATTACTACTTGGAAGGACTCATTGGTTTGGAGAGCAGCAGGGACTTAATTGCAGGTCTAAGGCAGCACAGCCTCCGTTTTTCTTCAACACAGTCTACAGCTTTCCTCAGAGCAACAGGCAGAGAGTGGATTCCTTAGAGAGTACTGTGATTTGCAGCAAGCCAGCAGAGACAGGCAGCAGGACAGGACCTGCAATTTGCTCTCTAATGACATGGTGATGTCACATTTTCATGGGCCCTGGGATTACTACCTAGCACCTTGTTTCAAACATTTGCTGTCTTGGAGAGCTCCAGGGCACATCTTTCTGTTCCATGGGATGTGTCAGAAGCAGCATTGTGACAGAACTGGTGAAGTGAATGAAAGTGTTTTCATTTCTCAGGCAGAGTTAACAGGAAGCTTTACTCCATCAACAGCTGTCCTTGATACGGTATCTTTTTGTAGAATAACATATAACAACATAATGCAGTTTGCTTGAAATTCTAATTAAAATGAGGTACTTGTCTCCTGCTTCAGCCAAATGAAATTATGGAACAAGACTTACAAGCAGCAGGGACTCATTTCAACAGTGCAACTAGCCTGCAAAATCAGAGTCCCCAAGCAACAAACAAAGTCAGCTTTCAGAATTATGGGACTTAGAGGGTCTACTGTATCCACTAAAAGCATGTGTGTGTGTGTGTCTGTGTGTGTGTGTGTGCATGATTGTGCACACAGAGCAGAAAGCTAAGGCCTCTAAATAACATTCACATAACAGTTGTAGAACACATGTTAATATTGATGTGCAATATAATACAGTAGAAGCTTCCTATGATGCCAGCCTCCCGTGACAGGGCTCAGGCTGACCTTTTAGGTAAAACCACCTTATAATTAGGTCCATTTGTTACTTGAGATGACTGCTCTGGCTGAGACCCAAGGTCCCCTGGTTGCACATTGCCTCATCCATACAATAATGATGTATTAATAAGGAATGGCATTCTTTGCTGCTACATAGTCCTCTGTGGGACTTCATTTGTTTAAAACCAAACTCTGTAAGAAACCAAAAGGCAGAAAGAAAGAGTGCACGAATCCATGTCATCTCATACCAGAAGAGTTTGTTATAGACATGGCACAAATATCTTGCAATATAGTTTACCAAAAGTAATATGCACTGATATTATATTTATATATAAATATATTTTAAAATATATTTATATTTATTTATATGTTTATATTAAATATAATGTATATTTAATATCATCTAGCATTATCTATTATATTAAATATAATATGCACTTATCATATTATAAACATATTATATTTAATATATCATATTAACTATAACATCAGTGCATTATATTAATATATCATATTAATATATCATATTATAAAATATTAATATTAATATATCATATTATTAAATATTAATATATCATATTATTAAATATTAATATAAAATATATTAATATATCATATTAAATATAATGTCCGTGCATATTATATTTAATATCAGAGCACCTTCTAAATGCCAAACACTGTATAGCTTACCCATTGCTTCTCAAAGAATTCCCTGACATACCATTATCATTCCCACTTAACATATGCAGGAGCACATTTTAAAGGGTTAGGTAACCTGCTCGAGGTCATGCAGGTAATAAGTGGCAGATTCAGGGTTGGAATTCAGGCAGCCTATTCCAGATCCTAAGCTCGTAAATACTAATTCCAGTAGCCAGCATGTATATAACACTTACTTTGTATGGGGCCCTAGGTGCTTTGTATTTGTGAAACTCATTTAATCTCCACGTTGATTTTCTTACGTAGATACTGTAATTAACCTTATTTTTATTGGTGCAATTAATGAAGTATACAGAGGTCATGTTACATGCTCAAGGTCATGGACTTGCAAAACGGCAAGGAGGAGTGGGCCAGGGACTATATTTTAGCTACGATGCTATTCTCCTCTCCATGCCATCCTCTGCCCGAAGGTCTGCTTGAGCAGCGTTTTGTTGGTTTTGAATTTCAGTGCTGTTTTTGTATCTTTCTTATTAAAACCACGAAAAGCCCTTTTTTTTAATAAAAGGGGCTACTCACAAGTATCCCTTTGTATTTGTCTCTGCTTCTCTTTTGGGGACGTCAGCTGGCAGCTGAGAAAACAAATTTTAATTCTTTCATTGAGATAGGCTTAGGGCAATGGGGATATTACTGGTCATAGAGATTTGGAAACCATTCCTCTTTTATAAGTCCCAGGTGGTTTGTTGGGAGTAAATGAGTGTCCTGCCTTAGCTATTACTCAGGATAATAGGACAAATATTTCCATCCAAATCTGAGTGATCGAGTGCATGAACAGTTTTGTTACAACAGCTGAAAACTAGGAAATCAAATGAGGTAAATTGATTTTAAAATAAAAGTGTTCCCTTAGAAGGGTCCCCCAGATGTGCAGAGAAACTGGTGCCAGCAATCACCCATAATACAAAGCCAAAATCTCAGGAACAGCCAGCGGTAGACACAGCCCTGGCCACAGAGGCCGTGGGAGGTGGGGCAGGGAAAGACAGGTTTCATCATTAAGCCAGAGGACTAAGTGATAAATTAGATTGGACATCTACATCAGTGTGTGCTTAGGGAATGCCAGTTCATTTTAATATTAACCTGTAAAAATGTAATTAACAAAACATAACTCCTTGCACAAACCTCTACGTTATACAAAATAGACGGAAATAAACAATACTGTCTGCACCGAGTTTACTTCTTGAGACTGAACGCAGATGTAGATCAAAGGTTGAAGAAGCACATATCATCAGTGGCTTTTCATATATAATATGTATTTTTAGAGATGGGGTCTTGCTATGTTGTCTAGGCTAGTCTTAAACTCCTGGGCTTAAGTGATCTTCCCACCTTAGCCTCCCAAGTAGCCGGGACTATAGGCGTGTGCCGCCACGTCTGGCTGATCTTTTTAATAAACAGATAAA
The DNA here is from genome assembly GCF_003255815.1 of Theropithecus gelada. Classification (NCBI taxonomy): domain Eukaryota; kingdom Metazoa; phylum Chordata; class Mammalia; order Primates; family Cercopithecidae; genus Theropithecus; species Theropithecus gelada. The sequence continues at coordinate 81,063,788 of NC_037680.1, read as the reverse complement.
AACACAGATAAAATTCAAAACCAACAAAATGTAGCATATATATATGTGTGTGTGTGTATATATATATTCATCTGAATATTTTTCTTCTCAGGAAATCTCTTTCTGCAAACTGCTGGTTACTGTATTCCTTCTCTCAAGTTGTAGAATTCAAGCCATAACTGGATTCATTAATAACTATGGCTTATTGGGCACCTACTAGGTGCCAAGTGCTTTTTAGGTGTTATCATATTTATCCTCCCAACAACTCCCAAGAATCTGTAATATTATCCTCATTTTATGAGCAGGAAATGGAAGCTGAGTGAGGTTTGGTAACTTGCCCAGGGAGCTAAGTGTTTGGACTGCCTGGGATATAAACTCAGGGTTGCTTGATTCCAAAGTACTGAGCCTCTCTAGGAGAACATATTTGAAAGGATACCCTGACTATGAAACTGCAAAACCACTGGTGATACAGCAATATCACTGTAATATCACTGGGTAGCCCTTTTGGAAGGGGAGTGGCTGTAGTTACTAAAATTGTGAAAGGAATTCTACACTAGAAATGCATGCTAAGGTTGGGCACAGTGGCTAACACTTGTAATGGCAGCACTTTGGGAGGCCAAGACGGGTGGATCACGTGAGGTCAGGAGTTCGAGACCAGCCTGGTCAATATGGCAAAACCTCGCCTGTACTAAAAATAAAAAATGTAGCCCGGCATGGTGGTGCACATCTGTAGTCCCAACTACTAGGGAGGCTGAGGCAGGAGAATTGCTTGAACCCATAAGGTGGAAGTTGTACTGAGCTGAGATTGTGCCACTGCACTCCAGCCTGGGTGACGGAGCAAGACTCTGTCTCAAAAAAAGAAAAAAAAAGAAATGCATCCTAAAGACATGCTTGCACATGGACTCCAGAATGTTCTGACATTTTCCTATTTCTGTGTAAAATCGGAAAAATGTAAAAAATCATAATAATAGTCAACAGAAGAATATGCAAATAAACTATGATTCATCCTTAATATGGAACATTGGGCATCTGTGAAAGAGAATGGGAGAGTGCTGTATCTACTGATGGGGAAAAGACCTTCAGGTCATATTTAGTGGTCAAAGCGAGTTGCAGAACAATATGCATGATATGATCCCATTTACATTTTTAAAAGATATGTACATATGTACATGAATATTATAAAAGCATAGGATAAGAGCTGGAAGGAAGCATATAATTTCCTGGGATGGATGTGAGAGTTTAGAAACGATGGAGATGGAGAAAGGGCAAGGGAATGAAGGATAATTTTCAAATTTTGCTTTGTAAGTTTATATGAGTTTGATGCTTTTAGAATGATAAAGGACTCATTACTTAATAATAAAAAAGAAAGAAGTGAACATTTTAGCAATTGTAGTCAAATGGCAAAAGTGTGTTCGTGTTTCCACAAATTTTTTTTTTTTTTTTTTGAGACAGAGTCTCGCTCTGTCACCCAGGCTAGAGTGCAGTGGTGCCTTCTTGGCTCACTGTAACTTCCGCCTCCCGGGTTCAAGCAATTCTCCTGCCTCAGCCTCCTGAGTGGCTGGGACTATAGGCACATGCCACCACACCCAGCTAATTTTTGTATTTTTAGTAGAGACGGGGTTTCACCATGTTGGCCAGGATAGTGATGATCTCTTGACCTCGTGATCCGCCAGCCTCAGCCTCCCAAAGTTCTGGGATTACAGATGTGAGCCACTGCACCTGGCCGTGTTACCATAAACTTTTCAGATATGTTAGAGTACAAGATATTTTCTCTTTAAGGAGCTTGTTAAATTTTTTCAGCCTCTTCCCCTGAAACCTTTAGCCAATTTCTGCAATTGAAGCATATTTCAACAATGAATACTTAATACAGTCATGCACGGCATAATGACATTTCAGTCAATGATGGATTGCATATAGGATGATGGTCCCATAAGATTACAATCCACATTTTTACTGTACTTTTCTATGTTTAGATACACAAATACTTACCATGTGTTACAACTGCCTATACTTACCATGTGTTACAACTGCCTATAGTATTCAGTAAAATAACATGCTGTGTAAGTTGTAGCATAGAAGCAGTAGGCTATACCATATCGCTTAGGTGTGTAATAGTCTACACCATCACATTTGGGTAAGTACACTCTATGATGTTCGAAGAACAATGAAATCACCTAATAATGCATTTCTCAGAATGCATTCCTGTTGTTAAGCAATACGTGACTGTATTAATAATTATTTCAGATAACAGTCTTAGTTCTGTTCTGTGACATGTTACAAAGAAGGAACAACTACACCAACAAACAACAAAAATCAGCAATTTTAGGTCCTCTGTTCAAAAATTCCACAAAATAAATGTGTCATTTGGAAACATCATATTGATAATTCTAGTGACTCCTGGCCCAGAGAATAGTAAGTGGGGAACTCATTGTCCTGTATTTTGAGGTTTCAGCAGGACAGTAATGAAAATTCACTAGAAACTCTAATAAGCATATCCATCTGATCTCCAAGGAGCCTCAAGCTTAAGAGGAGGAAGAAGACAGAATGGCTTTTCTAAAAAGTAACTGCAAAAAAATGCAATTACTTTTGCACCAACCTAATAGAAGAAATGCCACGTCCTTACCTATGCCTCCCTGGGCGTCCAATTCATATTCATGGGCTTTCAGTACATTAAAAAAGATTTACCTGATGCTAAATCTTTGCCTGCAAACCAGGGCAGATGTACCATGGGCTAGTTCCCAGCACTTCAGTAATTCTTGAAGGCTGGTGCTAGAGGTATAATCTGTGAAAGATTGGAAGGTCATGGAATACAAAGAAAGTTGTACCACTTTGCACTCACCAGAAAGGGGAAAATGTGACTTTCTCTAGCTATATAAATAGCTGATATCAGGTCTGTCTGTAGTATTACCCTAGTGATGACCCATATTGACTAAAAAATAGCTGAAATTATCAGGCAGCTTGGGCCACAGTCTCATTACTTTGATAGCGCAAGCGAGGCCTTTAACAACACATTGTCATTGTCACATTTGTCTCAGGAACATCAGATGGTGATGGCTATTAGTTTGCATTTTTGAAAATATGTCTAAGATATCTGACGAGGTTTACATACAAATTAAAATAACAACAAGAATTCAGGCTAGTGGCTTGTCCTGCAATTGTCCAGGGCAATATTATAAGCCATGATGACATTTTGCTCCCTGTTAGTTCCTAGAGCAATGAAGAAAAATATCTGTAATGATAGCTCCTTTTGCTTTTAAAATGTGAAATCTTTAAACAAACAAATAGAATGTGCCATTTCAGACATACTTCCGCAACACATAAAGAGGCTGCTTTGGTTTCACCTCAGGAATAAAGACTTGTATATGAAAATATCTCACTCTTAACAATTCTAACACATCATGCTTATTACCCCCTAAATTTGGCTTTTGTTTTGTTTGCTGATTGTATTTCCTTCTAATCTGCAATTATCAATTTACCCATCCTGTTTTACTCTATCCTATTAGCCATGTAAGTATCATCTATTTAAGATTATTATCTCATGGAAAGCCACCATCAGCAATATTTTTACATTGCATGCCAGAGACAGAGAGTTTGTCAAAGAAAGAATGAGACGACAGAGAAAATCGAATGGGCAATGGTAACCGAGGCTGTGAGAGGTGATATTATAGACATGACCTCACTTTCCTCCTGCCAGTCCAGTAGAGGCGGCCCCAGCATAAAGAAGCAAAAGTCTAGGAAGATGTGGCAGACAGTAGAGCCAGTGGCGACCAGGCAGCACCACCAACTATCGTACAAGGCAGGATTTCTCAACTACCCCCTTGAATGTAGATGCTGCCCTCTGCCAGTGAAACCAGGGCCCCGGCTCTCTTATCTATTTTGTGCAGTGCTCAACGGCATGCCATGCACCAGAGATTTGTTAAAATATATATGGTGATGGTAAATACAGATTAAAATAAAGTGCTGAGAGGCCAAGCCTATTAACTCACCTTGAGGTCCTTGCCCTGGTGGAGAAGTCAGGCAGAACAAATGGCCCTGTAATGCTCCAAGCCAAAAGCCCCCAGTGGGAAGACTTTGCGATCAGCATGTGTGGAGGAATTAACTGCACACTCCCTTTAATGTTCATCAGAATTGAACGCTGCTAATTTACAGCACTTCAGCACTTCGGGGCCCCTTAGAGTCTTTCCAATTATGCTAGTGAGGAGGTGACTGGCTTGTGATCCCCACGGTGAGACTGTGGAAGCAGAACTTAGCAGCAGAGGCCCGGGGTTCCAATGTGCCCATCCTAATGAAGCACATTGTTTGCTCCATTCTTACTGTCCACGACCCCCAGGCTTCCTGGGCATTTTCTTCACCCTGGTTTCCCGTACCCATTCTGGAATGGAGAAGCAGGGCAGTCACACAACCAACGCTGGGAGCAGAGTGTGTGTAGCCTTAAATTTCTAGTTAAAAAGCAATAAATCTGAAGTCAGGTAATGAATTCCATTTTGAGTAATCTCATTATGGACATCTATTCAAAGAGTCCATATAGCACAGGCAGAATGACTGGAAAACCTAGTATAATATGCTGGCTTTTTTCCCTGTGCCAAATTAACAGTGAAGGCCTTTTAAAGGATGCTTCATTCAGGCTCTCTTATTATCAGAAATATTATACAAACTGGAGCTGAGGCCTGACTGCAGTTGCACTGCTGTGATAACTCCCACTGCTGGATCAATGGCTGGCAGGATTCCACCATCAAAGGAGCTCCAAGCAGCGAGGCCAGAGGTCCTAGTGCACTGTTCTCTCCTGGAGCCTAGAAGAGGGAAAGAATAGGGGAAGAAGGTCCTGGAAGTGTAAGTGGCAAGGGGATTTTCTCTGGGACTTCTTTCTTGGATCGTCTTGCAGGATCCATTTTTAAGGCGTATCGTGCAGGATCTGTTTTGTTCAATCCATCTTACATTCAGTTAGCCACTGGTTCTTCCTGGGATGCTCATCAGTTATACCACCACTTTATAACCTTCAGCTGCTTCCCATTGTTATCTTTAAAAAGTTTAGCCTGCTCACCCTGAAAATCACCAGGCCTCCCAAACTTTAATGTACACACCCATCACCTGGGGATCTTGTTAAACTGCAGTTCTGATTCAACAATCCTGAGGGGCGGCCTGGGATTCCATGAGTGTAGTAAGCTTCCAGTGGCCTACACTTGGAGGAGCAAGGCTCTCGAACATTGGTTCTCGAACTTGAGCTTGCATTAGAATTGCTGGAGGGTTGTTAAAACAGAGGTTCTTGGCCCCGCCCCCAAAGTTTCAGACTCGGTAGGTCCAGGTTGGGACCCAGGCAGCACAATTTGAGAATCATTGCTTAGAGTAATGGTTCTGAAATCTGGCAGCACATACGTATTATCTAAACAAAAATGAGGAGATTTAAAAACATACCTCTGACTCAGATTCATGAAATCAGTCTCCAGAGTCTCTGGAGATGAGGCCCCAGCATCGAAATCTTTTTCCACTCCTTAAGTGATTTTTTTCGAAATGGATTGAGAATCATTGCTGTAAAGCATGGTTTTCAGCACAACTACCATACAGTGTCTAGATAGGAAAATAAGACTATGCCATTAGCCCCAAATTTGCTTTGTACTGCTGTATTCCAGAACTTTTGGATTAAACTGGTTTTTCCTCCCTGAAATAAGCTTCCTTATGCACTGTCAAAACCCCATCTGTCTTTCATGGTTTATCTCAAATTCCACCTCTTTCACGAGGACTTTCTCCAGGTCTGCAGCCAGCTGAGAGCTCTGTTCCTTGAGCTGTCTAATTCCAGTCTCAGTTGAAATGCTTGGCCAGGCGCTGTGGCTCATGCCTGTAATCACTGCACCTTGGGAGGCTGAGGCGGGTGGATCACAAGGTCAGTAGATCGAGACCATCCTGGCTAACACGGTGAAACCTCATCTCTACTAAAAATACAAAAAATCAGCTGAGCGTGGTGGCGGACGCCTGTAGTCCCAGCTACTTGGGAGGCTGAGGCAGGAGAATGGTGTGAACCCGGGAGGTGGAGCTTGCAGTGAGCAGAGATAGTGCCACTGCACACCAGCCTGGGTGACAGAGCTCGACTCCATCTCAAAAAAAAAAAAAAAAAAGAAAAAGAAATGCTCACCTCCCTCATTTTGTCCGTCCTTCCTGTTCCCAGAATGGTCCTGGGCAGCCTCTTTTGTAAAACCTACACCTGTACTAGGGTTATTTGTGTGCCCGTTGACCTTGCCCCACCAGCTTGCAAATGACTCACAGGCAGGAACTGTACCTCGTTCATCCTGCTTCTCCTTCCCAAAGTGCATTGTCCTATCCTAGAAGGAAGCCCCTCACTTAGAACCTATCAAGTTGCTCTGTGCTTGTTCCTCTGTGGCCCTGGACATACACTTTCTTTCATAATATCCACCACTTCTGTAGTTGCCTTAACTTTCTCTGGTAGGTAAAATCTGCTTGAGTGGAGGTACTATGCCATGCACATCTTTAGATCCTGACATCCCTCTACCCTCAATACACACTCCTTTTTAGGTTCTTGCTACTCAAAATGTGGTCCACGGACCAACTGTATTGGCATCACCTACAACTTGTTAGAAATGCAGTCTCTCAGGCCCCACCCAGATCTACTGAATCAGAATCTGCATTTTAACAAGGTCTCAAAGTGATCTGTGAACTCATTAAAGTTAGAGAAGGACTGGGCACCGTGGCTCAGGCCTGTTTTCCCAGCACTTTGGGAGGCTGAGCTGGGAGGATTGCTTGAGATCAGGAGTTCAAGGCCAGCCTGGGCAACATAGTAAGACCCTGTCTCTACAGTAAATTTGCATGGCATGGTGGTACATGCCTGTAGTCTCAGCTATTAATACTTGGGAAGCTGAGGTGGGAGAATCACTTGAGCCCAGAAGGTCCAGGCTGCAGTGAGCCAAGATTACACCACTTCACTCCAGCCTGGGTGACACAGCAAGACCTTTCTCAAAAATAAAATTAAATTAAATTTAAAAGTTAGAGAGGCACTTCTTTGGGAGGCGACATAGTAAAATATTTAAGAGAATGTGTCCTGGACTCAGACTATTAAGCTTGGGCGAGTTACGTATACTCTCTATGCCACAGTTTTCCCATCTATAAAGTGAGAATATTAACAGTCCTCACTCATAGTGATGTGGAAACGTTAACTAAAGTAATGTGTAAGTAAAACACTCAGAACATTATAAGCACTCAATAATACAGTATCAACTATTATTACTCAATTAAAACTGGTTAACTTTAATTGAATTTCAACTGCCACCTAGAATAAACAAGAAAATGAAACACAATTCTGCATGGATGTCAGAAACGTGAAATATAAAAGGTAATAAATAAAAATATTTAAAACCCCTTAGCAAATGTTAAGGAGCGTGTCAAATGATTCCTGTGTTGAACCTTAAGCAATTAGGCGGCTGGAGCCTTGAAAGTTACCATCCCCCAATTTTCTGCTGTGTCACTAGGTTTTTCTCTACTGCGCAATTCTTTCAGGTCGTCTCCACTCTGCTATGCCTAAAAGACAACTTCATACAGTGCATTCGTGTCTTAGACCCCCAGATCTCCTGTAGCCTTTGCAATTACCGCGGCGGCCATGAAATACGCTCCTTGGGTGGCTGAAACATATGCACACACTGCCCCCTAGGGGATATCTCCTGTCATGACCCTCCAAAACAAGAAAGAAGTCTCTTGGGGGGTGTGTAATTGGCTTCAAGGAAAAGGGCTGAAACCTTGACTGTAACATCCTATACCGCTTTGTAAATACTATTGGTCCACTCTAAAGTTAAGTAATAATAATATGCACTAGTGTTGAGCCTTACTAGAATTTGTGAAACAGAATATGATATATGTGACCTGGATTTGTTTCCCTCGAATGTTAGGAAAAGGCATTAACACAGTGAGAGTCTAGAATGATAACCTATATTTGAAATGAAACCCTGTGTTTGTTGATATTTCTTGAAAAATGATACATTCCTACCCCATACAGTAGATCCAAAACTTAAGGTATTGAAGGAATGGCAGGGTAATGTTAGCAACATTATGATGAACTTCATTCAACAGATAATTATTGAGAGGCTACTATGTCCCCAGCACTTGCGGTTTTCACTGAACAAGAAAGGCAATCCTTGTTTTCATGGAGCTGACACTCTAAGTAATACGGTAGCCACCCACTCTTGTATCCCTGCTGTCCCCCTCAGCTTCCGGTGAGCTTTCCTTGGCTCTAGAGGGTGCTGACTTGCCTTGGGGTGGAAGACAAGAGCAGCCAGTGTACCCTGGTCACCCCGAAAGCATCTCATAGACAGAACTGCATTACAACCTCATACAGCCTGATGGGGTGTTTTTCTTTTCCTTTCTTTTTTGTTTTCTCGTTGTTTATGGTAGGGTTTTGTTGTCGTTTGTTTTATTTTGGTGGGTCTTTGCTCATTCCTGGCATCTTTCCAGGTCTTTTGGAGCCATACCAACAGAGTAAGAGAGTAGTATCTCGCAAACCAACCCCCAACCTATTGTTGTCCTCTGTCTTAAATCCTGCTTCATTCTGTATGTCTCCTGTGTCTTCTGCCAGGGCTTCCCTAGGTACAACTTCAAATTGAACATATCGTGGCTGCTCAAAATGAGAAATAAACATTCAACAATATATAAGCTGCAATATAAGCTGCAAAATGACCAAGAAAACATTTAATTTGGAGGAAAAAAGCTTAAGAATGGGTGTGTGTGTGTGTGTGAGAGAGAGAGAGAGAGAGAGAGAGAGAGAGACAGAGAGAGAGCTAGCTACAATACATCACAGCATCTGATCCTTATCTTGGCTCCAGAGTGAAGGAGAGAGAAGGATTATGAAGACCCTTAGAGCAAAAAAGTTTTGCCCACCATGCTGCTTGAGGCACACAGCAGAATCAAACTAACTTCTGATTCAGTAAAGTCCCCAAACTTACTAATGGATTCAGTTCAATGGCTCCATTTGAACCCACAAACTTACAGTATATTTCTTTCCTCATAAACTCTGTCACTATCATCATTCTGTACCTACCTTCTGGTCGCCTAAACTACCTCCTGATATTCACAATTCCCTCCTCATGGTCACCTTGGAGACACAATGGCCAAGCCTTCTCTGCTTTTGGTGTGCCTTGAAGACACTGGAGTCCCTTTGCCTACAAAGTTGCTGGGGGGCTAGACTTGCAGTGACCACTGTGTGTCCCCCCATCCTTGAACCCTTCCCTTGGGCTCCTCCTGAGATCGTGCTCAAGCTGATGGGAAGCCCTGAGAAGACACCATTCCACAAGAGTGGCCTCACATGTGCAAACATCCTGGATGTTTCTGTATGTCAGTTTCCTCCTCCTTCCTTCAGAGCTCTTTGGATGTTGGAGTGAGGACTAACAATGACAGACTGTCTTGCCCCACCCAGTCCTCTATTCAGTTCATTTCCTGAGCTTACATGTCATTTCCACTAACCAGCCACTCAGCATCCACGAATGACTCCCTCTGTGTCCTACTCTGGGTTGGGCCTTGTCTGTCCTGTTTTCTGTAGAATCTCCAGCAATAGAAGAACACCGAGCACATGGCAAGGCACTCAATAAAGAAAACAGGTAGGTACCTCTATGGAGCACTGACTGTATAAACTGTTCATTTCTTATTTAATTGATCCTCATAACAAACCCCAGTCTACATCTGAGAAGCAAACGTGAGTCTTACAGAGCCTAAGTAACGTGTTCAATGTCACACAGCTGTGCCTAACAAGAACAGACTTTAACCCCAGAGACTCTAACTTCAAAGCCTTTATCCACTATGCTGTGCTACTTCCTCTCGGAGTAAGGTTTGAGACTTTCTTGCCTCCTTGTTTGGGGAGCAAAACTCATAAGTTGGTTCAGTCATTAGAGAAACCTCCAGTAATACAGGAGTTAAGAGCTGAATCTAGCCAGGCGCGGTGGCTCATGCCTATAATCCCAGCACTTTGGGAGGCCAAGGCAGGCAGATCACAAGGTCAGGAGATCAAGACCATCCTGGCTAACACAGTGAAACCCCGTCTCTACAAAAAAATACAAAAAAAAAAAAAAAATTAGCCAGGCGTGGTGGCGGGTACCTGTAGTCCCAGCTACTTGGGAAGCTGAGGCAGGAGAATGGCATGAACCCAGGAGGCGGAGCTTGCAGTGAGCTGAGATCGCACCACTGCACTCCAGCCTGGGGACTCAAAAAAACAAAAACAAAAAACTGAATCTAGAATTATTTCTTATTTCTCCCATCCTTCTCCTTTGGACTAAAGATTAGGTATTTCTTCCCAACTCTCCTCTAGACCACCACCACCAAAGCAAATGCCAATTTTCAGCTGGGGTCTGTTAGCTCAAGACAGAATAGAAAGCTCTGCAGCAGGCTGAGTGCCCCAGGAACCAGCAGTACTAACAATGCCACTACTGAATACCCCAAGTGCCTGTCAATGGCTTCCTAACAAATGGCTTCATTTAGACTCTCCTACAGGTCAGCCGCTGCATGTCCACCCGAGACGGCTAAAGGCCACACTCCTACACTCTCTTTCCTGTTCTGGAAAATGACACTGAAACCGTAATGAGCCCAGAGGAAGCCAACCAGACAGGAAATAAACCCACTTGAGTGCGTGTGCTTTTGGAAGAGTTTTGGAAGACCTTTCATCTCCTGGGAAAACACTTGTTTGATACAATCATGGCCGTCTATTATTCGTTATTTCATTGGTGGGAAAGCTGGTGGGGATTGATTACAAAATGAACTTTAAGCTAAGAGGACAGCTAGGAGGTGGCTCTGAGAGGCTCCGTTGACAGGGACCAGTGGTGATGTCAGAGGAGCTCGGGTCAGGAGTTCTGGGGCAAGGGCAGAGTTGATGAACCTTATTTTTAGATGGTGTTGATATTTTTAGTGAAAGTCCAACAGCGTCTCCATTTTTGGTTGGGGGGGTAGAGAGAAAAGGGATGACTTCCTGGAGTTAGTCATTTCCTCTGCTGGTGAAGAGATTTAGCGGTGCTCCTATGTCATAGGAAGTGCCTGGAGATGGTAAACACTGCTGACATAATGGGAACTTACACCATGGGTGTGTCAGAGCACACATATTCCTTCCTGGACCCTGGGCCAGGTGAGTGGGGGATGCTTCCTGTTTTTGGCTCTAGGAGGACTTTTCAACTTCCGGGAGCTGCTCTGGAGAATAAATCACAAGAACTGCTGGGCTAAGCAGCTCAGGCCACAGACATCAGAAAGTGATTTGGTGGCAGGAATTGTTGAATGTGCCCTGGCAGTTCCCAGAACTGCCGAGTCATCTTATCCTCTCTGAGGTGTATAAGGGGCCAAGTGGGTTTGGTTCCAATATCATAAAGCAATCCTCATCTGAAATTTGCTTGCTTGCCAGAGATGCCCTTAGTGCCTGGATCTCATCCACTAAATCTCATCTACTAAATTCATTCAGCAGATCCTCCCGATTGCGCCTCTGAAATCTCTTGCGAGTCTGGTTCCTCCACTGTACCTCTCCAGATGTCTATCACCTCTTGTATGGATTAGTAGATCACCCGCTCTCCCTGACAATGATCTCTTCCATGTGGTCCTCCTCCATGCTGCTGGTAGTAGGTGCGGTCTTGGAAAACACATAGCAACCTTGTCACCATTCCCCTTCTCCCTTATCCATAGTAGACATTGCTAATCGGTCACGGCAGTTTACCTGCTAAGCCCAGACATGGGTGACCACCCAGTCTTTCTTAACATTGTCCTTCAGCTCTCATGACTGATCAATTGGAAATGGCATTTGACACAAAGTCAATTTGCCATCTTGGTGCTCGTGTTATCTTCCTAAAAACGAAATCCAATTATGGCTCTTCTCTGATGTGAGACTTCCTGTCTTCCTAGTGCCTTCAAAATGAATGCCAACTGCTTGGCAGGTGTCTAGGAACTAAGGCATCTCACCTCTCCTTCCCGTGCGGCCTCATCTTCTCACCTCTCCTTTCCCAACTTCCACTTTTTCCCTATGCATGCCTTGGGGAATGTCACACTCTTTCCCAGATACACTTTGCTTTTCTGTGACTCTTGGCTTCGTGTGGGGTGTTCTTGCTTTCTGGATTTTCCTCTTTCCTTTTTCCTAGCTGTAAACTCTCCTTTTTTCAAACTCTCCATATTTCTCTTCTGCTGCATTTCCAAGATTTCACTAGGCAAAATCAGTGCACCTTTTCTGTGTTCTCTTGGGCTTCTGTTTTTGCCTCTGTTAAAGGATTGTTATTGTAATATGTTTCATGCTGTATATATGTTACAATATATTGTGGTTATTACATTAATTATATGCATTATAATTATGGTCATGCATTTGCTTACTTATTCGACACATTTATTGACTGCCTTCTATGTGTTGTGTTACTAATAGGTAAATTAATACATGGAATAAATGTTTAATGAACATGTTTTTGACTACACAAATAAATGATATTTCTTTGCTCATCGAAAATGCCATTAGCCCTTGTATTTCTAGAGTAGCTTCTTCAAAATCACAGAAGTCTGTGAGTGAGATTTAAGTCTTTCCTCAATTATTATAGAAATTTGTGAAAATAAACATGTTTAAAACTTATTTTTACCAACATCAACCAAGATAAATAATTTTACATGAATGCATATATGATTACATGATTTTTAGTCATATCTTTTCCTTTTTTGGCTTGCCTTTCCCTTCTCTCTCCATCCTATATTCCCACACCAATAGGGTGACCAGCAATCACTGTTTACTTGAGATTGTCTCAATTTTAGCCATAAAACCCCCACATCCTAGAAAACCTTTAAGTTCCAGGCAAACCAGGATGGTTGGTCACCCACCCCTCCATACCTCTATGTTTCTTTTTCAAGTAATCAATTTTTAAAAATCTACTGTATGATCTTCATATCATTCTCTGTATTAATATAACACAGATTTGTAATGATCAGTGTTGTTTTATAAAAGCAATCAATTATATTACATTACATCATTACGTGACATTACATACACTTTCCGCAACCTGACTTGTTTACTAGCAAATCCTTGTGGCCACCCCTCCAGGTTAACTGGCAGAACTCCACTTCATTCTTTTTATTGGTTGCATAATTCTCCACAGTGTAAATATTCCATAATATTTTGGTTGTTCACTTATTAATGAACATTTATTTTGTTTCCAGTTTTTTTTTTTTTTTTTTTTTTGCCTCATTGAACAATGATCACACACACACACACTCTTAAATAGTTTCATGTGCTGGTTCTTTCTATGAGCTACATTTTCAAGAGTGGAATTGCTGAATTGAATAGTAAATGTTGTTTCAATTTTTATAATTATTGCTAAATTGCATTTCTAAATAGCTGTAAGACACCATATTTCTGCCATTGGATGTATGAGTACACTTTCTATCACATCTCCACCAGCTCACCGTCACTGGGTGTGATAATTCTTACTAATTTGTCTATCTGATGGCTATAAAATGACATCTCATTGTTACTTTAATTTGCATTTCCCTGACTACAAGTGAATTTGAGCATTTAAAAGAATGTGCTTGGCTGTTTAGATTTGCTCTTCAGTGATTTGTCTATTTGTATCTTTTACCTGCTTTTCTACTGGATTGACTTACTCTTGACAATTTTAAGAGCTTTTTTGTATGTTACAGGTGCCAGTTGTTTTAAATCTGGTATAAACCTTTTTCTCTAGCTCTGATATTTGACTGTGATTTTATTTATTGGATCTTTTGCCATAGGAATACTCTTAATATTTATATATTCAAAAATATCTATCCTTTTTATCTAGCCTTTGAATTTCTAATCTTGGTTAGGAAGTTCTTCTTAACTCATAGATTATATCTGTAGTTCTATATTTTTGTGAATTATTTTTTGTTTTACTTTTTCATTTGGGTACACAATTTTAGTGGTTTACAGCTGATTCTTTTCTGGTCTCTGATCTCATTGATCCAAGTAGTGCTGGACCTCCTATATTAACTGCATGATGGGTCACTGTTGGATGTTCTTCCAGGTATCCAGAGACCCAGGTGAGACTGCCTAAGCCATCTCCCTCTTCTCACCCATACCCACACACATTTCATTGAGTCTCAACATTCATCAAACTCTACACAGTGCAAATAACTATACTCAAGGTTGTTAAATCACCTTTGGGCCAATATGATGGCAATATTTTAGAAACATAAATTATAGTGTAATATTTATATTTTGAATTTTGGCCTTTTAGCTTCTATTCCTTCTCTCTTTTTACAAAACAGTATTCTGATTTTCCTTTGGGAAATAGCTCCTTTATCCACTCTCAGTCATGTGCTTCTAGGTAGAGTTTCTCCATCCCCAGACATAGGGGTGGAGCAGTGATCACCTTCCTAATCCATTCAGTACATTGCCTTACTCCAGCCATTGAGATGGCTCAGGAAGTTCACCAGTCAGAGCCAAGGAGACACAAGAAGACATGTTGCCAGGGCTTCTGAGAAAAGGAAGTTGATTTACCTTCTCTCTTTCCTACTGGTTATAAACAGATTCGAATACAGTAGTGGGATATGCTGGCAGATACCTTGGAATCAACCAGCCTAATAACAGAGCCAACAAAGTGGAGTCAAGAAACGAGAGGTGAGAAATTGGGTCCTGATGCCTTGTATGAATGCTGGATCAAGCTGTGTCTGAAGTAGAATTTTCCACTGTTCAATTACCAACCACCCAATTTTCCTTGTTATTTGAGATCAGTTTTCTCACCTCTTGCAACTAAATATCTTAATCTGTATAAGACTTTTCTTCTCAGCTATAGTGACTTAATGAGGCTTCTGAAGGAATTCACTATATAATTTCACCAATTATCATGCATGGGGCAAGTATCTCAGCTTGAACATAAACCACATCCATCACAGGGACTGAGATATGTCCAGTCACCTTGTGAACTGGTGTAGTAGGCCTGCCATATGTGTGTTCACACAGGGGCTGAGTTGTGTCTGGAAGAGAAGCCCAGCCCCTCGGGGAAGGAAGCTAGGTTTACATGCTTGGCCTAGTTGGGGGTGGGGTGATTCTGGGAATTGCACTGGGTTGCCCCTAGTTCCCTGAGCTGGAGCCTTCAGAGAGTGAGGACCATGTGTGAACATGGAAAGAATTCCTCACTGCAACTTTTCTAAGAGCCGACAGTATGTTTGGGTATTTTCTGTAGTCTACAACACAGTTATAGAGACCAGTCCTGACGTCTCCAAGGTTTGAGAACACTAGAGTAGGTGAAGGATGAAGGCAAAATACCAGCAGTGGAGGCAGGATCTCCTGGGGAGACCCTGTCTGTCAGGAGTTGGGAAGTTGAGTTGACAAGTGGGGCCTGACTGGTGCAGCAGCACTCACCACCGGCAGGGGAGCCGGCGCAGGGCCCGCCAGACCCACGGCCTCCTGGCAGAGAGAAAGCAGGAATGGAGAGGAGGGAGAAGCAGTGGAAGACATGTGATTACTCACTGGACCTGGGCATGTAGGAGACACCTCCTGGAGACTCAGAGAAACTGGATGATGAGGGGTGAGGGGTGTGAATTTGCAGAGAGCTCCACTTCTGTGTTGGGTTCTGCATCATTTCTGCAATATGAGAAAAAGATCTTAAAAAGTAAGTTACTGTCATAAATGATGCATAATGGCAGGTTAACCTCCCTGCCCTGGTGACTCTGCTCTGCTAGGCTGCTGGTGACACCGTGCCTGTTTCTCTCCTGGCTTGTGTCCCCAGACATGTTCTCCTTCTAAAACCCTACTCTTCCAGGAAAAAAGTCTCCTCTTGTCTGCTAGGCAGAGCCCTATACACCCTCCTCCGTGTTCCCTTAGCATCCTTTATATATGCCTTTTTAATACTTTTCAGGCTTTCTATAATTTGCTTACACACGTCTCTCCCAATACACTCTGAACAACTTGGGCTATTTTATTTTTCCTAAACCCAGCACAACTGACACACAGTATGTGCTCAATAAATGTTTGTAGAACTACCAACTAGATTTTTTTAAAAGCTATTTTCTAAGCATGTCTTTGAGTGAGAAAATATTTGGATCCAGAGTCTGCTTGAATTGCTGCTCCATTTTATTTGTAAGAGTTTTGTGTGTTCAGTATTGAACTTTTCTTGTTATTTCTGCTTTACTGGGAAATCACAGCTTCTCTTGTTATTTTTCTAGACAAGAGGGGATGTGGCTAGAAATTGAGGGCATCTGACTAGGTTTTTTGAATTAGTGACCTTAATCTCCAATGCCAGAATTAATCTTTCTTTTGTGAGGATCATTTAGCTGAGAAAGAGTTAATACTTACACTACTTCACGAACAAATTGCCTCATTCAGGAAGGGGAAAAAAAATTCTCCCAGAAAATTGGATGTCAGTGGATTATTCCCCCTCAGATCCATGGATTAGTGTGCGTGGGGAGGGCATCCAAGTGGAAAAAAAGTGTAATATCAATGTATTTCAGGGCAGCGCTGTTCTTTCTCACCACCTCAATTATGGGTCTCTTCATCATAGGCATCATATGATGCGTGTCTCACTACCTACTTCACTTAAGCCTATTATGGAACTTTTTTTGATCATTAAATATTTGAGAGTTCTTTAGAATTAGGATATACCTGCATCAGTGTTGCCTGAATCAACGCTCTCATTTTTCTCTTCACCCAGACATTGGCAATTCAAGAATTCTTTAAGATGAGGAGGGCCTTAAAGTATTATTCCTTACTTTACAGCCTTGTCATAAAAAGTCAATTTTATTCAGTGAAGATGTGTAGGCTTGTAAACTATATAAACATGTATTTTTTTCTTTTATAAAGATTCACAATTTACAGTGCTTATTGAAAAAGATAAATACTAGGCTTGGTAAGCCAAGAATGAAGTTACTGAATATTTAAAAAAAAAAAAAAAACCCTTTGAGGTATGAGTGCTCTTTTTCCTTGATCATTTAAATAGCCCTGGATGCCTTGTAGAGAACCCTAAATGCATTCTTCATTACTAATGACATTTTCATGAAAGCGGATATTTCTTATTTAACAGTCCATCTATCTCTCCTGCATGCTCTTTACCTTCCGCCACAAAAGGCTGCGGACAAGTTTAAGTTTTCACAAGGTGACTAATAGAATAATAGGCCTGATGAATATTCCAGGACGTTAGATTTTTCTCTTAAGATCGTCAATCCAAAAGTCCTAAGAACACTGGCCAGAGGAAATGTCTGCCTGTAAGAAAATAGATGGGGAATCGTTAACAACCCCAGGAGGAGCCACAGCTATTGATCTTTGAGCTCCTGAACATGTCAGTCAGAGTAAATGACTTGGTGTCATTTAAGATGTTTGAAAGCCACCATCAAGGCAGCAGGTGTGATCCTGTGATGCCAGGCAACTGCTGGTCTTGAGAGTGTTGTGATAACACATACACACACACACACACACACACACACACAAAGTGGGGTTTCCCATTGGGAGGGGCGAAGGGGAGGTTCAGATGAACAAAGAGCAGGGTTTGGGCTAACATTGTGCTCTTGGATGATTCCTAGGTCTAGGCAGAAGACGTGTAGCCTATTTTCTAAATAAAATTATTTTTTCCAGACATGCCTTTAATGTGCCAGCTATTCACGTGTACACATATGAGTGGTTTCTCAGGTGCAGTGGCCACTGAATCAAGGTTTCCTGGCAAAACGCTTCAGTGGCCATTGGATGTTGGCAACCGGGATGCCTGCCAGCCCCGAACTAGCGGTCGCCCCAATTTCTCACACGGCACACTGCCCTTTGGAGGAATGGCATGTTACCAACTCCTTGGCATCTGAAAGGGATCAGACATAAATCTCACCAGCACACAGAGATGAAAGTG
This sequence comes from Theropithecus gelada, assembly GCF_003255815.1. Lineage (NCBI taxonomy): Eukaryota > Metazoa > Chordata > Mammalia > Primates > Cercopithecidae > Theropithecus > Theropithecus gelada. The sequence continues at coordinate 81,046,014 of NC_037680.1, read as the reverse complement.
AAAATAAAGTGTGAGGCATCAAAAGGAAGTTGCAGAATGCATGGCAGATGTTGTTAGATTTGTCTAGCAAAGCCCATGTGCCAGGCATGATTGATGACATTCTTGAGAGAGGTTAATAGCTCTGGACGGTGTGGCTTGGACGTTTTGAAAGTAAGCACAGAACAAATGTGAGGGTCGCAGCAGGAATGGCCAAATGAAGCAAGTGGGATTTTCAAAACAAATAGCATGGCATCTGCTTACGTAACATCGATGGTTGAGGCAAATGAAAGGCAAAAGGTAGCCAGTGGTCCCTGTGATAGTTAGAGAGAGAAGAGTCCTTTGCATACCGACTCCCTTGAAGGTGACAGGTTTTGAGTGACAAGCAGGTTACTGTGAATTCTGCGGGAGGCAATGACATGCCTAGTTTACATTGTGAATATTTTGGCCTTAATTTATGCTGTGAGCAATGGCTGAGCCCAGGTCCATTACGTGCCTACTGAAGATGATTTATGTGGGTTTCATGTAGTTGGACTTTAATTATTCACATGATTATCAATAAAAAATAAGGACCGAACAGTGTTGAATGTGAACAGGTTGGCAGGGCAAACAGCTGATTGTAACGACTGCCTTATTCTCCACAGCAGGTATGAGAACAAATTCATAAGCGGGATTTACACTTTTCCTCCCTTTTTCACAAACATACAAACTGCCAACCTGTTAATCAACTCCCTGATGGCAGACAAATGTCTCTGGGAAACATGTGCCAAATATCAATTGTTATTGGCTGAAACTCAATAGGACGAAATGGATTGACGCTGCCATTCTATTCTGTGCAATGCAATTGCTGATCAATAGTGAGTAATTGGACATCATTCTGTGAAGGGGCGAATGCTGAAACAGGAATATCGCCATGAATTATGGTGCATATTAATCACTGTCTAATTGTTTCATCAATGCAACTTCCTTCCGACAACCCACTATGGTAGGTAACTATATTGGGGGGACCCTCCCATTTTTCCCTACAGGTATTTGTTTGAAGGCTAAAACTGCATGACTCAAGAAATCATGGTTCAGTGGCCCCCTGCATATTTGATGTGGTGTGAGCTTCGCTATGGCAAGAAATACCCCCATGGCATGTAGAGTGGGCTAAAAAACATTCCATAAAAAGCATCCTCTCCCCTTAGGAAAGAGGACAAAATGGGAATGAACTAAATAGCAGGAATTCACCTGGAATGTGACTTTCCCCCCGAAGCAGCATTTGTTATCACTCTTGTTTTCCTTCTCTTACCTAAGAAATTTCCAGGGGACCAGTAGGAAGAGAAAACAAACAAACAAAATATATATATATATATATATGCCTTCAAGAGTCAGGCCCTAGAAAAAGTTGAACTATTCTGAGAATAAAAATGAAAATGCTCAGTGGTATTCCCTTTTGATAGTTGGTTGTTTGCTGCACACGCAGGTTCCAACCGTGAGGCAGTTGGGTGAATTTGGGGGTCCTCTGCCTCTCTCGGAGTGCTTTTTCCGCCAGGATTGCTGGTGTGTTGAACTCCAGGGGTTTATGTAGAGATCACTGCAGAATAAATGCCTCCCTGTTATTCTTTCCTCTGCCTTTTCGGGAGCAGGTTTTCCCTGAGCTTGAAGCTTTCATGGTAATTCCCGTCTTGGTTCTCTAGCTATTCACTCACTCCTTCCGTCAAGAAATTCTTTTCTCCTTCTTTTCTTTGCCTAGTATTTTTGGGATAAATCCACTTTTACAATAGCAAGAGGGAAAGCCTGACTGTAGCCACGACTGGATTTTTTCTGGAGTAGAATCCCAATGCAGTTTCTCTGGTAAAAGAACACCAGTACCTTGGAAATGGCCAACTCCAGGACTCCAGGAAGTTGTCTCACCGTGGGAGGCAGTTTTGAAAAAAGAAAATGACAGGGAAACTTGGAGGGTGGCGGGAACACACACAGTGGCAGGACAATGGCTTCCCCTCCGTGTGAAACCCAGGCCCCTTGGGAACCGACTCTAGAGTAGTGATGTGGTTTCTTAATCAACACTTTTCCAAACAGTCAGACACTCACCAAATTAAAGAGACCTTGCAAGAGGAGAGAGCAGGAGGCTGAGTTTCCTACGGCATGTTGTAAGGTGCCATTCCTCAGAACCTGTGTCGGGGTCTCTTTGCAACTTTTCCCTGACTGCTTTTTTAAGCCATATGAATCCCCTCCAACTCCTTTCCTTATGAAAATTATCTGAGAAGGGTTGGAACAGGATCATAGTTTGTTCACCTGGATCCCACTGCGCCAAATGCTCGACTGGGAGCTCTGATGTGTGCCCAAGTTTGAAATTCTAGTTGGAAGTCCTTGGGTTTGTCAGACGATCAGGAAATATTCCAAGGCCAGATTTCAAAGTAAAATCCTCTCCACTTCCTTCTTGACAGTGTGTTAGAGATATGGAGAGCGTAACTGTACTTTGTCAGGCCTGACTCTTAGCTCCTACAGAATTGAAATAAACAGAGAAATATTGAGGGGTTTATGTAAAACATACCTCCCCATAATGATGTTTTGCACTTATATAATTGTTTGCACTGTTAAAAGCATTTTCATGTTTTCTTTGATATTCGTAGTAACTGAGGTCAGTAATACAGGTAGTTTGGGCTCCAATTTATGGGTGAGGAAACTGAGGTTGAGGTCTTTATCTTCTCAAGAACAAATAGCTTAAAAAGATGGAACTATAAATGAGATTTGTTTTGCCTTAAATCCTGGTGTTTCCTTTTTTAATACTTCTTCATACAGTTATATTAAATTGATAAAGGAAAGTCAAAGGAGAATGTAAGTTTAATTTAAATGTCTTAAAATATTTTTTGAAAATACTTTCTTAGTTCTTAAAACCAAAAGATACTCAGAATGAGATTATCTGGTTGTAACTCCTCCACCCCCTCCCCCAAGTGTTAGGTAAGATCTTTAAATCATTTGAGACAGCTAAGAACATCTATTTTTAAATACCCCAAGAGAAGGAGATTCTTCAACCCCGTGGGTAACTTTTCCTGATGTTTAACATTTCTCAAAGCCAGGAAATTCTTTCTTGTGTTCTAAATCCCTAATGCTGCAGCTTGAACCGGCTTCCTCCCGGTTGGTCTTCGCGGAGATGCTGAACAGCTGGCTGCGTTCCTCGACGTGAGAGCTTTTCAAAGAGAAGGGAAAGACTGTTAAGTCATTCCTCCGCTTCTCTTCCACAGGTTCAGTAATCCCCATTCCTTTCACTATTTCTCATAGGTCTCATTTTCCAGGCCTTTAATCGTCTCTCTCCCTTCTCCCACATAACTCAAAGTTTCTGTTGAGATATTGGGCTGGGGAGAAGAAGGCCTTTGTTCTTGGGGTGGGGGATTCTGGAAAAGGGAGGAAAGCACCAAACCTCATTAGGCCAGCACTCACTCCCCCTCCGAGTGCTGATGATGTCCCTGCACTGGCACTCAGAAATCTGACATTCTCAAGGAATTGAATGGATAATTAATTAGTAAATTAAATGCCAAAATGCCTCCTGAATAACAACAGGGTATTTGGCAAAAGCCTTCTCGAATATCTTTATTTGTATCCAGTGTACCCAATTCTTTAGACTGCGAAAGTCTCTAAAACTATTTCAAGAGCTCTTTGAAAATGATTCGCCGGAGAATTTTTTGGGGTGGAAGATTCCAGAACACCATTAGTTATTTAACATTTCCCATGTTTCTGACATCTTTACTATAATACAAAATGAGTCCACTAATGCACGGGCTTTATATAGCTACATGATTTTTCTCCTGCGTTTTATATTTGGCCATTGACTTAGTATGTAATTATTATAAAAAATCACACAGTGAATAGGACCAAGACATCAAGAAGCTTTAAATAAAAGAACAAAAAGTATGGGATACCTTTGTACTTGAGACCATTTCATGTTCTTGCTGAATGCCTTGAGAAATAGCTACAGGTGTTCCTTGAACAAGGTCAGAGTGTCACATGGAGGATGTGGTGATAGAAATGAATCCATTCAAGGTAGCTCCTAAGCCTGCTGGGCATCTGTTACACATCTAGTGTTGGCTGGGTGAGCAGCAGGTCTTAGGGGTCTTTAATTCAGTGACTGTCAACAGCCACATAACAACCACGATAGGGCTCAAGTTGGCACCTTTATGACAACTTTAGTCAATAAGATAAAGCCTGAAGACCGTTGGCACAGTGTTTGGTGGAGGATTGAAGAAAAGTAAATGCGCTGTAGAAGGTCTAAAGATTCCTGGTCAGAATGATCCCAGCTGGCCTCATTAGTTGGTGGTAATTTACATCAACTTCCCATCCCAAAGACTTTTTGTTTATTTGTTTATCCAAATAGGGTTACTGAGAGCCATTTGAAATGAGGAAATAACATGTGGTACATAAAATTGTATTGTTTATTGTGAAAAGTGATTGATAAGGAAGATAAGATGGAGGTTTTAAAAATATCAGTTCGCAAGACCTGTTCACAAGGTCACCCCAGTGACCTTTCTCTAAGCAGGAAACAACTACCTACTTTGTTTATCTTCTTCATTAGGACCAAATGACCCTCTTCAAACAGTGTCAGCCCTTTTCTACTGGATCTTTGGTTCTTTCCAGGGGAGTTCAATAAGAAGTAAAACCCTGAGGTTGCTATTAACTTGAAATTTTATTCCCCACTCCTGCCAAATACTAACTATGGGGAACCAGATTGTGAGAACTGGGCCTCATGAATTCTTTCAGACTTCAATCCTTTTATATGGGTACAGGGCCCTGGTACTTAACAGACAGCAAGGCAGTTTCCAACTCAGCATTGAGGATGATCCGAACATGGACAAGGCTCACCTGCCACACAGCATCCAAGTGAGGCCAAAAGCCTGGCAGAGTTGCAGAAGTACAATCACAAGAGAGGATTGTCTGCTCTGTGTGGTCCATGAAAAAGGTGTTTGATGTTGGCTGGACATTAGATCACCTGGGAATTTAGAAAAATAATGCATGCCTGGACCATGTCCCCTGAAAATGATCAAGATTTCCTAGAAGCCATGGCTGAGACTGACTAATGGGACAATCAGTGTCAAGGGGATTCTTTAAGGTGGCTCCAAGATTTAGGATTTGGAGGCAGAGAGAGCCCTTAAGTACTGAGAGATCTCAAGAAATAACTAGGCTCTTTCCCTACTTATCCTTTGTTCTTCTCATTATACGCCATCTCCCTCCCTCCATCCTTTTGTCCTCCTTTTGCCCTTTCTCCCTCTCTCCTTTCCCCCTCTTCTTCCTTCCTTCCTTCTTGCCTTCCTTCCCTCCTAACTTACTTCCTTCCCTCCCTCCCTCCCTCCCTCCCTCCCTCCCTCCCTCCCTCCCTCCTTCCTTCCTTCCTTCCTTCCTTCCTTCCTTCCTTCCTTCCTTCCTTCCTTCCTTCCTTCCTTCCTCTTTTTCTTCTTCCTTTTCCCCTAGGACATGAAGGAAGTTTGGGCAGTTTTTGGTGAGGTAATTCTATGTGGCAAGCAGTACCATCTCCAGGCCACAAGGTTTGAATGAATCTGCTTCAGGGTCTAGGTGGCTGGATAAACAGGTACTCAGGTGATGAACCAGGCTTCAATACCCAGCCCAATGTCACTGTTCCTAGGATGTTTTCCCCAACTCCCCCAGTTAGAATTAATCTCCCTTTCCTCCAGCCTCCTATCTATAACACATGAGATTTGCTTTTATTCCAGAAGTTATATTCACTTCTGATTCTCTGTACGTGTCCATGTGGTGAGGTGAATTGAGGCTTCTAACCTCCATTCCTTCCCCTCTCCTCCCTATCTGATTTGGGACAAGACACTAAGTCAGGCAGGGAAGAAATCTGGTAATTAGTGAAAAATGACTAGAAAGAATTCAAATGTATCAGGTAGATTATATTTGTAGTCCTCAAAAGAAAGATAATTATCATGGCAAAAATATTTAATATTACAAATCTGTAAGTTAAAATATAATCAGCTCCAAGACAGAAGGAAATGTCTCAATCACGCTGGTATTCCCAGGGCTCAAGGCATTGACCAGCACAAAGTAGAAATCGTGACTTTAGTGAGGGTTAAGAGGTCAAGTCGAGGATCTGGCTGCTCACATTTGAATCGTGGTTTAACCACCCTAACTACCATAATGACATGCCCAAGTTACTTAACTTTTCCAAGCCTCATCTTCCTCTCTACTAAAGGATCTAGAAAGAATTCCATAGAGTCGTGAAAACAAAATGATGCACTCCGTGTAAAGTTCTTAGCACACTGCCTAGCACAAGTAAAGCCTCACTAAGTGTTTGCTATTATTAAAATATCTGTACAAATGAGCATGTGTCAGCCTCAGCCATGCCTTATTTCCTTTGCACACCTCAACCAGCTCTCCCAGCCAGTATGAACAGAAATGGCATTATCTTCTGATCATCAACTGCCTTGCATCAATTACCTTCCTGTTCCTGTCCCTTGTCTTTGGGAGGTGCTTTTACCTCAAACAGCTTCTTTGGCCCTGAACCACTTCTGCTTACAGCCATTGCTTATGATTTCACCATTTGAGGGTATATTCATTTTTTATCTGGATTCACCTGAATAAAAATCCTGCAGCATGGAGAAGGGAGTGTAGGGAGTGGCCTTCTCTGGACCGCACATGACCTTGGCATAACCCTGACTGTCAGATTGGCTTAGAAGTCCTGACATACGATGCCACATCTTCCATTATCTCTCCCTTCCTATAGCATTGAGTTTATTCACACTGCACTGTAGTAACTAGATAAATATCTGCTGGATACTCCCAGACTGCTGTGGGCAGTTTTGACGATGTAGAAGGGATGGTACTAAGCCATCTGATTGGGGACAATGCAGTTCTAAGTCACTGATTGGGGGAGAGTTGGTCCTAAGCCATACATCCCTCCAGAAATTACCTTTAAATTATGCATGTCTTTTCTCACTTCTTGGGAGAAATCCAATGCGGTCTTTCCCTTCTAAAGGCAAGAAACAGATAAGAACATACTGGGGGTTTGTTTCTTCTTTTCTGTGTCTGTGATCAAAGCAAGAACAATATCCCTGAAGTTCAGGGCTCAAGGGTTCTGGACTTTAGAATCAAATCTCTCTTTATAATTTTCTTCTTCAGGTATTTCCAGGGGAAAATCATTTATTCTTGGTACAAGCGAAAAACGTGTTTGGGTTTGACCTGCTTAATTCTCCCTGAGTTAAACTACATGTGAATAAAGAGGTTTTTAAAGCAGATCCATGATACATTAAGAAGCCAGAGCTCATTAAAGAAAAAGAAGTCTATGACAAGATTCCCTCCTGCCACCCTTTTGTAAAAACCCCATTTCAAAGATAATTAAAAAAGTGATTTTTCAGTGTAATTTCACCCCTAGTTGTAAAGGGCACAGAACCTTTTGAATAGCAAAAATTTTAAAATCCAGTGTCTTGAACACAAATGCAATCTCTTTCTTTTCCTTTCTGGTGTAACAGTGCTTCTGAAATCTATTTTACTGGGGTGAAGAAAGGGGTAGAGAAGAAAATAAAAATCCTGTTTGTTGTCACTAGAACACCATAGGAGTTCATTTGCTTCCTTCGAATTTACATACAATTTCCACTTAGTGATACCCCTCTTTCTTTCTTCATGGTGGCTTTTATTTAATTCTATTGCCTTGCTGTTAGTATATACAAGGCTATACCTAGAAATTCCCCAATTTTTTTTTTAACTTCAGACTTTAGGTTTATTTAGGACTGTTTGCATGTGTTTCTAGAATATTTACTCTAAAAAATGACAAGACAGCTCCCCCTCAGTGAGACCCTGGCCTAAATATATATGCTTTATTTATATAGTGAAAGAATAACATTAAACATGGACGCTTTCAATGTATGGCACTGAATGATGATCTACACAGGGCATCCTTCAAAGGTTGCAATTAAGGACCCACCTAGCTTTTCAGCAATACAAGCCCGATTGAGATCTTCTGGCCCATTCATGTTTATGCCTTAAAATTCCATTTAGATTGCATCTTTGGAGCTTGCGTAGTTCAGTTTACTTTTCATAGGTTCTAGTTAGGTGCCCACAAAAAATAAAAATTAAAAAAAAAAGTACAAAAATCCATCAACTCTTCTTTTCTGGATTCCTTAGTTTCAAAGTGTGCATCATACAAAGCATAGCGGCAATCGTTTTCAGGAAGCATTCCCACAAAATGCTTGAAAGGACCAGTTGTGGTTACGCCAACATCTCCACCAAGATCTCTGTGCCTTCTTCTACCATGAAGCACTTTTTGTCTGCACTGAAACAAAAAATAAAAATAAAATTGACAGCCTTCTTCCTTTTTTTGATTTCTTCTGGTGTGGAGCATTTCCAAACTTTCATGTCATAAAAAATGCAACATCATCACTAACTTGTACTCCTGAGGCCATCTTCTCTGAAGTAGTCGCAGGGTCACAGGAAGAGAGAGCCAGTGGGTACTGAGTATCCTCCTCAGGGCTGTGGACCAAATCTTACCACAAAAGAATTTTCTGAGGCCTCCATAGTCACTGACCTCCCATCCATGCCTGCCTGTTAAGTAGCTTCCCTATCCCAGGAATTTAGCCCCACCTAAAACCAACAGTATGTTTTAGAGTTAAGAATAAACGCAGCCAGGTGCAGTGGCTCATGCCTGTAATCCCAGCAGTTTGGGAGGCCGAGGCAGGTGGATCACCTGAGGTCAGGAGTTTGAGACCAGCCTAGCCAACATGGTGAAACCCCATCTCTATTAAAAACGGGAAAATTAGCTGGGTGTGGTGGCAGGTGCTCTAATCCCAGCTACTGCAGAGGCTGAGGCAGAAGAATTGCTTGAATGTGGGAGAAGGAGGCTGCGGTGAGCCGAAATCTTGCCACTGCACTCCAGCCTGGGTGACAGAGCAAGACTCTGTCTCAAAAAAACAAAAATGAAAATAAATGCACACATATATTCTTTAACATCTCTGATCTTCAGACTATACTCTAACCAGAACTTATGAAAAGAGCACGGAATCTGGATTTAGAGAGATGGAGGTTTGAATTTGTGACTTTATACAAACAGTTTCATCTTTCTAAGCCTCCGTGTCCCCATCTGTAAAATGGAGATGATGATACGGTTGTACTGGTCAGGAGTCTGGATTCCTTCTCTCATCCTCCTCTTCCGTCCTGTCATGCACATGACTGTGAGGTGACTGCCGTCCTTCCAGGCATCTTGATCTTTCACACAGGCAAAAAGGAAGAGGGTAAGTAGCAGGAAAAGGGCACAAGCCAACTGAATCTTTCATTTCTTGTCCGAAAGCAATAGCTTTCCAGAGCGCCTTCCGCAGGGGATTCACACGTACTACTCATTGGCCTGAGGTGAAGCGCAGGGTCCCCCGTAGCTCTGAGGAAGCCCAGGAAATCAAGTTTGTTTAGTTGGAATATTGTCCATCTGAACAAAAGCAGGCTGCTGTGCATTTGTAGGGATAAAGGGGAAAATGGATCCTGGAAGCCATGGCAGTGTTTACATTGGTCTACTTCACAGCATCGTTGTGAGCATTACATGAGACATTTATGAAGAATGCCTAATGCATCCAAGGAGCTTGGTAACAGGTCGCTTCACAACACGACTTTGATGGAACCACATCCTTCACGTGGCCATGAGTGTGGATGTTCAGGAAGAAAACCAAATCCACGCTGATGGATTCCACAGGGGACTATGACACCTTCTGTCAACACTTTTGACCTGTATTCCCAGGCCCGAGGAGACTCATGTTCAGGGTGGTTAAGCCTCTCCCCCTGAGGCCACTCCCACAGGTGAGAAACAGTGGGTCTGCCAAGACCTCGGCTGGTTTCAGAGCCCTGCACCATCCTCTGGGCTCGCCTATGTCTGAATATAATAATATGTTGATAAAATACCTTGTCAAGCTCCACAGCGTTCCCTGCCACATGGTCTTATTACACTTCTGCTTCATAATTAAAATTGAAAGAACACAAGCCCACTGGACCTGTTGTTAGCATGTGGAGTGGCTGCCACAGAAGGGACGTCACATTTGATTTCTAGGCCTGGCCCCACATGCTGGCAGGGGCCCGGGGCCTTTGTTCACCATGGCGATTCAACCTCCTCCAATATCTTATCAAGTATGTGTATGAGGTGCTGTTTTTTTGCTCTTGCTGGCGAGTTGTAGGATAGAAGCCCTGTGACAGAAGAGCAGGGAGGGGGAAGAGACTTGCAAGAAGAGAATAACCTGGGAAAGACACGAAACTAGAATCTCACTCACTGGTAAGAAAAATGGAGCTCTTCAGGCATTCCCATGCTATTCACACAGAGTAGGACATATTCACAGTATCTTATGGCTTACATTTCTGAACTACCCCAAGAGCTGGGAAACAGCAGAAAAATACACATGTACACATATGTGGGGGCGGGGGGGCTCTCTATTTCTGGCATGAATCTTGTATCATTGGGACATAAATCAACCTTCTAGGATTCGAACCTGTAACTCAAGCATGAAGCTACCAACCCCGTGCTCCAAATTTGGCTAGATACTGCCCGCCCCCAGGAAGAAAGAGAAAGCTGAAGTCTCCTGCATTCAACCACAGCTTCCTGTCCTTCCAAGACCCCCAAGAGAGTCAAAATCTAGTTAGTCTTTTCAAATGACAGCGAAACCCTGCCACCGCTGATGGAAACCAAGCCATGTCCTCTGTGGGCCCCGTTCTGTTGCATCCCGTGCAGGACGAAGGGTGGGCCGATGGGACAATTCATAGCTTTGAGAAAACTTCAAGTGGAAAATCTTTTATACCCTCCAACACAGTATCTGGCTGAAAGCCAGTTATTCAGGTGCCAGAAACGGTTCTGTGCATAGCAGCGAAGAATGCAATCTAGAGGCAGGGAAGGCATCAGAGATGGTTTACACGACACATTATTAGTATAGGCTATTCTTGTATCAAGTGACAGAAGCGATATTCAAACTGATCTTAAGGAAGTTAAATAAATAAGTAAATAAATAAATAATTTTAAAAGGGATTTGTTACCCCTGTAACTGGAAACTACAAAGGATGATTCAAACGCTTTAGGCAGCTGGGTCCATGGGCTCAGATGGATTTGTTTTTCTCTCCATCTCTTGGCTCTGCTAACCCCTACCTAGCCTATTGTCAGCTGAGCTGTCTCCACAAGACAGACACTAGGAACTTGAATTTATGTTTTCTCTGGCTTAGCAGCTGCACGGAGAGAAAACGTATGTTACCCATTGTTTTTCAAAAATGCTATGTATAAACCACAAACTCTCCATAGTATAGGAAGAATTTATTTCATTAATTCGAAGGTTGACTGCAGGGAGGCTTTGCTTCATTCTGAGGCAGCCAGAGTAGCTTTGTTCCATTTGTGTTCATTCTTGGGCCAACAATGAAGGAACAAAGCTCCCCTGAGGAAGTTTTTCTCAAGTCAAAAGCAGAGGTACAAGTCCCAAAGCACAAGCAAATTTCAAGCCCTTGCTCACATTATGTTTACTAATATCCCATTGACCAAAATAAGCTATGTAGCCCAGTCCAAAGTCAAGGGGCAAGGAGATATGTCTTACATTTTAATTGGAAGAACTACAAAGTTGCAGGGCAAAGGGTGTGGATAGAAGGAAGAGTAAAGAGCTGGGACTAATGAGTCAGCCACGGAAGACATCTCTTTTCCGGAGTCCAGCTGTCAATCTCAGCTTACGGGCAAATTGACCTTGGTTGAGTAACATGCCCATCCTTGAACCAATCTCTAGGATGCAAGTGGGGAACTGAATTGCCCGCCTGAGTGAGCCAGTGCATTCTATGGAAGTGCTGTTAATGATGAGCAACAGGGCATTAGAATTGGTAGCTCCTGGGGATGACATGGAGTGCAGGAAGAGCTCTCCAGAGGAACAAGAAAAAGGGACATGAAAAAGCAGATGTAGTGGACAGGAGCCACAGCTGCCACTGTTCACTATAAGAAAAACTGTCTGAACAATCACATGCAAATGGGTCTTTACTCCTTGACTTCTGGAAATGTCTCTGAAATGCAGGCAGGTAGGGAGGGAATAGAGCAGGCAGGTGAGGTATATGCTTATGATTCCTTGCCATGAGTTCTACTAGATCCATGTTCAGGGTGTCCACATTTGTGTATTCACATTTATGCATACAAGCATACATGTATATTAGCATGATTCACCTATTGTGCTAAAATCATGATTCTAAGTATAGAGTTAATATTTTCTGTGATTGTCACTATTACCATGGGTGCATAACAAATTATCCCAAAATGTGGTGGCTTAAAACAATGGCAATGTTTTTTGTTTTGTTTTATTTTTGTGTTTTTGCTAGCAAATCTGCAATTTGGGCCTGGTAGTTATAGCCCATCTCTGTTCCAAGAAGTGTCACCTCAAAGGCATCTGAAGGCTCACTCGGAGGAAGGTGACAGAAAGCAGACTGCCTTTTATGACCCAGCCCTGAAAACTTTGTAACGTCACCTCTGTTGCAGTCTATTCATCAAGATGGTCACAAAGGCCGCATATGTTCAAGGGAAGAGACAAAACTGCAAGAGTATGCAGGATTGGAAATATTGCTGTGGCCATTTTTAGAAAATACAGTCTGCCATATTCACTTTCTCCTTCCTGCTCTGATCTGAGTACGAATAGAACATAGGATCTGAAGCCATTCAGGTGAGAGTTAAAATTATTAACATAGTTAATAATAGAACAACAAATTCAGCTGAATTTTTCAGCCTTTCAGAGTCTTAGTTTCTTATCCACAAAATGGGACTGCAAATACACATTATGATGTGTATTTTTCACAGTTGTGAAAATTAAAAGAGATGATTTTGAAAAAGAGCCTAACCCAGCCGAGTGTAGTAACCTTTTCTATCCTGCCCCATATACCTTCAAGGGAGTTCTTAAGTTATTTATGGTGTTTGGAGTTATGGCCACAATTTCTCCCTGAACATTAGGGCATAGAGTGTAAACCCTGCTATGAGTGAGTCCAGAACTGGAATCTGACCATTAGCAGACAGGACCCAGTGCCCTTTAGATCTATAGAGCTTTTAACTGAAGTCAGTAGATTGTTACCTAATTAATAAGTGAAGGGACACATGAAATGCTAGAAACTAAGTTTAGGTTAGTACTAACTTTAATACAAAAGTTAGCTTAGAATTGACAATGGTTCTGTCCTTCCCAAAATAATGTGTAAAAGAATGTGAAAACATAGACATAAAAAAGAAGCAATTTATCCAAATAGTGTCATGATCTAAAAAGTTTTCTTACTTTTCAATCTTCTGTTTGCTATGTGTAAGTTAGTATGAAAATGCTGTCTATTAGAAGCTGTGCTATATCTCTCTGACAAGGAGCCTTTCTTTTGACACTTCTCAAATCATTTTTGAGAAAATCTTCTCAAAAATATCATTTTTTCTCAGAAGATACAGTTTTCTTTCATGAGAGATAAAATCTTACTGCCATTTCCTCCCAATACACTTTCTACTTTTAATGAAGAATTATATTTTTACAGGAATGGGTAACCAAATACAAATGTACATACTTCATTGATGCAGTTGACTAGGACTCTGGAAAGCCCACAATCCAGGAATCATCAACTCTTTTCCTGGGCCTCCATTCTTGCAAAGTAAAGCTCCACAGTGATGGTTTCTACCTGATTCATTTGGGCCTAAAGAACTTCAGTGGAAGATGGAGTTTGCCTGAGGTTATCTTAAGAATTTGGTTAAGAACCTGCAAATAGATTTTCCAGGCCACTCTGGGAAACTATGCACACCAACAAACCTGGTCTCTTCAAGGTCCTTTAGTTTGGGATCTGCCTAGCATAAGCTCAAACTCCAAGGGCTAATCAACACTCAAATTGAGGGTAAGAAATGTTGAGAGTAAATGAAAAGGAATTTGCTTTATTAAATGTTTCTCTAGACAGTGCCCCTATTCGTTTCCTAGCAGGACAGCAAAGCCCCACTGGGAAGGCTGGCTAGCTGTGAAATGACATACATGCAGAAGAATTGTCTTCCAGATATCCCTCAACAACTAATTTGTCTCCTGAAGCATGAAATTTAATTACCCATATTGGACATACTTGCATAATCACATATTTTTATTGCACAAAATTGTTCAGTCTTTTAAAATGTAGGGACAGAATCCTGGTTATAGAAATGTCTTTGACATCAGAGATTTGCACAAGTAAACATTTTGTGTGAATAACTATTTTCCAGTATGTATTCTCATTTGCAGCCTTTTGGTATTGTTGAGCATTCACTTGCACTCATATTTTGCTGTTATGTTGACAAAGGGGGACTGATAAATTTTTATTAAGCCCTTGTAATATTAGGTCCTGCTATCAAATTCATCCTAAGCTTCTGCTAATCCTCTTCTTTGTTGCTTCTCATAGCACATAAATCTTCCTCCACCTCTGAGCAAGATCATACCCTTCTCCAGCACTTTTCAATCTCACTCCCACTTCTCTTGAAACAAGGCGACCAGAAGTGAACATGAGACTTCCTACAAGGACAGAGGCATACCACCTCTTCAAGGGAAGCCGATTAACTGTGAAATAACCAGCAATATTTTTAGCACTCTTCTCACTTTTATAAAAGAGATTGAGATGTCACATTTTACTTGGCTAATGGCTATTGTTCCTAGGAAAAGCAGAAGTTAACCTAAAAATGGCTGATCATGACTATCAGGGCAGAGATAGGAGAATTACTCCATTAAGAAGCCATGGTGTCCATTTGAAGTTTGGTTTCTAAGGCTGTTTGTGGAATCCTAGCTGGACATAAGAGGAGAGACATATACAGGAGTTCAAGCATGGTGCTGGGGGGTGGTATGTAGAGAAAAAAGCAAATGGTCCAGGGAATGGGACAATAGGGGGGATATAAATTTCTAATATTTATGTAGAACCTAATATATGCCAGGGAATATTTGTAAATGCTAGTCATGAACTAGCTCATAATCCTCCCAACAGCCTTAAAAAGTGGGAAACATTATCATAATCATTTTAGAGAGGAGATAGAACCTTGGAGAGATTTTCTGAAGCTCTCTAAGCCAGTAGTCTTAATTGTAATACTTTTCACATCATTAGGCCTTTTGTTTTCAATGCATTTTCTTACCTAATCCCCAAAACAATGCTATGAAGAAAGTACTCCTTTCAGAGATAGAAACCAAGTCCCAGAGAGGTTAAGTAACTTCCTCAAGCTCACACAGCTCGCCAGTGGCAGAGATGAGGTCCAAATCCAGTTCTATGTGATGCACTGAATAGCCTTTCTCGGCATGGAACTCCAAGGGTGCCATGAAGTGGCCGCTGTCCCAGCTCTCCCCTACCTCCATCAGAGCCAGCATGAATTTTGGGTCACTGACTTGCCCAGGGAAGTATGTGAAGTCCTGAGGTGTCACTAGATTTTCGAAGTTTCTCAGTTTTTGTGTGTGTGTGTGTTTGGTTTTTTGCTTTCTGTCTTTGGACTTCTTTAGAGCTTAACTGGCTCGTGCCTTTGGCATTTTAATCACTACCCTGCATTCTTGGGAAGCTCAAATTAGCTCGTTAGTTCTTAGGGGAAGCTGAGTTTGTAAGCAATCACTAAGTCCAGCAATAGTACGCTGCCAAGAATCAATATAAAACAGAAAAGCCAGACGGCAACTAGAATGTAATCATCTGTGGGAGGTGTAGGGACACTCCCATGCCACTCTCACCCATTTCTTGAGATTTCTAACTGGTTACCCTTCACATGGAAGTCACTGCATCCCATAAGTGTAGTGAACATTGACCCTCAGGTGTTAGGAAGTAGAGTGGGAAGTCTTTGATAAGTGCTTACCACATAAGGACACTGATACATACAGCTGTATGTAAGTTACTCACCATGACTTCCAAAGCCAATAATGAATAATCAATATTATGCCACGTTGTCCACATCGAGTGTATCATTGAGCCAGCACTGGAACCCAGGCCTATATAAGTCCTAAGTCTGTTTCTTTCTAGAAACGTGCTCCTGAATAAAGCCAATGGCACAATCCATTGGCTACTTTTTCTACTTGGTCTTTTGGGGGCAGTTATCTGTGTAAATAGCAACTAGAAATTTGTTATTTCCATGCTGCCTTGAGGATTTGCCATAATGGGAAATGAGACAAGAACAAAATCCCCATCAGTTACTAACCATTTCTTTAGATTTCTGTTGTCATGGAGAACACAGTTGTCAGGCTTTGTTTGCTGTGGCTGCAACTAAATTTCCCAAACCTGCTAAGTGAAGTCCGTGTATGACTGGTGCAGTGACCAGCAGAACAAAAAGCTACAAATTATCTCTATAGAACATTAATCGAAGGTCTCTGTGCTAGAGAATCCTTTTCTCAATTAGAGAGCTGTCTAGGGAGTAATGTTCTCTCTAAAAATCATGATATACACAGCTCTATAAATCGATGAAAGACTTGTGACCATTAAACTTAATTGATACTGAATTTAGAGGAATGCATTTCAATCATGTTGCCATTTTATTTGAAAATTAGTTTCTGGCATTACCTCTTTCCTTCCCTCGACATGCAGGGACATGCAGCACTCCGAAGTGAGCTCTCCAGGAACCAGGGAGAGGCAGCTCTGACTGCGAAGGCCTCAGCACAGGGATGATGTTTCAAGGTGCTGTAAACAAGTAGACATAAAACAGGAAATAAAAACTGATTTCAAGTAACATCAGCAACAACTTGGTTTTATATAGTACCCCATATGTTCCACAGGAATAATACCCCATGGCACTTTATAGGGAAAAAGGTAAAGGAAAAAAAAAAAAAAAAGGCTGCTCCAAGGACCACACTAGGAAAATAATTAACTTCTTGAATATGTTCTCAGGCTTGAGTAGGTGCAATTCTTTCCTTGAGATTACTGTTGGCAATAGTGCTGGGGAGCTGTTGTTTTCTGTAATTGGCTCTGGATGGAAGCCATGCTGAAAGCAAAGAGCAAAGACAGCTTTGGGTTAAAATGTTTGGAGTGTGTGTGTGAGCGTGTATGTGTGAGCATGTGTATGTGTGAGCATGTGTGTGTGTGTGTGTTCATATGTGAATTGCAGGAAACCCTCCTCAAATGTGATCAATTTATCTAATCTAGAACCATCATTGAAGTACTGTGACAAGGTAATAAAAGAAATCCAGGATCGATTCTATCTAAAGAGCCCAAATGCACTTACCCTGTCACTGTTTTCTAAATGCAGTCATGGAGGAAAAAACATGAAGAAAGAAGCTTTTTTTTGAGACGGAGTTTCACTCTTGTTGCCCAGGCTGGAGTGCAATGGCATGATCTTGGCTCACCGCAACCTCCGCCTCCCAGGTTCAAGCGATTCTCCTGCCTCAGCTTCCCAAGTAGCTGGAATTACAGGCATGCTCCACCATACCCAGCTAATTTTGTATTTTTAACAGAGATGGTGTTTCTCCATGTTGGTCAGGTTGGTCTCGAACTCCCAACCTCAGGTGATTCGCCTGCATAGGCCTCCCAAAGTGCTGGGATTACAGGCATGAGCCACCGTGCCCAGCTAATTTTGTATTTTTAACAGAGATGGTGTTTCTCCATGTTGGTCAGGTTGGTCTCGAACTCCCAACCTCAGGTGATTCGCCCGCATAGGCCTCCCAAAGTGCTGGGATTACAGGCATGAGCCACCGTGCCCGGCCCGAAAGAAGCTTCTTTTTTAAAAAGAAAACAAGAAACTGACAAGAAATATGTTTTGCACAAAACCTTCCAGAAATACATTATATGTGTAGTAATTGTTTCCCGAATAGGCACTACATATCTATTTCCATGAAGATCTTCCTAGACAGATGGATTCTTTTCCTATCTGTTCTTTGCTATCAAGCAACTCTATCTCATCCATATCAGCTGTTAATGGTGTAAAACTAGGCTTTCTTCAAATCTATTTCCTTGAGAAATAAAACACAGAAGTCCAAATAACTGACTTTTCCCCCTAAGTTTTGTCTAAATTCCTTTATTCCTTTCTGTGAAACTCTGTGCCCATCAAAGAATGTATTACACTTTCTGTCTGGGAACAAACTTCTAATGAGGAACATTTGGCCTGAAAACAATGCTTGTCTATTTACGTAGACTGCACCCAAAACCATATCCAGATACATTAACTGTTTGCTAAATATCTGAAATATCCAGTTAAATATGCCATAATAAAGTAGTTAATTTACTAACTCACTTCCTAAAAAACCTAATTATTAAATTTTTGACTGTGTAATATATTATTTTCTTTTTAAAGTAGAGATCATAGAACATAATTTGTGATCACATAATATTTTCTGTTTTTTTAAGTTAAACAGTGAGTAGGTAGAATTTTAGAGGCATAGGAAGTTGTATATTAGAAGCCTTGTAATAATCTTCACTTCAGCAAGAAAGATGTACACATATCCATTTTGTTTTTCAACCAACATGCAATATCACTGCTAGAAAATGTACGGATATAAAACAAATAAGTTATAACCTTTACTCTATTACTAAGAACCCACAATCTAGAATAGATTGAATACAAAAACAAATGACCATTTTTTTTCCAACATGGAATGTGGTATTTGACATAAGAAAGACGCAAAATGTTATGAGAGGTCAAAGAAGATCAAGGTCACATCTGTTTTCTGGGATTTGGGCAATCAGGAAAACAGGAAAGTCTGGTTGGTGGGGAGTGGAGTTGGCATCTGGAGGACTTTGAAACCTCTGGTACTTGTTGCTATGGCAGATACTAAACATGGCCCCATTCCCAGCCAGATTAATGTAGATTTGAATGACAGGCAGGCTTCTTATAAACAAGAAAATTGATTCAAATTGAGGCACCTGATTCGGAAAAAGTGTGATCAGAGAATGTTGACTAGGTCAATCTGGCTGGAGAGTAGAAAATGTAAATGGAAGATAATTGAGAAAGACTTTCAAGACACCCAAATTGCTCTGATAAGAAGGCATTTCTTTTAGCACATGAGGTGGCGTGTGATTTTGTGCAGGTGAGTTTGGATTTTTTAATTTGTTTGTTTGCAAACAAAAACTTGATTCACTTAAGTTGTAAAGGCCCTTATTGGACATTGACTTGGTCACTCAGAGAATCCACAAGAAGACTGAGAAACAGGCTTGGGCAGTGAGCAATCAAAGATGTTGAGAACACAGCTGATTGTGCTGCAGGAATTGTCTGATCAGAAACCCCTGTGACGACCTCCCCAGTGGGCACTGCTGGTTTCCTGACTCCACGGACGCCACTGTTCCAGACACTAGTTATAGACCCTCTTCCCCGAATACAGTGGATGTTAAATGGTTTCTTGCTTTCAGTGCTCCAGAAACAGAGTTCTGGATGGATCATCTGACCTGCTAAGCCTAGGTCATGTGCCCTCCCCTGGCTGCCAGGGCTCTTGGGGAACAATTATCTGGCCTTCTCTCCTCCTGCAGTGGGTGCCCCAAAATTAGAAAGGGAATTTAGATATTAGCTGATCAAAAAAATCCAACAAATGCCTGTCATAGAGTCATAGAGGAAGCCATGTTTGTGCAGGAACACGAAGAGTAGATAGAATTTCCAGCCTGGCGCAGTGGCTCACGCCTATAATCCCAGCACTTTGGGAGGCTGAGGCGGCAGAGCATGAGGTCAAGAGATTGAGACCATCCTGGCCAACACAGTGAAACCCCGTCTTTACTAAAAATACAAAATAAAATTAGCTGGGCGGGTGTGGTAGTACGTGCCTGTAGTCCCAGCTACTCAGGGAGGCTGAGGCAGGAGAATCGCTTGAACCCAGGAGGCGGAGGTTGCAGTGAGCCAAGATCTTGCCATTACACTCCAGCCTGGTGACAGAGCGAGACTCTGTCTCAAAAAAAATAATTTCCAAGAGAAGAGTGCCAAATGTTTATTTGACATAAAGGAAATGGGAAAATACCAAAGAAGAGAAATAGAAAAGGTCATTGGGCATTGTAGTTGGGAGGTCATCCATGCCCTGAAATGTTTTCTAAATTTCATTTACATAAATACCCAAAATGTAATACACATTTATTGAAATACACAATGCACAGCTATAATTATTTGCTATACAAATTCACATTTTGAAAATTTAATGTTCCATTCGAGGAAGACTATTCACTCTTTCAGGTCAACATGAAGCCAAAAGTATCTAATGATTTTATGTGTGACTAGGTCTGAGTTTTAAGTGAGAATTATGTGTTAGATAATATATCCAGATAGGACCATAAGAGTTTATGCAAAACTCTACTTTGTGTTCAGGCTATTCTATACATAAAGTGCCCAGGAAGGAAAACTCCTGTTTTAAAATATCCCCAAAGCTGACTCCACAATCTCCCTTAGCATTCATTTAACCATTCTAGTAGAGTTAAGCATACCTTATGGCTATAAATTTGAATCTTAAGAGAGACAAGCAAAACTTTGTTAATACTTCCTAATTTGAATAGAAAGTAAAGCTGATGGTAAGAGAAAAGTCACAATTATGTTCAGAAAATTTACAACATGAAACATCTCGGCAATTGCCAATATTTAAAGGTTATGTCCATCATACTGGAAAGTGGCATAAAGTTTTCACCCTTTCCAAGTAATTGGGCATCATACTGATGGGGAAAATTGTGTATGTCAGTGATCCCTGCACTGATGTGGGGAAATTGACAGACACTGTTTAAAAGAAACCAAAGTTTTTGTGCATCAACATGTCATGCTGGGAATAATTACACAACTGTTTTGTTACCTCAGCACTGTGCCGTATATTATAATATCCACTGATTCTTCCAGAGTTCTTTTGTTTGTTTTACAAAGTGCAGCCGTTCTGGGAAATACATACTTGTAAAATGATTGATGCTAATACACTTTATAAATGAAGCCTGAAGCTCAGTAATACTGATAAATATTGTCCTTACTGCTGAGGGTACATTTAGAAATGGCCCCCACTCTATATTCATTAGGTTTAGTATCATCAACATGAAAAGACAGGTTAATAGGTCAAGAAAGGACCTTAGGAGGTCAACCAGTGTTTGCTGCAACCATCAGGTAAGCCTGCATTCAAGCCATTTATCCACATGAGAATCATCATCAATAAATCCTTTAGCATCCACAGTGTTTGTGTGTGTGCATGTGTGTCTGAGTGTGTGTATGTGTATGTGTAGGGGCAGCTGGTTCAAGATCTCTTCAATAATATCTGCTCAAGTAGCTTGTTATTATTTACATAGCATTTTGTATTTGCAGAGGGATTTTCCAACACTTAATAATTCTCACAGCATTAGTGTAAGGTAGGGCAGTCCTAGTTCTTTCACACACAAAGGCACAACAATTAAGAGGTTTGAAAAGGCCTGCAAACTAGTGATTGAATAAGGATTGGTATCTACAGTTCTTGGCCCTGAACTCTTTACAAATCTACTACTTAAAAAAAAAAAGTTGACCTTTCACTTTGGGTATTATCTTAGACTGTTAGGTCCTTACAAATCTAGCGGGACCAGGGGACTGGGCAGGAGAGAATTAAAATTAGACTTCTCAAGTCTAAGGCACATATTTACCAAGAGACTTGACTCCCAGGAGATTCATATGTCGGAGGGGTTGCACCATTTTGCACCATTGCTGGGCTAGTTCCCTCATGGTCCTGGGGAAGGAAGCCTAGTAATGGAGTCAGAGGGCATTGAGCTCCTTCCCTTGAGGTGAGAGGGGAAAATATGCAAGTATATTTTGACAGGCTGGAGTGGGAAAAATACAATATGTTCACAGTTAAAAAGAGAATATACTGTAATAAATAAAGACCTTTCGGAGTTTTGTCATCAACGTTAACTAATACTGCAGGTCAGTTGTATTTATTGAGCCTACACAGGTGCATTGCAGGGCTGGCGATGTTAGCCCACATTGCAATAATTATGGCCAGGCAAACCAGTCAGAATGAGAACCGGATGTCTCTTATTCTTAAAACTTGCTTTACATGTCCCTTTGGAACTGACAAATTGCTCAGGTGAAAGTCATCCCCTGCCAGGTTTCTGCAATTTTCCCAGCTTCGTGCAACTTTTCATTTTCTTATTTCTTGTCATGAACATAGAAAAAGAGCCACCTAATACCTTTGGGATGACATTTGCAGTTTGGCTGCAAAGTGGAAGTGCCGGACAAGTCTGGAGAGGATTGTCTTTTACAACAGGATTTCAGAATTTTTTAGCTCCTTTGCAACTAGCTGACAAATGACGACATCGGGTGATTTCTACCGCAAACGGGAAGCACTTTTGTTCCATTGGTGATAGCTAGGAAGCACTGTTTTAAAACTTCATGCCCACTGTGTATACCAGGAGGTAGCTAGCACATGGGCAAAATCCTAAAGGTGTCATATTACAGGAGCAAGAAGTAAAAAGATAGTCACAAATTTGAAACGTTGGACTGAGAAGATAAATCAAGTAATCTCAATATGGGTAAGCAAAAGATCTCAGGGATGTGACAGGTAATTCATTGCTGTGTTTTGAAGCAGCCATTTTCCTCCTTTGTAAATGAACTCAGTATATTTGTAAGTAGGGGTGTCTGTGAGAAGAAAATAGTAATGTGGGTGGGTAGAGGCCCACACGTTATCACATGGTATGACAGCTTGGTGGGAGGGATCCAGGCACTGGAGTCCCATAGCAAGACATGCTCAGCCAATCATTCATTTTCTTGGTAATCAGACCAAGGGGGAAACTGGCCCATCTAGCTCAAATGCCTATGACTTTTATTTCTACAATAAAGCAAATGCTAAAGCAAATGTTAAATTTTACTAACAAGAATATCAAAGATTCTTGTTGGGTATCAGTGAACCTTTTTTGAAAGGGATCTGAATTAGTTAGAAATATGTTTGGTAAAAGGAACAGAAAACCTAATGAAGAGTGGCTTAACCAAATAAGGGTCTGTTTTTCTCATGTAACCACAAGTCTGGTGGTGGTAGATGACCAAGGCAATTACTCCCCAACATCATCTGAACAGACTCTGTTCACCTTCAGCATACGGCCATTTTGTCCTCATGTTTAGTGCTTGATAATCACAAGATGGCTGCTGTGCCTTTAACCAACATGTCTACATGCAAAGGAAGGAAGATGGGCAGAGGGAGCACCTGCCACATCCCTCTATACCCAGAAGCAAATGCCTTCAAAGTCTCAGAGTCTCCCAGCAGACTTGTGCTTACCTCTCACTGCACCTACTGGACCATGTGCGCCACTACAAGCAAGTGGGACTGATTTTACTATTGACAGAAACCAACATTGAGGATTGTTAAATTAAAGACACTGAAAACTCCGGTGAGCACTCTGCCTCAGGAGTATTTGCCTAATGGCAGGACATAAATCCTTCTTTACTAGAGACAGCACTTGCTTATCAGCCCAGGGAAGGCACTAGCCAGCACCAGAGTAATCTGGGAACAGATTTTACCATCTTTCTCATTTTCTTGCCTTTTAAAAGACTAGAAGCTGTCCCATTTGTCTTGTCCCTATGTAAGATTTATGGTTCTTTATTAAAATACAAGCAAGACCTCTAAGCCACTACCTTGAGAAACGCTTTTGAACTTAGGCCTCTCCCTTGCGATGGGTACATCATGTGTTACTACATTTCTGCTTGGGACAGGTTCAGTGGCTTACACGTGTTATCCCAGCACTTTGGGAGGCCAAGAAGGAAGGATTGCTTAACCCCAGGAGTTCAAGACTAGCCTAGGCAACAAAGGGAGAGCCTGTCTCCACAAAAAATTTAAAAATTAGCCAGGTATGGTGGCACATGCCTGTGGTCCCAGCTACTTGGGAGGCTGAGGTGGGAGGTTCGCTTGAGCCCAGGAGGTCAAGACCACAATGAGCCATGATCACACCACTGCACTCCAGCCTAGATGACGGAGTGAGACTGTCTCAAACACACATACACACACCACCCCCCACAAACTTCCACTTGTTTTTCTTTTGTTAGTCTAGCTTGTTTTCAGGAAAGTGTATCAATTAAGAACTAAAAAGGAAAAAAGAAAGAAATTTTGTTTTCTCCTCTATACTATCCACTATAGTAGAGGCAGGCAAGGGAGGAGGTTGAGAATGGATTTGAGGTTGGTTAACTAGCTAACAGACATCTTACCTAAGAAGGCTAAAAAAAAAGTTCAGAGATTTCATTCAACCAATATTTCTTCACTCACCATTTGTATCAGTCATAAATAGCTTCTGATCACTACATATTTTATTTTTAAATGTCTGATTGCTTCACTCCATTTCCTGTGGATGTTCATCATGCTCTACCTGGCCAGTAAGAGCTGGACTTAGAGGCTACTTCCTAAATTCTCTTCTCACTACGTATTGTCTTCCTAGATTACCCTATTCAGGCACAAGCCTTCAATTACCAGCTTTTAGCAGATAATTTACAAATGTACATTTCCAGGTTATACCCTATCTTTGGGCTTCAGACTTAAGAAACAAGCTGCTGATGTTTATCACTAGGATGTTTCAAAGGCAACTCAAATCTAACAGCTTTATAAATGAACTCATGTTCTTCCCTGCTCACCTCCCTCAAACCTTGCTGTTTGTTTGTTTGTTTGTTTGTTTTTTCAGATGGATTGTGCAGTGGCACAATCTCAGCTCACTGCAACCTCCACCTCCCGGATTCAAGCAATTCTTCTGCCTCAGCCTCCTGTGTAGCAGGGATTACAGGCACCCACCACTATGTCTGGCTAATTTTTGTATTTTTAGTAGAGACGAAGTTTCACCAAGTTGGCCAGGCTGGTCTTGAACTCCTGACCTCAGGTGATCTGCCCACCTCAGCCTCCCAAAGTTCTGGGATTACAGGCGTGAGCCACTGCACCCAACGACCTTGTCCCCTTTCAAAGTTGACTGTTTAGGTTGCATAAGGCCATCATACATCCAGTTAAGTCATAATCCTATTTCCCCAGTATCCAGTATATTACCTCCTATGCACAAAGACATTTACTTTTCTCCATCTTCACAGCTACTCTCTGGTCTAAGAAACGTGGCTCAGAATACTGTAACCTCCCCACACCCACTCTAGTTCCAAGCAATACATTCTCTACCTATTTGCTAGATGAGCCCAAAACTAATCACGTCTCTTATTCTCCCCAGTCACAATTTTCCAGGTTGGAAAACATAAGACCCTAATCCTTACCATGGCTTAGAAGACCCCATGTGGCCTGGCCACAGCCTGTTCTCCGGGCACTTCTTCATCACCATTTCCTTCCCTCTCTAAACTCCAGCCACACAGGCCTCCTTTCCACACCTTGTTCTTTCCCTGCTCCTTTCAGCCACAGGATAGCACACATGCAGTTCTTTCTTCTGGACTGTGATTATTCTCTTGTGTCTAGCTAATTCTTTCCCATCCTTCAACTCTCAGCTCAAACATGACTGCTTCAGGCATGTCTTTCCAGACCCCACCAAGACTACACCAGACACAGCTATTATACCATCTCACACCACCTTCCCTTTACAGGTATGCCCAAACTATCACCTTAAGTTTATTTTTGTGATTATTTGGTTATCTGGGCTAGTAGATTGTGAGTTTCTTGAGCACGGGGAATATGCTCTTCTTCCAGTGTCTCCTGGATGCTTAACACAGTGTCTGGCACTTATTAGATGGCACCTAAAATGCTGTTGAAATAAGTGATAAGATGAGGAGGAGCAGTAGCTGGACAAAACATTCTTGTTTGGGAGAGTTTCCACTTGCCAATTCATTCCTTAAGTAAGCATTTTTTAAGTACCTATTATATATAAGGTCTATGTCTCGGCAACGAAAATAGAAAGATAAATGAGATAATGTCCCTGCCCTTGAGGGCTTTGTATTTTGGTTGGGGAGACAGACATATAAGCCCATGAATATGAATTAAAATAACGTATTTCTATCAATTGTGTCTCACCAGACACCGACCTGAGACCTAAGTCTTCTCCTGCCAGTTGAAACAAGGATGTGCTGTCTTTGCTCCATGTCAACTCCTCATGAACTCCATCTTCCCCCGACTTTCATCAATATTATTTCAATTTTTAGATTACAATGATTTTATGTTAAGTTGGCAGCTTCCCGATGACATGTGTGGAAAGCTGTGTTCTCATAAACAAGTTAGACTTGAACCCCATGGTAGGAAAAGTTGCTTCTGGGCAGTTCTCTTGTAGGCAGCTATCTGCAGAGGTGTGCGTTCTTAAGGGGTTTCTCATTGAGAATGGAACTTTCCGACAATATCCCTGGATCATTTAACTTTGAATCTGAAATACTTCCTCTCATGCCCTCAAGTCACCACACTTTGAGGAAGGTAATTTCTGGGACAGTGGACAGAGCAAGAGTTGTCAGCAACTCAGACATGATGCAACGTTTATGTCTGAACGTTTAAAGAGCATTCTGTAAATATTTGAAAAGAGCATTATCAAAAGCAAAAGCCAATGGTTTTGTTTTTGTTTCTCTGTTATGTTTCACAAGTGGAATTGGGAGAATTCCTTTGTAAAGATGGATAATTTCTTGTAGCAAATTCATCTCAGTTAGGGGTGCAAAGCTCTTTTGTGGTGTCTCTGTTAGGTGTGAAATCTCTATATCACACACAGACCTGAGTCCTCTAGGAAGGATGCTTATTTCGCCAATCTGCTGCTCTGCTTTGAAATCCCATACTGAGTGTGTTTGTTTTTCATGATTGTCATAACAAATATCACAAATTTGGTCACTTAAAAAACACCAATATATGATCTCATAGTTTCCACAGGACAGTTTCTCTGGTTTCTCTGTCGTTGGTCTCACAGGACCAAAATCAATGTCTTGGTTAACTTGGTCCTTATCTTGGTCCTTGGTTAACTTATCTGGAGGCTTTGGGGGAAAATTCACTTTCAAGTCCATTCAAGTTGTTGGCAGAATTAAGATACATACAACTGTAGGACTTTGGTCCCTCTGTCCTTGCTGGCTGTTGGCCAGGAGGTTGTTCTAGAAGCTGCCTGCATTCCCTGTCTCATGGCCCCCTTCTTCATCTCCAAAGGCAGCAATGGAGTTGAGTCTTTAACTCAGAATTTCTCTTGTGTTCCTTTCTGCCACTTCCCTCAGTTTTCTTCTTAGGTCCTATGATAACTATTTTTTGTTGTAAAGCTTATGTGTTTATTTTTATGTGTGATGTTACAAATGGTATAGTTTAAGAATATGCTAAGGATGGATTTCCCTGAAAGTCACAGCTAAGGGAGTTCACTTGGAAAGGTATCCCAGGAAGGAGAAGTGATGGTCTTGGACATTAAAATAGGACTGTTTCCCTCAGCCTTCTTCTTCTGCTTGAGGGTGAGCGTGATTACACCAGGCCCACGCTGGTAGCTCTGGGATCATTGCCCTATCTTGAGGTCAGCTGATTAGTAACCTACTTCCATCTGCAAAGTCCCCTTACAGTTCCTAAATTAGTGTTTGATTATGCAACCCAGTCATGGGAAACCTGGGGGGACATCTTTAGATTTTCATCTACCACACTGAGCTCATGGGCCACAGTTTCAGCTACCTGAGAGAATCCTTCCAAAAAACAACAGCTGTAACCAGATTATTGTAAAAGGCTAAACCACAATGTGTCCAGATTATACAAAGCCAAATAGAACAAAATGCTTACAGAGAAGCCCCTTGTCACTGCACGTGTACAAAACACACAAAAGCAAAATAAACCCAGGAGCCCTGGGTTCCATTAGTTATTTCTGGTCTCACTGAACACTTTAACTCAATGGTGTAACTGATTTTATTTTAAATATGGCCACTGAAAAAGACAGTAGTGTCAGAACAAAATTACTTCAACAGCTTTTGTTACAGTATTGCCTAAAATGAGGTATAAACGCCAGATGATATGTAAGTTGATTTTAGGTCTTATGATAAGTAAATTTTTTTTTTTTTTGGAGACAGAGTCTCACTCTGTCACCAGGCTGGAGTGCAGTGGCGCGATCTTGGCTCACTGTCACTGCCTCCCGGGTTCAAGTGATTCTCCTGCCTCAGCCTCCCGAGTAGCTGGGACTACAGGTGCATGCCCCCAGGCTCACCTAATTTTTGTATTTTTAGCAGAGACAGGGTTTCACCATGTTGACCAGATGGTCTTGATCCTCCTGCCTCGGCCTCCCAAATTGCTGGGATTACAGGAGTGAGCCACTGTGCCCTGCCACTATTTTTTGTTTTAATGCTGGTGTATTTATTTTTAAGTGTGACTTTACAAATATTGTTTAAGAAGATGCTGAGTATGGGTTTCCCCGAAAGTCACAGCAAAGAGGGTTCATTTGGAAAGGTATCCCAGGCAGCAGAAATGAGGGTCTGGGAGATTAAAACAGGGATCAAGGGAAAGAAATACATGGATGCATGATTGAGTTGACCATTGCTACAGTCAAGCAGCATTTGATCCACAGGACCTTCTAAGGCACCTTGTGACATGGGTCTCAGGGCTGTCTCAGGAGATGGAAGAGGAAAGGATTTATCCAGCAACTCCCAGCCTCCACTGATCAAAGATGGCCCCACTCTTCTGGGTTCCATGAGCATGAGTGGCCAGCAGTCCTGGCAAGTGGTCTGAGGTGCTAAACAAGTAACTGTGCGAAGCTGGCTGGCTGAGACCTACATGCAACTGGTTACTGCAGCAGTGACTGGAGTAAGAGGTGAGCCCTAGATTAGCTAAATAATGAACTGGAGGTGTCCAATATGCCACTGTAAGTTTACTTTAAGTGTATGTGTTATATACATAATTGTATGTAATTATATATAAATATATAGTCGTGTATAATTATATACATAATGCAGATACTACTACATATGTTAATCTAGGTTATCCAAGTAGCAGAGGAAAAGATGGGATTAAATGTACAAGAAACGTGTTAAGAGTCACATCTATAAGACAGAAGTGTCGAATCTTGTGGCTTCTCTGAGCCACATTGGAAGAAGAATTGTCTTGGGCCATACGTAAAATACACTAACACTGATGAGAGCTGATAAGAAAACAAACAAACAAACAAACAAAAACCCTCATGTTTTAAGAAAGTTTACAAATTTGTGTTGGGCCACATTCAAAGCCCTGCTGGGCTGCCTGTGGCCCACGGGCCATCAGGCAAGCTTGCTATCAGAGATAATAGGGAGGGAGCCAGGAGAGACTGAGAGAGCCATCAGGCTATGCAGCAGGTCTGACCCTGAGTGAAGGAGAGAGGGAAGGAAGGAAGATTATTCCTCATGCCCAAGTCTCAGAGTCTAGCGCAGGGCTCGGGAGAGTCTGGCAAGGCTGCCTTTGAGAGCCCTGAAGCCCAGTCGCAGCAGTTGTCAACTCAATCATGCATCCACCTATTGGTTTCCCTCCCTTCCTGTTTCACTTTCCCAGGCCCCCACTTCTGCTTCCTGCAACACCTTTCCAAGTGAACTTCCTGCCAAAGCCTTTGCCTGAGCTTTCTGCAAAACCCATATTTAGCCTCTTCCTAAACAACATCATCTTTGAAATCACACATATTAAAAAATGCACAAGTAGCAAGACAGAACTTATTCAGCACGGTGCCCGAAATCAACTCCCATAACAATGGTATTGGTGCCCACTGGAGGCACAGCGCCTGGGGATGGGTCCCCCTGCAGTGCCCCTGCTGCATGCAGTCATTGGCTGGGAGCAGCCAGGGGGAAGGAAGGTTCATTGCAAATGGGACTATGGATTTCCCTAGGCAGAGCTAGACCCCTGCGTCAGCAAACTCCCTGAAATCAGAGGTCTGACAGGCACATTCTCAAGGCCACCACTTCACATATATAGTGGAAATTATGAAGATTAGATAAACATGTGACTGCATTTTTAAAAACCTGACCCATGGCCAGGTGCAGTGGCTCACACCTTTAATCCCAGCACTTTGGGAGGCTGAGGTGGGTGGATCACCTGAGGTAGGGAGTTCAAGAGCAGCCTGACCAACATGATGAAATCTCATCTCTACTAAAAATACAAAAATGATCTGGACATGGTGGTACACATCTGTAATCCCAGCTATTTGGGAGGCTGAAGCAGGAGAATTGTTTGAACCCAGGAGACAGAGGTTATAGTGAGCTGAGACCGCGCCATTGCACTCCAGCCTGGGTGACAGAGCAAGACTCTGCCAAAAAACAAACAAACAAAAAAAGAAACCTGGCCCTTTCATAATTGCTGAGAATCAGATTCACTGTTTACCTGGCTCAAAGACTAGTACAAGTCCTTAAAATTCTAACTACAAACAAGGGAGCTCCTCTTGTTCCTAAGGTAGAGGAACGAATGAGTTTGGGGCAGATTTCTGTACAAGGCTGTCCTAGATTTAGTGAGTGGATGTTTCTTTTCCTTTTACTGCCTAACTTCTAACCTTCTAACATTTCCCTGACCTCAAATCCTTAAGTGTTTCTGTCTTTGACTTTTTTGTTTTGTTCTTCCATAGTCGGCAGAGGAGCTCTTTTGAAGCAAACATGCGTGAATTAAAAAATAAAGCCTGGGCGGAGGCTCAAGCCTGTAATCCCAGCACTTTGGGAGGCCGAGACGGGCGGATCACGAGGTCAGGAGATCAAGACCAACCCGGTGAAACCTCGTCTCTACTAAAAAAATACAAAAAACTAGCCGGGCGAGATGGCGGGCGCCTGTAGTCCCAGCTACTCGGGAGGCTGAGGCAGGAGAATGGCGTAAACCCAGGAGGCGGAGCTTGCAGTGAGCTGAGATCCGGCCACTGCACTCCAGCCTGGGTCACAGAGCCAGACTCCATCTCAAAAAAAAATAAAATAAAATAAATAAAGCCTGTGATCTGAATTGCAAGAGCCTCCTTCAGGAGATAAGTGTTCTGAAGTCCCTGTTTGCCTGGGGTGGGGCTGGGGTAGTTGTAGCAGGCTTACTGAATAGCTGTTTAGTTAGTTATTTCTCTGTTGGGACAGGTAAGTCGGTATTCATTCAGCATGGATAAATCTACTTTCCTCATTCTCTTTCCTTTTACAGTTAGTAAAGTAGCTTCTCAGATCTGCCCTTAGAATCCTTAATCCCAGTTAAAATAAAAACTATTAATGCGAAATAAGTCACAGGAATTGTTCTAAAGCAAAGGCATCTGGGTGCTTTCACGTTTTCCTTCCAGCAGATGTTGAATTAGGAAAAATTTAAAGTGATCTAGGAATTCCCTGAATGCTTTTGGTGATATGAACATATTGTGAAAAACAAGCTTCTATTAACACAGCAGCTAGACAAATATTGAGGACAGAAAATGGGTTTCAGCAGCCCGAAACTTTGAATAAGAGTAAAGGAGAGTTCAATTTAACTTGTTTTTGGATACTGTCCCAGAGCTCACGCTCTTCCTCCTTCTCGTTTGTTGTGTGGACATGCAGAAGACAAGGATATGATTTTTGTAACATGGAGCATTTTTAATCCCTTTCCTGTCACACTAAGTAAATAACTCACCGTGAAATACTCAGGAGATGACTCTAAACTGCAGTAGGATATGGAGCAATGTACAAAATGTTAGATGTGGACATTAATAAACCTAGCCAGCGAGTATGGTTTAGTAGGTTGTCATGGTACCAGAAACATGGGTGCCATTTAATGGAAGTTTTATCCTCATGCTTGGTTGTCTCTTAAATTGTGAACCCGTGAATCCTCTGGAAGCAGCTGCCTGGGAGCTACACTACAATAAAACTCACCTTTCCTCAGCCTCAAAGGACTAGGGAGGCCCAGCAAAGCCCAGGCTAGGGAGGTGGGTCTCTTCCAGCCCATATCTCTTTGTGATAACAGGACTCTGTTTTGTATTTTAGAGCAGCGGAACGTGAGTCTTAGGAAGGTAAAGATGTCTGTCCAAGGTTCCCCTGCAGGGCTAGTCAAGAATTACAGACCAGGAGTAGGACTAAAGCCTCCTGCCTTTTATTTCAATATTTCAGTGTTTCGACCTCCTCCTTGGACATTACTTATGTATGGAACTCACATACACAGAGAGATTTCTCAAAGACCTATATTTAAGGGTGCTTAGCTCAGCCCGGCTGTTCACAGGTCCCCGCTAGAGCTATGGCAGCAAGGAATGAAAACAAAGGGAGAATTTAATGCCTATTGAAAGCTGACTCAGAGCATGTAAAGGTGAAAGTGTGTGGTCGGAAGGCTTAGCTGCCTGTTGAGTTCTGTTATTCAATAACTCAAGAAGCCTGTTGTGAGCTGCTTTGGCTCTATTAACACATCTGGAGCTAGTGGCCATACGTTGGGGACTTTTTAGAATGTAAAAGTAGCTTTGTAGGCAAACTTGTGTTAGAATGAAATACTTCTGAAGAACAAAGGCTAACTTTATAGAGTGCACCTCTCTCTCCCTGACTCAGTTCTGGGGGGCTTTTGATGAAGTGTGTGCTAAACCTATATACTTCTTTGGAGGAGTAAAAATTGTCCTCCTGTCCTGGGTCGTGTTTACTTTCAACATAACCCTTTGGATCTGTGAACAGATCCAAAAATCAAACAAACTAACAAAACAGTAAACAGAGTGGAGACTCTCCTGATATTCTCCATCTGCACCTAGTCCTATTCCCCCACCTTCTCCAGGCCCCATGAGGCTGACCTGTGGAGACTGCATTTGTGGGATCCCTTTACGGCTGGGTGTTTGGTTGGGTTTGGCCAGTGGAGGTCACTGTCAGGAGATGAGAGAGTAAGAAGAGAGGGAGAATAGTTATTTATTCTCTATGTCATGACCAGTTTCATCATTATCATCTCCTTTCATCCTTTCCCTCTCCAGATTTCTGGAAATAAATTCCAGAATGAGTTCATCCTGCCAATCCGGAGCCACAGTTTGGAGATGCTGCATTCCTAGATTGAAGGCCTGGCTCCTGGTGGACAGCCCTCTCTCTAAAGCTACTCTCTCCAGGTTCTGGCAACCGCAGCCAAAGGGCCAAAGGTAAATCATGAGGGAAGCCTGAGGCGAAAGTAAGGCAGCATAGAAATGAACCAGGAGTAATTAAGTGAATTAATAAAGTGACAAGTGTCTTCACTTGCCTTATCGTTTGTCCAAACATGGTACCTTCGTGGACCATTCTGAGATAAAGTTGGGATACACTGTCTTGGAATCACAATCCACCATTTCTTCCCTTCCATCTGGCCTCTTCTTCCTCATTCCCCTCCAGGAATGCATGGGCATCAAGGGTAAGGCTATTTACTAACCAAAATGCCAGTGCATGCCATTTTCCCCAACAGGAACAAAAGGGATTACAAGTCAGTCCAGAAAGGATAGACTCTTACCCTGGAACTTATTTCCAGAAACCTGCAGAGGTAACAGATGAAAGGAGATGATGAAGCCAGCCTTGTAGAAGGTCTCAGGACATGGAGGTGCAGTGAACTTACCATGAGAGGGTAAGTTCTGGGGAAACTGGCCAATGCTTCCCATAACTGGGGCAGATGCTCACTTTTGCTCTTTCTTCTCAGTGATGGTCTTGTTTTCCCCCAGATTACCTTTGCACTGACATCCCAGTGTTTGGACATGGAGGCCAAGACATACACATCGTTTGCTGCTAGATCTGCCTCTAGCCAAGCAGAAGGGGATCAACAGTCACTCAGGTTCCCTGCTGAGGTTAGAGCCAAAGCCACAGCTGTCTGTAGTAAAGGATTCTTTTTCTGAAGAGGAGGTAGCTCTGGTAGGTGGACACGGCAGTAATAATATCATCATAATAGCATAACCAGTTAATGAGATCTGTAATTGCCACAGTCAGTCTCAGCATGTTTCTGTCGCCATCCAAGTGATCAAAACCTGCCATAGAGCGCTAAGCCCTCCTGTTTTCAACCATTTCCTCAGCCAGGAGTGGGGATTTGTTTGCCAAAGGCAATATCCTAAATACTGAATCTTGATGATCATTTCTACCCTCCCAACATCTGAGAAGGCTGGAATTTCTCTCAGTTGACTACAGGTTGTGTCTGACTTTGTGAAGGAAGCTTTGTCTCCAGGGATTTCTTAATTGGGGTAAGAGAAACTGAAACACCTTCATTTATGTCATACCAACCTTTCCGAGAGCCCAAAGCGTGTTAGGATTGTCGCCTTATTAATGTGCCTTACCGCAAAGCCCACAGAGCAGCACACACTTGCCTGGAAGGTGTAAGGCTTCAACTGAATGGTACATGCCACCGATACAGAGTCATTCACCGACACCCCCAGCCTGACCCCGCTTAGTTGCTGAGATCTGATGGGATCAGAGCAGAAGGTGACAAGGCTGTGAGCTTAATTAAGGGAATGGTTTTGTTCAATTCATGCTCATCCTTTCCCCCTTCACCCAGTAATTCTCACACATGCCGAGAAAATCACAATGAGGAGGAGATTATGACCTAGTGATCTCATTCAGGATGTGACATTATCTCATTTCAACAGCCTGGGAAGAGCAATGCCATTTTCAACTCTGGGAGAAATTTGACCAGTGACAGAACAAAATTTAGCCCAGACTTTTCACTTTCCTGTTTATCTCCAAGGTAAGGGGTCCCCAGCCAGCTGTGTCAGGGAATACAAACACCCTCGCAATCTCTAATAAACAGCTTGCTGACAATGAAGCCTCCCCAACCCCTTCTCTCCACAGGTAAGCGGAATCCACGTGTCCTAGAAGTGCGACACGTACACTCAAGGAAGGAGTAAAATATATAAAGTCTTCTCACTCCAGCATCTTTGCTTTTAAATTTCTTTCCAGAGAAGGAAAGGATTTCTGCCATCTTCACAAAACGGTAGAGATTTCAACCTCTTAAACATATTACTCAATATTAAAAGGACTTGGTGACTGAATAGCCTCAAGAGTACTTTGCTCTCAGCTTTCTGTCCTGACCTGTTTTTGGTCACTTTCATTCATTTGCTCATAGCTGGCTGCCTGGATTAATTTTCTGGACTGAATACATTTCCTTGCACTACCCACATATGTGACAAATAACTAATCTGACTCATCAAAATGCATTAGAATGCAATGTTCCAGTTACCGAAGGACATTTGAAATTCAGCAACTTGTCTTCTTACTCTTACCACCAGAGATAGTAAAAAATTACAAAGAGGTAGAGACAGCGATAGAGCCCATTTCGTGCCTAGAATTTGTACCAGCATCCTTGTTATTGCTGCTCCAGCAATCTAAGAAAAGTTGGACCCGCCTCTGTTTGTTTTGTACTTCTTAAAATATTTTTCAAATTAAACTTTGAAATATAACTGAAATAATTTCTGAGAAACATAGCATAGCCCAGACTATAAATCATCCAAAACAGCATTAAGTGGATATACTAAATATACCTAACACTGTTGAAAGTACCCTAAATATATCATTCCTCTTCTAGGATTTCCATATTCTACATTTCAACACAGG
Organism: Theropithecus gelada; assembly: GCF_003255815.1. NCBI lineage: Eukaryota > Metazoa > Chordata > Mammalia > Primates > Cercopithecidae > Theropithecus > Theropithecus gelada. Next base: position 81,010,886 of record NC_037680.1, on the reverse strand, counting down.
CCTTCTAAATCAGACGATAGTTGGGTTGTACGAGTAATAAGTCTAAATGAGATGCAAAAGAATATGTTGCAAAGAATGTGGTATAAGTACCAGTGTCTAACTTGGTGTAATGGACAATATATTTCAAAAATCTCCCAATATATGCAAGAAGTCACTAGAAAACAGATTTACAACGTGTCTCTTTGAAAGGAAAAAAAAGGTGATTTTTACAACTTTATTTATTTATTAAGAGACAGGGTTTTGTTATGTTGCTGGCTTCAAACTCCTGGACTCAGGCAATCCTCTTGCCTCAGCCTCCCAACCATTAACGGCTGGGATTATAGGCACATATCACTGTGCCCAGCTCCACAACTCTATTTTGAATTATCTATTAGAAACTAAATTAACACAAGGAGTGATCATGGAATCAGCATCCCAAGAATAGTAAACATAATTGCTATACATAGATAAATGCATTAAAACATTTTTACTGATATACTAGTGAATGACTCATAATTTCCTCAACATAGCTTTATCTTGTTATATTTTTTTCTCATGGCATTATCTTGCTCCTTTAGGGAGGGTCTCATGCACCTATGTTTTCACCATTACATGCCTGGAGGTCTTTTTTGAGGGTGGAGGGGAAGTCTGAATTAAGAGACTGCTGAGAACCCAAGAGCTGAGGAGTCAAACCTTGGTTTCCCATTGACTTCCTTCCTGAACTTTGGTGACCTACTCTTTTTTCTATGCCCTTTCTTTATCTATAAAAGGAATATTATGAGTGATTTGCCTTCTTGAATGATTGTGAAGGACAAAAGTAAATCTCATAAAGATACTGTAGAGCCTTTTCCCAATAGAACGTGTGGAGCTGATTTAGGCAGACATTCGGTGGCTTGCACAGAGAGGTTGCAGATGTTGATTATAACATCATAGAAGCTCATTGCTGATGTCTCTCAAATGTTCCTGGGGAGAAGTGTTCAGACACAAGCATCATACACCTGTGGCATTTGACTAGCTTAGTTGAGAGAGCAGCAAAGGAGTGTAGGCAGCATGGTGTTTCAACATGTGGGTACTGGGTTCTGGGCTCTGACTTCCTAGGTTCAAAACCTCCATCTGCCACTTCTTAGCTTTGTGCTTTGATGCAACTTATATAACCTTTCTAAGCCTCAGTTTCCATATCTTCAAAGGTGTTTGGTAGGAATAAAAGCAGTAATGCCTGTAAACCGCTCAGCACAGTGCCTAGCAAATATTAAATACTCATGCATGTTATTATTACTAAGAAATATATGCTAAGAGTTTGTGAATGTTCAGGAAGATGGGAGCAAACAAAGGAATATAAAGATGTAATTCTCCTTTTCAAATACCTGCAATCTAATTGGAGAAAAACCATATACATTCAATATGTAGTGATATAGTTTGGCTGTGTCCCCATCCCAATCTCATCTTGAATTGTAGCTCTCATAATTCCCATATGTTTTGGGAGGGACCCAGTAGGAGAGAACTGAATCATGGGTGCAGTTTCCCCCATACTGTTCTCGTGGTAGTGAATAAGTCTCACAAGATCTGATGGTTTTATAAGGTGTTTCCCCTATTTCTTGTGTCTCATTCTCTCTTGCCTGCCGCCATGTAAGACATGCCTTTTGCCTTCTGCCATGACTGTGAGGCCTCCTCAGTCACGTGGGACTGTGAGTTCATTAAACTTCTTTTTCTTTATAAATTGCCCAGTCTCAGGTATGCCTTTATCAGCAACATGAAAACAGACTAATACATGTAGAAATCACTACAGACTTTGTGGGGACTGAGACCAATTTTTGCTTATTAAACTTCTAGAGTTTGTCTTATTTAAGAAGTTAAGAGGATGGAAGATTTGGCTGCAACTTGGATAGACCAAAATTGGTTTCGGATTATCTAGGACTAATGATTGGTTATGTCAAAATTCCTATTGTACAGGGTCAGGTTTCAGAGTTTCTTAAAAGAAGAAAGTCCCTTTAGAGAAAATTCATAAGACTGCCAATTTTTGTGCTTTTCATAAGCAAACTATCTTTAATACATACTGTGTTAGAATCTTGAAAAAAAATTCTTCACAATTCAACATATGGCTTTTAGAAGAGGAAGGAAAATCTCCCACTGGGAATAGCTTTCAATTCACTTGCAAATCCCTTGAGGGCTGAGTCATGTCTTACTTTCCCTGAATGTCTAATTGGGCCTAGGACAGTTTGAGTTGGAACTCAACAAATTTTAATACAATTTAATCCAATTGAATTTTATAATGTGAAGATTTTTGTTGTTGTTTTGAACGTGCCTTGACAAAGGCAAAATGGGCTTGGAAGATGGCTGTGAGCTCTTTAGTCTCTCTTTGTCATCTTTGTACTGGAGATAGGGTCTCTTGAGCAAACAAAGTGACTGATTGGATACTAAAACACGCTCTGGTAACCCAGAGCTGCCCAAGCAAACCTTAGCTTTCCACAGACTTAATCCTTGGTATTTCATTCACCTATAAAGGGTTTTCCACATAAGAAGGGGTATATGGGAATTGAGGTGTATTTAAATCTTTGAGGGCCATGGAGAGTTTGCAAAAGCTTTCCCAGGTGATTCTTCACCAGCTTTCCACCCACAGCTCCCAGTGCACATGCCAGTTGGAAACAACCACTGCAAAATAACATCTTTATCGTGGAAGTCCAAGAGTTGACTTGTCATAAACCCTGCCCTGTGTGACTAGGAACAGTAAGATCATCTTTACTTTTATCAAGGAAACACATCACTATCCAAAATCTTTATTGTGCCCAAAACACAGGGGGAAAAAAAATGTAAACTATGTTCTGACCCATGGGGGTGAAATACAAAATATGTAGATTACAGCTAATATGTCCCTTTGCCTGTTAAACTGAGGCATGTTCCAGAAATGGTTTGGGATTATGAAATACAAAAATACACAGGTATATACCATAGAGAACTCCACATGCAGGATTTTATCAGTGAGATCCTGAGAATGCTCTTAGCAACCAATCACTTCTCTCACAATTCTCCTCTTTGCATTCTAGATATAGGGACACTCTATGTTTTAACAAGAACATAGTTGAAACACAACAATCCTCTCTGGCCCAGTGTCCTGGAGAAAGGGACTCTTGAGAAACAAATAAAAGGTCTCAACTACCTTTCCCTCCTCCCTTGGCAGAGTTTTTACCCCTATGATGTAAGTTGACTTAGGTAAGATTTAGGCTGGGCATGCTTTCTTCTAAGAAGGCTCTCAGCTTGAAAGGGTAAAGCAGGTACTTTGAAAGAAAACATGGTGGCTGCTCATGGTTTAGGAACAAGGTCAACAGAGGCCAAAAAGCCTTGCTTTCCAAGTAAAAGAACAGACAGGAAGTTAGGCAGAAGCCAGTGCAGGAGCAACCAGGGAACCTCAGGTTGGTATCCATGTGCCCTGCAGAGCCACTGAGCATGGCTGAGCCATGTCCAACCTATATAACCATACATAGCAAGTGGCCCTGCTCACATCCCTAAGAAGCTTAAGCCAAAGCAGTAGGTGGTGGCTTCAGCAGAAGTGAGGGAGCCCTAAAGCCTGTTTGATAAAGGCAGGCACCCTCCATTGGAGTCAGAGAATCCAGATTGACAGAGTAGTTTTTATCTGAAGAGAAAGGATAAAACTGAAACCTACAGCAAGAAGAATGTTCAACAATGGGGGAGGAGAGAGAAAAGAAAAAGTTAAATTTGGGACAAGGGATGTGTGATATTGTGATACAATAAAGGTATATTTGGTATCTGTCCCTGGGTGCTGGCACACGGCTCCTAAAACCCATGAAATCTCTTATGTAATGTGTCTTTTTGTATTTCTGATCAGCTTCTGAGTTGGGGGTAAGTAGTCTTGCGGGACTGAGCCCTTAACCTGTGGGATCTGATACTATCACCAGGTAGATAGTACCAGAAATGAATTAAACTATAGGACACCCAGTTGGTGTTTGCTGCAGAATTGCTGGGTGTGTGTGAAAAAATTCACGCACACACAATTTGGTGACCAGAGGTGAAATATTCAGTATTATATTGAGTGTATTGAGGATGAGGGTAGGAAAAACACTTTGATTTTTCCTGTTTCAAAAGGATGAAATTAGGGAAACAGAGAATAAAGGACAAAGACTCAGGATGCAAGAGGAGGCTGATAATAGTAGTATTAGCAGTTAATATCGAGCACTTACCATGTGCCATCTCTGCTCAGTCCTCACAACAAGGGGCAGCAAAGTTTTCCGGTAAAGGGTCAGCCTTGCAGACCATATAGTCTCTAGCACAGCTGCATGGCTCTGACTCTGTAGTACAAAGCAGCCATGGACGATATGTAAATAAGCTGGCATGGCTGGATTTGTCCCATGGTAGACAAGATTTGGCCCAAGGGCTGTAGTTTGCCAACCTCTCCTCTTTAAGAGATGGGTAGTATGATTATCTCCATTGTAGACATGAAGAATGAGGCTTAGTATGTGGAGAGGGAGTGCTTTGGTTTTCTCTTGGCAGAAACACCAATAAAAGGCAAGCATGAGTATCACCCAGAAGAGACTTGCCCAGCAAACTGGGCAATGTAACATCGTATACAAGTAACCAGCATGTACCTGGAACCCTTCAGATATCCCTCACATTGTGGCTGAAAAGATCCTCAAAGCAAAAAAATCAAAACTGTCATTAAACAGACCTTATAAGTGCTGGCTTTTAGGAGCATGCCGGGGCTGAGGATGTTAGGAAAAAAAAAAAAGGAATGAAGGCTGTTAAATTCCCTATGTTGCATTCTCGAGAGGAACATTCTATTGATTTTTTGCCCCTCCCAATGCTGGCAGTACAAAGTCATGCAGGAGGAGACATGACAGGCAGGAAGCAGGCTGTCTTCAGAGCCAGACAGCCTTGCCTTCAGGCTCCTGCTGGACCTACTGACCAGGGTACCATCTTTTGCAGTGAACAGATGGATCCTTGTCTTTTAAGAGCCTGAAATCTAGAACAGAAGGCACATAACAGATTTCACATTATCATGGATCTTCTTGAAGTGGCTTTGCTCTGGCATCTTTGAGACTAACATATTGGATCATATAGTTACTGTTGAAGTCTTGTGTCCGACAGTCCTTGCAGGCTAAGGTCTTCTGCTGCATCACTTAGGGTATTTACAACCCTGACACTGAGGAAATAAATATCACAGTGACAGTAATAGAGTCTGTATTTTAATTGCCAAAAGACTGGAAACCTTTACTAACAGAAAAAGAAACTGTGGAAAAAAGCAGAGTCATGGACATTACACTTACATATTTCTGTTTCAGCAAAAATTCTAAGATCACAACTTACTATTATTAGCTATTTTTTTTCAGCTATGGGAATTCATAGACATAGTCTATGATCCAGACAGGCTCCATCTTACCTTCCTTGGGTAAGGAATAAAACAGGAAATAACTTGCAAATCAAGATAGTGCTTAAAAGCCCGCTGATTTTTCTAAGAATTCTGCCCTGTATCAGAGAAAGGCAAGCACTTATGACTGGCATAAGGTACACAGGGAGACCAATACTTTGGCCTGCACCAGAATAAAGGGTTTTGCTTGAGGATGAGAAGAGGCCTCAGCTAAAGCTTATTCAAGTGTCTTTTAATTGGACTTACTTGACCTAATCCTCCCATAATGCTTCTCTTATCCCTAGAAGGGTCTGGTTGATGTGTATTCATCTTTTAGCTGTGACTTCTGCTCATGTAATTTGTTGTATAGATCCTGCATGGTACAATATGACAGCCATTCGCCCCATGTGTCTACTTAAGTTAAAATTAATTTAAATAAAATTAAAAATTTATTTCTTGAGTGGCGCTAGCCACTTTTTAAGTGCTTAATAGCCACACATGGCTTGTGGCTATCATATTGGAAGCAAAAGCATCGAACATTTCCGTCATTGCAGAAAGTTCTCTTGGATGGTACTGTCACTGTAGAATGACAGCTGTGGAGAGTCTAAGCACGCATTGCAAAGATGCCCTCCTGGGCACCTTCCTGCAAGGACAGTGAGTGATATGTCAGTACACTGGTTACTTATTGTGATGAAACTGATGAAAATGTACTCATGTCTTCATCGGCCCGTCTAGGGTGCAATACCGGGCTTGATTTAAAATTTACATTTGAACAAGGTAAAAAGTTCATAAAAGAGAGACTGAGAGAAAATACACCAAAACATCAAGTCTGATTGTTTTGAGTAATAGGAATATTGGCCATCATTTTGTTTCTGGCTATTCGTAGTGAGGTGTAGACATTTTTTGTCTGCCCCTCCCACAGTGTATGACTCAGGAGTGTTACTTGAATTCCTGGAACCAGCTATGCCTGAAGTCAATCCATTCCAGTTGGACTTTCTTCATTCTGTGAGCCACTTAAGCTGATTTGAGTTGGGTTTTTATTACTACCAAGTGAATACTAATTTTGCTATTTTTTGAATTTCTGTATCTTCTATAATGTTCATTTATTTCTCCTAAAAGTAGAAAAAAAAACTTTGGAAATTGCATGTGATAAACAGTGTGTTCTATTATATTTTGTACATCATCCATGTGCTGATATTCACGAGCTCTAACAAAGCAATTTTTCTAAATAAGCTAGAAGTGATTTCCAAAAATCCACAAGGAACACAGCGTAACATGCCAAAATAACTTTGCTTATTAAAAGGAAATTTGAGGCAACTGTTATTGCTGAATTGTTTGGAGTCCTGGCAGAAATTCTCCCCAAAAATATGATTTGAACTTCTTCAGTAACTCTTGTTGTCAGACTTGGGTTGTAAAATACAGAGTAACATCTCACTTGATCAACAAAACCCATATTAGCATAATTTATCATTAGAAAGCATTCTCATTTGCTAATCTGGCGAGGTCCAGGGATACTAAATCACAATTTTCCATTTTAACAAATGAGCCTATTTGCAATTCTTCTAACACCCATAGTTTTGGCTGATCAAATGCATCTACCAGACTTGGCTTCAAGCACAGGCTAGAGGGAGTTTGCCCTGGGATATTTTGGTTGGCGATGCTACTGAAAAGATTTCAAATTACCCCATTTTACAAATCCTTCTTCCCTCTTAATTGACTAGCCAGCAATAGAGTCACATAGGTATTTATATTTCTCACCTTGTTTACAACTCTGTTAAGCATCAAATATCAGTGTCCCCTTGTCTATAATTGTTGAGACACCTAGTGAAAAGCAGAAAGAAAATAGCACATTGCCAAGGCCGCCCATAGTGGATCCTCCTTGAGTTATTCCTCAGGGATTTCTAGGCTCTTTCACAGATCTTTTGGCAGTGGGCTTGACTGGGCCTTTAAACACATTAATCCTTCCCTTGAAGTCACACATTCCACAGCTTGTTTAGAGGTGGCTCCAATGGCAGGATAATGTTGGTTGGAATGTGCTGCCTGCTGGCCCCTCAGACTCCCCCCTAGAGATTTGTCACTTGTTTGCTACAGCAACTACCACTGTGATATTGTGCTCCCTCTTCAAGGGGGAGACCGACTTGCCCTACAGGGTCATCTAAGGGCAGGACCATTTGCAGCTGTGCAGAAGGAAGTGCATGACATGAACTCATGAGATGCTCTTAGTACCTGTAGCCTGTCTTCCTGCTATTGTTACTCCATGGATTTTCCCTTTGGGTCTCCAAAAAACATGACTTCTCATCTTTCCTCCCCCAAACTGGTTCCTTTTTTCTCAGCAGCCTCTCACTTGGTGTCCAAGACCCTATCGAGAGTGCGGGTTGTATAAACCTGGTATTTCTCTGGACCATCATCTCATGTGAACAATACTGTTGTCATAAGGGTGTATATTTGTCAAAGGGTCTTTATATTTGCTATCTCATTTGAGCTTCACACCCTCTCTGAGAACTAGAGAAGGTGGAATTACAGTCCCTATTTTAGAGATGAAGAGGCTATTACATTTTTTTCTACTTAAAACCTAATAGGACTTCCTTATTCTTTTTCACTTGACTTTTTGACTCTGAGACTCACCATGAACAAACACTCCAAAGGAAAGAAATGGTTGTGAGGCTTCATAACCCTAAGAAGAGTCGCAGATAATAGAGATAGTTTATCAATATTTCCCACCATCAAAAAAACAAAAAAGGTTTTATTAACTATCTGTAGCTGGGTACTCTTGTATAACTGCTTTAAGGAAAATAAAAATGTGTTCTTCTCATTCTATTCCCACTGGGAAAAATAGTTGTACAGTCTGAATATTTTTACAATTAATAATAATTGTCACTCATATTTATTGTGATATTTTCCTGCATGCTAGGCACTGTGCTAAATTTCTCACATAGATTATATCATGTAATCCTCATGACAATCTTTTGAAGCATTTATTAAGGAAAATAAAGACTAAAATGACATTATTAAAGACTGTATGAGAGGAAATTTCACATCTGATTAAAAACTTGGAATTTGGAACTAGACTAGCTAGGTTCAATCCCTGCCCTCTCATTTGTTAACTTGCTGTGCTACAGTTTTCTCATGTTAAAGTGGGATAGTAATAGTACCTACCTTGAGGATTATTTTGAGAATGAATGGGTTAACATGTTTACACACATTAAGTATTACACTGTAAAGCTCTTAGAACAGTGGCTGGCCCAAAGAAAATGGTACATAAATTTTGCTGTGGTTATTACACAACTGTGTGACACTTAGCAAGTTAGATAATCTCTCTGTGCCTTCCTTTCTCAGTTTTCTTTCATTTGCAAAATAGAGATAATAACATTGCCTGTCTAATAGGGCAGTTACGAGTTTGAGGGAGGTAATTCTAAACTACTACTGTCTGGCACATTGTAAATGCTCAATTAATGTTAGCTATTACTGTCAGGCCTCTGAGCCCAAGCTAAGCCATCAGATCCCCTGTGACGTGCACGTATACATCCAGACGGCCTGAAGCAACTGAAGAACCACAAAAGAAGTGAAAATAGTCAATTCCTGCCTTAACTGATGACATTCTGCCATTGTGATTTGTTCCTGCCCCACCCTAACTGATCAGTTGAACTTGTGACATTCCTTCTCCTGGACAAGGAATCTCAGGAGCTCTACACCAAGCACCTTGCGATCCCTGCCCCTTCCCACAAGATAACAACCCCCTTTAACTGTAATTTTCCACTACCTACCCAAATCCTATAAAACTGCCCCACCCCTATCTCCCTTTGCTGACTCCTATTTTGGACTCAGCCCAACTGCACCCAGGTGATTAAAAAGCTTTATTGCTCACACAAAGCCTGTTTAGTGGTTTCTTCACACGGAGTCACTTAACAATTACTGCCTTAGGTCCTAACTTGATATATTTAGGAACTTAAGTCGTCACAAAGAATCCATACCCTACAAGTAAAGCTCTGAACGCCAGACCACTGTTAACCATATTTAAGTTGCTGGATTCATCAGATTTTTGAGATAGTTGCACACAAACTCAATTTTAGAAAAGGTAAACAAAACTACTTACAAAATTACTTACGAATGAAAATAACACAGAATGTGACCACTGTCAGTGAAGTCAGTCCTATTGCTTCTCCTTCACCAGGCAGCTTGACCAGTTTAGCTTATCTTCTTGGTTAAAAACGACTTCTTGTAAGGAAGGTGGTCCTCAAAGTTGTTGCCACCTAATTGAAGCATTTGGTTTTTTAAAAGGTCACGGCCTTTGGCAGAACGGATTGAGCAGCATAGTGAGCCTCTCAGGGATTTTGAAAACTTAGGTACCAAACAAAAGCACAGACAGACTTGCCCAGTTCAACCTCCTATCGGAAGAACATATGGAATATGGGCGTTGAGAGCGAAGGGGAATCAGAACACACGCAGAGCTCGAAACTGCTCCTGGGTTTGGAGGATCAACGTGTATCAAGAAAGGGCTGTGTATGGGCTACCAACCAGCAGAAGCACGTCTCAGAGCCCAGGGAGCAGGTGTCTGGCACCTCTCGGATCTGGAGCCAGTTTCCACCTCAGCTGACATTTAGAAGGCATAATGGCAGTGAGTGTCTCTGCCAAGGATTGCGCGTATGGGATTTATACCGCCTGTGCCCACCTACTTGCTCCATGTGGAAATTTGCTTTCCCGCCCACCCAATTAAGAAAATGGGATGTAGAAGACCAGAGGGAGGGATGGTTATTCTATCATGGTTAGTTTCAGTCACAAAGTTTGTTTTCTAGCAGAATTCTGGGTTGCCACCTTCCTGGGAAACAGAACGAAAACACAAATGACCTCAATGTGAATTGTCACCCCTTTTCCTCTCCAAAACTTCACAAAATTAAGAATCTTCACGAATCACCACCTGCAAGTCCCCAGAGTGACCTCTGGCTGGTCAGAAATCCAATACGGTGACAGCATCAACAAAGGAGATTAGTCTGTACTGGTTTTGTGAGATCTGGTGTTGAATGAATAAAAGTCAGGGGCAGAAGCTTGCTCTTCTTTGTTTAAAGCCATGTCAGAGCATGCTTTGAAAGTGCTTGACTTCATGCTTGATGGGGTTTGCTCTGAGCCAGGCGCTAGAATGGATTGGTACTCACAGGCCTTTCGAGTCTCCTGCATGGAATTTCATTACTGAAATTCTTCAGGTCATTTCCCATGAAAGTCATTACCCTCATGACGCGCACTCTGGAGGGCTGACTCAGAGAGCTGCCATTGTCCCCTCCCGGGGTTGTGAGCAGCACCTTCCAAACTCCAGGGGTGACAGATCTGTTGCAAGAGAAGAGGTGCTATTTTTCTTGGAACAGAATTTGTCCCCCTGGAGATATGAGTGCCAGCAGCCTGGGAGGGGCTGATGACTGGAACAAAATTCCTATTAACAAAGACTCTGTGGGTCATGATGGAGAGACCCAAGTGTGCCCCCTAAGCCAAGGTGTAGATGAGTCCTCAGTGCTTTTGCTTAACAAGTTCTATGGGCCTTTTACTGCTGTGAGGAAAATACGTAGAAAACACACTAGCAGAACCACTTCTGTAACAGATCATTGAATCACAGTGTGACAACATATCTAAATATGTGGCAAAATTCTTCCAAAGTTTAGACTTAACACAGATGCAGAAGTCACCTTTGTCCAAAAGCTTTTCAACTTCAAGCACCATGGCGCCACACTGCTTCCTAGTGGTCATGACCCAGGCTGTGGTTTTTGGTACTCGCCTGCCAGAGATATAATTTGTTTAACATCAGTTTTTATTGATACAGTGAAATCTATAGCTTTTGCGTTAGCAGAACCATTAGTAAGTTGGGCTCTGTAGGTCTGAGCAAATGAAGCCAAGGCTTCTGTCCAAGACGTGCTGAGTGAGCTGGGCTTCTGACCCTCCCACCTGGCAGGGCCTCTCCCATTTGTTTTCTCACCCACTTGGAAAGAGGGACTTGGGATCTGGTGCTGGTGGTTGAATTTTTCAAACCCATTTAACATTCAGGAGTAACTGTGGCTTTTTAGAGGCAGAAATGCATCCTGCCAGAGCTGGCATTTGGACTTGAGCTGTAACTTCAAAGTTTCTTTGATCCAAGCCCTCACCAGTACCTGCCATCCCCGATTGGAGTGCTGAGTGATCAGTGTGGCCCTGCTTGTCCACTGAAGACACTGAGTCATTGAAAAGGCGCCGGGATGGGTTCCCACTGTGATTTTAAAAAATGCTCCATGCTCTACGAGTTTGTATTAGTTAATGTGGCTGCAATTAAGAAATCACTTTGTGATTTTGTGATTTTTGCCAGTCTTAATGGAGAAAAATTAAAAGAATCAAAGGAAGCTTCAAATGCATCTAAAACTGAAGTATGTTTTAAAGCCCCCAGTAAGTAATTTTTGTGACACTTATTATAAAATTATTCAGGAGACTGCGAGTTCCTTGAGAATAAGAGTGATAGCACCATTCTCTCTGGTCTTGATGGCATGATCATGCCAGCTGCCTCATCTGTGTTCATGACATGTTGGCTGTATGAGGAATTCATGCTTTAAAAATATAATACTTTGAAATCCTAAGCACTGGGATCTGTAACACACAATATTTAGGACCTCTGGATGTCTTGTCTTGTTGACAACCTGTTCAACTTACTGAATAAAGCTGAACATACTAAAACAGCATTTTGTTAATGTAGACCCCTGACCTCTTTTCTGAGCCCCTTGAGGCCATGTGGGTTGAAATTCAGGATTTCTTAGATTTTAGAAAAAGGAATGATTCTGGCAAATATGTCATTTATTTTCTAACACACCAAGGGATATCTGGAGCTCTCTACAATCAAACATTCATACATTTGCAGAGGTGCATATGAATAGCTGCCCTTGGTGAAGCTGAGCCTCCATGTGAAGGTGACAAATATATATAAATATAAACAAAGGCTCTAAATAGTCTTGTGTCAGTTCCAGTCAGGTTTCCTGCCAAATGAGTTAAGAAAAAACTTTTGTTTATCAGAGCTTTTTAGATTCTGGAATTATGAAGAAGGAATTGTGGGCCCATCTTCCATGTGGAATCTGTCCCCCACAAGATTGTCAAAATTAGGAACACTTTACTGTGCCATTTTTGCTAATTTCTCCCTGTTGAGATATCTTAAAGTACAACTTGAATCAAAGTCTCCTATATAATGAGTTCCTCTAAGGATTAGCAGGCACCTTAGGAAGTTATGTTTTAAGATTCTTTCTTTCATCTGCAAATAGGTTAAACCAAACTACTATTTTCCAATGTAGAATATTCTTTCAATTCATTCATTCATTCATTCATTCATTCATTCATTCATATCAAACATTTATTTAACACTTGATAAGTGCAAGAAATCATGCTAGGTTCTGACATAATCCATAAATGCTGTGCAAGTAGTAGGAGTAAAAACACCAGAATGCAGGAATTTAAACCATTCAGCATAACATTCATGAAAAAGTCAAACTTAGGAGATAGCCACTTTGAATCAAGGCAGTCAATATTATTGAAACAAGAGACCTGGCCTCTTGAGTTTCCCCAGACATCACACGACAGAAGATGCTTTTACCCCCATCCACGGTCAGGAGGCAGTCATATTACTGAGGGGTAACCTTTGCATTCTAAAGAAGCAAGCAGGAAAGAAGGAGACACTTAGACAGGTGTCACCTTCACATGCAGGCTCAGAGCTGAAGAAGGTCACGCCAGAACGCTCCAGAAGCTGTTATTTGGGAACAGAAAGGGATAAAACACAGCAGACAATATTGCTAATCTCTAATGCCTGGGAAGCTTTATGAGGGACAATCAGATTAGTCGGGGACCTTGGGTTACTGTTTTCAGGAGGATAAAATCCTCACAGTCCCCCATTCTTACCTAATCTTTGCCTATGGTATGTTGTAATTAATATCCATGAGTTCTTCAGAATTCATTGAGAGAGAGAGAAGGGAAAATTACTTCTCCGAGGTTTAAAAAATCAAGGAATGAAATAAAGATTTCAGAGATATTATGTGGGGCAAAAAGGGCACTAGAATGTATGGGGGCGTGGCGGGGGCGGGGGCGGAAACAAGAAAAGGTTACTGGGTAAGAAGAAATAAGACATTGACCTGAAGTGGACACATGAACCAAACTATAAATTAAACACATCCTTCTCTGTGTTGCAGAAATCTTCCTCGTTCTTTTAGGGATGCCTGGGTTGTGAACGGTGCTACAGGATGGGTAATGACAAAGTGACTTATTCCCAGGCCCTGGATGTCGCATGGGAGTGAGCAGATGAGGCCAGTGGCAGCCTCCCTCGGCTGCCATGTGGTGGGCTGGGCTCATGAAGAAACCCTTTGTTCTTCCTCTCAGTTGCCACTACAGTTGCTCTGTGTTTTATTTTCAATTAAATTTCTACTAATCCCAAACTACAGAAAAACATAGCTGTTGGCATTCCTCTTTCCCTTCTGAAAGCAATACAGTCTGCAGAGAAACTTTTCATTGTACAAGCCCCGCCTTGTACACACCATAAAAGACGCATATGCCACCGGTTTGCCGACAAGTGCTTTCAAAAAGGTGCTTAATGGGCCCCTGGACCCTGGGCTTCCAAGGCAGCCTGTGAATAGTGCCTCTTGTTAGGGCAGTTGCTATAGCAAGCCCTTGTTTTTAATTCAATTGCACAGTAAATAATACTTTATACATGGTGGGAAACAAATGGTCACTTTAAATTGCCCGCTCTTCATGTGGTCAACAAGGGGCATTTATGCTTTGAGTAATGGAGCAGAGCACCTGCTTTTTCAACACATTTGGGTTTCAACTTTTTCCCACCTTACAAGGTATTGAGGCATAATGTGTTCTAAACACTTGTATCAATGTGAAATGGAATTTTATTAACATTTTAAAAAATCAAGTTTTACAGGAACACTTCCTAGTTTGTTTGTACTGAGGTCTAGATGGGAAGTCGTATTTCTTTCTCCTCCACAGACGCTCTAAGCTCTACATTCCTTGACATTGAAGAGATGTTTGTTCCCATTTAAGGGACTTCAGGGAGAAAACTGTAGCACCAAGAAACAGAAAATGTGGTTTGGTAAGCATCTGTATCACATGATAAATAGTCGACAGCTTTGGGAATATCTGATTGTTCTGGAAACCTAGAAAAATGGGAAAGGGCTGAAAGAAATCAGAAGGAGACAGAAAGGGGGCACCCCTCCTGGTAACTCACAGCTGGGATGGGGGTCAGGAATTGTACACTTCTGGGGAATAAAAATAAAAGGAACATAGAGGTTAATAAAATGGGGACATACTCCTCTCTCTAGACACAGTGAGGTGAAAATTACTTATCACCTGCTAGAGTGGATGTGAGAACAGGCCCGTGACCAAGCGTGTGGCAGGGACTATTTCGTAACGGGTAAGCAATCTGAAAGAAGGCCTGCAACAGGCTTCCCCGGGCTTCCTCGCAGAGCAGCATCTTGTGGCTGCTGACTCCTCATTAGAGGACAACAGCTGTTTCTCACTATAATTAGCTCACAGTTCAATAGTTAGCTCCAGTCTCTTACACCTGTACCACACGCAACATGGAAATCACGGAAGCACATGTTGTTTTTTTCTTAAATCACCTCCACTTACACACATTGTTAAGCATCTAATAGAAAACAACCATCCCTTCCCTAGTTCTTTTCCTCTTTGGATTGCTTTTTAAGAGCAAGTTGGGAAAGTCTTTGTTTTTATGGGCCCCAGTTCCCATTTCCAATCTCACCTCCATGCTCCACAGACCCCCTGAATTAAAGAAGGTCTCCAGCGTTGTCAACCAACCCACCATGCACCAGACCATAAAATCTGATTTTCAGCCACCTGCAGGATGATGGAGGGAAGAGGAAACTGAACTGAGGAAGGGGCGGGAGCAGATCCGCAGCTGTCCGCTGAAGATGGTTTCAACAGAATTCTTTGGCGGGTGGAAGGGTGCAGAGTCTCGGGTCATTTCCTATGAGGTCTGCGCTGTATAGGGGGAATCTGTAATCACACTGCCTCACAGTTCCATTAGTGTCAGAACTCATTAGGAGCCCAATCCACTCGACAGCGGTGGGCACACAAAAGAAAGAACCAGCCAAAGTCTGCAGACTGCGGAGTAGTTGTTAGAATTGGGGGGCAGGCGGGAAGGAGGGATTGTAAAATTCCCCACTGGGTAATTAGAGTCAGCAGGGGAGCAGATAGGCGATAGCAGGCCTTTCATTTCTCTCCTGGCTGTTTTAAAGGATTGGCAGGGGTTGCTTTCTTCCAGGGGTGAGGCAATGTATCATAATTCACAAAGAAAAATGATTGTCAATTTGTGCCCTGTTCCTGGGTTAATGCGAGGAGGCGGACTGTGGTAACTATTGTTATTAGTATCCAGTTAGGGCAAGGAGTAGAAGGTGACATGAGGCAGCTGCCTTGGGTGTGGTTAACCAAAGAAACTTACAGAGTTGATTAGCTGACATCTAATCAGTTAATATCACAGGTTCACGTTCCTCACGCATTGGGTAAGAAAACGTGTGAAGGCTGTGGAGGCGTGACAAAATATGGCTGCACTATTATCTATACCAACTTGCTTTGGCATTACAGTATGATTTTCTTCAAATTCAACTGCAGCAGCAAAGTTAATAGGTGATATAGCTGAAACAGACACTAAATGGTTCACTCTGGCTCTTGTGTTTGCATTTGATGACAGTTTCATAAAATATAAAAACTCATCCACCCAAAAAGGATTTTAAAAGTTTTTTGTAACTGAGGCATAATCTAGGTGCAATAAAATTCATCTATGGTGGTGGGTGCCTGTAATCCCAGCTACACAGGAGGATGAGGTAGGGAGATTGCTTGAGCCCAGGAGTTCAAGTCTAGCCTGGGTCACATAGTGAGACCTGTGTCTACAAAAAAAAAAAAAAAAAAAAAAAAAAAAATCCATCTGTTTGAAGTGTGCAATTTCATGAGTTTTGACAAACATGCGCCTTTGTGTAATTATCACTACAGCCACATTCAGAACATTTCCGCCTACCCCAAAAGAGTTTTCTCCTGCCCTTTGCAGCTAATTCTCTTCCCCAACCCCAAGTCCCAGCCCCAGATAACCACTGATTTGATTTCAGTCATTATGATTTTGCCTTCTCTAGAATTCTATATAAATGGAATTACACAGGATGCAGCCTTTTGACTCTGGCTCCTTTCAGTTGGTGCTTTCAATATTCTTCTGTGTTGTTGCATTTTCAGTGATCGGTTCCTATTGCCTGCTGCGTTGTGTTCCCTTGTATGAATGTACCACAGATTGTTTACCTGCTTGCCAGCTGAGGACATTTGGGCTGCTTCCAGTTTGGGGTTATCATGAATAAAGCTGGTATGAACATTTAGGTACAAGTCTTTATAGGGACATGTTTTCATTTCCCTTGTCAATCTTCCCTTCTGTTATCAAATAGGAAAATAAATAAAATCAGTCTCCTTGACTGATCATCCCGCTGGTGACAGAGTGTCTGTTGACCTAGCTGAGTTTTGGGAACCAGTATAATGCTATACGTTTCCGAATGTGGCAATGGGGAAAGACAAGTGGTGAAGGAATGAGAGTTGTAGGTGCCATCTCTCAAGGAGGCATTCAACAGAGACCCTGGAGTTCCAGGTAGACTTCCTGTGTTTGTACTGTGTATGATGTGGTCAAATTTGAAATCAGTGTGTAAAGCTTGTGTAATTTCCCAAACAATAGAACTCCATTAAGCACAAAACTCAAAACTTTATTTGAATAGCTTATAATCTAAAAAGTCTAGTGACTATAAAGGTGTGCACATATCAAACGGAAGTACAAAAAGTGAGAAGATGGCCGGGCGCAGTGGCTCAAGCCCGTAATCCCAGCACTTTGGGAGGCAGAGACTGGCGGACACCTGAGGTCAGGAGTTCGAGATCAGCCAGGCCAACATGGTGAAATCTCGTCTCTACTAAAAATACAAAAATTAGTCGAGCATGGTAGTGGGTGCCAGTATTCCCAGTTACTCAGGAGGCTGAGGTAGGAGAATCACTTGATCCCGGGAAGCAGAGGCTGCAGTGAGCTGAGATCACACCACTGCACTCCAGCCTGGGCGACAGAGTGAGACTCCGTCTCAAAAAAAAAAAAAAAAATAAGTGAGAAGAAATAAAGCTGAAGCACTTCGTTGGAGCTTCATTAAAATAACATTTCTGAAGACCTTGGGGAATGGACTACTAGACACTGACTGGAAAGTAATGAGATGCTTTCCAAAAAAAAAAAAAGCCTATAGAAGTTAAAGGACAGAATGGTCCATTTTTGTATTCTGAAGCTACCATTCAAATAACAAATTGGCTCCGTTTGTGTGTCAAAACACATGGCAAACTGCCTTGCTTTGCTGAATTGACTCTTAAAAAGCCAAGCCATGTTCTTTCGGCTTCATACAGCAGCAACGTGAAAAGCTGTGAAGCTGCGGCAGCGCCTGGGTGGATGCCCTGTGGAGGAGACCGGGAGGCAGCTGATTCTCCTATTGCTCTTTGTGGCCCACTAGCTGGCCTTCATAAAAATGACCTTTTTGCCAACAGCAATCATGTCTTTCAGTCCTCCCAAAACTAGAAAGGCACAGAAACAAGAAACCTTTCTAAGCATCCATTTTTAAGCCAAAGCTTCATTTCCAGGAACACCTGAAACCCAAATGATTCTGCTTGCATTCTGTCTCCTTAGCTCGTTTGTCAGGGTCCTGACCTTAACTTTGCTATTATACATTTTGGAATTTCTGGAGCCCAGGTTTACCCTGAGGGAAAATAAGAAAACAAATAAGCTTTAAAAAAATTGTTTTGACCTTACCCTACATCCTAAGGTCACCACTGAAATACATCAGATTCAAAATCTGCAAGGTCTTAAGGTCAAGCTCACAGGAAAGTCAAGAAAACTAGAAGCTGTGAAGGACATAGATCTGCTGAATATATTAAGCTCGCATATGTGTGTGTGTGTCTGTGTTTTCCAATCCTCTAAGGTAAATTTATACCAAACCATACAGATGTACTCTTTTCTGTTTATTATTCCCAGGTGTGTAATGGAGGTTAATGTTGTACAAAGGGGAAAAAAAAAAATCTGGAGTTTGACAGCACTTGCCTTATTTTGTTTTAAGGCAAAACAAAGAAAATGAAAGCTTGTTCTTTGGGCCAGGCTTTCTCACTCCCTAATTCTACCCAGACTGGATCGTCTTAAATCTGATTTGGGATTTGAGCATTATTTGGATTAGCTCATTAGTGGGGCACCGTTCTGACAAGTCACTAATCTGGGGCACTGGTGCACAGCACCATGACAGTTTTATGCTGAAAATGAGAAATCTAATGAGATTAGACAGATCCTAGTGCAAATGCTCTAAAGGTACTTTGCATGGAGATCCATGAGCTGGGGAATGCAGGAGACGGGCAGATGGAGGCATCAGACTCAGCTGAGCTAGAACACAGCAGCTGCAACACCCACAGTGATTTTCTTCTGAAAGGCAGCAATGTCACACCTTTTCTAAGCAGGTTCTGTGGAATATCAAGCAATCGTTGAGATTAAAAAATAATAATAATAATAATTAATTAGTTGGTGGACAGGGGGCACAGTGGGAGGAGCTATGAACAGAGAGGAAATTTTATTGTAAGACTCGGATGCAGTTTCGTGTCCCTGTGATGGGAGCAGAAACAAGTTACAGGGTAAGAACTAACTGGCAGCTGGGACCAGCAACCTGTTATGTTCTAAAGTTACTTGCCCAGTACTGGTTGTAGAGAAAAGCTCCACTGTTGCTTTTTCCTCTGGTACAGTTATTTTCTTTCCTCCCATTAACTTGTGATTTTAGTTGTTTTTAAGCTAAACCAAACATGCTGGTTCCCTTTTGCTTAGAATGGAGCTGTTGCTAAGATCAGAAAATGCTGAACTCCGACAATGCGTGATTCATAATGTCCAGATGTGGCTATGGGACAGCAGACAACACACAGTGGAAGGGGACTTTGTGTCTCCCCCATCCCTTTCCCTCCTCGTTGACTCAAAGAGGAAACAAAAGTTTCCATGGTATTTTCTTGCTTGTAAGTGGAAAATCAAGCCATTAGCAGAGCCCAGGAGTTGGCCCCCTGGGATGTAATTCCTTCTTCATATTGTGCTTGTCTGCCACCTTGTGGTGACTTTTAGGGCTCCATGAAAGACCCACTTGTTAATATAGCTCCCCCCATTGAGTGCCCTTCCTTAAGCCTAGAAGAAAATTCAGTCTCAATCCATTGTGCAAATCATCTTTAAAATGAGCATGTGCAAGACAAAAGCAAATGCATTTCAGTACATGTTAATTACTTACAAAATCAAGCACATGGCTTCTTTTGTATTCTTCCTTGCCAGGCAATGAATGAGCATTTTGACTTAAAAGTCAAGAATTATCATCTAAGTATTTAGAACTGAATTCAAGACAGAATTCTACTTTCTTATTTTATCTTTTCACATGTGTTTAGGGATTTAGAGGAGAAATTCAGCCAGAAACCAATGGATGATACATTTTAATGGAGTGCCTCTGTTTGTTTTAAATATCTTAATCAAGTGTGGATGAAGACCTTAAGGGGTATTGGAATAATTCAAGAACACTTGTTCCAACATAAGAGGGTAAAGCAAAGTCATCACAGACATATTCCTAGTGTCACAGAATCATTAGAACTGTCTAAAGCTGAGAAAAGGATTCCAACGAAGAGAGAGTAAAAAAACATTCCCTGAGAAATGTATCTTCCTAAACACATGTTAACCCTCCCTGCCAGAAACAAAAGGCAAGTCCAAAATAGTTGTCAGAGTCCAGAGTCTGAAAAAATAGACTTCTAAGAATCGCTGGGAGATGATTTTGGATACTATGCTACATGTTACTCCTGTAAACCAAGCATGAATTATCTGTAAGGTTTCATGTATCCTAAGCCAAAAAGAAAGCTGAAAAAGGCGGACTACCCCACATTTTCGGTGATATAGAGGGGAATGTTCATGCTTCAAAAGATTATTCTCAACATAATTGCTTACAAGAACTTAGGCAGCAAGGGAAAGAGAGGCTTTTAAGCTTTCCATTTGGACAAAATCCATTGTAGATTTTTGCTTTCTGCTTTTTCTTCTTGAGATTCATGAAAACCCTTTGTCATTCAACTGTAGCTGAGCAGTAATCTATTGTTTCACTTAAACACACACCAAAAGAGATGATGTTGATTAATCAAAGTAGAAGAAGTGGACATGCTTTGGAAACAAAAACTCTGTTAGTGCTTCCAAAGGAGTGTCCATTGGCCATCAGGAACTCTGTTGCTAGGGAGATGGTTCCTAGGCATAGGTGCTTTTTTGGCTGCTGCATTTAACTGAAGGCATAGTCCCCTGACAGCTTGTTCGATGACCTTTGGACTGAAGTCATGAATGAACGGTTTTCAAATATTTAAGTTTTCCTGTGTGTCTTGGCACTAGGGGATTGTGCTGCTGTGACTACTTTTCAAAGGCAAAATTAGGAAAGGAGAAAAGAAAAAGTGGGGATACGGGAGAACATGATCAGATAGCCATGTTGAAAATGGGAAATGGGTGGTGTCAGGGAGGCGTGGACAATAATGTGAGCTCGGAGACAACCCACCCTGCTGGTCATTGAACCAAGCCTTGAGTTGGGAGCAAGGCTGTCCCACGGGAACAGAGAAGTCAACACGATGTGACTTGTATTAATCGTATTTTATTAAGGAATGATCACGTGCCAGCCACTCTGCCAACTTCTTATGCACTTCATCTCATTCATCTCCACTCTCTCCCAACCCAGTGTGAGGCCTTATTGTCAACATTTAACATGCAAGAACACCAAAGCTGAGCATCAGAATATTGAAGGGTCTTGCCAAATGCTAATGTATTGATTATTATTATTATTATTATCATCATTATTGTTTTGGTCTGATCTCAAACTCTTATCTAACTCCAATTATCTTCTTCCAGGGGCTTTCATAGGACTTGAAATTTCTGGGATTTAGTAGCAAGCATTTACCAACCAATACGCCTGTGCAATGAAATATTTCTGGATGAAATGTGTATGGGTGTGTATGCACACTCAATATAACTGCAGACACATCTTACTGTTAGTGGAACTCAGAACCTGATGATGCAAAAATAGTAAAACTTTTTTTGTCTGAAAAGTTGAAGAGTAAAGAATATTGAGGGCAGGTGCTGAGGAGGAAACTTTCTAAAACTAGAACACTGGACATAGAATCTGGATGAATTTCAGATAGTTGAAGATAGAATCTTTTCTTGTCTGAAAGTTGGAAAGCAACTATAACCAGAGACGATCGAGTTCACTTTTAACAGATGCAAGGAATCAAGTAAGATCTCGTTACACGTGTTGTCCTAGGAAGGCAAACAGACCTCAGTGAGGCAATTAAAAAGGGATCGTTTTAGGAAAATGGCAGTCAATTGGAGGAGAACTGGGTGTTTTCAAGAGGGAAGTGTGTTTGTGTATGCATGCAGTGAGGAGCATGGGCCTGGGGTAAGAATGGAAGGTGACGAAAACAGAGGGGGAAAGCAGCTGAGAGTCAATGAAGCTTTCCTTACTACTTTGTGAGAATCCATTCACGCTAATATGTACTACACATATTCTGTCATGGACATCCTGTCCCTTAATGGAGAAAGAAAAACAAAGTTGTAGCATATTTGCATTTTGTGATTACTTTGTGAGAAAAAAGTGCCACGTAAGTATGTCGGGGCAGCACAAATGGGAAGAAATATATGTATTTTTCAAAGTCAGTAGAAGGCAAATGCCATTCAGAGGAGCTCAAGCCCTTTATTCCAGCCTAAATGCAGGAGAGGAGCGGACATTCCCACCAGGCCTGGGGCTCTGTGGGACTTTGTAGAGGCTGGGGGCTGCAGCTGCAGCAGGCAGGGCAGGCACGAATATACCAGGCCGTGAGGCTCATTAGGAAAAGGTGAGGCCTTGAATTATGGTTATAGCCTGGGAATGACACATCTCATTTGTTCAGTGAGTTACTTACCCTCTGGATTCAGTTCATGCGCCTATGAGTCATACAAACACGTGTTTCTTGATCTTGGAGGACAGGAGGAGGGTAGAAGGTTGTGCCACATGAAGAGAGAGAGGGGAAGGGTGGGGACAGGCTGCCTAATGTTTCCAGGCCTCGTTACACAGATCTGCTTCACAGGAGGGCTTTCTCCTCCTCCAGGGAGTCTTATCCCCACACGAGGAAATCAGGTCTGCTTTGTCTGGTATAAAAACCTGTCAATTGCCAAAATCTCTGGATGAGGCTGGCAGGGGTGAGGTACATACCAGAAGGGAAAACAACTTCCTCTTCAGCAATTTGACCATTCTTCCATTTGGGGAAGGGGTGTGTGTGTGTGTGTGTGTGTGTGTGTGTGTGTGTGTGTGAGACAGAGAGAGAGAGGAAAAAGGAAGTAGGGGTGTGGGGGTGGGCAGAGGCTATTTGCTGGCAACGAAATTACTTTTGTACTTTTATCCAAATCACACCAAAATTGGACAAGTAATGTACTGACCATCATGTGATGCCTGCTTCCCTAATAATGATCTACTAGGGCATCTTGCTTTATAGGGGGAAAAGGTAACAGCTTATAGGCAGATGCTTCCCTGCTGTTTTGGTATCTTAGTAAAAAATCAAACCTCTCTGCCTTCAGCCCCATTTAAAGAAAAACATCACTTGCCTCCAACAAGTAGAATACATTTTCCCAGCTGATTGATGCTTTTCCATTTATTTTATAATGTATTTTTTTCCTCAGCACGGGATTCTTCTCCAGAATGTCAAAGAGGAAATATTTCCCAAATCACGTTCTGTAATTGGCTGATTTGGACCTAATCAGCTAGCACAGACAGTGAGGTGGGGAGATGGGGAGGTGGGAACAGAGGGAAGCAGTGATTTGTCACACTGGTACTCCAGTTCTGGGTAAGGAGGTGCTTTGCTATGCCAGCCTGCCAAATCTCTAGGCCACCATCAGTGCCCTCCCCTTGCCACTCCACAACCCTCCCACTATCCCTGTCTCTCTCTGTCTCACTCCCTCCTACCTACTTTCCTCCATCTCTCTCTCTCTCTCTCACACACACAAACACACACACACACACACACCCCAAATATGCCCTACCTCTTCAGATCTATCACTGACAGAACAGTTATTAAACAAAATCTCAGCCCAGGGAATTAATAATCTCAAAGATTCATTTCTTTATCAAATGTTGTGGCCTGAAGGAAGAGTACTTTGTGCTTGCAGAAAGACCAGAGTACATTAATCACCTGCAGCGAGGGGATGGGTTTGTGATTTTTTAATACTTGTCAAACGAGTAGCACAAGAGCCTGTGTATGGGAGAGAGAGATCTCAGGAAGTGTTTGCAAACACAGAGAGGTTACAAACCTGCTTTCTGAAGGCTTCATCGTCCTATGGGGGCTAAAGAGGTTTTCTGGGCAGGAGGGGCTGTGAGGCGGGGAGTGAGGGTGGGGGTGGCCCTGGCTGGTGGTGGCCAGACATAGATTGAAAAGGAAGGACCTTGGAAGTGTCATCAGGAGATCTTTAAATCTGAGAGTTTGATAGTTCTGCTGCCTTTGCAATCAGCCAGAGAAGTGGGCAGTGAGCTGTGGGGAGATTAAGAGAGTCAGGGAAGAAAAGAGCTCCAGATGTGAGCTATAGGATGTTTAACTACATTATAAGTTGTGTAATTCTTGAAGTTCAGCTCTGGGCTTGCAGTCATTTTGGCAGTAGCTGTCATCCAAGAGCATGCAATCACACATAAAGTATATGAAGTTTAGGCAGGAAATAGCCTCTCTTTGTTCCTCTTGACCTTATTCACTGGGACACTTGTGACTTGTCACTCTTGTGATACAGGAGGAAAGAGAAGTCAGGGGCTTGTGGGAGAACTCAAATCGGTGCATCTTGGTAAGAAACGCAGGGTGGCCTGCTCCCTAGTTATCAGGATCACAAACTTAAATTGTCAATTTGAGCAAAGCCATGATCATCATCACCAAGAGTGTCTTCCTTTAGTGTCTGCATTTCCTATTCCAGATTTCTGATTATTGTGTGAAATACGCTTGCCCTAGAAGTTTTCTTCCTGGTAGCTGGGTTACAATTACAAATCAGAGCCACTTGTTCGCTGTGACTATTACTATCTCGCTGCATGTCTGTGGGTGGCACTCAGGTTGATGTCTGAGAAGTTGAGCAGTCTGCAAGTTCAGGATGACGACCCAGGGGTAGCCCTTTACCAAGGGGGGATGGGAGCTTGTGACACAAGCTCCAGCCTGTACATTTTGAAAGGTATTTCTGGGAAGAGTTCCTTATACTCCCCAGAAGTGCCAGCGAATGGAGCTCCCATTGCCTACAGCAGCAACCTTGATAATGTGGCTTCCTGTTGGCTTTTCCTTTCCTGTCTCAGGGTCCCCAACTCCTTTCTCCTCCTTTTGTGATCATCTCCCAAATAAACTAGCTCCACCCAAGTCCATGTTTTGGGCTTCATTTTTGGGGAAAACAAACTCAGGCAGCCACTGCTGAACAAGCAAAAGGGCACCCATACAGATGACTGAAGCCTTCACTAATGCTTCCTTGCTCAAACTGAAGACCCACGCCAAAACTGGTCATCTAGCCACCTCAATCCGCATCATCGGGACTAGGAAGAAGCCAGCACTGGAGGTGACACAGAAGCCTGCCAACATCCAGGACCATAGGAGGGTCTGCAAATGCTGCCTTACGTGTCATGGGAGGTAAGCTAAGTTAGGAATGTTTTCTTAACCTTCCCAGGTCCAGGAGAGTGTCATTAAAATAAGGTTAATAATTTCAATTATTAATTCATTGAGAATGTGTTCATCTCTATCCTGTCCTTTAAATGTTTTTTTTAAATTTGTTCTATAATGTGCATATAATTAAAAAAATAAACATATACATATATGGGGATGCTCGCTCAATTTTTTTTTTATTCTTGGGATCCATGAGTAAAAAGCATAGAGATCAGTGTAACAGTGGTTAACAGCATGATTTCTGACACTGCTTTGCTTGTGTTCACATCTCAGCAACATCATACAAGCTGGGTAATTTTGGCAACTTAATCTTGCTGTATCTCTGTATGCTCACCTCTTAAGCAGTAAGGATAACAGTGCTTACTTCAAAGGGTTACTGTGAGTTTTAGATTACATGAAACCTGTAAAGCATGTGGAATAGCACCCGCACATCATAGGCACTCAATACAGTTTAGTGATTACTACTGATATTGTTAGTATTTTGTTGAGCTTGTATCCAACCACCTTACTGACCATTCTTTTTGGTTCTAAGAATGTGCAAATTGATTCTGGACTTTCTTAGTAGACAATAATTTCCTGGAAAATCATGACAATTTCTATATTTAGTCCTTATGTCTTTATCTTCTTGTTTGGCCCCAGTGTCACCTTTCACACTGTGAAACAACAGTGACAGCAACTTTGTTTCTGCCTTTAATAGAGACGCTTCTACTGTTTCACTATTAAGTGTGATACTTGTTACAGATCTAGTCAATTTATTTTGTCAAGCTAAAGAAGATTCCTTCTATTCTTAGCTTGTGTAAAAGGTTTTATTGTGTATTGCAAAGGGAAGGTATTAGCACTCAATAACTGAAAGAAAAAGCTGAATTCATTACTCAAGTAAGAAAGAGAATACCACTAGCCATAATCTCTCTGAGCAAAGCAGCCTGCTCATGCTAGACAGGATTTGAGGTGAGGGGTTGCTTTGAGATTATGTTAGTTACAGAAGCGGTAGTTGGTTGACATCAAACATAAAAGCGTGGTTTTGGGGGGCGGGGAGCAGGAGGCAAGACTTATTGATTGGTTAGGTCTCAGAACTGTCACTGGCGTGACTCCACCACTGATTGGTTGACTCTCAAAACTATGGGACTGTCACTGAATCACTGAGTTGGCACTCAGATGTAGCTGAAACAAGTGGTCATCAATTAGTGTGTTTAAGTTGCCATTGATTAAGCAGCAGGTAGGACATGGCATCTTGAAAATATGAAAAATATTAAAACCAGGTGGTCATCCTGGCAAGCAGTTGTCTTTAGAGAAGCACAAATAAATGTTAACAAGATGGCATATATGGGGAGATTCCTGGTCCTAGGAAGTGGATTTGAAGGTGGAAGTCCAGTGAAACGGATAGAACATGTTCTCTGGAGAATACAACAAAAACAAAAGGTGGTTATTCCAATTGACCTAGCAAGTCAGTATTTCTGTGGACAAGCAAATCAATAGCAATATCAAAGCAGAAACAAGAGGCAGGTACTATCTAGATATCTGACTAGATGAACATTCTGAGAATCAAGGAGCTGAGGCTTGGCTGGAATTCAGGTACCAGGATTTGGGGCAGGGGGAGTTATCAAGAGGAAGTGGCCTCCAATCTCTAGAAGGTCTGGGATGTTAGGTTGCCCAGGCTGGGAACCAGGCCTAAGGTCATAAGACACACCCCTACTTAGCAGAATGGAGCCACCTGCATGATCTCAGAAGAATGCACAAACCATGTATTAGGAGTAAGGCACAAGAAGAGACCACACCGGGAGCAAGAGTGACCAGATGCAGAGTTATTTGAGTATTAAAACGAGAATCCCTGAAGCAGGGATGGGGACTTTTGACAGCACCAAGTGGTCCTACCTGCATCAGCAAGAAACAGGATTCATGTGGTTCAGATGAAGAGCCCTTAATGAAGGGACTTTTTGTTTAGGTGTATGCAGAATTAAAGGACATTCAGTGGATGATGGCGCCCCCAGAGACTGGAAGTGAGGCACACTTAGGACTAACGTGGCAAGGGGAGGAAATGGTGGCACAGGAACCCAGAGCTGGAGCCTAGGAGGAGGAACTTCCCGGTGTGTATTTTTAGTCTTGGAGGGAAACAGCTCCTCCAAGAGACTGGCTGGCAAGTTGACGGGGAGCGAGGGGAGAACTACCTGACCTGTCTGCCCCAACTCTGATCTGCTGCGGGGGCTTCCCTTAGCACTCTGGCAAGCAAGCTGGGGTGATGCAACCTGCAAGGGGGTCAGTCTACCAGACACCAAAGAGGACAAAGAACGGTGAAGAAGGAACGAGGTGGGTGGGAGGGGGGTCGGGGAAAGAATGAAAGAAAACTAACCACCGCACTCCCCAAGTGGTGAGTAGTAGTCCAGCGATAGCAAACCAGTGATGCTTTTGAAACACTGCAGGGATTTACATGCATGGTGTAGATTCTCAGTGAGGAATATGTTGGCTCCAAGTTCACTGTGCACTTGTGCTGGGCTGTGAGCCGAGCCTTCCTGAAGCTTCTATCACAAGGAGAAGTGATGGGGGGAGTCAAAGTCACAATGGAGTCTTCGTGTTTTTGTCACTATGTCAAATTATGATATTCAGCGGAGGCAAGGAAGTGAGTGAACCAGGATGTTTTTGCAGTGTAGATACTGAGGCAGAGAACCACAGCTTGTGCGAATCAAATAGTGCCTCATTCAGAGACACAGCAAATGCGGGCGTGTGCCCCTTTCTGCATAGCCAGCTCGAGCCTCTGCCTCGGCAATGGCCAGGGTTTTGTGAGTTAATGGTGTGTGACACAGAAAAGGAGCTGTGAAGGGAGCAAATCTCTCTTTAAAGTGAACATTTTATAGAAATCCCATTTTCTCTGGGGCTCAAAGCCAGACCGACTTAGTGGATTAAGCTCTAAGGTTTCATTCCTGGGCTGGATTTCAGGTCAACGCCAGTCTGCAAATCTGTGCAGGGGATGGGGAGAGACCCTAAATGAAAGGAAGTGGTGATTTCTGGAATATTATCTTGGGACACGGGGGTGGCCTCCCACAACTGTGTTGAATGAGACTGGGAGTGGGAAAGAGCTGAAAAGCCACTGTGCTGCCCAGATGATGCTGGCGCTCACTTTCCTATCTGTGGCATCTTTTACCCGGGGCAATTGCCGGGTGCCAACTTGGAGGACAGCCTCATTTGCTTTGTGACAGTCAAATCCTTTTTTTTTTTTTTTTTTGGTCAGTTCCAGACAAACTTACATAATTATTTCTGTCACCTCAAGGCAATTTTTCCCTTCAAGTCACTTCAAATGAGGCAAGAAGCAGGTGTTTCTTGCCCCGGTTGCACCAGTTTCAAGTACCCACAGCCTCCAACCCAACCAGCTGCCACAGCCCACAGACACACGCGTTTTCACTTTCTACGTGAGAGTATGTTATGGATACTGCCCTGGGTGTCTTGAAATCAGTGGGAATCATGTGAAGACTGCGCAATAGATCTGGCATGATTTTATAAAATGACATCCTGGCACGTGGGATTACACAGGCCCTTGTTCCACTCACCTCTCAGCCAAAGGCTGTTTCTGAGTCTGATGACGGGGAAATGGTATTGGAAACTATAATCATCTTATTACTAGTTCAAAGGTGTGATGAGTATTAGAAAGCTTTTGAGCTGTCTCCTTAATTAACAGTGCACCTATTTTCTATCTATTTTTACAGCATCCCTAACCTCATGGCAGATACAGATATTAGAGAAAGGTCTCCAGATGAGTCTTCTCTGATGTGGTCAGAAATGGGTTGCGGAGGTCTTTGAAAGTTATTACTATTTTTGTGGATGTTTGTGGTTAAGATCGTAGGCATTTTTCTTTTTCCTACACCTCCTCCTTTAGAGCCCTGTGGATACCACTGGAATAGTAGCTTGTAGAAAATTGAATACTCTCTGTTCTCCATGTGGCATTTCAACTGTGCTGTGCCTGAGTTGAATAAAATGCCCCCTATTTTATCACTTGAGTGTGAAAGCTGGTGAGCATTTGATGTTCTTTCAGTGCTTGGGAAAAGCTAAGTGATTTTCCTACAGGGTATGGATTCCCATCTCTTTTAGGTATTATTGTTCCTAACGTGATAGGCTTATTTATTCTATCAACAAGTATTTACTGAGTTCTAGACTAGAGTTGAAGCAGAAGGACCAATCAGGGGCTACTGCATCAGCCCAAGGGAGAGAGAATGGTGGCTTAGGCTAGGGTGGTGATAGTGGAGGCAAGGAAGAGAGCATGTTTTTAAGATGTATCTTGGAGGTGGAATTGACAAGACGAGCTGTATGCCAGGCACAGGGCTTGGCCCTGAGGCTACAGCAGTAAATCATGCAAATGAGAATTCTTCTTTTATGGAGGTTATATTGCAGTGAGGAAGAAAGACAATAAATATCTGCACACATTAAAATATATAGATTTTAATAATCTCTAGGAAAGAATAAAAAGAGTGATGCAGTAGAGAATAACTGGGGGGAAGTGGGTGGCTATTTAAGTTGAGTGGTCAGGGATGACTTCCCATGAGGATGAGATTTGAAGGTTGAGAAGGAACCTCATAGATAAAAAGCTGGGGAAGAACAGCCAGGCAGATGGAAGAGTTTCCATGCTGGCTGGAGGTAGGACAAGCTGGGCACATCTTAGGACCCACCAAGAGGCTGGTGTGCCTAGGGCTGTCAATGATAGGGCGAGGGAGTGATCTTAGCGGAGTGGCCAAGATCATGCAGAGCCTGAGTACGGTGTTTAGTTTTTATCCTAAATGAAGTCAGAAGCCAGCGAAGAATTGGACACCAAGGAAAGACAAGATAGGATTTTTGTGTAAAAAGATTACCCTGGCCAGTCTGTTAGGAATGCACTGTAGGTGGGCCGAAGCAGGGAGACCAACCAAGAAGCTTTGGCTGTCATCAAAGCCATAGCTAGTGGTTGACTGCGATGGTGATGGTGAAGTCAGGAAAGAGAGAAGGGACTCAAGATATATTTTGGAGGTAACTCAACTGAGCTGGGTGGTTTATGGGATGTTGTGGGTGGGGTGTGGGAGGAGAAAAAGGGATATGTTTCTGGCTTACATAACTGGGTGAAGAGTGGTACCATTTAATATAACGAAGACTGGGGCAGATCAGAAGTTAAAATATTTCTTTCTTTCCACTTTGCTTGCTCCGTCTTCTAAAGTCCCATTACTTATTCAATGATGAGATTTGGGGAAGAGTACTGGACGGAGAGTTGGGAGATCATGTATTTTTGTCCAGCTGCTGGTATGACCTCAACGAATACATGATATCTCACTTGTCTCACTGCAGCTGTGGCCTTCCGAAGGCCCACCATACTCAGACTGGACTGGTTTGTTCTGTATGGGCCTGGGATTTCTCCCCACTTTCAGCACCACCTCCAGGGCACCAAATCCAGAGGGAGAGACATTGATCCCTGTGGCTCAATAAAGAGTAGTATGTAGTATTTCTGTAGTAACACTGCACTTGGAGAGGCAAATTCTTTGGCCTGAAAACTAACAGTAGCTGCTGCTCAGCTGCAGAAATGCTGAGAGAATCATTAAATGTACAGAAGTAGGGAAATTGATAGATTTTATTGTTTTGTTAAGCACCTAAAACTAGCAATTTATTATGGAGCATTATTTAAATGTAGTCATCATATACTTTTTTATTAATTCATTTGCATAAAGTAAGGCTTATAAATTATTTGCACTTGTAGAGTATGTTTATACGTATCCTTCTGTCTCTGAAAGTCCTTTAGAATAACATTTTGCAAAGGCACTTTGAAAAGTTTAAAGTGCTATGCAAATGCAAGATGTTATTAATATTGACCTGTCAAGTGATTAGATGCTGAAGTAAAGAGAACTTTTTCCTGGTAGATACTATGTAAGATTCCTGGAACCATTTAGAGTTTGGATCCTTACACTTTGACACAGAAGGCTATACTGGGGACATAGTGCACTAGATGTGTTTGTTTTGGTGCTGACCTCACCCCAGCTTGTGCTGAAGGGACAGTCCTATGCTGGTGAGGGGTGCCATCCCCTGGTTATAGACCATTGGCTCCCAAGAGGCACCCGATCCAAAGGCTCCAATCTGTAGGTGCCTTTGGGCAACTTGTGATGCCTGCACACAACCAAGATGAACTTCCAGTACTACTGAATTTTTTCTTTTAGGAATTTGAGTTCAAAAATTCTGAGGAAATAAGAAAGCAGCTAGCAGAGAGAGCTGAAAAGTTGCATAGAGAGATGTTGTGAGGTCAAGTCAGGACCATTGCAAACTCAAATTATGAGGCAGCAGAGGTTTTGAGTAAACAGATCAATGAAGTAAGGAAAGCTTACTATCCTCTTCAAACAGCACTCATAACAGTTTCCAGTGGCTTGCTAATTGCCAGTTTCAACAAGGTTAGGGTCTCATCTCCCTCATCCTCTTTGCAAGTTTGGATGCTTTTGTGTTTTCTTTTTGAAACTCTCTTCTCCACAGTGCTTTTGACTCTTCCCCCTTTCTATCTTTATCCTTATTTCTTTGAAAATCTTGTCCACTTTCTTGGGAGTCACTGGACGGAGATGATTCAAGCTATATTCTCTCTTAAGGTCAACTTAAGACCCTATTCTTCTCATTTCTTTTTCTTTTTTCCTTTTTTTCTTTTTTTTTTCTTTTTTTTTTTTTTTTTTTACTTTGAATTTCTTCTTGCTCTGTAGCCCAGTCTGGAGTGCAACGGTGCAATCATAGCTCACTGCAGACTTGACCTCCCAGGCTCAAGTGATCCTCCCACCTTAGCCTCCCAAGTAGCTGGGACTATAGGCACCCTCCACCACAACCAGTTTTTGTTTGTTTGTTTGTTTTTTGTTTGTTTGTTAAAGAGACAGAAGAGACAGAGTCTTGCTGTGTTGCCTAGGCTGGTCTCAGATTCCAAGGCTCAAGTGATCCTCCCACCACGGCCTCCCAAAGTGTTGGGATTATAGGTGTGAGCTATTATCAGATTACTGATAATCAGTAATTTCTTGATTATCAGTATCTGCACCTACATTGATCTACCACCTTAAACTTTTCCCATTCAAAACAAAACTTTATCATTTCATTGCCACCCTTAACTCACCTTTCTGCTAATGACATTATCAGAAACTAACACAGGCTTTAAACATGATATTATCTTTGATTTATCTCTCTTTATCACCTTCTCTAGCCAGTTTAAGATAAAAATGTATTTTGCCTCATATATTTGAATATCCTGAATATCTGAATATCTTCTCTCTCCATCCTTACTGATAGTCACCCTACTTTTCATGCAGATGATATTTCTCCCTCTTCTTAATCTATCTTAACTAACTTCTTTGTGTTGCATTATAGTTTATTAGCCAATATCTCCAATTATGTGGTCATTTCCTTGAGAAAAGAAATTGTCTTATTTATCTTCGTGTTCCCCTCCCCACCCCACTCCCGTAACTGAGCCTGGCACAGTGTTTTTCACATTGGAGGTTCTGCATAAATATTTGTTAATTTGTATGAAGAAATTTTACTGAACGCCTTTCTCAAATAATGACATTTGATTCTAACTGCATTGGCTGCTTATCTGCTATTTCAAGTTAGTGAATTATTTTTCCTCTGCCAAATACCTTTGTATCTGGCTCATTTTGGAGGTCTGCCCTATTAACACTTACTTGCAATCCTCAATCCTCTATTAAAACTTTTAATGTGTGCAAGTTTATTCAAGCAGAGAACATCGCCAATTGTAGTGAAGTAAAAACAGGCCCCGGGAAAGTTGTGCTATCTTGGGCGTGTCAAACGGCCAAGAAATAAATAGACCTTAAGGAAAACACACACCCTCAGATTAGAGAAAAGATGTTTGGTAATTAACATATATATATGTATATCTTGAAGAGGTGGGATGGGGGTAGAGGCAAGGATTTTCTCCAGAAAGTAGCTTGATTAAAATGAGGCTATTAGTATAACTTGGCGCCTGGACTGACATCCTTTCTTCAGAGGCCTTAATTGAGACTATGAGCACTCTCAAAAAGTGGTAGGATGTCAACACAAATGAAATAGAAACATTTGTCCTGGAAACTTTTATATCAGATATTTTTAATGTTGTTCATGCCAAGGATCACAGAGAGAACAAATAAAGAAGTTCCATGTTCTTGTTGGAAGGAGCAACTGAACTCGAGTTAGCTATTGCTGAACATTCTCAGAATTGGTCAAAAAGGAGAGAGTCGGCCTAGATGTTATCTAAAGTCTCTCACCATGTAAATATTTGGTGATTCTGCTATTTAGTAGTAAAGTTAATTGATGAAGGCTCAGTCTGAGTCAGGCTCCTCACAAACGAGATGCTGAACTTTCCAGGACCAGAAGAGCTGCTCCTGTCCTTGAAGCCTACTCCAACTGCTTCAAAATCATTTCTAGAAGTATTCAGGGGCTGCTCTCTGAGGGCCTGTCAGAAAAGACACCAGGGGCTGGGAAGGCAGGCTGCAGGGGCCATTCTTGGTTCCCCTCCCCCAACAACCATGGCAGCTCCACTTTGATTTGTTTTGACATAAATTTTTGTCGGAGGAGAGAGCTCTGCTGCTTTTAAGAAAAATAAAAAGATAGAAAAGGATAAAGGCGGAAATGAACTTTAAAAATCCCAGATCTAGTGGCTTGTGAAGTAACCCATGCTTTTTCACTTTGACAGCAAGCCTTCTCCAGTGAGGTGGGACTACTGAGTGTTGCCCTGGAAATGTGACCTGGAGGCTTGCTTTGTGAGCTCTCCCTGGTCCTACCAATAGATGAAAATTTTCTAACACATTTTTTAGAAACTTGTGATACAGACGTACACTCTCTGCCATCAGGGTACTGGAGAGCTGGTATTTTTTTTTCAGAGTATTTATCAATGACTCTTTTACTTGGGTCCTGTGGTCACCGCAGGCATCATCATGGAAAAAAAAAAAAGTTTGGATTTACTGGAATAGAGATTTTGTTTAAAATTTTATTCATTGAGGATTTAGGAGAGGATAGGAAGGAGTGTTGAGTTGGACAGTAAGAATATCTCTGGGATAGAAGAATATGGTGGCCAGGTGTGAGGGCTCACGCCTGTAATCCCAACACTTTGGGAGGCCGACGCAGGTGGATTACCTGAGGTCAGGAGTTCGGGACTAGCCTGGCCAACACAGTGAAACCCTGTTTCTACTAAAAAATACAAAAATTAGCCAGGTGTGGTGGTGGGTGCCTGTAATCCCAGCTACTCGGGAGGCTGAGACAGGAGAATTGCTTGAACCCAGGAGGCGGAAGTTGCAGTAAGCTGAGATCGCACCATTGCACTCCAGCCTGGGCGATAAGAGTGAGACTTCATCTCCAAAAAAAAAAAAAAGAATAACGTACAGGGAGGAGTGAGGGATACAAGTAAAAATTATACCTCCTTATTCCATTAAATGCTTTACAGTTTACAAGGTGATTTAACATGTATTATTTCACTCCAATAAACAGACATCTTATGTTCTGCAGCTGGAAGTAGGCAAGGGCAAACCTTTCATCTCCCTAACCCTCTGTGAAGCCCACCTATAAACACCTTGTTCTGGGTTACCCCACTGTCCGCTCCTGCTTCCAGGCTGCCGAAAGCCACTGGGGAATCATGCAGTCTTGGCCTAAGAGAAAGTCACATGTCCAACTCCGACTTGGCCTTTGTCTCTTTTCAGCCATCATATTTATTCATTCTTCTATGCATAGGCCAAGACGACATTTCTGTATGTGTTCATCCACCTTTTTTCCCCTTGCAGTGGGTTGAATGGGTTTTGGGGTGGTCCCCAAAAAGAAATGTACATGCTCTAATCCATAGAGTCAGTGAACATCACCTTATTTAGAGAAAAGGTATAATTAAATTAAGAGTGGAGATTAGATCACCCTGTATTATCCAGGTGGACCCTAAATCCAATGCCATGTAAGACAGAGGACATTTTGACACACATACAGAGGAGAGGCCATGTGAAAACATTGCAATTGGATTAATGTGGCCTCAAGCAAGAAATGCCAACAGCCACCAGAAGCTGGAAGAGGCAGGGATTCTCCCCTAGGGCCTTCAGAGGTAATGAGGCCCTGACAATACTTTGACTTCAGACTTCTGGGATCCAGAACTGTGAGAAACTACATTTATGTTGTCCACCCAGTTTGTAGTAATTTGTTGTGGCCGCCTAGGAAACTGATAAACTCCTTAAGCTCCTACACTAGCCATCCTTTCTAGCAGTAGATGGTCTTGACTTAGACTATTCTGAAAGACTGAAGCCATCCTCCCCCAAATCCCTCATTCATCTTTCCTTTAACTTTAACTTTTACCCATCTCCTTCACTCCTCAAATCTGTCTTTTTGCAGAAATTTACCCTTTTGTTTCTTCCTTCTGGTTTATCTAAGGGAAAGATGCCCACCCTCCCTTCTTTGCCATAGCTGAATTCTTCATCTGTGCCACTGATCCCATCCCTTCTTGGGTCTGTAAAGGCCTGGTTGTCCCTGCCCAGCCTTCTTACTCGTAAACTGGGGTGGAGAAAGAGTCCAAGGCTCTAGGCATTTCCCAGAAATGCAAAGCCAAGGGGAGCCATTATAAAAAGATACGTCTGAATGAAGGACCAGTCAAAGGGGAAGAAGATAAACTCTGGACTAGGGAGTGAAGCAGGAGAGTTAGTCAAGGATATGACCAAACCGGAAGAGTGGAAGAGTGCAGAAATCAGGAAAAGACTCAAACTACATAGAAAAATAATACTCCAAGCCACTTGCGAGTGTAAGGCTCCATTCTGGTTAATTTCGCACTACGTGGGAATTCCTCCATATGTCTTTTCTTCCTTTTTATTTATTCTCCACAATTTCATCTTCTCCTTTCTGCCTTTAAACATGTTCTTTTCTCTTGTCTTAAAAAGCATTTCCATTTCCTAACTGCTTACACTCTTTATTTTTGGATTTTGGAAATCAGTCATCTCCTTTCTTTTGGAGAATGTCTTGTTCAGTTGTGCCTTCTTCCATGGTCCTATGTTGTTGGTGATAGCTATTGGCCAGTCAGTCCTGCCCTGGGATTTTATCATTGAAACTAAGAATCCTTGGCTGGGCGCAGTGGCTCATGCCTATAATCCCAGCACTTTGGGAGGCCAAGGCGGGCGGATTATAAGGTCAGGAGATGGAGACCATCCTGGCTAACACAGTGAAACCCTGTCTCTACTAAAAATCCAAAAAAAATTAGCCAGGCGTGGTGTTGGGTACCTGTGGTCCCAGCTACTCGAGAGGCTGAGGCAAGAGAATGGTGTGAACCTGGGAGGCGGAGCTTGCAGTGAGCCGAGATTGCACCACTGCACTCCAGCCTGGGCGACAGAACGAGACCCCGTCTCAAAAAAAAAAAAAAGTATCCTTTGGTGACAAAGCTGACGTGAAAGATCTACCAGCCACATTTCCTCTGCCAAGTGAAAGAAGCTAGCCTATAGTAGGAGGAAATAAAGCCAGTACTGAGAGAGAAGCAGAGATAAGAGAACAAAATAGAGTCCTGGAAGTTATTCATTCCCTGGTGATAATCATCCCTAAAGTTCTCAAACCCATGCCTTACCTGGTTTGAACAGGTGAGCCAATAAGTTTACCCTATTGCCTATGCTTGCTCAAGTTCAGTTATTGTCAGCAGGAAAAAAAATATCTCTACCCAAGAGCCCTCTCCTTCAACCTACTATTCTCTTGTCCTCAGTGACCACCTTCTCCTATGGTTTCCCAAGACAATTGCCTCCATGTCAAAATTAGACTTCTAGTCAAATTCAGGAGACTTCTTTTTGTTGTTGACAATATTTCCCAATAGTATTTGACTGTCTGCTTTCACATATGCTCAGGTCTCGGGGCCCTCTCACGTTGCACTATCTTATTATCTTATTTCTTTGCTCATTCTTTGCTTCTTTTTCCAGGGGTTTGTCATCTTCATAACCCCTAAATGTTGGTAGCTCCTAAAGGTTAGCCCAGGATGTACTATTACTCACTGTTTCCGTTCCCATCCTCAGTAATATGTGCTTTCTCTGACTTGAGTCTAAATTGTAGCTCAGACTCTTATTGAACATGTCCAAAACCCAGAAACACTGAGTGACCTGCCCAAGGTCAGCCATCTGGATAGTGCTACCCTGCCTTCCTGGGAGCCTCCCCTGATAATTCCAGAATGACATATTTTTATTCTTAGCACAGTGTACACTGGTCTATTTTATGGTTGTTTATGCTTCCCAAATTAGTGCTTTATTATTTATTTAGCTCCATAGCTGTATATTCAGCTAGATTATAGGAAATTGCTATCCTACCATTTTCCCATAAGAATATATGGATTCCATATTTGAAAGCACAGTCATTTAAATTATAATTTTATTACCATTGCCAAGAAAGCATTTTTAAATCAAAATCCATTAAGCCAATTCCATTATTTGATCGAATTTTCTGTATAAACCATTTAAACAATTTCCTTTTTATTCATTTACATGTAACCAAAATTATTTTACTCAACATCAATTCTTATGAATTGTATGATGAATATTTGATTTACCCATCACTTTTTCCCCAAACATATCAAATGTTACCTATTATATCTTTTTCTATTACGAGTTTTCTTTTATGACCACCAAGTATAATTGTCCAGGGTCAAAATTTATGATATAGTTTTGTTTAGAAGATTTAGTTCTCCTGTCATTTTTCAGCCAAGGACAAATGTGCCATCTGCAATTTTAGCCATTGTCTGTCTTGTGTTGATTATTCCTGACAACTCTATTTTTTCTCAGATCCATTTTTACTTTTGTTTCTGAGACAGGTCTTCCCTCTGTCACTCAGGCTGGAGTGCAGTGATGCAAACATGGCTCACGGCAGCCTCTACCTCTTGGGCTCAAGCAATCTTCGCACCTCAGGTCTCCAAGTAGCTGGAAGTACAGGCATGTGCACCATGCTTGGCATATTTTTTGTGCCAATACTTTTATTGTTTTTTGTAGAGATGGAGGCCCACTTTGTTGCCCAAGCTGGTCTCAAACTTGCCTGGGCTCAAGCAATCCTCCCGTCTCAGCCTCCCAAAGTGCTGAGATCACAGGCATCAGCCACCACAGGCATCAGCCACCAAAAATGGATCCGGCCTCAGATCCATTTTTAAATTCCAATATTACCATTGAGCTTGATTCTTTTGCCAGTTTTTCATTTATAATAGTTTTTACTGTTTGCAAGTTTTAGCCAGTCAATTTTATTTTGTTTTTCACTATGAGTAAGGTTCGTTATGAATTAGACCAAAACGTGATACTTTGTATTTCATCAATGGAATCACAAGTAGCAAGGGAGGTCCTATCACATACTGGGGGCTAATCGAGGCACTTTGGATATATCTGTGAAAGAAGATAATGTTTCTGCTCTTACGCAGTTTCCTTTCTTATGTTGGCTAGAAAAGAAGAGACAGACAAACAAATAAAGGGGCAGAAGAATTTCATATTGAAATAAGGACTGTGAAGAAAATTAGACAACATAATGCGACCGTGACAGTTTAGAAAGCTACATTAGATCAGGTTGTCAAGAAAGTTCTCCCTGAAGAGGTAATATTTGAGCTGAGACCTGAATGACAAGGTGACAAGCATAGAATAAGTTTCTTAATGGTTATACTGCTAAAATTATAAAAATGTTCAAATAATTTCAAATATACTGTGTCTCCCTTTCCCACACCATGTGGGAAGGAAAGAACAAACTGTGGGGTCGTAATGGTGGAATCAAAACATACTGTTTGTCCTTATACTGCTTTCTTGCTCATGGCCACATATGGCTAGACAGAAATATGCAAATGAACATGGTTGTGCTAGGGTAGTAGGAGAATAAGCGTTTTTTTTGTTCCCCCAATTTTTTAATATTTATTATGGCTTTTCAATAAAAGTATATGATACGTGTACCTTGTATGCTAGTTTTTTGTTCTGCACTGGTAGGGGTGACACCCTATCTCCTCAATGAGACTGGAAGTTCAACTGTGGGCCGGGCACGGTGGCTCACGCCTGTAATCCCAACACTTTGGGAGGCCAAGATGGGTAGATCACGAGGTCAGGAGTTCGAGACTAGTCTTGCCAACATGGTGAAATCCCATCTCTACTAAAAATAACAAAAATTAGCCAGGCATAGTGGTACGGCCCTGTAATCCCAGCTACTTGGGAGGCTGAGGCATGAGAATTAGTTGAACCCAGGAAGTGGAGGTTGCAGCGAGCTGAGATCGTGCCACCGCACTCCGGACTGGGTGACAGGGCAAGACTCCATCTCAAAAAAAAAGAAAGTTCAATTGTGGAAACACACTGCATTTTATTTTTTTGTTTCACCATTGATTACTAGCATTAAAAAAATACTTGTGGATAGATGCTTCCTAAAGATTTTCTATCTTCAAATACAAACAGAGTTTTAAATATGGTTTTTCTAATGAAAATCAGAATTCGAAGCTCTAAAGTAGTAAGTTCTTTGAACAATTATAGCAGGGTCTAACCATTTGAATTCAAATGTATCCCTGTAAAGGACATGTGTAGACTTTTCTTTTTCTGTGAAACTTGCTTTAAAATACTCAAACTCTTCTTACAAAGCGACATCAAGCCAACTCCTCTCCTTTTCAAATAGGTACTCCTTTTGGATGAAGGGACTTGCCAAACAACAGAACAAACTCTCCTAGAAGACTGAGAGGACAGCAAGCAGCTGTCCACATACAGATTGAGACAACTGTGACCATCTGCAGTTTAAATGGCAGTCACGTTTTCACATCCCTCCAAGGACTAGTGCTCAAAAATGTGCTCTTCTTCCTGTCCTGGCCTGCATGGAACACCCTAATGAGGAGTCAGTGTGATTTCAGCTGGACCTTCACTCTGGAAGGCATTCGGGAGGGGAAGGGATAGGAATTGGTCTTTTCTGCCTTCCCCCACCCCTGCCGCCCCACCCCACCTCCACCTCCACAAGCCTCTTTCCATTCTGCCATATGTAAATACATACATTCACACCCACTAGCATGGGTAACTTTGAGCGAAGTATAGGTTTTGTTTTGTTTAGAGAGCCCATTTTAAACAAACAGATGAAGTGCACATAATATTTTTGTTACTCAAAATCTGGACAACTTAGCATTAACATTGAATCACTGAAAAAGCTCCAAGTAAAACTGTATAATGTAATACACTCTGCCAATGCTTACATGTTTTTTTCTTATAAAATCACAAAAGTTATGCTTAAAATAAATAAATAAAAACCAGTCTCTACCCAAGTGTCTAGATTTAGGTAGCGTGGTTTCATATGAAGCAAAGGGGACAATGGTACTTAACAGTATTTAAACCATTGTTGGTATTGCAGTGTCTGTGAAAAAATGAGTCAAAATAAATACTACATCCCAGAGAAAGTACAGCATTTGGGCAACATTCCCATCATTGTGAAGCCTTGGGCAAGTCATTTATTCCCTACATTTTTCCATTATCTTTGTAAAACAAGTTGTATTTATTTATTCATTCATTCAACAAATATATTTTGACTATCTCCTATATGCCAAGGACCCTCTAATAACTGAAGATATTTTAAGTGTGCTCTTTGCACTCAAAAAGTTCATTGGCTAGCAAGGGGGCAGTCATACAAAGAGTGCTCATATGGTAGTATTAAATATCATAGTCTCTATTGGTTTTCAATTGCTACCGTAACAAATCACTGCAAATCGACTGGCTTTAAGCAACACAGACTTACTCTTCTACATTCCTAGAGGTCAGAAGTCTAAAATTAGGGTGTTGACAGAGCTGGGTTCCTTCTGGAAGCTTCAGGGGAGAATTTGTTTCCTTGTCTTTCCCAGTTTCTAGAGGCCGCCTACATTTCTTGATTCATGGCCTCCTCCTCCATCTTCAAACCACATCACTTTGGTTCCATTATCACATCTTCTTTTTCAGATTTTGACCCTCTTTCCTCTCTCTTACAAAAACCTTTGTGACTGCATCGGGCCGACCAGAATAATCCAAGATAATCTTCCCATCTCCAGCTCCTTAACCGAATCACATCTACAGCGTCCCGTTTGCCCTGTAAGGTACCATATTCACAGGTTCTGGGGATTTGAACATTGAAATCTTTGGAGAGCCATTATTTTGTCTACCACAGTTTTCGTTATAACATAAAGAATAACCTCTGCACAAAGTAAGACATAAGCTTAGAAGAAGGCATCCTAAGAATCAAAGAGGCACCGTTGAGCTGGGATTTGAAGGCTGAATAGAACTTTACCTGATAGAGACATCAGAAAAAGCTTTGCAGAAAGTGGGGACA
Organism: Theropithecus gelada; assembly: GCF_003255815.1. NCBI lineage: Eukaryota > Metazoa > Chordata > Mammalia > Primates > Cercopithecidae > Theropithecus > Theropithecus gelada. The sequence goes on along the minus strand of NC_037680.1, from coordinate 80,969,584 downwards.
ATGATATCCTATCAGCTCACAGAAAGGGAATCACTCTAGAGGACCAGAAGTTACAAAATCTCAGGATAGGAAGAGACCTTACGGAAACTCTTTTGCTGACACAGTGTGTGACAACTGAGGTAACAGGAAGCCATGACTTGCCCAAAGGACAATGGCTAGAGCGGCAGGCCACCGGGGACTAGGCTCCTGAAGACTAGGTCTCCTTCCCCGATTCAAGCCCTGGAGAAACTTTCCAATGCTAACATATCTGCTTAGGTCCAGATGGCTGGCGCCTCTGCCCACATTCCAATTGCAATAAAATTAATGAGAACCTAATGCAGAAATCAACCCATTGTTAACTAACCAAGTACAGTGTTTGATTTTAAATAAGAAACATAGTATTTTTTCCAAAATAAAAAACTTCAGAGGCCTTCTGGATTGATAGTTTGGAGCAGTAAGAAGGATATAAGTAAAGATAATGAGCCACATTCATTTTTAAAATGACAACTCTATAAGCTCAGTGATTTCTTCTTAAAATATGAATTGGCAGGTGTCAGCAGCAAAAGTTGTCTGACTGCGAAATGGATATTTGTTGAATAAAAGCCATTAATGCTTATAGAATTCACTGTCTCAGGGAGGAGTTCATGACAATGTGATGTTCTCAGAGATGTACTAAATGAGCTTTTTATTCATTATTTTAGTCACTAGTGGGGAAAAGGCCAGATCTGGCTCCTAATCTGCAGCCTGAACGCTTCATAAATACCGATTTAAGTGATAGCCCATAAAGAGTCCTAATTGTGCCACAGCACAATGACATTACTTAAGTGTGATGTGACTGCATGAACGCCCTGACTGCTTGCAGATACTTTCGTGGCAATTCAGAGACTTAATCCCAGTCTCTTCCCCACATTTCCATTTGGAGAAGTTACATTTTTATCTACAGGGCTTTGTTTTGGTTTTAACTATGGCAATGAAGCAGTGGATAGTTTTGCCTGGTTCCATATTATTGTAAACCCCCAGACTCCCCCTCAAACAATCAGGCATACTCTCATGCTTGGTGTCTAGTTTAGGGGATTCCACAATGACCAGCTTCCCCTTAATTTCATACTTGGCATTTTGGATAGCAATGCACATTATATTGGGCATAAATTGCATGGGATTTGGAGTGAAAGACTCTTACTAACTTAAAGATAAGTTAGAAGTCCGGAAAAATAATGTCCTTCACCAAATGACTGTAAATTTGAAATTTCAGTCCTATTTTTGGATTGAAATTTAATCCTATCTAGTTTTACTAGAAACTCAGAAGGTGATCACTTGGAAGCATTTGTTGAGAATGCTAATGTTGCAAAGAGATAAGAATGATGGGGCAGTCTTTCACAAATTCAGAAAAAATGATTGGGTCCAGATTGGAGAATTGTAGGTTAGTCTGCAGGGAGCACACTGGCTGACAAATTAGTTAGAAGTGGGGACCAACAGGAGTTCAAGACATTTGTCAAGGCAAGGAGAAATAGCCTAGATAATATGAGAAACAGGGAGAAAGGGATGATGGAATCTGAATTGGCTGTGTGCCCAACAGCAAAACTGATCAAGCTAGGAAGGAAAATGTCCCAGATGAGGTATTGAAGAGAGAGACTGGTACATTCCAACAGTCACCAGGCAAGGCATGTAAGAATCCAGGGACAAGGGACTAGTGGTGTCAGGAGACTGGGCAGCAGGTACTTCACTCCTAAAGCCCTAGTGTGTAACTGAACTCAAGAACTCAGACCAGGCTAGGCGTGGTGGCTCACGCCTGTAATCCCAGCACTTTGGGAGGCTAAGGCAGGCAGATCATGAGGTCAGGAGTTTGAGACCAGTCTGACCAACATGGTGAAACCCCGTTTCTACTAGAAATACAAAAATTAGCCGGGCATGGTGGTGCACATCTGTAATCCCAGGTACTCAGGAGGCTGAGACAGGAGAATTGGTCGGACCCAGGAGGCAGAGGTTGCCGTGAGCCAAGATCAAACCACTGCACTCCAGCCTGGGCAACAGGGTGCGACTCCATCTCAAAACAGAAAAAAAAAAGAACTCAGACCAGACATGGCTGGATCTTGCTTTCTCTATCTCTATCTCTGTCATAGAGAGCAGGTGGCAGAGACTGGCATTTTGAATGTATCTGAAAAGTATTATCTCTAAGCAATATTTATACTACTATTAATAGTAATAATGGAACTAATTTGGGCTAGATTGTGCAGCTGAAAAGATAGGGTTCCAAGCTGGCCCTTTCTAGTCAGGAATCTGTGACTTGACTTAATCTCTTTGGAATTTAGTTTAATTGACAATAATGTCATCTAATGGTCTGTTGGTAAGGATGGAATGAAATAATGTAGGTGAAGTATTTGACTCACAGTTGGACTCTGAACGTTGGTTTCCTTTGAGGCTGAGATCTTTACCACTGTCTTTAGGCACAGTACTAAAGAGGGCTTCTGTCCTCATTGTCTCCCTATTCTTTGTTCTTTTATGTCTTCTTTGATACCTCCTACCTCTACTTCTTATGGTAGGAAGAAGCAACACAAAAGACTCATGGATCTCAGCCACAGACTCAGGAGAGCAAATTGATGATAGAGATAGAGATAGATCTTAATTTTTCCATAGCTGAGCTTCATTTCTATCACAAGTCCCGATATGCCTGGGTAACAGACTAGTCCTGAAATCTTCACAGTTTAAAAGAGCAAAGGATGGCAGAAAGCTGTGTTCTATATAGTTTGAGTAGCCCAGACTGATGCTGGCTCTGCCATCATTTAACCATACTATCTGGTAAACATGAACTCTAAATGTCAGCAAAAGAGAAAGAGAGGGCTGAAGGAGGAGCACCATCTCTTAAATGCCTCAGCTTTTGATTACTTCTGCTCATAGTCTATTGGCAAGAACTAGTCACATGGCCCCCACCTAGGCTACAAGGAAGCCTGGTAAATATGGGAGAACATAGTTTGCCTCTACATGAACTTCGAGTGTTTTATGATGTTTTTTGATGACCAGTGATAGAAGAAATCCAATTCAAACTACATTAAGCAAAGAGGGAAATTTATTAGTTCACAAAACCAAGAAAGGTGTCTAGTACTGAAAGCAGGCATGACTGGATACAGAAACTGAAATTGGGTAATATGTTTGGTTTATTTCCATTTCTGAGCTTATCCTGTCTTGGCTTGGCTTCAGTCTTTAGAATGTTTCTCCCTATGTGGTTAGTAAAAATGGCTGCCAGCAGCCCTCAGCCCATATCCCCTGCTTAGTAACATTGTTGGAATGAGCCAGGTCTTCCCTTCAAGTGCTCATGGAGAACTCTGGGGGAGGACACTGATTGGTCCAGCTTGGGTCACAAGCATATCCTTCTACCAATGACTTTCACCAGGATGGGATTCTCTGATTGGCTCAGCTTGTGTCACATGTCATCTTGTAGTAAGGAGTGAAGAGTGACTAGCTTCATCTCCACTCGACTGACATGATGCAGGTTTTCTACTGCAATGCCGAGTTCTCTCAGGACAAGGGGGAAGAGCTGCAGGCCAGTCAACAACACCAGCTGCCCATCACAGCAGGATCACTCTAAGGCATCCCCTTTACCATGCATCACCTGGGGCTGGTAAGTGGCTTTTATAGTGCCTGCCCAAAGGAGTTATATTGGAAGTGATGGGTGCCGATGGGCAAATGGCCACTCAATCTTCCAATAGTTTGTGGAAATAATGGTTATATCTTTTGTAAATTTGACACAGAACACAGCTGGGAGGTATCTGCAATAGAAAAGAACTGTGATCAATGATCTGTGCCAAATCATAAAATCAGTCTTCTTTTAAAGTACAAAAATAAGGACGCATCACATGGGTAGGAGGAATTTCTCACAGTGGCTTTATGGCATGCTTTATGGCCAGTCTGGATTACTGTGTTGCTGTATCTCAATCTTTTCCAGGAAGTCATCACTTCATCTCCCATGCCCATCAGCCTGAATTCAATCCTGTGCCTGCCGGGCCTCCATCTGAGTGGCCATCTAGCAAAATAACCAATCACATTAGTGACTGTGGCCTCCTGATGACTTCCTCAGTTCTGTTTCTAAAGCCCATTTAAAATACATTTCTCGTTTTACTACACATTCAAATTTTATTCTTCTGGTTATAGAACCATAAATGTCTGCATTTCATATAGACTCAAAATGAAGGGTATATAAGCATGTATAAATCTCACAGCAAAAGTTGCATTTCCTTCACTGAATTGTGCACGATATTTGGGTGGATGAAAATTATATTATCTGGCGACTGCTCACATTCTTCCATATCTAAATATGCAAAAGAGGCCCACACACAATGTGATCTTTTTTTTTTCTTTTTCTTTTTTCTTTTTTTTTTTTTTTTTACAATTGGGCTGCTATAGACCATATTTTAATGTGAATAAAATTTCTTTCTGAAATCTAACAATGCCCTGATGGGCATGCATATTTTTATGCCCATACAATTGGAGTTAAGTTCCATCGTATAAAAATTTGGGAAGTTCAGTTGTTGGGAATTGAAACTTTATCTACTGTGCAAAATGTGCAAAATGGGAATAATAATATTGACCTTGCATCAGGAAGGTGACTTACGAAACAAGGACGCAGCCTCTGATGACATACTGGGGTGGGGTGGGGGATGCTCTTCAAACTTGGGACTGGATAGCTGCATATAGGGAGAAGGCTTTTGGGGCTTTATGAAAATAGGAAGGGAAGGTAGGAGTGCCTTTCCCTACCGCCTGGGAGGACTGAGGCTTTTTTGTTCGCTTAAACAAATAATAAACAAATAATAACCAGGTGCCAGTTATATCAGTGAATAGAGTGATGACATGAAGAATGCAGGGCTTCATCCTCTACAGCTGTGAGTATTACAGAGCAGTGATGCCTTAATGATCTGTTTCTTCTGCAGCAAAGAAAACAAGTCTTCTTCTGAATATGTTTAAGAAGTAGGCTTTAGGATCCCTAAATTTAGCCTTATGCTCACCCAACCACTATGTCTCTTTGAGAAATCCTTAAATCACTCCTATATACATGGTTTCCTGAAACTATCTGTCAATACACCAAGGTTTCTGCATAAACTAGCCAAACTAGCAAGATCATCATAGAGTTATGTGAGCATCCACAGTGGGTACTTTAAAGGAAAGGAAATCATTTTTAAAATGATGCTTCTTTCCCCCTAAAACTTTTCCATGCACTTCAACTTCCAGAAAAAAAATGGAATTTTCTACCCCACAGGTGTACAGTTTCTGGCAGAGACTAGAAGGCCAGACCTGGAATCTATAACTCCCCATTTCCTGAATAAATGACACTTTTAAGGATCCTATTTTTATGTTTTATTCAATACAATTACTGCATTTGAACACTCATGAAATATGAACACACATGTAGAAACAAATTAAGAGGTGATTGAAATATCTCTTCAGTGTTGTCTAGCAGTTGGCAAGTAATGTATGGGTGTAATTGTACTTGCTTTCTTTCCTTAAACCTTGGCATGCCAAATAGAAGACTCTCAGCAAATTACAGAGTTTTAATTGTTTAAAGAGGGGTTTTATGTTTCCAGGAAAAGAGATATGTAGTCATTGCTAACTTCACTGAATTTAATCACTTCCAAAATCTACACTGAAAGTCTCATAAGCAATGTGTAGACATAGAACCTGCACTTGGCAATTCAACACCACTGGTCTTGGGGATGGGTAAGATCACACTTTTTTGAAATGAATTTAACCGTACAGCCCTAAAATGATATTAGCTCTGTACATATAATAGTAGCAGTCCCCACCAGCTCCCTGGCCTTTCTTCCCCTATTTCTCCATTCTCTTTTTTTCCATGCCTCCATTTCTTTTCTGACTCTATAGTAAAACTAGCCTATTCATGCATTTGCTGCTCTAAGATGTGCATTTGCATTTTTACTTCCCCTACTCTGCTTCTTTTCTCTCCAACTACAGAAGTCCTAACCTTAAGATGTAGCTCCAGTCTCATGTCTAGGTAAACACCTTCCTGACTGCCCATTTCCATCACCTATTGCTTCTCAGAGGTACCACGAGTACGTATTATCAGAACCATTATTTTGGCACAAATTGCCTACTCAATCTATATTGTCATAATTTTTGGTACATGTTCCCTCTTCACGACTAGATGGTGAACATGAGGATAAGAGATTTTAAATTTATACATTTTGGTATTCCTAGCACTCAGAATTGGCCCCTTTTATGCATGCCTAAGTGCCTGTTATCTCCTATCCAAAGGAGAAGGCCATCTGCAGATGCATTTCTCCCTTCTTCTCCCAGGACAGACTGTCCATGGACACGATCTGAGATGGAGCATCAGTTATGCTTGGCACCAAGTAGAGGCCAACTCTATAATACATCTTTTTATTGGTTATCCTTGCTTTCTGTCTCACCACTCACAATTTTCTGCCTCCTTAAACCCCAATAAAAGAGTATATATAAGATTTTGTCTTGATTTCTGCTTTCTAAAGAGCTCAAGTTAAGATGGGCTGCATAGTGACCATTTCAAAGAAGGTGTTGCTGCCCAGCTGCCGGGAGCAAGGTCAGCAGACAGCCTCCAGCTGTTAGCTCGCTCAGGGTCTGCCTGAGCTTCAGAGAGCTACCTCACTCAAGGACACATCCTTCCTGGGGCAGCCCCATCTGGAGACTGAGCAAGTCAGGCTATACAAGTAGGGCCACTCCGGCCCAACACAGGATACTTCAGACAGCCAATAGTCAGTCCAGAGCACCTACCAGGTTGGCTGAGGCTTTGCAAGGTCAGCAAGAGGAAGAAGCTTGCCCTCTGCTGTGCAGTCACGCTACCTCCCCCTTCCCTCCACGGATGCAGGTCCTTCATAAACATCTTGCACCCTAAACCCTGGCTCTGTCTGCTCTGGAGAACCCAGCCTGCCACTGTATTCATTCAAGCTTCTTGAGTGGCACAAACACTCAGCCCAAATTGACTTAGGCAAAAAATAAACTAATAAAAACTGTATTCCGCCCAAGGTCTCAGATGGTTTAATCAAGACATTATCTTTTCTTTATTCTTTTAGCTCTGCTTTTCTCAATTTTCATTCTCAGGCAGATTCAGCACATGGTGGCCCCCAGAACTTCCAGGCTTACCACTCCAACAGAAAGAACTCTACTTTCTCAAAAAGTCCAGAAGAGTCCTGGAATTGAGTGTCATTGATGTAGATTGTTGCTTCATTTGTCCAGCCCTAAACCAACCACCAGAACCAGATGATTTGTAGAGCCTGGTCTAAAATGAAAATGCAAGGCATCCTTTTTCAAAAATTGTTAAGAATTTCAATATGGTGCCAGCTGAGCATTAAGTCAAACATGGGACCCTTGTGAGTGTGGGGTCCAATGCAATACACTGGTCACTGACCCCTGGCCCTGGCCCTGCCAATCACTGTGACTGGGGGATGATATGGTCTACCTCATAATACTTGGTCATGTGCCCATTCCTAAAGTTGAGATTAACATTTCCCAGTGAGAAGTTGGAGGAATTGAGGCTGAGTATGGCAAAACCATTGATGCGGCATCATGCATTCACCATAGTCACATACTATCTGAAAAGGTACCATAGGGTAATGGGAGAAAAAAACAAGAAAACTCCAGCTTCACAAAGTCTTGGGTTGAAATCCTGAGTTTAACAGTTCTGGAGGTGTGGCTTTAGGTGAGTTATTTAACCTCACTGAAACTAAGTTTTCTCTCATGTGCAGTGAGCATAAAAACACCTACCTACATTGCAGGGTTGTGATGCTGACGTGAAACAAAGCATTTAAGTGCTTAGCCCGCTGCTCGGCAGACAGTAGAGCCTCTACAAGCAGCGGTCATGGTGGCAGTGATGACAAAGATGGTAATGATAATGTTGGGAAGCCACACAGAACAGTGTGTAGAATGGAGTAAGACAGAACCACATGAATTAAGTCACAGTCTTGGGGCAAGGTACTTCATCTTTCTGAGTCTCAGGTGCCTCCACCATAAAATGAGGATTTCATTCTTACCCATCACCTAGGGTTGCCCTGTGGATAGTGGGCGTGGGTATAGAGAGCCTGGTATCAGCATTTGCTACCCTCTGTTACCCAGCAGAGGCCTCTGGAGGAAAGGTATGGAAGGCTCCTCTCCTTGCAGAACTGGAGGACAACTCATTCTCATTCCCAGGGCTGAAGAGGTGATTCCAGCTCCCTTGAATAAGTAAAAGCTAAGAACAAGTGACAGCACTGAACAGAAAGCAAGCCAAAAAGGGTCTTTAGCTGCTTTGCTCAGAACTGGGTAAACTTATTAATTAATATGGAAATCCTTAACGTCCGTCTTCATGTAATATTCTCCACTTTTCTCCTTTCCTTCCCTAGTTCCCATATACAGATCAGAATTACCAGCATCTCATTCCCTTTTGGGCTTCACATTCAAAGACAAATTGTCATATTTAGTTAGCATCCCAAGTTGTCACATTTACATTAAAACATGGACCTTTTGCAGAAAATACCATAACCCAACGAGTAGATGAACATTTAGGCCAGAGGTTATTTGCCATTGCTGGGCCATCAGATGGATTTTCTAGTATCAGAATTGATTTATGTTGATGTATGTGTGTGTGTTCATCATTATATATTAATAAAATGTTCAAAATTCAGTGATCATTTCAATAGAACAGATAGAAGGCAAAATAATGATAGCATTCTCTAAAGGTACTTATTTAGGACCATAGGTTTGGAATTAAATTAGAAAAGTATTGTTCTACTAGTCTAAGGATGGGATAAGCATGCCATATTTGCTATTTCTATTTTAAAATGATAAGTAAGAGTTAGTTGGAAATATTTCCAGATGATTGAGAAACATAATACTTGATATTATGTAGTACTTTTGTTGGAAATATTTCTGAGGCCAATAAAGAGGAAATTCTCAGTGCTTTTTCAAAAAATTGATATTTTTTTTCAAAGCATTGTACCCTTCTCATGTATTCCCTTGATAAATATCACACCTCTCCCTGGTGTAATAAGCATGAGACTAATGTCAGGTTCCCAGGGATTCTCACGAAAACCCTGAATTCACTTGTCAGTTGTGGTCATGTCACCAGCACTGATAGATTTCCACAATCATTTTGTTAGAAATTAAAACCAAACCAAAAAAAAAAACCAGTATCTGTCAGTTCAACTTTGCAAAGGGAATACAACTGGAAACCAGGAATGATCCTCTGGCCAGTCATGACTCCTAAAATCCTAAATATAGGTTCTCTCTCTGTCTTGAGAAACTGAAGTGAAGCTTACACCGTGAGAACAAGTAGAAAGGTATACACTTGCAGGGAAATATCTAAACTCAACAAAAATCATTAAAAGTAAGCAAAACAGTGTGAGGCGCCAAAGAAGAAATCTCAAATTTGAATTCTGTTTGGATTAGGATGTATTGTCAAGATACCGAGTTAATGACAAAATCCTGGTTATTTCCCTTCATTGTAAAATAGGAGCACTGTGGTCTTGGTCTGCTGTCTCTCTTCAGCCCCATACCCTGTTTTGAAAGAGCCAGCTCCACTTCCACTGAGAATTCCCCAATCTAGGTATCCTCAGCAGTGCTCTAATCCCGTGTAATTGTATTAGTCTCAATGGCAGATCAGCTCTAAGTGCCCCCACAGAAAGGGAGCTGTCAGCCCTGCTATTGTTTCCCACTTAATGTGATTCCGGGCAGCCAAGAAGAAAGGCAGCCAGAGTCCTCCGTCTCACATTACAGACCCCAGTTTCTAAACCAATTAAGGAAAGGGGATTTACAGTCCTCAGGATTAGAGACTCTGTTTATATTATCCTATATTTCTTCTCTTAATACCCTCCATTTTATGTCTCCTACCGGCCCTCCCTCGTCTCTGGAAGGCTCCCGTTCGCTTACCCATACATCTCCCTATTTGCTTCTCTGGGTTTGCTGTTTGAGTGCAGTAACTGAGCTGGCTAATTCTCACTGACTGTTTTAATTATGTTTCAGAATCCTCTTGCATTTGTGTCTGGAGAACTAAGTAACGAAAATGCTGGGGCTCGGCCCAAGCCTGATATTCAAGCAGACCTTGATAAAGCGGTACATTTCTGTGCAAGCAATCATTCCAATTAATTGAATAAAAACATCCTGCAGGATGTTTATCAGGGAAAGAAAGCTTGGCTCTCACAAGGCAGATTGGTCAGTATCCTGATATTGCAGCAAAAGGTGCCAATTTTTTTTCTTTTTAGAATCACATTTGATGTGGAAGGTGACATAAGGTTTCACAGAAGCAAGAGAACAAATGGGGAAGATAATCTTTAAGAAAAAGCTCCAGACCATTTTAAATAAACTGTGGCCCAATATGAGTGTTGGTCCAAAGCTTTTCTCCTTCTTGTCTAAGGGAAGCTCGTACCACCAAGAAGTCCAGCTGATTTTCTCCTACCCAAATGTATGTATAATTTTTCCCTTGGCTGGTGCTGCGACAATGAAAACCTCACTCGATGGGTTTCTATTAGAACCAAATGGATTTGGAGAAGCATTTTTACTCTTAATGGAACCTTTCTATTGAATTCCATTTTTCAGAATTTTATTTTAGTTTCAGTTGAATATTTAAACAGGTTTAAATTTTAAATATCTGTGCTGAACAAGCCCCAATATATATTTTTTAAATTGCTGTAATACTTCACTGGGTTTCATTTTTAACCCGATACAATATGCATAATCCATTATGTTAGCATTACATAAGTTGGGTGTGCTCAGACACCAGGCTAAGACACCTTTTTACACAGTTAAGTTACACCATTGCAATGGACTGTCTTATCAAATTATTTTTATAACAGCTTTGTTACTAACAAAGCATAAAGAGGGTTCTGAAATTCAACTAAGGACTCATTATTGCAGGAATACCCATTCTGATTAATGAAACTTATATTTAAAGTTGTCTTTCAGCTAAATTATCATATTCCAGTCTTTTCATGTCATTGGGAAGAAAAAGCTGTGTCTCCTTTGGGGAGAATCATATTTCTATGCCTACTGGTTTTGTAGGTTTTGGTGGTTGTCCTGGCTTTTTCTAGGATTGCTTTGGCCCTTTGAAATTAATAAATATTTGTGTGTCCCAGGTACACTGGGGGAAGGGGGAACAAAGACATGTAAATAACATTCAGTTCTCAGGGAGCTCTGATTTAAAAGCCCAGATATAAACATGGAAGGTTAGAAAGTCACAAAGGACTTTGAAGAGAAACACAGTGCAGTGGATGCAAGTTCTAAGTGGATTTGGACTGCCTCAGTTGGGATCTCAGCTCTAGCACTTAGTTGTCCTGTGATTTGGGGCAAGTCATTTCACCAGGGGTTTCATTTTTTTCTCACGATAAAATGCTGATAATAATTGTACTGATCTCACAGAAATATACATATAAAATAAGACAGTCCTCATAAAGCACTTAACACAGTGCACACTGAGTGAAAAGAGCTCAATACCTATCGTGGGAGTCTAAAGATCTCATGGAACCAGAAAATATTTCCAAATACAGGGCACCACTCACAGATAAATGTGTAGCCAATAATAGTTTAAGCTGAAAGCTAGATAGAGGACTTGAAGATGGAGATAGGGTTTCAATAAGCAGAGAGATGAGGGAACCCTTTGCCTGGTGTTTGGGGGACAAGCTCTGGTGACCTCCCCCATCAGTATGAAGCTGAATCCAGGTGAGATACTGCAGGGCAGCCCCTGTACAAGACTAAAACTGGTGCATGTAAGAAGTTCAGTGTGTGAAACAGCTGTGGCTTTTCACCCCTCACAATATTTAAACTGAGGAATCAGTGTACATTAACAGAGCTTTATGAAAACAACCTCTGCTCCATCCATCCAGCACAAAACCCACACTCACAATTCATTCGCTAGGCTTATAAGGTTCTCAGGCTATAGCAAATTGGAGAAATTGATATTTACCCCGAAAGCTTGTACCACACGCTATTTGTAGCTGCCGTTGCCTTGGTACATGTCTGCCAGCATGCCCGGACTTAAATCCCTGCATGATAACCTTTAACTCTTTGCTAGGAGGCAGAATCAATCCAAGGTAGAACTAAGTGGGAGGATAGAGGAGAGGGAAGGTACAGAGACTCAGGGACCCACACTACATCTATCAATAGACCAACATATTCTGGGCACAGGTGGGAGCAACCAGTCATGTTAAATAGCAACAATTTCTAAAGTCTTTCCTGTGCTGATATTTCCAAAGAGTTCTGGGTCAGTGTAAGAGAAAAAGCATTTCTGGGAAATAGGCTGATCATTTTGGGAAGGGAGAAAAGACTGAACTAAGTGTATTTCTGACAAATGCGAAGTGTACTGTTCCTATGTGAACACACTATGCATAACTTGGTTACAGGAGGCCACCATCACAATTCTTTCTCAATCTCCCTCTTTCTCTCCCTCTCTCTCCTTCTCTCCCTCAAAGAGGTTCCACTGATTAATGCCTGAGAGAGCCTGGCAGCTTTCTGCTTTCTAATATGCTTCCTTGTATTTGCTGCAGGTGTTTAACTGGCTGTAAGGACAGTGTGAGGCATTTTGATGTATGTAAATTATGCCCATACTTTGAGCCTAATCATTATTATAAAATTTATAGAGAATAAAACACAGGCAGCCATAAAAACTGAATTTTTACTTTGATCATGCAAAGTTATGGGTTCCCTCGGTGATTAATCTTTTATGGGTCTTAAATATCACTGCCAATGTGAAGATTTAACAGTTTTCCTTCTGGCCAAATCTTCTCAAACAATAGAAGGGTAAACAAAAGCCACCCAGGATAATAGCAATAGGAACAAACTTACTTGCTGAGTGGTTTCAAGCTCAACACTTAGGCAGGAATAAAACAAATGTACTTTTCGAAAAGCAGTGATAGAATTAAAAATAGGAGATGATTTGGATAGTCCAGAACATTCAAGTCTTGCTCTGCCACAAGCTTGCTGGGTGATCTTACGCATGTCATTGAGCATCCCTGAACTTCAGTTTCATCCACCATAAAATGTGGAGATTACCTTTTAAAAAGTTCCCAGGTTCTATTCCAGCTTCACCATTCTATAAAGAATTGTAATATATTTCTCGCTGTATTAGATGTATACATAAATAAAACTAACTATATTAGAAATTTGAGATTTGCACAGAATCATGCCGTAGGTATTCGTGGGGGTAAACAGCCCTCAAGTTGAGGAAAACCTAAAAAGAAAAAAAAAATCCCAAATGAATAGTCATGTGACTGAGAAAGTCACCTGACTTCTTGAGATGATAATCTCATCTGTTCTGTGGGGCTAATAATGTCTAACGCATGCATCCCATCAAAGAGCAAATGAAATTCAAGCTATGAGTGTATTTTGAAAAAATACCAAAGCACTATAAGATTGTGCTATCACTGTTATTGTTTTTCTTTCTCTCAGCAATATTGTCAGAAAAACAGGCACCTTTGCAGTATTACCACATTATCTAGCACAATTCTTGAATCAAATGAGCATTAAACAGAAATTAGTTTTTATTGCGGAATTGAATCATAACTAAACCTTAAACATCAAGGATCAGAAACTACCAATCTTGACGGCAGAAGGGAGGTAGGCAACATGGGTAGAAGACTAAGAGCAAGGGCCAACGCTGATTCCCAGGAGGGCTCCAGGAACATAGGGTTCTGTGTTTAAGTGAGCTAGGCATGCTCCATGCTTTCTCTTCTTGGAAAGTCACAATTCTCATTAGCATAGCAAAAGCTCTGAGCAACCCTGCAATAAAATAACAACATTCACTTCTACTTAACCCTGTGGTCTCCATATTTATTTGTGCCTTTAAATTCTTTCACTAACCTTTCTTAACATACTGAGTTGCTAATATGTTATACAGAACATAGTTGGGGAAGAGATGAGTGAAGAGGCTGGGCAGACAGCTTCTCTGTGTCACTTACTTTAGGACTCTAGAGCAGCCCTTTGATCCTTCCACTGCTCAGCTGCCTCTTCAGTAAAGCTATTGTCTTCACAGAACCATTGTGAGTTAAATAAGATCATTCAGTGTTCTTCTTCTTCCGTCATTGCTGCAAATTGTCCCTGAAAACCTGAACACGTGTAACACCCTAAATATCTCTCCTCTCCTAACACGAATCAGTTATACACACATTCATTTCTCCACCACCTCCTTACAGCTCTGAGAAGTTGCCTTGCTTCAGGCTGAATCCCTGCCATGTGACGATGGACACAGCGCTGAAGAACCAGCTATGAACAAGACAAAAGATTGCCGCCCTTGTGGAACTTTCTGTCCAGATGGTGAGACAGACAATTAAACAGGTAGTTATACTTTGATATTGAGAGATGACAATGTGCCAGCAGCTGCGGACAGTCCCCCTAGCACTACCGGCCCGCCCGCGCCGCACTGGAATTCTCGCTGGGCCTCAGCTGCCTCCTAGCAGAGCAGGGCTCAGGACCTGCAGCCCGCCATACCCGAGCCTCCCCCGCTGCCCGTGGGCTCCCACACCGCCCGAGCCTCCCCGACGGGCGCCACTCCCTGCTCCGCGGCGCCCGGTCCCATCGAACACCCAAGGGCTGAGGAGTGCCGGCACCTGACACAGGACTGGCGGGCAGCTCTGCCTGCGACCCAGGCATCGGATCCACTAGGCAAAGCCAGCTGGGCTCCTGAGTCTGGTGGGGACTTGGAGAACTTCTATGTCTAGCTGGAGGATTGTATATGCACCAATCAGCACTCTGTGTCTAGCTAGTCTTGTGGGGACTTGGAAAACTTTTATGTCTAGCTGGAGGATTGTAACTGCACCAATCAGCACTCTGTGTCTAGCTCAGGGATTGTAAACGCACCCATCAGCACTCTGTCAAAACGGACCAATCAGCAGGATGTGGGTAGGGGGGAGGGGGGAAGTCAGATAAGGGAATAAAAGCAGGCTGCCCGAGCCAGCAGCAGCACGGCTCAGGTCTTTTTCCCTGGGTGTGGAAACCTTTTTCTTTTGCGCTTCGCAATAAATCTTGTTGCTGCTCGCTCTTTGGGTCTGCACCACCTTTATGAGCTGTAATACAGCGAAGGTCTGCAGCTCTACTGAAGCCAAGGAGACCACAAACCCAGTGGGCGGGATGAACAACTACAAACAGGAGGAACAAACAACTCCAGATGCACCGCCTTTAAGAGCTGTAACACTCACCACGAAGGTCTGCAGCTTTACTCCTGAAGCCTGTGAGGCCATGAACCCACCAGGAAGAAGAAACTCCAGACATATCTGAACATTAGAAGGAACAAACTCCGGAAAACACCATCTTTAAGAACTGTAACCCTCACCGTGAAGGTCTGCAGCTTCATTCTTGAAGTCAGTGAAACCAAGAACCCGTAAATTCCAGACACAATATGATAAATACTGTAATAATAATAATAGCTAACATTTATTGAATGCTTGCTAGGTACTCTGCATATATTAATGATGGCGGTGGCTGCTGCCGATGGTCTGCGGCTGTCGAGATGCCAGCTGCAGCAAGGCGGCTTGGCCAGGGCCTCACACTCCACGGAGCAGACAGCCCTGCCCTCCCCAGGTGCCATTGGAGCTGCCCAGGCTGGGCTGTAGACTGGGGCGTCTCTGTGCTCTTGGGGGCCCAGGAAAATTACCTTACCCCCGACAGTCTTATAGGTGCCTCCTGCCGCTGCCTGGCCTCTTCCTGCTCTTGGAGCCTGCTTCGATCATGGAGCAAGGCTGGGGTCACACTTGGGTGCTGTTGCAGCCCAGTCTAGGGGGCGCATGCTTGAGGCAGCTTGACAGGCCAGCCCTCTGCCAACTCGGACCCCTCTGGACTTTGGGCGCCAATGAGCATAAGAGGGAAGCCAAGTGGGGGCTGAGGGAAGCTCAGCGTTGGCCTGCAGGCACCTCTTGGCTTAAGCAGCCTGGGTGCCATGGACCACAGCAGGAGGCAGACAAGCTCCTGGGCAGAAGAGGGTGGGACCCTGGTGAGGCCCCATCTTTGGGCCAGGGATGGCCTGAAGCCTGGGGACTGGACTACCAGTCCTGCAGACCAGAGGAGGAACTCACGATGCTTTTTCCTGGGCCCACTCCTGGCTGTCCATGGACCAATCAGCATGCACTTCCCCTCTCTGAAGACCGTAACAGCCCCTGGACTCGCTAGAACAGAGCAGAGGACTGGACGACCAGCTGCAGAGAGTAGCTACCCTCTCTGCTGATTGCTGGAGAACACTGGATGACCAGCAGCAGAGCGGAGCCTCCCACTCCAGGGATGACGTGCTTGCAGAGAGGAACAACCCACTCTAGGGCCTCCTGTCTGCTAAACTGTGGAGACATCAGGGTGCCCAACAGCAGAGAGGAGCCACCCACCCCAGAGCCGCCTCCTCTCTGCATGGAGCTGAACACTAGTCAAGACACCCTGGCTTCAGAAAGGCGCTGCCAACACTGGGTCTCTGGGCTGTTATACTACTCAATCAAGCTCCTCTTTGTCTTGCTCACCCTCCACTTGTTTGCATGCCTCATTCTTCCTGGTCACAGGACAAGAACTCAGGACCTGTGACCTGAATGGAAAGGCTAGAAGAGCTGGAACACAAACAGGGTTGAAACATGCCCCTTGCTTGCCATGTTGCCAGTGAAGAGGGAGAGAAGAGCTGCGGCCCTTTGGGGATCCCAGACCTGGGAGCTCCCCAAACTAGGGCTGTGACTGACTCTTTCAGGCCCTGTGCTTCCTAGCATCTCCAAGCTTCTGAGTGCTACCATATTCCCCGGTGCCAGCTGGGGAAGCTTCTTGCAGTGCGCTTAGTCCAGGCACAGCCTTGCAGAGAGCCGGTGCCTGTGCTGGCACCTGGAGCTGCCCACCCCACTGCAGTCACTGGCATTCCTGTGTGCAATGACCAGATATGACACTCACACACTCCTTGCCACTCCAAGCCTGGCTCACCCTTCCTTGGCAGACATGGGATCCAGACCAGTAGTGTAAGCTGAACACAGCCTGCCAGGCCGAGTGGGCTCAATGAGCCAAATGGGCCCAAGAAAAAGTCGGGCAAAGGTGCCACCAGCCACAGACGTTTCTAGCCAGAATAGTGACACCCCAAAGATCCTGTAACATTAATTCATGTAATCCTTATAACTTTCATACAAGGTGAATATTATGTATTCCATTTATAGATGAGAAAATGGCGGTAGAGGGAGGTTAAAAGAAGTATGTGGTACTAAAAGAAGTATGTGGTTATAGCAGGTGCCTCAAAGATGTGTTTTCTGAGACCTTAAGGTGGGGTGGGAGTAGTCATCTGAGGTCAAGGAGTGCAGGAGGAGTGTACTATGTTAAAAGGGCAGTAGTGCTATGGGGAAGGAAAGAGAGAAGTGCACTGCAGCCCTGAGAGAAACCCAGTAGTCAGAGTATGTTGTTCAAGGTAGGGGATGTGGTTGGTGGGGGGGCTTGGAGTGGGTGGTGGTGACAGATTATGAGGTAGAGAGATGAAGACAATAGCTAGATCAGGAAGGGCATGCCAGCCACTTTAAAGACTTAACTTTATACTTAAAGCAAGCAGAAGTCTAAGAAAAATAGTGTTAGGATGAGTTGCTCTTGTGGCATTTAGAGAATTCAACTTGTTGCAGTATGGAGAAAGGATTAGAGCCAGGCAACATCAGAGAATCAGTTTGGAGACTGACGCAGTATTCAAGGTAAAAGAAGATGAAATAGAGTAGAGACAGTGGTAATGGAGAGATGTAGATGAGTCTCAAAAGCATTTGGAACATGAATGCTTGGCACTGGCAAGAGGAAAGAAGCAAGGCAATGCTTGGCTTCTGTCTTGGGCAACTGGGTAGAAGGCAGTGCCATTCATGCTACCAGTGGTAAGGAAGCAGGACTGGGGAAGGGATAATTTCCCTCATGATGATGTGATGGATTTGAGGAATCTAGGAGACATCCAACTGGACGTGTGCAGTAGATACTTGGAAATGTGAGTGTGGAGCATGGGAAGCAATCTAAGCAAAATATAGCCTCTCCCATGGGATAGAACCCCATGGACAGTCTTTAGGAAGTAGAAGATACAGGGGAAAACTGCCCACTTGGACACCAGGATTCAGATGTAATTGGCGTTCAGAGTGATAGAGACCAAGGGCCAAGTAGGAAAGAAAGAAACAGAACCTTCCACTCAAGGAACCACCAACTTTAATTTCTCAGGATAATAGATGCTCCTGATGCCTTAACCCCATCTCTTTGTCTCATCTATAACCCTGGCACACTGACAGAGTTCTGCCACTCAGCCTAAGGGCTTGATATGGCATTCAAATGCTTGATCATCTACATCCAGAAGAGTCAGGGAAATTCTCGACAAAGGAGAAAATGTAGTTGATAAATATCTCAGCTTCCTATATTCTCAGGAGCCCTCCAGGAGTTGAGCCTCTGTGGCCCACAGTGGTAATGAGGTCATTAACCTACTTTTTAGACTTTCCTCCCTTTCTCATCTCTATTTCTCTATCTCCTCCCTCATGCTGGCTTCCTGGAATCATTTCCCAAGAAACCCACCTGTACCCAAGTCATTGTCTCAGAATTTGCTTCTGGGAAAACTCCAACTAAGAATAACAAATTATAATTATTACCAGGAGTGACATGTAATCCCAGCTACTCTGGAGGTTGAGGCAGGAGGATTAGTTAAGCCAGGAATTCAAGTCTGCAGTGAGCTGTGATTGCACCACTGCACTCCAGCCTGGGCAACAGAGCAAGACCCTCTCTCTAAAAAGAATAAAATAAAATTAAATTAAATTAAAAAGTATAATTACCTATTTGCTTCCTTATTTCACATTTATTTAGAGATATATATGTATATGTATATATATACATATATAGAGGCATGTGTGTGTGTGTATATATATATGTAAAAATGTGTTGGAGGAATATTTAATAGAAACCTAACTGATGTTCTGTTCCAAACTGATGTACTTATTTGCTTCCTTATTTCACATTTCTTGGGATATATATGTGTGTGTGTATATATATACACAAATATACATATATACATATATATGTAAAAAGGTGTTGGAGAAATACTTAATAGAAACCAAACTGATGTTAAACAGGGGAACTTAGAGCCTGTTTTGTGGGAAAGCAAGGAAACAGTCAAAACCCAATGATGTTATGTCAAAAGAACACAAAGATGGCTTGAAAGAACTCTCACCGGCAATA
Source organism: Theropithecus gelada (assembly GCF_003255815.1). NCBI lineage: Eukaryota > Metazoa > Chordata > Mammalia > Primates > Cercopithecidae > Theropithecus > Theropithecus gelada. The sequence goes on along the minus strand of NC_037680.1, from coordinate 80,950,477 downwards.
TTTAAGACAACGTGAGAATAAAAAGAAGAAGAAACTAATATTGAAATTTAAAAATGTGTATGTCTCTGATGATCCTTAAAACACAGGGAAAAATAATGGCATTTATCGCCATTGAAGATGACTCATATCAACTTCTTAATGTGAAAATTGTTGATAAAAAATGAATACAGGATGTGTTCAGATATTTTCATTAATGAATTAGTGAAGAAAGTTCTTATTTGTACAGAATTGTCAGCTAATAAATACAGAAGGAACTCTAAAATTAAAAAAATCCATTTTGACCCCCACAATGAAATAAGTTGATCCAATCAAAGATCACCACCACAAGCTAACCCCATTAAGTAAAAAGTTGACAAGGAACTGAGCTTTCACATGTTTCCAAGTATTATGCCCTAGATTACCTGCTAATTGCAAAAAGACTTTAGATATATAAGAAATAAAGGCAATGACAGTGAATGGAGTGTCAACTTTCAAATTATTGATTAAAAAAATACTTAAACATAGATAAAGCAAATATGTTACCTATTCTTATAAACAATAGTTTGTAGACAAACAAAATGTTAACTATTGTTTATTTTATGTTGTGGGTTTATAAAAGTTTTTATTGTACTACTATTTCTATTTCTCTGTATATTTGAACACAGTAAAGTAATTCATTTGTTTTAAATTACTTTTCTGTTAAAAAGTAACTTAATTTTTGTAAAACTGAGCTTTCAGTTTTCACTTTCTCTTTTAATCTTATTTGCTTAATTTTATGTTCCTTTTAAGACTTTTTTCCCTATAACATTTGTTTGCACGTTTATTTTAATTTTTGCTGTTTAAATCTCAAATTCCTCTTCTGCTTTGACTTGATATAATCCTGATGTTTTCTATGCTTTTTAGTTGCAAAGCTTGATACTAGTAAATGGAATGCTATTAATATAAATCTTCTTGCTGATGTTGGGTAGGCCAACATATATTTTTTTCTGATTTGCCTTCTGGTATATTGCTTTTCAAGAGGACAACTTTGTATGTGTATTGGGGGAGGGAGTAGGTCAAGGTCCAGAGATGGTAGGGCATAACCAGGCTTCAGTGATGTCTAAAAAGCCTGTATTTCCTGCAATAAATTGAAAAAAAAAAAAAAAAAAAAAAGTCTTATATGGCTAGTGGACATGTAAATTGGTATAACCTTTCTGGATGGCAATTTGGCAATATGTCTCAAAAGCTTTAATATTTCACATATTCTTTGATATTTCAATTTACATGAATTTATACTGAGGAAATAATAATGGAGAGTGTTCACTGAGGCATGAATATTTTTGTGGCAAGAACAGAAACCAACCTAAATGTCTAAAAATAATTGAATGAGCATACATATCCTATTATGGGATGAATTGTGTTCCCCCAAAATTTATATGTTGATGCCCTAACCCCAATGTGACTGTACTTGGAGTTAGGGCCTTTAAGGAGTTAATTAAGGTGAAATGATATCATAAGGATGAGGCCCTAATCCAACAGGACTGGAGTCCTTATAAGAAGACAGAGAGACACCAGAGATATGAAGGTGCCTACCAGAGATATGAAGGTGCAAGAAGGTGGCCACCTGCAAGCCAAGGAGAGAGGCCTCACCAGAAGCCAACCCTGCTGGCACCTTGATCTCAAACTTCCAGTCTCCAGAACTGTGAGACAATAAATTTATGTTGTTTAAAAACAACATAATACCTTACCCTAAGGTATTCTGTTGTCACAGCCCTAGCAGACTAATATACCCCTAAATGGAATAATAACAATAATAATAATATAAGGAGATGATTATGCATCAAACCAAGTTCTAAGTGCCATGCAAATATTAATTTATTTAATCTACACAGGCTACAAAGGAATTGTATGAGGAAGGTACTTGTATTATTTTCATTTGATAAATGTGGAAATTGAATTACATAGAGGTTAAGTGATTTTACCTGTGATCATGCAGCTAGTAAGTAGTGGACCTAGGATTTGAACTAGGCAATCTGGTTCCAGAGGCCATGCTCTAAACCAGTAGTCCCCAACCTTTTTGGCACCAGGAGATGGTTTCACGGAAGACAATTCTCCCGTGGACTGGAGTGGGGGATGATTCACGTGCATTACTTTATTGTGCACTTTATTTCTATTGTTATTACACTGTAATATATAATGAAATAATTATACAACTCACCATAATGTAGAATCAGTGACAGCCTTGAGCTTGTTTTCCTGCAACTAGATGGTCCCATCTGGGGATGATGGGAGATGATGACAGATCATCAGGCATTAGATTCTCATAAGAAGTGCACAACCTAGATCCCTGTCATGTGCAGTTCACAATAGGGTTTGTGCTTCTATGAGAATTTAATGCTGTTCCTGATCTGATAGGAGGTGGAGCTCAGGCAGTAATGCAAGTGATGGGGAGTGGCTGTAAATACAGATGAAGCGTCTCTCACTTGGCCCCCCCACTCACCTCCTTCTGTGCAGCCCGGTTCTTAACAAGTTACAGACCTGTGCCAGTCCATGACCTGGGGGCTGGGGGCCCCTGCTCTAAACCACAAATAGTATCTCTCTAAGAAAATATTAGAATTATGGTGACATATTTAAATTGCATGCAAAGATAGTATTAGGTGTTATTTTGAAAGATTAAAAACATACACAGTGATATGGATAGATTATGTATATATAGATATATACACACATACATAATTTCTAATTATCAGTGCTTACATATATTATTATTTCATATACAGTTCATATACATATATTTTATATATATACTGATATGGTCGGAATGTTTGAGTCCCCCCAAAATTGATATATTGAAATCATAGCCCCCAAAGTGATGGTATTAGGAGGTAGGGCTTTAAGGAGGTGATTAGCTCATGAGTGTGGGGCCTTCATGCAACTAGTACCCTTATAAAGGAGACCCAAGAAAAACTCCATCATTTTTTGTCCATGTGAAGACACAGTAAGAAGACACCATCTATGAATCTATGAGGAAGCGGGCCCTCACCAGACACCAAATCTGCTGGCACTTGATCTCGGACTTCCCAGCCTCCAGAACTGTGAGAAATAAATTTCTATTGGTTGTAAGCTACCTTGTTTATGGTATGTTGTTATAGAAGCTCAGGAAGACTAAGACATACATATAGAAATAGAGAGACATTAGGCCGGGCACGGTGGCTCAAGCCTGTAATCCCAGCACTTTGGGAGGCCGAGACGGGCGGATCACAAGGTCAGGAGATCGAGACCATCCTGGCTAACCCGGTGAAACCCCGTCTCTACTAAAAAATACAAAAAACTAGCCGGGCGAGGTGGCGGGCACCTGTAGTCCCAGCTACTCTGGAGGCTGAGGCAGGAGAATGGCGTGAACCCGGGAGGCGGAGCTTGCAGTGAGCTGAGATCCGGCCACTGCACTCCAGCCTGGGCGACAGAGCGAGACTCCGTCTCAAAAAAAAAAAAAAAAAAAAAAAAGAAATAGAGAGACATTAAATATATATACACACACACATATATGAGACACATATTTATACATATTATATATACATTACAATATTTTATAGAAACATACAGAATACTCTAAAACATTATCTATGGCCATCTCTGAGTGGTAGGAATAATGTTCTTTTCTTTTTTCTGTGTTTGGCTGTTATACATTTTATACATTTCCTACAATAAATACATATTTATTTTCGTTTGAAATTGATTATAATATGTTTGCTTAAAGTTAGAGTGGGGTATTTAAGTAACTGAATAAAGAAGTAGGGTGAGGAATAATGTGAAAGAAATCGATGTCTTTAGATGGAAGAGAGTAAAGATTAAAAATAATGTTTCGAGGAATGGGGTAGAATTTGAGTGACAGGGAAGGCTCCGTTGGAGAGACCAAATTTTGGTATGTTGAGCATTCAAGGTGGGAATCGAAGTCAGGATTTTGTAGATCTTGGACTTAAACCTATCTGGCCAATCCATTAATTTGTCAATATTTATATTAATGAGTTTAGGATTTATGGTTTGGCTAACTCTTTAATAAAACACAAATAGTGTGTTTTGATGAAAAAGGAGACAAGTAAGAACACTGCAGCTGTTATAATTGCTATAATGTGCTCCTACTCGCAGATGTGGAAGTAGAGTGATATTTATATGTGAACTGGATGAGATATCAAGTTAGAAAAGTGTCCTCACATTTCAGGAGCTGGAAAACTAATAGAGGGCCCAAGGAACATTTACAGGGAGGATGTGTCAAGGGAAGGTTGACTTGCCTGGGGGCATTTAAGATATTAGAAAATGTAAGCAATTTCAATTGTCAAAGATTAGATAATCAGAGAAATTAGTCCTGCTGTGCAAGTTACACATCCCCTTGTTGCTCATTTATGGCTATCTATAAAAATATTATCTACTATCTACTATCTAAAAAAATCCCATCACAAAGAACTTTAGGGAGGGTAAAAGATCGTTCACTCGATTGGGATTTACTATAATCAACATTGTTAGAAAGCTCATTGCCAGTAGTTATAGGCCACTTTCCCAGGGTCAAGAACTAAGCATAGGACAAAGCAGGAGCCAATGTCCCTCCAAGATGAGGTGGTTCATTAAAGCTGCCCAAGCATGCAGACCAAGGCAGAAATGCAGGCTTGCAGAAGTCAATTCTCTTTGCCCTCTGACATGTTCCCTTTTGGTTTTATTCCCCAGAGAACCAAGGCAAATATAATTTCTTGTAATTTTTTAAGGATAATTATATTTTACCCTTTATTTTTACTACACTAGCTAGAACCACTGTGTTATATTTCTCTTCCAGTTTGCATTATGTTACACAGTCAGGTGTTAGATGTTTTCATTATAACAAGCCACTAGGACCAGTAATGGAACATTGATTGTACTGAGATTGTGTGTGTGTGTGTGTGTGTGTGTGTGTGTGTCTTGCATACACATAATATATATGAGGAAATTTTGCTATAACAAGACCAACAAGGTACTATTATCATGGACCATTGGTCAAAGCATAAAGATATTTTTATTAGACTAAATTTTGGGTTTCAGTGATATTCATAATAATAATGTTTGTCTTGTAATAACAATGTAGAAATCCCCTGTGGTGAAATAAAAAGCAACATTTCCCGATGTAGAAAGTGAATTGAAAATACAACTGTGAATTGAAAATACTAATCTCATACTTCTGTAATAGCAAAAGCGGCTTGTGTTCATTGAAGTCAACTGAGAAAGTTCTAGATGGTAAGTGCTTAACAGTATTCCAGAAACTTTCAAGTGAGTTTCATTTATTTATTCATTCAACAAATTATTTAGCACTAATGTGTGTGTGGTAACATTAAAGGGTATGGGGATACCATGATTAACACACATAAACAATGCTAACTTTGTGGAGGTTATATTCTAGGAAAACACTAGTAAACAAATCTAGAAAATAAGATAAATAAGAAACTAGGCTGGGCGTGCTTGGTGTGGTTGTTCACACCTGTAATCCTAGCACTTTGGGAGGCTAAGGCAGGAGGATCACTTGAGCTCAGGAGTTTGAGACCAGCCTGGGCAACATAGGGAGTCCTCATGTCTACAAAAAAAATTTTTTTTTCATTAGCCAGGCGTGGTGGCACTCACCTACAGTCCCAGCAACTCAGGAGGCTAAGGTGGGGGAAACTCTTGGGCCTGGGAGGGAGATTCTGCAGTGAGCCGTGATTGCACTACAGAACTCCAACCAGGGTGACAGAGCGGAACCCTATCCCAAAAATAAAAAAAGAAAGAAAGAAACTACAGTTGACCCTTGAACAATGTGAGTGGTAGTGGTGCTGACCCCCTGTGCAGTCAAAAATCCATATAGAACTTTTTACTCCCTAAAAATTTAACTACTAATAATGTACAGTTGACCAGAAGCCTTACAGATAACATAAACAGTTGATTAACATGTCTTCTGTAGGTTATATGTATTATATACTGTATTCTTAAAATAAGCTAGAGAAAAGAAAATGTTATCAAGAAAATCATAAGGAAGAGAAAATATATTTACTATTCATTAAATGGAAGTGGATCATCATAAAGGTCTTCATCCTCATCCTCGCTATGTTAAATGAGCTGAGTTGGAGGAGAAGGAAGAGGAAGGACTGGTCTTGCTGTCTCAGGGTGGCAGAGGCAGAGAAGGTGGAGGAGGTAGAAAGTGAGCCAAGAAAGATTTATTGAAAAAGTATGTGTGTAAATGGATCATGCAGTACAAATCTGTGTTGTTCAAGGGCCAACTGCATATACTATGTTAGAGAGATGTAATAAGGGAAGCAAAAGGGAAAGTTTTCTGTTGTGGAGGGTGGAGTTGTAATTTTATGTATGGTGGAAATGAAAGTCTGCTTTATGAATCTAACTTTTGAACAAACACCTGAAAAAGGAGGACTAGCTATGAAACTATCTAGGGGAAGAGAATTCTAGGCAGAGGGAACATCAAGGACAAAAGGTCTGAGGTATAAGCCTGTCTGGTCACCTGGTATTTTTAAAGAAAAATCAGGAGATCAGTATGGCTGGAGTGGAGTGGCCAAAGGAGAGAGTTACAGAATGTAATTTAGACAGAAAACAAGGTCTAAATCATGCATGGTGGTGTAGGTCATTATTAGAACTGAGAAGCCTCAGAAGGGTTTTGAGTATTGGAAACGTAAGGAACTATAGTGATTTCCAAGTAGAGCTATGGTCAATGTCACACACTAATACTCTGACTCAAATCAAGTGCTATGGTCTAAATGTTTGTGTCCCTCAAAATGCATACATTGACATTCTAGCCTCCAAGTTGATGGTATTAGGAGGTGGTACCACTGGGAGGTAATTAGGTCATGAGGGCTGAATCCTCATGAAAGGCACTAGTGCCCTTATAAAAGAGTCCTGAGGAGGATCCCTCACTTCTTCCACTGTGTGAGGACACAGAGAGAAGGTGCCATCTATGAAACAGGAAGAGGACCCTCACGGGACACTAAACCCACTAACACATTGATCTTGGACTCCACAGTCTCCAGAACTGTAAGAAATAAGTGTTTGTTGTTTATAAGCTGCCTTTGCCACCTTACTATGACAGCGTGGAAGGACTAAAACATCAAGTTACTTACTTTTCTGATTAGAGTGTGATGATGTATAGAAAAGTTGTTTTAAAATCACAAATGTGAAAGTTTCTTAAGAAGACTGAGATTAATCTTCTCTCTTAATCTTGACAGATTATTGTGTCCTATTTATATTTGAATCTGAAAACAACCCTACTATAAGCTGCAAGTTTCTTTTCATTGTTGTTAAGTTTAGATTGGTCAAACTATCAGAATTCAAGCTAGTCAATCTCAGATATAAAATGAAAACTATGGGATGCAGTGTAAACATTCATAAGGTATTTATGGTACTGTTTCTTTACTTTCAAGAACATGCCTTATTTTCCAATTATAAACAAGTGAATTGAGTAATAACAGAGTAGCTCAATCAAACTAACTCTCTCTTACAAAAAGAAAGCTGTAAGATCTGGAAAACTATTTTTATACACACATACACACATGCACACACACAATTAAGGGCTCAGGAGAGTGATTAAAAGTAAGCAGAAACTGCAGGGAGGGTTTACTTTGAAAGAGAAATCATAGGCTGGGTGTGGTGGCTCATGCCTGTAATCCCAGAACTTTGGGAGGCCAAGGCGGGGATCACCTGAGGTCAGGAGTTCAAGACCAACCTGGCCAACTAGTGAAACCCAGTCTCTACTAAATATACAAAAATTAGCTGGGCGTGGTGGTGGGTGCCTGTAATCCCACTCAGGAGGCTACTTGGGAGGCTGAGGCAGGCGAACCGCTTGAACCTGGGAGGTGGAGGTTGCAGTGAGCCAAGATTGTGCCATTGCACTCCAACCTGGGTGACAAGAGCAAAACTCTGTCAGAAAGAAAGAATGAATGAAAGAAAGAAAGAAAGAAAGAGGAACCATGAAAGATAAAATTTGCAAGTTTGTAGTATTCAGTCTGAAAGTATTGCCTATTCCACAAGAGGCTCAAGTGACAGAAAGCCACAACTTTACAGGATAAATTAAAAATAAATAAATACATCATAGTCAAACTGCTGAAAAACAAACAAACAAACAAAGATAAAGAGACAATCTTGAAAGCAGGCAATGAAAAATGAGACACTCCATACAAGAGAACAATGATAAGAATAACTTCTGACTTCTCTAGAGAAACAGTGGGGGGCAGAAGACAATGGTACATATCTTTAAAGTACTGAAAGACAAAAACTGTTAACCCAGAAGTTTCCATCCAGTGAAAATATCTGCCAAAATTGAAAGCTAAAATAAAACATTTTAACATGAACAAAAACTCAGTGCACTTGTTGCCAGCAGGCTTGCACTACAAAATATGCTGAAAAGAGTTCTTTTGGCTAAAGAAAATGGTATGCTTGAGTCTACATGAAAAAATAAGGATTTCTAGAAATAGAAAATATGTGGATACATCTCAAAGACTTACGTGCATACATACATACACACACATATGTAATATAGTCAATTCTTGTTATTTATAGTAGTTATGTTCTGTAAAGTAGCTGTGAACATGAAATTAGTGAACACTGAATTATTGCTCCTAGGGGAAATACAGGATTAGGCTCCTGAAATCCTCTGGTTATAACATATTCATCAACTGATCAATACTTAATCTTGTGTGTTTCTGTTTGAAGACAAGTTATTTTATATATATTGTTGATTCATTAATATTGAACTCATGGCCAACAGCAGTATAACTCCTGCTTGAAGGAAATTTATCTATCTCACTATTTTCTCACAGCTTTCTTGTGCAAAGACTATTAGTCAGCACTTCACCTCACACTTCGGGGACATTTTAAATGGCAAAATCACTGACAAAAAGCACACAAATGCAATGTGGCACTAAACAGACTGCAAAAAAGACACTTATTTATAATGTCTATATAAGGGAGGACTGAATTAAGAAGGCATGGCTGGGCATGGTGGCTCACACCTGTAATCCCAGCACTTTGGGAGGCCAAGATGGGTGGATCACAAGGTCAGGAGTTTGAGACCAGCCTGGCCAAGATGGTGAAACCCCATCTCCACTAAAAATATTAAAATTAGCTGGGCATGGTGGCAGGCACCTATGATCCCAGTTACTTGGGAGCTGAGGCAGGGAAATCACTTGAACCAGGGAGGCGGAGGTTGCAGTGAGCTGAGATCGCGCCACTGCACTCTAGCCTGGGTGACAGAGCAAGACTGCCTCTCAAAAAAAAAAAAAAAACTAGCCAGGCGAGGTGGCGGGCGCCTGTAGTCCCAGCTACTCGGGAGGCTGAGGCAGGAGAATGGCGTAAGCCCAGGAGGCGGAGCTTGCAGTGAGCTGAGATCCGGCCACTGCACTCCAGCCTGGGTGACAGAGCGAGACTCTGTCTCAAAAAAAAAAAAAAAAAAAAAAAAAAAAAAACCTCATTTTTTTCCTTTGGTAACATGTTTAATTTTATTTTTTAATATAATTTTACTTTTATTTTAGATTCGCTGCACATATATGCAAGTTTGTTACATGAATATATTGCATGATGCTGAGGTTTGGGGTACAATTGATCTCTTCACCTGGTAGTGAGCATAGTACCCAATAGATTTTCAACCCTTACCTCCGACCCCAGTAGCGCCCAGAGTCTATTGTTGCCATGTTTATGTCTATGGATACCCAATATGTAGCTCTCACAAGAAAAACCCAATTTTAAAAAAAAGATATTCCAATGACCAATAAGCACTTGAAAAAGTGTTCATCATCATTAATCATGGAGGAAAAGCTAATTAAAACCACAATAAGATACCACTACATATGCATCACAATGGTTGAAATTTAAAATATGGGCAAATACCAAATGTGGACAAGGATGTGGGGCAATCAGAGCCTTCGTACATTGCTGGTGGAAAGGTAAAATTGTGTAGCTGCTTTGGAAAACTGATGTGTAGTTTCTTATAAAGTTATATATACAGTTTCTTATAAAGTTGTACACATATTGGCTCAGAAATTCATTTCTTGTTATTTATCCAACTGAAATGAAAACAAATGTCTACCAAAAGACTTGTGCAAGAGTGTTTACTGCTGCTTTTTTCATAATAGCTGACAATTGAAGACAGCCCGAGTGTCCATCAACAAAAGAATTATAACGAAATACTGCTCAGCAAAAAAGTGATAAACTACCTATACATAAAAAAATGGATAAATCTCACAGATATCATACAAAATGAAGAAAAAAGATACATAAATACATAACTGTATGATTCCATGTATCTGATGTTCTTGAAACAGGCAAAAATTGTCTAAAATAACTTAGAAGTACCATGAAGGAATTTTCTGAGAGATGAAAATATTTAAATGTATAATGAGATGAGGGTTGCATGAGTCTATCCATTCATTACAATTATACAGCTAAGATTTGTCCATTTCAGTGTACACAAATTTTGGCTACAATGGTAAATAATAATAACCAAGTGAGGGGGTGGGGAGAAGGTAAAAATACAGATGGCCTGAGACTAGCAGAATGTTGGAATGCTATGGCTTCAATGTGTTTTCCAAAGTTTATGTGTTGAAATCTTAATCCCCAATGCAAGAGTGTTGTGAGGGGGGCGCCTAATGAGAGGTCCTGAGGGCTCTGGCCTCATGAATGGCTTCATGTTGTTATCACAAGATTGACTTTGTTATAAACTCTAGTTCAGCACCCTCTTACTCGCACTCTATCTCTTGCCTTTCATCCTTCTGACATGGGATAATGCACAAAGGTCCTCACTAGACGCCAGTGCCATGCTGCCAGGCTTCCTAGCCTCTAGAAATGTGAACCAAATAAATTTCTGTTCATCATAAGTTGTTCAGCCTGTGGTATTCTGTTATAGCAACACAAAATGAACTAAGAAATTGTTAACACTGGGTGATGGGTATACAGAGAATCAATATTTGATTCTATTTATTTTCTATTTATATTTCTGTATTTGAATTTCTTTTCTAAAATTGTTTTAAAACGTTTAAAAGCCAGCAAAAATCCAATATTAGGGCAGACATTAAAATCAGGCCACTGACCTCAATTTGAGACACATTTTCTATGAGTGTTTAAATTTTCATTTTCAAGTTCTTTTGAGGGAGACATGCTCCAAAATGATACTTCTTTTATGATTTTACCATTAGCATTCCATCAACAAATATTTGAGTGCCCTCTATGTCCAGATACTTTGCTGAATACCTCTTAGGAAAACCTTCAAAGACGTGGTGTCACTGGGAATAGGGAGCTGAACAAGTTTTCTTGGGAAAGCCATTAAAGTGTTGGGATTAAGTCACTCACTTTTAAGGGGCTTCAAAGTATCTGTTTTCTAAGGAATTTCATCTGAAATAAAAGAACACATGGAGTGGGTTTTCCTGAGACGTGAGTTGCCCCAGCTGTTGCCTTCCTTGAATTTCCTCTGTGGCTGCTACTACCACAACCTGTTCACCCAGAGGGTGTGTGAATGCGTTTTTGTTCTTGGATGTGCACGGACTCCTGTGTTCTTTACCAAAATCTGATGAGGACAGAAAGGCAGTTTTCTCTTGTCAAAGCAACTTTTCAGCATTCTTAAGGCTTCCCCTAAGAGAATTTTTGGAAAGGGTAAGGACTGTGACTTCTGTTGACATGACAACAGTTAAAAGCTGGTTCTGGGCTCACATGACTTTCCTGTCCACATCCCCCAGACCCCAAACCTGGGCCTCCTGTAAATGGGATGGATGCAATCTGCAAGTCCCACCCTTCCAGCTTTCCATCTAGTCTTTGCACAGTAATAATGTGAATGGAAGTAGTCATGTGGAGATAGATGGTGAAGAAGTTCAGGACGTGCTACCCCCAAATATGGCAGCTTGGCATTTGAGGAAACAGCTGAAGCAGGAAGGTCTCTTTGACCTTCTCTCATATAAAGAACTCATTTTTTTTCTGGTACCATGTTTCATTTTATTTTTTTTAATATAATTTAACTCTTATTTTAGATTCAGTGCATACATGTGCAAGTTTGTTACATGAATGTACTGCATGATGCTAAGGTTTGGGGTACAATCGATCTCTTCACCCAGAAGTGAGCATAGTACCCAGTGGAATGGTATTCTCTCCAGAAGCAAGCCATAAAAGAATGCTCTGACTTTCCTCTAACAGAGGCTATAGGACCCTCATTCCACAGGGATCCTTCCTTTGCGCAGAGGAAAGGAATGAAGGTAGAGACGTCAGAGAAGGTTCTGTACAAACAGGCCTTGCTAGATTCCCCTTGGTTTATTACCATTAGACTATACACCCTTTTGTCCAATCATACTTCTGCATGACTGTCTACTCTTCAACAAACCTAATCACAAAAATACAGTTTTTCATGTTTCTTTGGGTCTTTATTTCTGAAGGCTCCCGTGTCACATAAAACTTATATCAAATAATTTTGTACATTTTTATCCTGTTCATTTATCTTTTGTTATAAAGGTCTCAACCAACACCTTGCAATGACTGGGGAAAAGATACTAATTTCTCTCCCCTATAATGGTTTATGTCACATTGGATGATATACAGTTTGGGGACAAATTGACTATTGCTAAAGCCACTTCTCTTAAGGTCCCTGGATGTCGTGAAAGGGAGAGGGAAGGCAAGAGGGGTGAGGGAGGAAAAAGAGAGAGAGAGAAGAGGAAGGAAAGAGAAGAACTTTATCCAGCTGCCTGACAGAGTGGGTCTTAATTACAGCCCTCCACATTACAAAAGGATTATATACACATTCAGATTTAGTAGAGTGGAGAAACTTGCCCTCTCTCCCCAGGAGAAGGAACATTCAGCTTTTCAGGGACTTTGCCTCTCTAGGAGATGATATGGGAAGAGCAATCCACAGTGGAGGAGAGCAGTCTGAAAAATCATTCTTTCACTGACACATTCCTAGCAATGCCCAGAAATTCCTAAGAGGAAGGAAGCATTATCAGTTAACAGAGCAGAAATTTGCCTTTTTCTTAAAACACTTAATCTTTTACTTCATATTAGCAATTCTGACTTGTGTAGTTTCCTTTGGTTTGAAACTATAATTCACTCTTTTTTTCTTTTTTTTTTTTGAAACAGAATCTTGCTCTGTCACCCAGACTGGAGTGCAGTGGTGCCATCTCAGCTCACTGCAGCCTCTGTCTCCCAGGTTGAAGCAATTCTCTGCCTCAGCCTCCCAAGTAGCTGGGATTACAGTTGCCTGCCACCACGCCTGGCTAACTTTTTTTTTTTTAGTAGAGACGGGGCTTTGTCATCTTGCCCAGGCTGGTCTTGAACTGCTGACCTCATGATCCACCTGCCTCAGCCTCCCAAAGTGCTGGGATTTCAGGCGTGAGGCACTGTGCCCAGCCTCATAATTTTTAAGGCAAGACACCTTTGAGTTTATCCATTTCTCATCTGCTCCTTCCCCTCACACATTAAACCCTCAACTACTTTAGTTAAAATTAAGTTTTCTTTTCTAAGAAGGTTAAGGAAATTGGAGAAGGACCTAGGAAGAGGGTCTAGACACCAGAGAGAGCAAAGAAAATTCTTTAAAACCATATCGAAAACTGTCTGTCTTGCTTCCTCTTTCTTTCTTTTCCCCTGCCAAGGAAACCTTTTCCTGATTACAGTAAACACCTTCTTAACAGATCAAAAGGAACGGTTTTAAAGTGAGCTGCTTACTCACAAAATTCATTATGGTAATGCCCCATCACAGTGGGCTGAGCGGCTCCCTCAGCAGCCTCGCTTTGATCTGCTGCTGTGGCCTCGCATCTGTTCCTGCAGTTAATCTACATTTTGTTGGCGTCAGACTTTTTCAGGACTTATGCCTTGGGTTTATGAAGCAGCCCAGTAGAATACGAAGAGCCAGCCTAGAGGCAGAATTTTCCCTCCACATTTTAAAAACATACATTTTGAAACATCAGTCCCAACATATGTTAGATATTGAGCTCTTCCTTTCCACCCAGGTGAATTGAGCCCTTTTACTACTGTCTGTGAAATTCACCCTATGGTAGAGCTGTCTTAACACTGTAGCGCTCATGTCTGCAATGCAGGTTTCTTGCAGAGCATAATTTATTATTAATGATATAACAATGTAGAGTGTGCCAGCTTCCTAAACCCCAAAGTACCTTACAGACGCATAACAAAGAGTGCCAGGCCACTTACCTATGCGTTAAATAGTGCCACCGTAACCTGAAAGGAGCCACCTCTAAAAAGAAAGTCATTTTGCCTGTGTGGTGCCCGGGACTTCCCCAGGCTGGTATCAGTGCCTGAGGTGGAGACTGCAGCAAGCGACTGGGACTCTCTAATTTGCGATGATATAACTTTGACCTTTAGAAAGACAGAGCATTTTGATCTGATTTCTGCAAATGATTTACCTGGGGGTATCTCTCTGTTGTTCAGTGTCCTACTCAATAAAACTGATGGAAAATAGCCTGTTTTGTTTCACCATCTGCCTGCATCTCTTGAATCAGCGACTGCCCAACTCAGCCTTCTAAATACCATTTCTCAGTTCTCACTCTCTTTGATATCTCTGAAGTATTAGAAATGTTGTTCATCAGCCGGGTGCAGTGGCTCATGCCTGTAATCCCAACACTTTGGGAGGCCGAGGCAGGTGGATCACCTGAGGTCAGGAGTTTGAGACCAGCCTGGTCAATGTGGTAAAACCCCGTCTCTACTAAAAATACAAAAATTAGCTGGGTATGGTGTCGGGTGCCTATAATCCCAGCTACTTGGGAGGCTGAGGCACAAGAATCAAGAATCGCTTGAACCTGGGAGGCAGAGGTTGCAGTGAGCTGAAATCCCACCACTGCACTCCAGCCTGGACAATAGAATAAGACTCTGTCTCAAAACAAACAAACAAACCAAAAAACAAACAAAAAAAAACTATTAGGCTGGGTGGGTGGTTTTCGCCTGTAATCCCAGTACTTTGGGAGGCCAAGGCAGGCGGATCACCTGAGGTCGGGAGTTCGAGACCAGCCTGACCAACATGGAAAAACCCCATCTCTACTAAAAATACAAAAGTAACTGGACATGGTGGCATGTGCCTGTAATCCCAGCTACTAGGGGAACTGAGGCAGGAGGATCGCTTGAACCTGGGAGGCGGAGGTTGCAGTGAGCTGAGGTCGCGCAATTGCACTCCAGCCTAGGCAACAAGAGCGAAACTCTGTCTCAAAAAAAAAAAATAAAAGAACTATCAATCATCCTCTTTCAAAATCTCTGTCCTCTCCTGGCTTCTATAATGCTAGACTCTCCTTATTCTTCTCCCCTTTTTATTTATTCTGTTAACATTTCCCAGTTAGGACATCCATTTTTGGTCCCTAATTTCTGTTTCTCCATGACCATTAACAGAGCCCTCTCTCTTGCTAAAATAAGGATGACGGTGGTGAAGTAAATGCTTGTATACCTGCTGCATTTTATAATTCCAGTGTTTCCACATGATCTCCTCTTACCTCACAGAAACCCCACAAACTGGTTGGGACACCTCATCACATGTCATTGCTGTCACTTATTTCCTGTTCTGCTTGCTGGACTGCGTGCTCTGTGAGGGTGGGGCCATGCCTGTCCTAGCTCAGTAACCACCTTGCACACAGTGAGTGCTGATGGAATTATGATCAGGCTTATTTTACATATAACACTGCATTTTACAGCTAACCCTGATGCTTAGAGAGATTTGCTCACAATCACAAAGCATAGGAATGTTAAATACTGACTAGATCTCTGACTTCAAGTCTATCTTTTTACTTACTAAACTACTTTGCAAAGGACAGCGAGACCTGTATTTCTCCCTGTCGCACTACATGACCAACCGCCAGTCTTCAGAAATTCGTGGAAGGGAACTGCAGAGTTTATCTACCCCTGATTCCCAGGTTTACCTGATCATGAGCATCTTTTGAAATACTTACATAATGGAGGTTTCTGCTCCCCACCCTAGTTCTGCAGCATACAAATATCCAGAGGATAGGCGGAGGAAATTGGATGTATACACAACTTCTCCCTGTCATTCTGTCCACATGACTTCTATGGGGCTGCTAGACCTGGCTTCAACTCCAAAGTGGGGATAAAAGCCAAGGGACTCAAAGGGACACCACTTTGGAGCAGAGATAAAAGAAAAGAGACCCAGCTCTACATTTGTAAGTGATTCTTATCAATAGGGAGATTTAGGAAACACAATTTCAAACTGATGTAAATGTGTGATCAGCATCATCTGGGAACTTACTGGAAACGCAGACTCTCAGGCCCAGCTCTCACCCTGTTGAATCTGAAATTGAATCTAAAGATGAGGTCCAGCAGTCTGTGCCTTAACAAATCCTTCCAGGTGATTCTGATGCATGCTAAGATATGACACGCGTGGCTGGACACAGTGGCTCATGCCTGTAATTCCAGCACCCCGGGAGGCCGAGGCAAAGCAGATCTTTTGAGCCCAAAAGTTTGAGACCAGCCTGGGCAACATGGTGAAATCTCGTATCTACAAAAAATACAAAAATAAATCAGCTGGGCATGGTGGCACACATCTGTAGTCCCAGCTACTTAGGAGGCTGAGGTGGGGAGATTGCTTGAGCCCAGGAGGTCAAGGTAGCAGTGAGCCGTGATTGTGCCACTGCACTCCAGCCTAGGCAATAGATCAAGACTGTCTCAAAAAAAAAAAAAAAAAAAAAAGGAGGTTGTCTTCTAATACCATACTAAACAGATGAGGCCAGTTCTAATTTTCGGAAAGTGATGACACAACCTCTTCAATAAACTTTTCCAGCACTCAAAGTCGTTGTCACCAGGAAACTAAATCTCTCTTGCTCTTTGTGAAGCCCATTTTTTTCTTGTTCTGAACCCAGTCCTTCATAAATTTAGGTTTTACATCACTTCATGAATCAGACAGTTCATGTTCATATTTCTTAAAAGCTATTTTTATTACTTGATTATACTGATGCTTTTGTGAGGAAGCTCTCCACTACATTGTATCATCCAATTAAGCAATTAAGCAAATATCTTGTCTGCTTGGCCACAATTCTATGCAAACAGTGCCCAGCACTGGGCTTGGTATGGACAAAGAGCTCAGTAAATATTTGTTAAATTTTTAAAAAGGAACTCTTTGGCTGTGATCATGGTATCTTGGTCAGAGGTTGTCAGCGGAGGAGGACAGAATTCTCAGGGGCTACGCTCCTTGCCCTGCAGGTCAATATCACTGGCTTGGTCCTCCTTGGTATCCATTGTGCCCACTTCATGCCTTTTGCTCCAGCCTTTGTCATCTTACTTGCCTCCTTGCCTGGGGCCC